>NC_071093.1:43719702-44319702 GCF_027358695.1 Spea bombifrons
GTTGAGTTACTGTTAGGTTGAGTTGGACATGGGGAGTCTCCTATTGAGTTGGACATACCGAGGTATCTGTTGAGTTACCGTTAGGTTGAGTTGGACACTAGAAGTCTCCTGTTGAGTTGGAAATGGGGAGGTATCCATTGAGTTACCATTAGGTTGAGTTGGACACTGGGACTCTCCTATTGAGCTATTATTAAATTGAGTTGGACATGTAGAGCTATCTGAGTTACCATTAACGTGAGCCAAACACTGGCAGCCTCCTATTAAGTTAGAGTTACTATTGGGTTGGGTTGGACATGGGGCAGTATCCATTGAGTTACTATCAGGTTGGGTTGGACATGGGGCAGTATCCATTGAGTTACTATCAGGTTGAGTTGGACATTGGGAGTCTCCTATTGAGTTAGGGTTACGGTACTATTAGGTTGAGTTGGACATGGGGTGGAATCTATTGAGTTACTATCAGGTTGAGTTAGACATGGGGTGGAATCCATTGAGTTACTATCAGGTTGGGTTGGACATGGGGCAGTATCCATTGAGTTACTATTAGGTTGGGTTGGACATGGGGTGGAATCCATTGAGTTACCGAGTTGAGTTGGACGCTTTCAGTCTCAGGTCTGCCTGGGACCAAAGAACAGAAACAAAGAGTGACGGCACCAATCTCAATAACTGTATGCCAAACTTTATAGAATTAAGAACTTGACCCAAGCAATTCAACTGTCAACGTGAAGCTTTGTGAAGACCCTATAGAAGGAGAAATCCCCGGCCTGTATGGAAGAGTTTTTGTCCAGCACTTCCTCCCGTGAGTGTAAAGACTTGGAGATGCTCTCTTTTGCTCCCTCCATGTCCTGCTTATAGAAACATAAATCTATTCCTTAAGGGTGTTATAAGCAAGACAACGGTAAGAACAGCTAAATATAATTTGCCAAACCTTTTATTTAGAATACATCTTTATTTGGAAATTTAATGCACATAAAAAGTATACATAACCAAGGATATTGTTTCAGGCACAAGGATGGGGGGGGGATAAACTTGTTTTAGAGGCAGAACTGGCTGGCATTAACGGCACGAGTCTAGGCGGCCTATTTAACTGTTTGGCTTCGCTGACGCGAAGAATTGCCCCAAAGAACAAAAAGGAACAGTTAGAATAAATCAACGTCCGTAACTAAGAAAAACAGTTATAGAAACATCAACGAACCGCACAGACAGAGCAAACGATCGGCTGCGATCCTTACACAAGCAGATTGTTTTTCTGTTTAAAAAAAAAAAAAAACCCTGCTGGTGCCGGATTACCGAGGTAGATGGTAAAGGTCATTTTTAGCCATCACTGACTTTTAGGAACATTATGACTGGGTTGGCCCTATAAACCAAAATGTATACATTCTAGAGGCATCGCCCCCCCAGGGGTCTAATTCAATAATATCTGCTTATTATATAGGGAAGCCCTCCGAAGAGGCGACTGTTCTTTTTTCGCGTATTACATTTCTACCGCCGACTTTGGCGAATGCCGACGGAACGTGGCGTTCATCACAGAGATTTTTAGAAGACACTTGTAAGAAAACAAGAAAAAAAATGTAAACTTCTCTTTACGCTGCTTTACAATAGATTTGGCATGAATTGTACGCGAGCGTACGAGAGGCACGAGTGTGTAGACAGCTCGGAATCAGGCAGCAGAGCCGCCTTCTGGGTGATCAGACTAGAAAGAGTCCGATGGATTTCCACCCCTTGGCAATCTAATTCTTTATATAAAAAAAAAAGTATACGCTCTCTTTTAAAAGTGCATTTAGAAACAAGTGGTTTTGGCTTTGTTTCTCTTAAAAACACAAGTGTCCTCGTCACGCGTTTCCGGCGAAGCGGGACGTTAAGACTTTGCCGATAACCTTCCGATTTTGGTTTTCAGCGTCTGCAGCTCTGCGGCATTGGAAAAAACCTGAGTACCGAGCACCTGGAGAGAGAAAAAAAGAAAAAAGACGGCAAATTAGGTCAAAAAAGAAAAGAAAAAGAAAAAAGGGTGGCCCGATAAATTCAGCTTTTAACATAAAAGTGAGTCTCAGGACACAAGGCTCCATTTGTAGAGGGGGTAGGAGGGTGGCCATCGAGGACAGCAGCTGAATTTAGGACTTTGCGGTAAATCCAGTAGTCTGAGCCGATAACGTTTTCTGCTCGACTTACCCTGTTCATCAAGTAACTGGCAACCTGCGAAGACCAAGACAATCTGGGAATAGAAAAGAAGTCCCGTTACAATACGTAAGACTTATCTTTGCCTAAAAGCGCCGTCTCGCATACAGAGAAACTACAAATGACAGAGAGTGACGTTTTTTCAGTCTCTCGTACTCACGTGGTTATGTTCTTCAGGATTATATCAATGATGTGGAAGCCAACGGTGCGGACGGCCTCGCTGCTATGCATTAAAAACAGAGCTATCAGTTGGGACGCGTAGGCAGCGCCGTATTTCTGCAATCTATCGAGGAGAAAACGGGAGGAGAAAGAATTATACGAGGTTAATGTTAGCGTACGAAGCTGCGGCTGATGGGTATCGACTGATATCTCCGATATGGCGAGGAATATTAAGAAGTACAGGGAACGCAGGTAAAAGGCGCATACTCTGTGATCACGCGCTGCTCTGCTTCACGCATCTCCTTGTTAATGCTGTTTATAAAGCTACGCAGCAGGGCTTCCATGGGGCTGATTCCCTCGAGAAGAAGATACAGGGCCCAGACGTTCCTCTAAAGGAAAACACAAAGGCAAAGTTAACACATGGACGGTTGTGTTGTTGTGTTGCTTTGCTGTACATTGTAACTTTCACATAGTAGGGTTTGGAGAACGCATTAGGCGCGGACCTCCAAAAGTGTGTACATAGCGTCAGGGGGGGACAGCAACAGAAAACCTGGCAGGGCTCTGAAAACACAAGACCCCGGACGGTCCCTTTAAATATTTATAAAGCAAGTTAGGAAAAATATTGAATAGATTATTAGAGAGGCTACCTTTAAAATGCTTTTGAAAAATGCTTTAAATAGGAAGTCCCATGGAAAAAAATATTTTCACCTTAATTATAACCCCTCCAGCGCTGTTTACAGCAACAACCCCCCCAAGCGCTGTATACAGTAATAACACCAAGTGCTGTATTCAGTAATATAAGCCCCCCCAGCGCTGTATACAGTAATAACCCCAAGTGCTGTATACAGTAATAACCCCCGCCAAGCGCTGTATACAGTAATAACCCCCCAGCGCTGTATACAGTAATATAACCCCCAGTCATGTCAGTCATGTGGTCATTCTACTGTTTACAACAGGCAGTGTGATAAGGAGTCGGGGGTTTGTCTGCTAGGTTGGGTTCATTTATAATTTGGTTGTTTAGTTGTGAAAAGTCTTAAGGCTAACTGAAATGTATTTTACAATCTTGTTTCAGTGGCTTTGCGCAGGCACTTGTGAAAGTGTTCCCTCCGTTTAATGCGATACGGTGGTATATATCTGAGCGGAAGACGACGACAGCGACTTATGTTTACGCTTACTCCAAAAGCAAAGAAGAGTTGCAGAATGGCTTGGAAAGGTGCTGTAGAGCTCATCATAAACTGAACGACAGCCTGGACCACGAGGATCAGCTCTGCAATATAGGGAGCCTGCAAGGGATACACAACATGGCGTCCGTTACACAGAGCGGGAGACCCACAAACATATACCGATTCAAAGTATGCTTACACGCACAAGCGGACTTAACATAACATAACGCACCAATTGGAAATGGAGAATAATCGGCACAAGGAGCCACGCGGTGATTCCAAACAACTTACAACAGCGCCGATAACATAAGATTGTAAGATGAGCATCAATAACTCTAAATCTAATAGTAGTCTATACATTGAAAGGGTCTGATAAAACTGGACCTGATGGAGTAAGATGAACCGATATATTAGGTAAAGAGGAGCCCGGCTCAGAGGAGTAACCGTAAGGTCATCACTAAAAGCCGGACCATCTGTACACGTGGTTGCAGATTTATCTAATGCAGCCTTTTTAAAGGTGGATTTGGAACCTTACAGAATTTACACGAGACTTTAGTTCATGGAAAAACTTCAATAACCTACTTTATGAAATGGGTCAGGCAAATGGGCATGTGTCTGTTGGCGCAGCTCCTCCAAGATGGAACACGACATTTGCAAAACCATCTGTGCAGATAAAGAAAGAAGAACACGTTATACAGGAGGCGGGGGGGGGGGGGGTGATAGAGCAACATATTGCGTAACTCATGGCTCTGTGACATATAACGTTATATACAGTAACAGGGTGGACCTTGTCATTAATACATGCGCCATTTCTCAAACTTTAAAGGATGTCAGGCAGTTCATTAAACGGAACCCACTGCCATTATGTATTATTGTTCAATGCGGTCCCCAGCCCCCCTCCAGGACCCCCAAAAGTCTTAACTAGTCTTACTCAATGGTGAAAGGAGCATAATCCTGCGATATGAAGCCGTAAATAAGACCCAGGAACACCCAGGCGGAGGTGAAACTTACTCTTTGAAAGGTCTGATCTGGTTCCGATAAGTAAAGGGGAACAAGCTTCCCTTCTGAGTTCAGGCAATCACTCGTACACCAAGTGCGGATTAAAGCACCCCAACATCTTGGCTGCGGAAAAATAAGAAAAAAAAAAACCTGATGCAGCTACTCAAGCGGACAAAAATATAATGAACTGCGAATGCCTATGAGATTGATTGAGTTATCAGTCTTTTTTTACATTTTAATATATAAATATTACATTTTATTATTACTTTAACTACCGATAATTTGCACATGGAAACATCTTAAATTGTCAGTTCTCCTTTCTTTTAATCTGTATACCAGTTACAACACTCCTAGGAAGTAGGTTGGCCTAGGAACTGTATAAAATGCTTATAATCTGTATATCTCCCATATTTGTTATACATAAAATATGTTAGCTGAAAAAGTAACCTGCTGCATCAGTTGCAGAAGAATTTATATTTTATATATATATATATATATATATATATATATATATATATATATATATATATATATATATATACACACATACACACACATAATTCACACACAATTACATCACATGACCAGCAGGAGGCAGGAGATACACAGGAATGAGACGATAGCGTTACATTTTTGCACATCTGTTCTTCAATCCATTTTTAAAAAATTATATATATATATATAGTTGAAAAAGCGAATGCTTACCTCTTGAGACAGCAAATGATTGCAATAAAGAACTCGGAGAGCGCAGCGCACTAGAATTCCCTTCTTCATCGGAGTGCCTGTAAAAATACTCAAACATGATTACAGTAATTCATCATCGTATCACCTAAATAACGTGGTATACAAGCAACGCACCAATCACAAAATATCTAGTGCAGCACAGATTTCAATGTATGTAACAGTACTTGGTGAAATCAAGACATTGGGGAAAATCCTTGCAGAAGTGTATATATTATATATATATATATAGCAAAGGCAAGACAAGGGTTAAATAGACTTTAACCCTTGTCGAAATTAAGCAATAACCCTATTCTACATGATTATACTACAAAGCTTTACTATGCACTAAATCATTCGCCCTGGCAAAGGGAATCCCTCTTTGTCCTTCTTGAAACAGAAAGTTGTTGTTGGTCCTTCGGAAGGCGCAGTAAAGTCGAGAAGAGACGCAGTTCATGTAATAACAGCTCATGGTTTAGATAATAAACTCCTGTAACTCACCTCCACAGGTTCTCCATACATCGCACCCTTCGAGATCATCCCCCGGGGGGCAGCTGCTTGTTCTGAACATGGTCAGGTAGAGTTCAAATTGAGCCGGAGTGAGCCGGAGGGCAATGTTACTCGGCATGCCTTTCATATACAACAAAGAATATCCTGCGTTTGTGAAGTCCCCGTACTTGCACATATAGAAGCAGGTCTTCTGCCTTAAACTGGTCAATCTACAGGGAGTGAAGCAAACACAGGGCAGCTTTAACGGTCATTATGGTTTCTAATATATAAAAGACCCGCATTACACAGGACAAGCGAGTGCTACTTACCCAGCAACGTCGGAGCATCTCACAGCATTCAGGTATCGGACGAGCTGCCTGTAACTGCATAACACCATATTTATTTATTATTATTATTTAATATCAATTTCAGTAGGGACCATTAAGCTTTGCAAATATCTGGGTATTAATTACAACCTTTAAAGAGAAACCATTATCCGACCATGCAAAAGCACCGGTATAAGAACACACCAACAGTGCTCTAATTAACGCACCGGTCATGGCACGGACAAGCATTGACTAATGATAGTGGCCGGCCACTATTTAAACTAGCTATAGCCACACATTTTGTGCGCTTAGAGCTTTAAACCAGGGGGGTCATACCTCTTATCTCGCTCCAGCCTTTTCACCCTGGACTGCACGACAGGTAACGCTTCCCACAGATACTCCTTCTTGCCTTTGTTTGTGCGCTGACCGCTCAAGTTTTGTCCTGCTAATACGGACGTCAAAAGGAAGTTATCCCACGGGAGGACATTCAGGCTGGTGGGGGATTAAAAAAAAATTCTATTAAAATGTACAACTTTAATATTAAAAAAATAAGCATTAAAAGCTGGATTACGCAAGCACAGAGACATCGCGTTGTAACAAGCATGTGTTTGGTGTTCTCGCGTGAGGCTTCTAACCTTGGGACGGGCGCAGCGTTCACTCACCAGTTGGTAAAGGTGTAGCAGTGAGGCGGCAGCGGAAGAGACTGGAAAAACATCACAAACTTCTCATAGATATTCTTTGGAAAATCTGCCAAAACCAGCAGCCTCTGCAGAGTTGACACGATCCTGGAGACGCAAAGTGTAACGCAAGGAAGTTTTACTTTACTGAGAGGGTGGTAGGTACGTGGAACAGCCTGCTGACAAAAGCAGTAGATATTCATACAGCGAGGGAATTTAAACATGCACGGCATATGGCTCCCGGAGATCAAGGACCACTTTACAGCAGGGAAAACGAGCAGACCACATGGGCCGAATGGAGATGATCCGCCGACAGATTCTAGATTTCTATTATGACATATACACATAATGGCAAACATTAAAAAGATGTGGATTCTTCACCATTACCGATAAGGCGTGTCGCATGGCTAATCAGTTAACCATTGCATATTAATTAAGACAGCATGGAAATATCTATGTTGAACATTTTCTATGCAGCATGTCCATTAATGACTAAAGTGATAGCTGGCACTGTAGCCCTGCGTGCAATAACCAAATGGACGGTCAATACGGCAGCACCGCTTCGAATGAGTTCAAACGCATGACTCTGGGCGACACCGGAGCTTACATTAGAAACCAAAAAGCTATAAAAGTAGTTTTATACAATAAAAAGGTCCTTTACAGGTTCCATTACTCATAGCACAAATGGCAGATGATGTTTCCGACATACCTTGCCATTAAAAGGACGACGGACTCTTTAAGGCTCTCACTGGGATCTTTAAACGTAATGGGGCTATAAAGAGACATGGGGAGAAAAAAAAGTTTAAGTGGAGAGCCCTGGGGATAAATGCACCGCACCCCAGAAATAAAGCAATGGAAGTAATAATGAGGCCGTTACAGAAGGAATTTAGCAAACGGAGGGAGCATCAAGTGAGAAACAAAACCCTAAATAAATACACCTTAAACGTATCGTCTGACAGCAATCGTTTTTCTGGCCGTGCTAATATGTATAGAAAACTATTCTGGTGCAAAGTTTGACAAATGGTCTATTACCATAGCCACCATTGGGATGATTCAACAAGCAGGGATATACTATTGGTTGTTATGGCGATAGGACCACTTTTCAAACTTTGCCCCAAAACCTTTTACTTGCATAACCCCACTGACTGTGTTTGTAGGAACTAAACAGGGAACGTTGCGGATGGAAACACGTGATAAATTTCACACTCACTTAGGTACGGCTTTATGGAGGGTCAGCTCTCTGGCCACGCCGAGCAGCATCACGGCAGCGGTCTTAGGACTTTCCTTGTCGGCTTTATTTAAATATTCTGTCACCAACTGGTAAACACGAGAGTACCTGTTGGGAAAGTGACCAACGTTAGCCAAGAAAACAACCCTTACTTGCTAAATCTAATCAGCCCAAGTATTCAATACGTCTTCACAATGCTGCATTGGGGAAAAAAGATAGATGGACTGAACAGAAAAGACACGTGGAGTCCAACTTGTTTCAAGGACCACAAGTGATGAAGAGGGGGGAAAAAAAAAAAGTCAGTAATGCTGGCAAGCCCTGAAAGCCTGGAGCAGGACCCCCCCTGGGATCTGATGCTTTACACGTTTAGACACCGCTGCCAACAGGTGGGTTTGGGAGCCCTCTAGATGATAAAAGTTTGATGGCTGTTACCTGTAGACAACGACCTGCATGTGATTCACGGTGCATCCGTTGCATGGTTGCGTGAGCTTCCGTCTGTGACACGCGCACACGCACTCGATAAGGCTGTCCCGGGGAACCGGCGTGCCTTCTAAATAGTTCTTATACGCCGCAGACAGTCTATCAATGAAATTCTGCAACTGCTTCCCTAGAGCAAAAGAAAGACCTAGACTCAGTCCTGGGTAACGATCACAGAAAACCGGCATCCCTACCCAGGAAATGTTTTCAAGTCGGGTGCTTACTATACAGCACATACCATCGTCATCTAGTATGATGCTCCTAACGTTACATAAGGTGCGGCTTTATAGATATACCTCCTTCTCGAAGCTCTGTGTCAATCTCTGTGAGATCCAAATTAAATATGGTTAGAACCCCGGCCAGAGCCGAGTCTCTCTGTTGCTTCCAATATTTACTCTTATTATGTGCGTTGCAGTGGCAGGCAGACAAGGTGGTCCAATATGGACACTGTAAGAAAAGGAAACAAAAGTAAGTAATAAGGTCAAACGGCAACAGAAGTCACAGCAGTTAGAACGTTTTACTGTTTTCTTGACGTATAATTCATTTGGATAATCATTCAAAACCTGACTCAACTTTTCCAGTGTTCTGCTACTGGACTCAATGGGATCTCTGTGGGGAATCCACGTGTGCAATGCTGTGTTTGTGGCTCAACGAGTAGCAAGGTGCAACTTGTTGAGCAGCAACTGGTTTATTTACTGAAAAGGGGGTAGATAAGTGGAACGGCCTCCCAGCACAAGTGGTAGAGGCTTATACAGGGAATTTAAACACGCATGGGATCAGTCTATGGCTCATGAATCTAAGACGAGACCAACGACTGATTGAGGTTTGAGTCTTTACAGCAGGAGAAACGGGCAGACTAGACGGGGGCCGATCTGCTAGAAGTCTATGTTCTATGGAAGCAAAATATAGCCATGGCAACAAAGGGTTATATTTTTTATTCAGATGAAGGGTACATTTTAAACAAAATAAGTTTAAAGCTTTGCAAAGCAATTGTTTTCTGACTGATGCTCAATATTGACATCTTGATGGACACATGCCTTATGTACAAGAATCTATATCTTCTTTAAAAGGACCATCATGACCCTACGCACTTCTGAAACGACACCAACCCCTCACTGCGCAGCAGGGTAGTTCGCTTTGGCGCTGAACACAAGAAAAGCGCCAACTGAAAAGAAGGCTAACACCAGTTTGTTCGGACAGAGCAAGATTCATCCACTACGTAGTGATATTACCTCGGAGGATTGCTTGTCACAGAGATAGCAGTAACATTCTGAGCAGGCGGTAGCATTCGTATCTAACGGGACTTGAGTCTCTCGTTCAGCCCGTCTATAAAACACAAAGCCACAACGTTAAAATGTTTTCTGCGCTGTCCAAACCGACATCGCGCAAACCCGGGAGCCTCGATCTGCTTACGTGAACTGGTGCGTCGTGCAGTCGTATCGCGCATGAGGCATCACCTTAGCCCGTTTGCTGAATGTGATGGCCAGTTCCTCATCGAGGACCTCTTCAGTCTTCTTCTCGTGAACAAAAGACTCCTCTGGGGGGGGGGGAGAAGTGTGTTATGATAAGAAGCAAAGCTTACAGGAGATCTGTGAGTCTGTGCAGGTCTGGGGGTTCCAGTGCCTGGTATAGAGTCATAGTCCTTCCACGAGTCGCATCTATACAGCTCTTGTTTCTGGGCTACCCTATCATCCTAAAGCAAGTTATTGCATATAAATAATCACAGAGGGAGGAAAACATGAAAATAATAATCTTACAAACCCAAAAGGTGCAGGGAATATACCTCTTGAACCCTCCTTAAAGGGACAGTCCCCGATATTTTCAAATGCATTTTGGTGGTCCATATTCTTCAGTCTTTCACTTAGCCGCTGCCTCTAATAAAAGCAGGGAGCTTACCTCCGGGACGTGTGCAGAAGCACCCTATTTCAGTTCATGCGCAGATAGAATTCAGTAAAATACATTTGAGCCAAAAGGAAAATAGACAACGATACGGATCCGACACGAAAATAGGTCTGGAGAGGACATTTAAATACAGATGGGGTTAAAGGTCAATCTCCGTCTCAGGCAAAACAAACAGGTACTGGAGTACAACCCCGACACCTACACCTACACCTACCTCCAGCGTCTTCAATCAACAACACCGAATTTCCCAGCCCGAGGGTAACGTCACCCTCGTCGTCGCTAATGACAATCACGCTCTCATCACGAAGTGTCGGCTCGAGAGAGCTGCTCCCCTCGCACAAACACTCGGCTCCCGATCTCATGATCGCTGCGATGAAGGCCTGAGGAGAGGAGAAAAATGAATGAAAACAGTTACTTTTTTAAATAAAATAAAAAAAAAAAAGAAACTACAGAGGGCATGAAATACAGCCCAGGAAAGGGTTACAGACCCGACGCCGTCCGCTGGTTTCCGGGGAAATGTAAGTGAAAGTATAGATCAAGAGATACTTCGACCTACAGCAACGCCCCCCTGTGCGTGCGCAACGCACATATCACACTATACCTATGTGTATATGTTATATATATCACATATTATATATTTGTATAGACACACATATATGTTTATATATATATAGATATAAACACAGAAACGCTAATATTTACATACTTACATATAGACAAACATTCTTATGTGTATATATATTTATTTACAAACATGTATATTGACGAACACTAATAATTGCGTATATTTGTACACAGTACTACTCTACACGCCCGCAGGCTGCCTGGGAACATGTATGATGTGTTATTCTGTGGGCTATTAGCCCCTGGCATGTACCTGCTGCCCCTATTCACCCTTGCCCCGCTGCAGCGCCCCCCGGTTTCCCGGCTCCGCTCACGCCTGCCGACCAGATAGCAAAAGGTTCGCGCGCAGTTCACTTCCGCTTCCGAGGCGCGACGCACATCCGCGTCCGAGGGTTGCCTGGCAACAGGTGACGGTGTAGGTATATACAGTGATGGAGTCAAGTCATAGGATGGGGTGAATATAACGTAACTGCGGCTGAGGGGCTGAGGGGCTGAGGGGCTGAGGGGCTGAGGGGCTGAGGGGCTGAGGGGCTGAGGGGCTGAGGGGCTGAGGGGCTGAGGGGCTGAGGGGCTGAGGGGCTGAGGGGTATTCTTTGACACTCTGACAGCGCCGCCTGGAGGCCGGAACTGCAGGGCCGCAGGCAGGAACGGCAGCAATAGCTACCAACTGTCCTTCTTCTCCAGGAGAATCCTTGCTGGGTATGAGTGTGTGACGGTGTTCTACAGCCCCAATAATGTGTATAGAGACAGCAGAAAATGGCTTTGTTGGGATGTTAGGATGCAGCTCCTGCGATGTGCATTTTGTTATGATATACCTCCCAAGTATCCTGCTTTAAGCCAGACAGTCACACTATTCAGGCCCTGTCCTGCCAAGTTGCTTTTGTGGGCGGTTGGCATCTTGGGCCGGATTTGCAGTGCAGACCTCGATCTCGGCTCTCCTGCGATGTATCGAAGCTGAGCTCTGCGATATGATGTCATCCCAACATTCTGCTTTAATACATCACACAGCAGATGACCCCAGCCCCCCCTAACCACGTCCCACCTGTTACCCCCTCTATTACAGGTGGACCCCTGGCGTCACCCCAACTCCCCACCACTTCCCCATCAACAAAAAAACATGTCTCCCACCAGCGGGCATACCCTACAACGCCAGCGGGTCTACCCTGCAACGCCACCGGGACCTCCTGCCACCACCTCGCAAGGGGGCTCCATGTAGCCAGAGCCAAAAAGTTCCCAGGTGTTCCCATCTAGAGTTTTTTTTCCCATTTTTAGCAATTTTCCCCCAAATTGGAGATTTTAACCCTTCGCACGGCTGTTTGTTTATTACCACATTTTGAAAAAAAGAAAATCAACATAATATAGTTACTGTAATCAGGCGCATGCTCTGCTTACCACAGTGAGGTTTACCCGTTGTCCTGTTTACCCTGTTATACCAATCAATGCATTTTAATAACCATTTATATACCAAAAGCAACGGATTCTTCTTTAAAAACCAAATCCGCATGAAATATGTAAGGATGGCCACGGAGGGGACCCAGCGCCCACTCGCAGGAATGGAAATGCGAGCTTTCGTCTGCTGAACCCATTTCGGGAGCTTTAAGATCCCGCCGTCTGTCATCAAAATGCTTCACATTCTTCGTTATTTCTCGGGGAATATCGTTAAGACGTCGAAATGACACATTCCGAAATCAACGCGCTGCGAGTTTGGCAGAGAAAGGTCCGCGCCAGCTGTCCACGACGGGCTTCTCGAGAGCGGATCGTCAGCTGTTACCGATTGTTAGCAATTAAAATTCTAGTTCCATTTTGTTAAGTATTCTGTCAATGAATGAGAACGCTCATTGTCTGACGGTAACGGCTCCCGCGTGTTATTTACGCGCCGACGGGGGGTTAAAAAAGAGCCTCGGCGGTTTCTTAACGCTTTGTAAAAAGTGATTTGTGAACCCCGAGGTCTTACGACGAACCCAAGAATCCGATCATCGTAGATCCGGACTTATGTAAAAAAAATTCTGACGGATATAATTAAAACGTCTACAAGTTACGCGGAACTTGGTTGGCGGAACCATCCGCTTACCTACGTCGGAGATTTTCTGGATTTTTCGGGGGGGATAAAAATCCCACGGTGGGAAAGAGTTAAGGCTTTTGCGATAGCTTTTGTCTCTATTACCTCATTCAGTCTGGTAAGAAATACTCCTTCCTGACAGACTGTGACTCATCGTTTAAAAGCCTCGCACAACCACAAGTTATATCGAGTGAGTAAAGTCTAGAAGTTCCCAACGAGCGGGAAACCAGACAGCGTTGTCACCTTTGATAACTCCTCGAGTCCTTGGTTGAAAGAGCAGTCTGTCACCGGTTATGACCGAATTAAAGAGTCCATTAGCGGTCGCTGGCCGTCATGGAGATGGATAATAACTTATTTGTCACCCAGACGAAAAATTCCTTCATCAGTGAGATGGCTTATATGGAGACTATCATCAGATACAATAGGGCTACGAAAGGCTCCTCAGCTAATTGTCCTCTTCAAGTGGGACAACATTCCCGGCCTGAAGGTCGGAGACTTAGATGTAAACTTGTACTTTGATGAGGGGGTTGTGGACGGCGTTCCCGGCAGACGCTGTGGCGGATAATCCAATTAGGGAACGTTTAACACAAGTGGGATAGACGTATAGCTATCCAGAATATAAGATATATAAGGCCAGGGATATATTTTTGGAAGGTCTGGGGTGGTTGGGGGACAACAGCAGCCCCTCTGCCACTGCTCAAGTTCTGCACCAAATTATGGTCAGGCATATTTTTGGCCTCTTTCTTTTCAATTCACGTTTTCTTTATTTCATGTAACAATACTTGTAGACATCAAATCAAAGCCTCCCCTCCAAGCGACGTTCTGTTCGAGGAGCCAGGGCGACAAATTCTGGAAATGTAACAAATTGCGGCTTAACGGTGACCACATGTGGTATCTGCTGTGAATTTCACAGTATCGAACCAACTTCATACCTAGTGAAAAGAGACAGCGATGTCAAGCGTTTCCTGCCTCGGTTGCATTTCATAACCCAGGGGGCGTCACGGTGGACTTCTTCGAATTTATTATTTATGAGTTGCATTCATGAACTCTTGCCCTAGAAAGCATCAGAAGAGCTGGTTTTCATTAGTGCTGGTAGCGGTGAAGCATGGCTTCCCTATGGGATACAGAAAACATTTGGAAAGTGAGAAATTGATTGACTTGGCTGGCCACTTAGGACCTCGTATGGAACATCTCATCCCGGACTGGCTTTCCTCGACATCCGCCCACCGCTTCATTATTAATCGGTTGAAGTCCTTATCGCTTTAATGTTTTCTTTTTCCGGAACTGTATAAGTGGAAACGAGGCTTATGTGGAATGGAACGGACTGTTTCTAGGCAGAGCCTCATTAATCCTTGACAAAATTAGCGTGTTTGAGAAGATGTTAGGGTCTGACCTTCAACCAGAGACTTTGGCTTTCAACCGAAATCTCTGGCTGCCATTTTACCAGCTTGTGGGTTACATGGAGCGATTGCTCCGGGGCCCCAGCATTGTGAGGGACCCAAACCTCTTATCGGTCCCACAAAGCAACAATCTGATTGAGTCTCACCATGTGGCCACCTTTACTACTTCACAGCTGGAAATGACATTGTTTCCGGGCATGAATCACAGTGAGGGACCAACCAGCCGTGAGGAACATCTTGTGGTGGATGCAGTAATTACCAGGTGGGGGTGATCACAAGGAGCGCTTTTTCAACAAATGCTCCAAAGCCTTGACCTGGCCTTGGGTAAAGAGATTGGGAATGTCGTTCTTAATCAGCCATTGGCTGTGAGGAAGAGTTTACCGGATCTCCAGAGCAGGGAGCTCTGCATCTCTGGAATGCAGGTCTTAGTAGTATTCCATATATTTGGTTCTAAATTTAGGGAAAAACATAATAAATGAGGACAGGAACCTGTGGGGCTTAGACAACCAAATATATAAAAAGTTATATTGGATTTGGAAAAAGTGACAAAGTCACTAATTAATATTATGGATAATATTAAGTCATATTTCTTACATTTAACTCAACTTTATCTCAGCTTTAACGTTCTCCAAAAATCCAAAGAACGGACCTAGGACGTATTATTTGTCGTTCATTTTGTGTCATTCGACGCTCGATTCGTGGCGGAGAGGTCTAACAGAACCCTGGTAAATTCTGGGTGAAGTGTTTTGCTAATAAACGTCTAATCCGTATCAGCTGGAAGCGGCCGGTGATTTCCCTCATCTCTCCGCACTTTTCTGACCTTTGCTCCCGGACTGCGTTTTAATAACTTTACTATAATTTATAGAGCCTGGGACGGATGACTTGTGGGAGAAGGAGGATTATCTAAGTCTTACAGGCGCACTGCGATGTTAACTCATCGGTATTTTTGGTACAACTGGTACAAAATACAACCTTATCCAGCCCCGAACTATGATAAGAATCAAATTTCATAAAAATGTAATCTTTTTACATCAAAAAGTTTGTGTTTTTTATTATTATTTTGAGATTTCCAAAGCCAATGATTAACTTTTTATTGGCAAGTGTGATACGTCTTACGCTGGACCCCAGTGACTTTAGAACCTGTTCTATCCTTTTTCAGTAGGATGGGGCCATCACTTGGACAACACGGTCCATTCTTAATGGGATGCCTTTGTGGTCTCTCTGCTTTTGACACTTGATAGGTCGTCCCCATTAGTCAGCCATCAACGTGTAAAACCAGTCGTCTGTATTCTGATCCCTGATCTGACCCTTTAATGTTAGCGTTGGACGCGTCTTCTGACATCTAGAACGTTTTCAGCACCTGGCCATGTGGAACGCATTACCTATTCACCAGGAGGTGTAAGAACTCCGCACCACGGGAGTCTGAAGGTTCAAGGTGTATAATCACTGGTACCTTTCACCACGGCTTACGGTCTGCAGGCTGATTACCAAAACACATTGCCTGCTCCTCACCTGTGTCGGTTCCTTGGGACCTTTGTTCAGATTCACAAGACTTATGAGCGTTACTCTTTTTGTCGATGGCGGCCTTAGAGTTCATATTATCCCATCCTTTGGTTTTTGGACCTTTCTCCATTGATCCCACGTTGGAGCAGTATGGTCCGGAAATGGTAGGTGGTTCTGGCAAAGACCAAAGCTCGGTGACAAACAATTACCAGAATACACGAAATCAGCGCTTCTTCTGTTGGTTTTTTTTAAATCAAATGAATAAAGGTAATTTAAAATTGAAACTTTTTATTCTCATATTTCGCCAACGTGGCGCAGAAGTACAATTTTTTAAAAAACATGGCGCCTGTGATGTTCTTCTGTGGACCCTACGTGCTTCGTAGATTAAAATTCTACCAAAATAATCTATTCTTGTTTTTTCCAGAAGTAATATTTTTATACAGGTCCGTACGCACGCTAACTCTCCCTGGACATCTGGTTTCCAAAAACACACACAAAAAAAACCGAGGGAAACTTTCCCGAGCAGCAGGTGAACGGGGCACTGGGGACCCCTCGTGTGACACATGTCCCTGCCAGTTAAAGAGCTGATTTCATGCCACTAAATAGCGCCGGCAGGGAATTCCAGGCAATAGCTTCACACACGAGAGGGAATAACTGCGAGATTCCAGGGACAGCTTTACCCCGCATGTTCTTCAGGCGTTGTGGGCATGACGAGGATTCCCGCGGGTCGGCCTAAAATTGTTTATTCTAATTTTGTGATTGTCTTCGGTGATATCCAAGTTAGCTTTGTAGATGTTGCTTCTACACAAGGATACATCCGTTATTTCATACATAGAAGCCATTTATATGAGTTCTCGCCCTGTTAACTGACCCCCAATCTATTTTACAACCCCCCCTGACTCCTCATTATACTGCTTGTGGGGGACAATAGAATGGCTGAGTCTTAATCACCCAACCACACACTCCTGACTGAAAGTCTATGGAGGAACAGACTTCATTAGCATGGCCATAAAGCATCAGCTCAGTGCGGTGTTTGAGCCGGGAAAGTCACCCAAAATATCACATGACTGACAGCGACGGCGGCTCCAGGTCTGCAGATAAAGGGAGTTTATTGGAACAAAATGAGATAAAACCAGGTTTTTGTCACCTGGAATTGTTTGAAAATCTCATTTTTTTAAGTACTTTTAAATTAAAAAATATTGCATTAATTAGTAAAATCACATTGCTTGAAAATAATACATAAACATACAGGACATACGGTAATATTACTGAAATATTAACCTCATTGATGGATCAACAGTTACAAACATGTCACACCGAGTAATCGTGCTTGCGCGTGAGTGCCTGAAAAACAGTAACATTGGGGTATTATAGCATCTGTGAAGACTGTGGACAAAAAAACCTCATTCTAAATGATTTAGTGAGTTTGGGTCTCAGAAGAGGGCCTCAAAGTCCTAGAACATTATCATTGCACTCAAGTAAAGAAGTAATGACTGCGTAGAACCTACGGTTCTTGAGTGAAGAACGTTCCCCCCGCTGCTGTTTCTGGCACTAGGGGGCGACGTTGCCTGATTATTTGGCCGCTCCGTACATTCTTGCGGTCTTGGGTTAGGGCCTCGGATTTGAAAAATGAAAAAGATGAAATTCTGGTACATGTTAAAAAAAATACAGCTGTAGAGTGTCAACACGGAAAATACGCCCGTATTAAAATATTGTTTTTTATATTGTTTTTGTTGTAATGGTAGTAGCGCTCTTCTCCTTTTTTTTTAATTGACTGCTTTTATTTCTTTTTCTTAAAGGGGCAGTTTAGTGGAAAAGAACGCATATTAAAATGAAAAGCACTTACCTAAGGTAGAAGCTGCAGCTGCAGCTTCCCTCCTCCAGCAATGCTCACTTTGAGCCGCCAAGCAGACCTAATCTGCTACATAACAGCCTTAGAAGACAACTAAAAAATGACCAGGTGCCCCTAATGTACCTACTTTGTCTCCGTATTCCGTGGATCCTGTTCTGCGGAGGGGGGGGGTAAAACGGTTACGTGACCATTTCTCCCCGGGGGGGGGGGACAGCGACTCGCTCTTCATTTATGGACGGCTGCCGCTGGAATAAAACTTATTCCCAACAGTTGTTCGATGAGTTCATCTCATGGAAGACTTCACCTGCAGCTGTCGCTGTGGCCCCTGTTTTGCAAAGCTGTTAACCCCTGGGCTGCTGGCCAGACTGAAAAAAAAAAAAGGGGCGAGGGTTTGCAATACGGCCAAAATAGAAATAAAGCAGACAAAAAGAATGGTTTCCCCGAGTGTCAGATGGCTGGCGCTCGATGCGCTTTTCTTCGTATGAAGCCTTTTTTTTTGCCCGGTTTGTTGGGGACTCGGTGACCCGAACTTCGTCTTTCGGTAATTCTAGAACTTCATTGAAATCGCGAGTTATAGATCGGAATTCATAAACTTTAGACAACAAATATCATTATTTTTTTATTTACCGCGTTGGACAATTTGAAAGTCTCCCTCGGTTTGGATCCAATGCAGATTGCAGAATTTCAGATTTAATGGCTCTTGGTGCAGATGTTACTTTTTTTTATAGACAATTTCATTCTGTTAAATCGGTCTTTGCCTACAAAGCGAGCGAGGGCCTTTCCCAGGGCCGGACTGGGGATAACGAGGCGGCTCTCGCGCTTTAAGGCCGGCGGCCACCTAATGACATAAGTGTGGCTGGATATGATGTCATATGTTAAATTTTTATGCTCTCCAGCTGGTGGTCCCCTGCTGCCCCGGGAGAGGCAGATCGGGTGAGTATGGAGGGTTGACGTCCAGCAACCCTCCAGGGATTTGCCCCATGTGCCAAATGGCCAGTCCGAACTTGACCTTCCATGAAAATCCAATGGAAACCCATATTTTAGACTCCCTTTTTAATAAAAATTTACCTGAATCGAAAATTCTCTTTTTTAATTAATGAAGCCAGCCTATAAGGTCATGCAGACTGTTTGTGGGTTGTAGGCTAATATTCTCGTGCAATTTATGTGGCTTAGCCAAGGGCATCTAAAGCTATAGTCTTGGGTAACTTGGCTAGACGAGGCCCCCTTGTGGACATACATGGAACGCGTCGTCTCCGGCCCAGATACTCCAAAGCCTACGTCCGGCTTTTAGGTCATCACGTAAAATCGTCTCGAAAAGCCTCGATGCACCTGTGAGATTTGAAAAGTAAAATGATTTTGATAGGACGATATCCATTCTTGCCAAACGCTTCATTTGCCATGTTTTCGAAATAGCGGTTTTCTTTATGACTGTGCTGTGTGCCTAATTCCCGAGTGAAAGCACAGCAGTGCGGTTTTGCTTTGTGGCAGTCACTGACCGATTCCTGTATTACTATCCATCAACTAACATTATTATGAGACCCCTCATTAAAGCTGGGTGAGAAAAATCAGCCGGGGGGGGGACTTTTGGGAGGTTGTTTTCACTGCCTATTTTTGCCCACGTTTGCCCTGGTCAAGGCTCCTATGGGAGTTACCATGGAAACAGGTGAAATATCTTGCTTTTTTTTCTGCAGTTCACCTATAATTTTTTTATACTTTGCCAAAGTATAAAATTATACAAAATTGATAAAATACAAATAACAATAACGTTAAGACACACCAGTACAGAGGACGAGAGCCTCGCTCACGTGAGCTTACAATCTACCCTCTGGCACATCAAACTAGGTAGAATGAATCGCGTCTCCCTGGGGGGCACGCCGGCTCAATAGGCTTCCCTAGAAATGTCTTTAGAACAGGAAAGAAATTATAAGAAAAGCTGTTAATGAAACAAACCCCCCAGATGTTTGTTCAGCCCTGGGCAGCTCTCTCGGTGATCCTGCCATTGTGTCGGAGCGAGGGCAGAACGCTGAACAATCATTAGCCCGATAAGGAGGAAGAAAAGCGCATTGAGACGCTGCCGGTATCTAATCGGGACGCTGATATCAGCCCTGGACTTGCCGTTCAGCCTAACTCTCACCGCTTCCTCTTGTCTTATCACAGCTCACCTTGTAGGCAGCCGCGATTGAGGGTCATGGTGGGCTGTGAGGATTTTTTTACCCTTTAATTCATCATTTTAGGGAGGTGATATACGATACGTTTAATTAGGATTAGTGCCGGGGGAACTGACTTTGGCTCAAGTCCAACGCCTGACTCGGGACATAAGACATCGCTGAGCTGCGAGTCGTTGGTCTCGTCTTAGATTCAGGAGCCGTATGTCTATCCCATACATGTTTAATCCCCTCACTGTATTACCCTCTACCACCTCTGCTGGGAGGCTGTTCTATTTAATTCATTTAATATATTAAATGGGATTAGTTGGCAATGTTTTTCTTTGAATCTGCTTTGGAGTGTTGGCAACAAACAAAAAAATGAGCAAGGGGTTTTCCTCGGAGGTCTCTTATGAGGTGTTATTTTGTGATAGCTGTGAATAATTCCGGGTCTCAGATTTCCCGTAAGGGGCACAAAGCTTTACCCGGTGGTGCCCAGGTATCACGTCATACCTGGGAACTTTCTAGGTTTGACCCGGAGTCTCCTGGGGAAGCTCTGCTTCTGTGTCTCCAGGTCAGAAGACCACTGGTCAGTTTCTTCATTCTTCAGGCAGGGGAGCGGTGCGTGGCAACGACCAATCCCTGCCCATGTCTGGCTGATCTCCACCAAATTCCCAGTTCCCCCCACTAAACGCTTTCTGGGGCCATCGCCTACGCATGGCCTACGTGAAGCCACTTCCCCAGCTCCAGGTAGCCTACGTTGGGAGGTTCTCTTTTGTCTGGAGCCGTGGAAATTAAGTAGATTTGTTTGTTGTCGATTGTTTATAAACCTGGGAAAATACATTACCGTGGGAGAAGGTGGATGTGATGAGGGCCGGACGGCTTTAGTTGTGTAACCGAGTCAATGTTTGTTTAGAAATTGGGCAGCTGGAAAGCACAAATGCGATGAGTTCTCTTTTTCAGCCATTGGATGGCTTGAAATCATTGGGATGGCCACACAGCTGAGTCTGTCTGCGCAGGAACAGGTGACGGAGGCAGCTGTCACTCTGAAATCATGTGCCGGAGCGCGGGTACACAGAGAAACCAAAATGGAAGAATGAGAAGAACATGGAACGACAAACCACGGAGGCGTAATGAGCGGAATGACTGATAGATGGACCAAAATTCGCAGGGTTCCTTCTCACGCAGTTTGCTGGGGGCAGGAAAACGATGTAAAGATATAAAATCACACTTTTTAACACTTTTTGTTTACACCCGTATACATATACATGCGACAGTCATAAAATCACACGTTTTGATACTTGTGACCTTTTTTTATTTACACCTTGATGCATTTACTTACTGGAGATAAATAATCTTACTTTGTTTACATTAGTGTTTTTTTTTGTTTACACCCGTATACATATTCATGCAACAGGCACAAAATAATACTTCTTCACACCTTGATTTTTTGAGTTTGCACCTGTTTACATCAAGAGATATAAAATCTCACTTTTTTCACACTTGTGATTCTTTTTTTTGTTTTTTTGTACACCTGTACACATAAACATACAAGTATCACACTTTAACACATGTGATTCTTTTTTTTTTTTTAGTTTACACCCGTATAGATACAACTTATATGAAATCACATTTTTTATTTTGTTTTGTTTATCTTACACTCATATACAAACAGGTATAAAATCACACTTTTTTACACTCTTTTTTTTAGTTTACACCCATATCGTAAACAAAAAAAAGTGTAAAAAGTGTAAAAAAAAACAATTCTGATTTTTTTTTTAAAGTAATATTTTAGACTTATATTTGTTGTAACGTTTAAAATAAAAAAGAAAAATATTTTCTGGTTTAAAATAATTAAAAAACCATATAAAGAGTATTTGTTTACTTTTTTTTTTTTTTTTTTTACATTTTCTCTGGGTGTTTCCTTAGCTTCTTATTAAACAATTTAAACTAATTTCCTTTGATTGGCCAATTTAAAATAATTCATCCACAACATAAGAACAGGTAAAGAATAAATAAATACAAATTATACAACGTAAAAAAATATGTATTTTTTTTAAATGTTCCTTTTTAGAACTCAGCTTTGAACTTATTCCCTATTCTTCCTTAATTATCTTTTTTTTTTTTTTCTCTTTATAAAATCAATGTAAATAATGCCTTGATTTTACGCAGAAACAGAAAACTTTTTGGCTGTAAAAGTACGCTAAGTTTGGGCTGCATTCAGTGGAATTTGGGCACACAGAAGTCTCATAATATTTTCTTGTCAAATGTTAATTAACAAAGAAATTTAACAAAGAATTCTTAGTGGCGAACGGACATAAAAGAAGGACACACAATGTCGCCTTTCTCCGCCGAAACGCAGACATCTGCCTCTTTAAATATGAATTAGCCTCATTCTTGGGCTGCGCAGGAATATTGCAGCTGCAGAAGAGACGGTCGGACCGGGACAATCAGTCTCTGAACGCACAGAGCGGCTGCAGGTGCAGAGATGTCCGCGGCAGCGCGGTGGAGGGCTCTACTATAAAAGAAGCGCTTCCAAACTGGATATATTCCTCCTCCCAAAAGGCAAGCGTTCAGCTTTTCTAAGATTTAACCGCTTTGCTGCCAACATAATAAGCAAAGTCGCATTTACCACGGGATCCGTGTTTTTTTTTCTCTTTTCAGCTAATTTTTGATCTGATAAAAACCTTTTTTTTTTTTTTCCCCCTAAGGTGCATATACACCCCCCAATGGACCCTCTGAACATGGATCCTTGTATTACCAAAAGGATACCTTTGACCGAACCTTAACCAAGCAAAATAACAGACAGAAACATAGGATTGCAGGCAAACAAAGTCACTTTTATTATTATTAAATACAGCAAATAATAAAACTTGGAGTTATGGAGTCCCCTCCTAAAATTAATGTGGCATTCCCTCACCGCCAAGGACAACGGCACTTAACGACAAAGAAAACAAGTTAAATAATATCCGAAACAGCCCATTGGACCGACTTAAATTGGCCCCCCAATTTAATAAATGTATTTATTTATTTAGTTTGATAAAATATTATTATTTTTAAAGCGTTTCTATTTATGAGGCAATAATGTAATGACTCAGAGGGGTCAGAGGAGACTGGAAATCCCGGTGGAGAGCCTGAAGTCCACGGTCGATGTGATTCCTTGTTGGCTGAAGGGCCAAAGGGCTACCTACCCATGGACTCAACACAACTTCAAATCTGGCATGGCATGAAAAATGGATCACAAAATGTTATTTCTCACTTGGCCCCAGAATTTAATTGGCCGACTCCATCGTAATTCCCGGGTTAACCTGTTTGCTGCCATGCAACGCCACTTACCCTTCCACTGTTCATTCTCCTCTGGACAAACAGAAAAATTGTCAATCACGCTCCTTACAACACGACCCCAGGTCCAATTATTACAGCCTATAACCTTAATAAAAGTGTCGGACTATTTAAAGGGTGATGACAGGCGTATTTACGGCGGAGTCTCGGCTAATGTTATTGCATTACCAAAGCAACTGATTTGTGCCACAGACGGAGCGGACAGGCTGACAAGCGGAATGGACGTGACAGAGAGGACTGTAAATGGAGGTCGAGGTTTGGTGAACAGAAAGACTTGGCTTGAAGGGTCTGGTTATGAGGGTTTTACACGGTGATGTTGAAGACGGTAAAAGTGCCAGCAGCTACATTTCCTACAAGGAAGCATCATCTGCCCAGCGATGTATAGGCGTAGGGCAGTCATTCCAGGGGGCAGCAGTCCCTATGCTGCAAAACCTAGGGTCATATCACCCTCTTGGGCGATCAGGCCCCTGGTGTGCCGCTGCTCAATGGGCCGTTTACAAGGGAGATTTCTGATCTCCCCAACTTGATGTTATCCGTCACAAGGCGCGTGGAAGGCACTAAATGAAATGTCCTTCACAAAAGATGTGGCTGCCTAGCTCTGGTCTGGGGTAAAAACATATCCTAGGGCACGAAATTCTTTCCCACCAATTCCTTGACAATTTATATCTTTATTTTTTTCATTTCTCATTTTTCTTTATTTTTACTTTTGATCATTCACAATTGTCCCTGGTCCTGTAAAAAAATCCAACCCCTTTAAGCATTAAAAGTGAATTTTGTAAAAAATAATAATAATAATAATAAAGAAATCATTTTTAAACCCAATCATCCTGGACGGCAGCTTCTTTGGTTGGATTTTTCCTTTTTTTGGACAGTTTGTATAATGTTTACCAGGATTCCGCACAATAACTCCGTTGTCCCGATGCTTTGGCTATAATGAAGTCTTTTATTTGCAGCGGGCATTAAAAGTGTCATAACGTTTAAACAGCACTATTGTCCCTCTAAGGGGGGCTTGGATTTAATGCCTATAGTCGGATAAAGAGGTGCCAGACTCCTGCAGATGCGTTGAGCGGGATAAGCGCGGCGTCTCTGGAGATGACACCAGTCCTAGCGGTTCATTATCTGCCCTTGTGAAACGAGACTTACTTTCTGGATGAAAGTAGAGGATTTTTAACTCTTGTTTGGCCTCATTTCTATCCCGTTTTAATAATTTAAATGGCAACATTATTATTTTTTGTACATGAAGGTAGAGTTGGGAGGTCATCTCCTGGGGTCAAGAGGTCAATGACCATCCTTAAAGATGGTGTGGTATATTTTTGAGTTACACAGGGCCTAACAAACCTCTTGTGTGATGTCACAATTGCATCATTTTTGAGACATTTGGATGTTTTTACAACATTTCATTTTCGCTGTGGCTTGTGGAGGAACGCTCAAAATTCCATAAAAAAAAAAAAACCATAAAAAAATGATGACAAAACAAACCACGAATGTGTCTAGCATGGAGAATATCAAATTTTATTACAATACAATCAAAGAGTGTTTCCCTTATACTGTTCCACCGCTCAGCTGAAGTGGAATTCTAATCTAATTTGCAAAACTGGCACCTGCGCACGTTGGGAGTTTCGGCGAGGACTCCTTGCCTGCCAAGGAGCAGGTTAACGGCTTAAGCAGAGACTTGATCCATACCCCGCGATGAGTCGCCCACCCAACCATCCAGAAGTGGTTGACGTCTCTCTTCCCCGAGCTTCTCAGCCCAAGGTCTGGCCTCCTGGACGAGCACCATGCGCCACGATTTGGGACTGTGTGGGCGCCTGATCCAGACAGAGCGTCAACAAAAGGCTCGGAGTGATGGATGCCCTGGGGTTGGATCATCTTACGCCTGTTTAGGTTTTTAGCCGAAGAATATTTTTCTCGGCGAAAAAATGCAAGATCGCAAAAACGGGCACGGATTTAACAAAACGTAACACTTCATAAAATCAAACTGCCAGGTCTTACGCTCTTCACACTCGGCGAGTGTCTATTTTTGTCTATAGACTCGCAAAATAGCTGTTCTCCAACACGGGTGGAAGCGCCGCTGTGTACCTAAAACTAGCAACAGGGAACTCTGGGATCTGAATAAGATGACCACCACCCCCCCGTCCCACTCCCTCCCTGGGGTCTTAGTACTGTGGGTGCTAAAAGTCACCCGATCCCTCCTTCTCTATATAATGAGCTTATTTACCGGCATTGGTTTCCGCAGTGGATTCTGGGTCAAGGTAAGAAGTTGCTTGTTGGCCATGTTTATTTTTTTTGTGGACCGGGAGGGATCCAGCATTATATTTCCTATTAGACAAGCGACGCAGACGTCAACTATAAAAATAAAAATTAAAAAAAAATAATTTAAATAAAAACTTTAAATAATTCCATACATTTGTTGGTACCAAAGCCTTTATAAAATGTTTGGATGAATTAATGTCCCGTGGCTTTTTCCCTGCATATATGACCTGTCCATGATGTCTCGTCCCTCTGTCTGATGCATTAGCGGCTCCGTTAATTCTTCCACCTCCGTGCCTACAGGGACGGTCTGAGCTGCGATCGTTCCAGGGTCAACCTTAAGAAACAATTAATTTGGATGTGACCGGCTGATCTACTCAGCAATTAATTATCGTGTCGTCCACGATGGCACCAAACCCGTTCCCCCATATTATTTCATCATAGCGCTAAATAAGTATTTTAAAACATTTTTCTATAGAAATCTTTACAAAAGCCAAATTGCCAATAGATAAATTCCGAACGGACGCAACCAAAGACAAATGGTTTCAAACAACAATACATTGGAAAAAGTTTATTATCAAAAGTATCCTTTTTTCTGCTGGTTGGGAGACCTGGATACAATGTAACTGATTACGTAATAAAAGGCAAACAATGCATATGCTGGAAATTCTTTGGCTCCCGGGCCGCTGTTTGGACGGTGTGTTAGATGACCATTGAGGTTGTTAGAGATGTGATCCGATCTTCCAGTTAAATCCCTCTAATGGTCAGAGTAATCATATATCTGCGGTCGCGCTACCAGCGGCGTCTTTGCTTTTGCTGTTCCGAGAGTTCTCCGGAGGGCTCGCTACGGGGAAAGAAGGTCGACGGGGTCTTCCTTGTACATCGCGGGAGATTTGCACTCCAGATGCTGCGCCCCAAGTGGGAGGAGGGTTAAACCGCAGGACGCCGGCCAGATGGGATGGTGTAGGCAGGGGTGAGACCCAGGAACAAGCTAGATCAGATGGGAAGTTGAGGGTGTGTGGGAACATCGCATCACTTAGCCTGTGATTGACTCCCTCACCATTTCACTGCCGGACGCTCCTGAAAACCGAAGGGATCAAACATCCAAAGGCGTTGAACTCTTCCGCCGGCGCGTTGGCTTTGGGATGAGCCTCTAGTAGGAGCCGGCGACCTAAGGACATGCAGAAAAAAGAGACGGCGCTGCTAGGCTCTCCATGAACTAAATAAGTCTTGCTGAAGAGCACAGTCAGGGGCCGCATTGCACAGGGTCCCGGAGTAACCTTGCATACATTTGCGCAGTAAGATGGCCAACAAAGTATTAATACACATTTGATTTGTGTTGATACATTTTAGGGTCCCAGTAGCAGTGGCACAATTAGTTTGCCGATATGTTTTAGGGGACTTTCAATGCTTAGGGGACCAAATGTCACTTTTGCCCCGATTTGTGAATACCTCCTTCGGGCGCGCCGAGGCCTGTGGAAGCTTCATAGATTCAATTGCTGGAAATGTGGGTTTTACATATAATTTCCAGTGTGCGTCATGCTGTATTTTAACCACCTGAGGCCATTTTCCTAAAGAGACCAGATGTGAGTTGGGACATTTGAGTGTTGCTCCAAGAGCCTTGGTAGAAGCCACAGACCCTCTACTAAGAAACCTCTACTTGTCTAAACCCAAGAGCTGGCCTAAAAGACCCCGAAACAGCAGAATGTATATTTGGCCAGGTGGGGCATATTTCTGCCCCCCCCCCGAAAGTGGGGCAGATATCTACAGGGACTGCAAGTTACCCATACAAGCCTCTATTGGCCTGGAACGTGAGCTCTGAGCCAGACCACCCTAGTAAAGCCCGATGTTTTGACGATGCTGGATGGGGTCTTCTTCACAGCAGGCCCACTGTTATGTGAATAGATTGCAAATTCAGAGACCATATGGACAAATAATCAGAAAGGATCGTTTCTCCTCTGGGCAGCGAAGGATTTTTAATCTCATTTTATACCCTGCGTAAATTACTCACGCACTTGGTACGAGGGATAAGGCTGGATTTCCCATTAAAGACCCTCTGCATATTATGTGTGCCAAGGAGAAGCCCACCGTATGTTTCACTGAACTCCGCAAACATTTGGCAGGTGCGATGCTTTGGGTGGTCATCCAATCTAGATTCCCACCCCATGTATTCCTATCCATCCTATCCCACCCCTCCAGCTCGCTTCTTCTTGCGTTGATACGTTGACGTTCTCCTGTACATATTCCACATCTCCACCGACGAGCGGGGTAGGTTGGCACAACTTAAATTGATGCTTATAACCCATTAGATAAATCCGTTGTATACATCATGTATAGAGTGAAGAATAACCGCTGGCTATATGTATATCTATTTGATCTGGAGCCAGATGTAGAACCTCCTTAGAAGGCTAATCTATACACAGAACAGAGACAATGTAGCCATATCTGAGTGTAATCGTTACATAGTAGTTTTGTGGGTGGCAGTTGAGTAAGAGGGGTGCATTTCTCCCCCTACAACGACCCCTTTGCCCTCCGCGGCTCCCCTTCTTCACGCTCGCCTCTCATTTTTGGCCTTTTGTAATTAAGAATTGATTTGTGACTTATACGTTAATGAGGTGACAGATGGCTGAATGAGTTTTGGATCTGCTCCAACTTTCTCTGGCACCAGGACCCCCTGCTTTAAACAGCCCCATTTGTTGTTTACCGCACCCTGGGGACCCCCGAGCGCACCCCTCCTCCCCAGCCACCAAAAAGAGCGAGCGTGAAGGAGAACGGTGACTGGTACTGGCCAGAAGCCCTCTGTTTATATATATATTAGTGCAAAATCACGTGGACTTGGCAGCGATTCAAACAGTAGAGATAGAGACAGTCACCAGCCAAGACTGGAGTATCTCAGAAGGGTTCCAGATAAGGCAGGCTGGCAGCGTACCAACATATAAACCTCTGTACCGGCATCCAAACCATGCTCAGAGGGTCAGTTGGACCACATCACGGATTAGGTACCAAAAAATTCAACTTATTAGGCAAGTTCTCTAATTTTAGAATATATCACTTCACCAAGAGGGTGGTAGGTAAGTGGAACAGCCTCCCAGCAGAAGTGGTAGAGTAAGGGAATTTAAAAATGCACGGGTTAGGCGTATGGCTGCTGAAGTTAAGACGAGCCCAAGGACTGATTAAGGTTTTGAATCTTTACAAAGTGTAGATGAATGGGCAGATGTCTCCTATCTGCCATCGAACTCTATGCTTATGTTTCTATTTCCAAAATAATTATGGAAGCTCAAGGCTATTATTCTTAATTTCTGTACTCGACAAGAACAATTTGTGACAGGTGCGACTGTCTAAAAGTAGCAGATGTGCGGTAACAGAACGCTAATACGGACATTACTGTCCGAAGCTGCTAACAAATTCACTTTTTTATTTACATTTTTTTGGGGACTCGACCTTGGCTCTGAGACGTCTGAAACCAAACGCTGCTCGGTGTCAGATTTCGGGGTCGTGACGTGGTATTTTTGCTAATAGATTAATAAAATATTTTAACCATAATGTAATAACGGAATAATGTAGCCTGTAAACCTATTAAGTGTTATATAAATTATAAAAATAATAATAATAATAATAATAAAACACTGATATGAGGCTAAAATTTTTTACTTTGTGGTTAAACCAGTTAATGGACCAAACATGACTCTTCTCGTTAAGCGTCACGGTTTTTTTTTTTACACCACTACATGATTTATACATAAATGCGAGAAAAAGCTCTCTAATCGGTTAAATTTCGCGGTAGAAGTCAGGTGATTTCTGCAGATTTTGCTTTGGTTCTTGTCTGCGTCAAGATAATAATCCAGGAAAAGGGCTGTCAGAAAATGTGCCAAACGTTACAAACGTGATAAGCTAATCTAACGCGGGCCCTACGAGGCTGAGCCCTGCTGGACTGGCACGGAGAGGCAGGAACGCAGCAGGGTCATATAACGCGAGGTCACGTGACCCTCCGGTAAAAGCAACCTGCTCATGGCCAGAGAGAAAGGTGCCGGCGAGGTAAGGGGGTGCGAGAGCGAGTGAGTGAGAGGCATTACAAATGTATGTATGTTACAATGAGAATGGAAGTGTGTGTGTTAACATGAATGTGTGTGTGAGCATGAATGTGTATAAACGGTGTGAGTGTGAGTGCGTGTTAGCGTATGTGTTAGTGAGTATAAGTATGCTGATGTGTGTTTGCATAAGTGTATGTAGATATGTGTGCCAGTGCGTTGGGGGGGGCAAGGGGCCACATGGCTTTACCTGCCTCATGGGCCAGAAGATTCCAGCCCTCCCCTGCTATATACAAGCAATGAGAAGCAATCTAGAACTTCGACTGTTCAGATGATGTACTTCGTCTTGAAGATGTTTAATAGACCTGCTTCTACGCGTGTGAATTCTCAGTGCACGTAAGCGATGTACATTTTAAGCCTACAGAGTGGCGTTGAGCTTCAATCGATGAGCTGTCTCTCCATCCCGAAATGAGAATGGTTTATAGTCTGTAACGCTGCAACCTATAGAGATGTCCTCAGAGCCTTAAGGTTGGTCCAAGAAGCCACAATGTGTAGGAGATCCGGTCCAGGCATTTGAAGGACGCTGAATGACGTATCTTACCTACTCCGGGACGTCCTGCACGTGGAAAGACATTAGGACTTAAGAGACAGCTCCACCAACGTACAGCTGTTTTTATCCCATTAGGTAGAGTTACCTCAAAATCATATCACCCACCAACGTTCTTACGCAGCCAACGACGAGAAACAAAAACCTCAAAGACATGAAACAACCCAAAAAAAAAAAATTCCCACAACTAAACTTATATAAAATATACCGAGAGATACGAGTCATTTTATCACTTCCCCAAATATCTTGTTACATTTAGAATGTAAAAATAACCCAGTTTTGGAAAAAATGATTGGATTTTAATGATATTAAAATCCAGAAATATTGGCCATTTGGAACGCGGATCTCCAGCGATCGCTGCCATAAGCAGGCGGCTAATGGGCCGGCATTCCAAGGAGAAACGAGGGCTTAAGATTTTATTATCTGCACAGAACGGAGCAGCTGGGACGCGTTTCGCGGGGAATTCCTGCACATAATGCCGCTGAGCATTCATAGCTCACAACTGTCTGGTACTGAAAGCAGCAGGTTGTCTTGAATGAGGAATCCCAGAATGCCCTGGGGCGCAAAGCTCCAGAAATGGCCGAGGTCCATCTATGTTTATAAGACAGCGGCAGGGGGTCCGCAAAGCTTTCTGCGCCTGGGTTTGGGTGGAAAACGGTCCGTTTATTTTTTCTTTACCTGGAATGTGAATTTTCTTGTAGGGCATGAAAGGATTCTAAAGGCAAGAAGATTACAACATGATATCCTTTATTGGGGGCAACAAGATGTAAAGTTTTTGGGAACTCTGAGATCTTTTTCCATCTTTGAGGTCGAGGAAGTTTATGTAACTTTAGATCTTTTTCTATGCTGGTTCCATAAAACTGCTCGACTTCCACCCAAGACCCCCATCTTCTCCCGGCCCAATATGGCTGTATCTGTTATTAAGAAGTCACTTGGAAACCGAAGGTGTTCCTGAGTTTCATATTCTCCCCTAACTGTTCACATTACAAGGGTCATTTATAAAAGGCATTCTAAACAAACAGTATGCATTAGAAAAGTATATATATATATATAAAAAAATGCTTTTTATTTTGGAAAAATATCAGCGTTTCGGTCCATTCTATGAGGTTTTTTCCGGCAACGGCCACGACCTCGACTGGAAGAATTTCTTGAGGCCGGGGAGGTTGAGCGGCGGGAAGTACGGTCCGATCCGCTTCCGAATCCACCACCTGCCCTCGGACGCATGCGCACCCCACGGCTGGCTGAACCTGTACCTGAAGTGCTCTCCTCGGATCCACCTGTAGGGGGCGATATTGAAAAAGCAGCATTTATTCACGGCCCTTTATTAACCCCTTCGCATCCAGAATACCTCTTCACAAAATTCTGGAACCCTCGGATCGCGTTCTGTTTGAACTCCAAAGGAGGAGACACGTTAATAATGAGATATAAGCAATATCTATGGGATTTCTTTGATCAATTTTATCTATTCTGCCCAATTTTCCCCAAATACCAGTTACTTAAAGAGTCTATTGAAAATAACCAAGTAAGGCAGAGGATATAAGAGGGCTAAGCCCAAGTCTACTAAGCCATGCGATCTATAACCGAATGAACACAAAACAACCCAATATTATTAGGGGTCCCGTTTAATGATGACCCAAAGCCTTCGTGATGCTTAAAGGTGGGGTTAGCGCGCCCCCCGGCGCCGGCATTGAAGTGGTTAATTTTGGCCCAGTCCATCTAGCCCGGTAGCAGCTGGGGCCGGAGCGGCCCTTCATGGTTGCGTATGGTACAGCGGGTGTTATGACATCTTCCAACTGTACGCGTGAAAAAATTAGAAGCGATATTTGCGTGGTACCGGGGGGGCTAAATCTCCCCGACAGCTGTAATTAGTTCCAGAGGGCAACAGCTGTCCCGAAAATTAACAGCTGAGAGATTTTTGGAGGGAAAAACAGGAATTGTGTTTTCTGTCAAAATTAACGATCTGACAAGGCCAGCGAGGAGGTGGGGAATCCGCAGAAACATGAGTTTTATTATTCGGTACGGTCACTTAATACGTTATTGGCTTTTTTTTTATTTATCTGGAGACCTCTTTGCACGGTTTCCCTCTTAATTGTAAATCAAAGAGAGGACGCTGGTCAAAAAAGTAAAAATTCATTAAAAGCCATTAAACCCCCCCATCCCGTAGGTCTCACTTCGGCCTGTTCGGGATTGTTAACCGCGGACGCAAAGCCATCTCAGCGTGTAAAGTCTCGAGCAATTATTAGGTTTTTTTTTCTAAAAAAATATATATATTTTTTTGGCGTGGGGGGGGGGTTTCTAGAATTTCAGCCGAATCCCTTTGTGATTTAGGTGAGATATTTCTGAAATGAAATGCACACTCGTATTTTAAGAGCGCTAATAAAGGCTGTCAGGTCAAAGAGACCGTTTAATTGGTGTATAAATCTAGACGTTAACGGTGTGGGTCAAACGGATCGAGGGGAGGAATGAGCCGGGAGAGGATGGCGGTCGTTAACCGTTTTTATTAATGTTGCCAAATGCAAGCGTTTGGAGACTCTGCAGCTATAAAGCGCTCGCTGTCTCGGGATAACGTGTTCCGTTTTTTATTGTAAAGACGTAAGAATTGACAATTTAGGATCAAAAGAAAGGGTGACCGCTATAGCCGCTCGTGTGAATCTACTTGGTACTGAGAGCGTTAAACTTAATCTGACACCTAATCTAAAGGATGGCTCTACTGGGAAGGTGTATTGGGCATAAGACATAATGACACAGGGTTTTTGCCCCAAACTCAAGGTCTCAGGGGCAGATTCTGGTGGTCACACAGTCTGGAGCCGACTCCTTCCTATTCTCCCCGCTGTGATCGTATATATATGACTCCCAGTCGGTGCTTTTGCTCCCAGAATGTTGTGGTTGATATATCCCTGCTTGAGTGCAGGTGACTCAATTAAGAGCATCTTTAAATAATGACCAGTCAGGGTTTCGATCAGAGCCAATTAATGAGTTGCTACGTAGACTTTGGGCCACTAAAGAGTTAATACTAATTTAGATACATTAATGACGGTCAGATCCGGACCCCATGTTGATGTATATATATATATATATATAAACCTTTATTCCTCGATGTACGTTCTGGCTTTGGGTTTAACCCCTCGTATGCCAGCAAGGCTTAAGCCGGACAAATCCTACAAGCCGTATAGCCAGGGCTCCTAAACTTTTTACTGCCGACACCTAATATTTTGGGCTGTTTTTTTAATACGGGTCTATCCCTTCCCGGCTCCTATAAAATAAAATAAAGCCGGCTCTTAAAACGTTCCGTCTGGCTCCTACATTCTAGGCAGAGAGATAGGTCCAGCCCCGGTGCGATGCCCGGGAACCCGCTAAGCTCGGTCTCACTGCGGTGGCTCCCTGATGCGGCGGCGGCGGATGTAAGGCGAAGCCCAGGAACCTTCTCTGCATTAAAAATGGAAAGGAGAGGTGTAATTTAACCCCGTCTTGGCACGCTCCCAGCGTGCGATTATCTGACTTGTTGAGCCGGCCGCAGTATTAGGTAATAAAGCGAAATGCACAATAAACTGGAAGCTCCCTCGTATTTGCAAGTCCTCTGGTAATTGGCTTTTATGTTGCAGTAGCTCCAGTAATATGGCTTAAAAACTTAACTCATTAACCGCCAGCACCCTGCGATAGGTTGTGGCTGCCTTGCACACCTAAATCAGATATCAGACCATAGGAACGGAATTACTCTTTATACACAACCCATTACAGACTCAGTATAGCACAGGATACAGATCATTGGATCTAAATCATCCACGTAGAATACATGGATAACGGTTAAAAAAAAATAAATGTATTTTCCTCCTTTTATTTAAGGGAGAAGGTGGTAAATAAGTGGACAGTCTCCCAGCAGAGGTGGTAGAGGGTAATACAGTGAGGGTATTAAACATGCATGGGATGGGCATATGGCTCCTGAATCTAAGACGAGACCAACAACTGATTAAGATTTGAGTCTTTACAGCAGGAAAAAACGGGCAGACTAGACGGGGGCCGGATGGGGCCGATTCCTAGAAAAGTGCCCCAGGGGCCTCTCGAATTGCCCCGCAATCCTTCTCACCTGGGAGGACTCTTCTCCAGGAAGGGGTTGACCGCTATGAGGGAGGACGCTGCTCTGTCATTGGCTAGCAGCTTCCCCGCGAGGTGTATGATCCACTCGTTCTGTTCGTAGGTCTGCCGGACAAAAAAGAGAAAAACGAGAAATAGATGGAAAATTATTTTCTTTACAAACATCTTCCGCTTAGAATCGTTATTCTCCGGCGCGGAAACATCGCGTGCAGGAACTGCCGAGAGGACAAAGGAACAAATGGATCAAACGAGAGACCCGACTTCTCAATATAAAGGCCCAGTCCTCCCCGTGCTCATCATCCATCAACAGGACAGTGGCGTATTTTGGCCGAACATTTGCTCTGTCTGACCCAGGGCAATGCCCCAGCTGCCCCAAGAACCTACCCCTCTGGGGCTGCCATCCTCTAGGTTGAGAACCAGGATATTGAGCTGAGGTCCCCAAATCCCTGATGCCCCTTTTTCCTCCCCTGATGCGCCTCTTTTCTAGGAGGTCAGAATGTTTGCTGGGTATGAGGGGATCGCAGGGTTCTACAGCCCTAAAAGCCCCGATAATGTGTATAGAAACAGCAGGAAACGGCTTTATAAATTAAACGGGGTAAATAAACCCCATTATTCTTCTAAATGCCCCACTCAGTTACACAAATAGCTCCACCCACAGCCGCACCTCTAACCACGCCCCCTAAAAATGTCCCTCTGTATTGTTGATCGGTACGAAATCACGTTAAAAACAATCAACATTTTTTAGGCATTAAATGTGAGTTTTCTGTCATTTCGGTGAAGTAAATTTCTAGACTTTGCAGAAGGAATGAGAGAAAAAAAGCTTTTTTTTTTTGTTTGCTTTTAACTCTCGTGTTCCCATAAAACGATCGAAATGTTTCATTTTCTCCAGATCCCACACGCTGTTTTACTCGTGAATGTTATTTCTGGAGCATTAACGTGCAAACCACCCCATTAAGCGCTCTCTCTTTTGCAAGTGCCTGATGTATAGTTAATGCATGTTCCACCTGGCAGCGCATGAAACCGCGTTTAGCGATCACGCGCCACGTAGCCAGGAGCAGATAAAAACGATTAAATTGCACTTTCCTCCAAATAAACATCAATTTCCTTTTCAGTGTTTTTTTTTCTTTCTTTCCTTAAATTTGACCCATGTGGTAATATATTTTAAAGTGTTTTTTTTTTTTTTTCCCTCATTGAAAGTCCAATATATTTTTAAATGGCGGGGGGCTTTTAAAGGCTTTATATGAAACGTGCCTAAGTAGAGTGAAGGTGGACGCGAAAATACTCCCCTAGGAGGGGGTCTACGATGCCCTTCGCCAAACATGCCCACGTCGGCTGGGGGGGGGACCTATGGTGGGGGACCGCCATAGTGTGGTGGTGTCCTGATTCGACGATGTGCCCAAAATTTGATCCGACACCTCTGAGTTTTCACACTTGTGCATGGGTCAAAAAAAACAAAAAACCAGGAACCGAATGTTGGCAAAAAAACAAAAAATTGGCCCCGGAATGTAATCTTTTCAGCGATAGAAGAAGAAGCAGCGCATGGGCTACCATTCTAGTTCATGTGACACGGCCCACCTCTGTGTTATCATATAATAGTGATGCTGCGTGGTTGAATCGCACTATTTTGCATGTTTTTTTTCCCGGCTGTCTTCTCCATGGCCAACCGACGGTGGTCCAGCTGGTTGACCATTACAGTAGGTGTGAGACGTCGCAGCGAGTGACTCCATTCTAGCCGGAATCCTACAGGACGGCTTCTCAAGAAACCTTAGCTGTGTATACATCAGGCCGGGGATACTAGAAAAGAATTGTGTGTGTGTGTTGGAACTCCGCGCATGAGATGTTACCACGGGAGGTGGGTGATGTTTTGGCTGCTCGTCTGTTTGTTCAGCGTCTGTCACAAGTCTGGCTCAGAGATGGAGTGACCCCGCGACCCGTACCGTTTTGATGTTCTCGCTACTACCGTTGACCTTCGGTGGAACGCAGAAGACACACGATGCCAGGTCAAGGCTATGAAGCGTTGGCAAGTTCCCATGATCACCCCGTTGGCCGCAAAGTTACCCCGTGCTTCCATAACGGCTCATGCATTTATTTATTTCACGTCGAGATTTTAAAGACAACAGCGTCGATGATGGGTCATCCTCAGCTTGGTCAAAAATGTTTGCGTTCCTTGAGTTTCGGGGGCGATGACCCCGAGCTTGACGGTTGGCAAGAATCTGGATTAACCTTGCCGTTTGGCAGCGTTTGGCTTTGGAACGGATGAGACTTGCAGCTCTGACATGGAAGGATAAATATTTACCCCGCACACGCCCTCTGGTAGGAGATGAGCGCGTATCTATTTCAGCCAGCCGTGTCCGGGGCGGGCTCACCAAACATGCGGCCTGGGTGCCGGCTTCACGCTGTCTTCTTCGGGCTATAAAGCTCAGGACGCTGTGTTATTCCTGGAGAAGTCGTACGCTCCTCTCTGTGGTAACACAGAATAATTTCCACTCCGGGGGGATCTTGTTTGTTTTGATTTGCCGGGGCAGAAATGTGGAATTATATTAAAAAAACAATTTTTTAACCCTTTCACCGACAAATCGGTATCCGCGGCATTGTAAATAATAAGCGTTTTCGGACTCAAAAAACAAACATCTATCACTCTGGAGTTTTTTTTGTTTAAAATTATGAAAACCTTTGTTCAAGGCAGGGACAGTTTTTATTTATTTTTTATGTGTAACGTAAGAAAAAGAGCCGGGCGTGTCGGGATTTGGGTGCAAATTCAACTTTGTTTGTGAACCGAAAAAACAGGAAAAACACATTAAAATTGCTGAGCGGCCCCTGAAAGTCAGAGTTGGGTGGGGAAAATGATTATTTTAAGAACCAAAATTGAACTTTTTGTTGTGGCCCTATAATGCTTGTTGTGGTCATGGAAGGGTCCAAAGCCTCCTTATTCTTGTTTTTTTCTTTTTTTGGTGAAAGTTTAAAATAAATACATAAAACAATACTGGAGCATTTAACGTTGTTTTTCAGTTTATATGGCAACAACCTATGGGTGCCTGCTCCTGACTCACATGGGATTAAGGATTCCCTGGGAAATTAAGAATAAGGCAAAATAGAAGCATGATTAAAGAAGTATTTCTGGGAAAGTTTTGGGCATTAAGCGTTACTAGGAATGATGTCCCCCCCAAAAAAAACTTAACACGGGGCCACCATTAATGCTAACTGGGTTCCAGCCTGACATATATTGGCATAGCCGGGAATGTCCTAGGCTAGCCTCCGCGGAGTGCTCCTAGTGGAGTGGCTTTGTGTAGGAGGGACAACCTTTTGTGGGAGGGAACTGGGAGGGGGCAGAGAAAAGAGGGTGGGGAGTGGGTGTGGCCACACACACAGTCCTCCTCTGTCCGGAGAAAACAGAAACTGACCCAATTAGCAGAGCTCCACCTAGAGACTCTGGGTCACACCTGGAGAGCTCCCAGGTATACATGTTGATTCTGGTACTTCTATTCTATCCCCAGACTTCTCCCCTAAAGAGCTTGCAATCATTATTGGGTAAACAATATTTCTTCTCTTTATTCCCTCCTTGCTAGATTTTTTATCGGCCCTTCAGTAACCAGGCTGAGAAAATGTGATAGCTGCGGGCCCCTGATAACGTCTGGGGCCCCGGACAATTGCTTCTTTTTTGCCAGGTTTAAAATATTGTCTTGTTTCAGTTTGTAATCCATCCCGAGGGTTAATTTCATTATACGGCCCCTCTGGTTGCTGGCCGCAGAACTTTGTTTTTGTCCCTGGTTATTCAGAGCTCCCCAGTGCCAATAATTTAATGTTTAAATCATAAGTGCATGTTATTATAGGGACTTGTAAATCCTGCGCGCTCTCGCAGACGCTCGCCGAAGTCACCCCACCAAACGGAAAATGTGTGTCGGTTGTGTACCTTTTCCGACAGCGCGAAAAGAACCTTTGGGACAGAATGAAGCCCAACGCGGATCTATCGATGGTATCAAATCTCTACATCTGGCTCCTTACACACAAAAGCATATAAAACAAACCAAAAATATATAGTATATATATATCTTTATATATATAATTTTTTTGAAAATGTATATATATGATTATTAATTTTTTTTATGTATTTTTTTTTGCTTTTTTTAAAAAAAAAATGTCATTAAAATATAAAAAACATCTCAGCAATCATATACAAATGACAGTTCTCTGGATTTAACACCAAAAATAATAAAAATAAAATACTACTACTATTACTATTAACACAATATGGCTATATATATATATATATATATATATTATATATGTATTATATGTATAGTGCAATGAATTGTTGAAAAAAGTCATTTGAATGGATTTTGGGTGTCGCTGATAGGACATAGAGCGGTAAGAAAAAAACATTACCCTAATCCAGGGTTTTACCAGCCGTGTCTATCTGGGAGCCAGGAAGGAATATTTTGCTGGATATATTGGCTTCTGTGCAAATCTTTTTTTTATTATTTTCCACTAATTTTGCCTACTGAAACATAATATAATAATGTTTCCATCAACGGCGTCGCGCAGGTTTACAGGACGCTAAAGGCTGGTGGAGTGAAACGCTGAGATGTTTGCAGACCGGTATCTGCCGGGTGAAAACCCGATGGCTGAACCCAGAGAGGGTTAGGAATACCGAGCCTGGTGGCCGAGTTCTACTAAGTGACCCAACGCATCTGAAAGACAATACACTCCCCGGACTATCTGAGGCTGTCCAATCCCCAACGAGGACATCATAGAAAGGGCTTTTGCGATCTTTCATGGAGCCAGTAAGGATCCAGTCAGTGTGCAAATTCTGTCCTTATTCTAGAAACCCCAGCATGCCCTCTATTTCAGGTGTTGAGGGGTGGTGGTGGCAACGTTCCTGGCCAACCTTGGCCAGGAACATTGCCTATACCAGAGGCATCTCACGATAGAGGGTCTCGTGTGCTATGATGTGTAGTATAGGATTGATTATTAGACACTCAAGTCTCTCTATAGGAATGTCTGTGTCGTGGAATCATTAATAATCTGTTACCTGGAACGCTGCGAACCACATGAGCCAGTCGAGGCGGTAATGGTAGGGGCTGATGATACAGGGACGCCGCGTCAGATTCCCCGGCTTGCATTTAAACTCGTATTCCTCCCAGACGGCGTTGGGGTCGTTGGGATCCGAGCTTGAAGTCCCTTGAATGATGACCTCCGTCCTCTCCTTGGTGATACTGTGGAGTAACAGAACACGTAAGACCTACAGCGCAGACACAATAAGGTGATACTACGTGACGTCTAGGTGGCCGCGGTGGAGAAAAGGGGTAAAACTTCCTTAAAAATGGCAGACGGTGTGAATATACACTTGGAGTCTTCAATCTTGTTGCTGGGACTATCCCTGCAAATAGGGACAGTTGTCATATATGGCCAATAATGACGGATTAGCGGGACTTGCTATGATTCACGACGGGCCGCATTAGATCTATGAAGCTGCTGCTTACGACCACGCTTTGTTTTTCGCTCGTGGATCTCGGGTCGAAGCTGTAGGTGGGAGAGGACACGGGGTTGCAATCTTACTTAACCCCTTCACATCTAGAGGGGGGGTGGTGGGGGGGTTAAATAAAATATTGCACAGCAAAACTCTGGTGGTCTCCCATCTGGCACAGACAGCGGGATAGGGTGTGTGACATGTAAACACGTTCCGAGGCCAAAACTGTCATTGAAGATTCCCAAGGGTTTCTGCGCGCAGCGAATTCAACAAATTACAGAATTTTCCGCCCTGCATAAATATGTTTTTTTTTTCCTATAAAAAAATAAGAATTAAAAAAAATTGCGTGCGTCCGGTAAATAAAAGCTAGCAGGGTCAGCCGTGAAAGGGTTAACCCCCCCACTGTGATGCATCCAGTTCTAGATTAAGCAATGGAACGGCACCCGGACCCCCTTAACCCCCCACTCCGCCCCACCCCAAACCAGATCTTATAAGTGTTACCTGCTTTTAATGGAGTTTTCGGGGCAGCCAGACAGCCTGTTTCATACACGCCGGGTGAGTTATGATCGTGGCTGGCAGCCCAGCGGTAAAAAACACTTTGTAAATCAGGGAGACCAAATTAGTAATAAAAGTTTGTTCCTACTGTGTGATTTCAGATATGTCAGGTTTCACGTACTCACAGATTCATTATGAGCCGAATGTATTTTCCTTTTTATGGGTTTACACGGGCTGGAATTACAAGCGCTTGCGGGGGCCGCGTCTCGCTGCTGCTGCTGCTGCGCACGGCTGACAACCGGAACCACGGAGCAGCGAGGAAAAGTTTCGCAGGGGCACCCAAAAACTGGCAAGCGCACCCAATCTTTAATCCGTTCCGCTGTTCTCTGGCAGTACTGGTCGGGGGCGCCGGTGGAATTTATTGGGGGGTCTCAAGTCATTTATTGGAGTGGGGATGGCACCGAACTTATTGTAGGGGAATGTTCTGGGGGTCCAATAGTTTATTGTAAGGGGGATGCCACAGAGGTTTATGGAGTCGAATAATTTATTAGGAGGGGGTGGGGATCCCACAAAAAATTTTATGGGGTCAGATAATTTATGGTATAGGCGATGCCACGGAATTTTATGGGGGTCACATGATTTTTATTGTAGGGGACATGCCATGGAAGTATATGGGGGTCACCAAATTATTGTAGAGGTGATGCCACGGAGTTTTATGGGGTCAAATAATGTTAATTAGAGGGGAGGTACAGACTGATTTCTTGTACAAGAAGAGCCTGTGGCTACTCAAGGGCAAACAATCGATTCTAAAGGGTAAACGATTTCAGGGGCAGATAATTTAATGTAGGGGATCCCTCAAAAGATTAAGACCCTGAGAAACCAGGGAATCCTGGGAAAGTCTACCGAGACGAACCATACCAGATATTTCTTCTATATATTACTTCTTATTATATTTTTATATGGAATAGAAAGACGTCGACGGTAGACGGCAGGGAGAAAGGAGTAACTCCATCCAACGAGAGGAAAAAGTAAAGCGACGCCACGCCACAAATACCGGCGTGCTTTTTTATTTATCATTTTTTATTATTTCGCCATTGAATGGCCACGTCCACAAATGTAAGGGTTATTTTATATCGTTCTGAGAATGTTGGTCGTAGAGGCCAGTAACTCGCTGTATCGGTACATAAGATAACCGTAGACCGGGAAAAAAATGGCGGTGAAGACGTAAAGACCATTGGAAGGCACCTAAAAAATGTATAGCGTCCTACGCCATTTGTACAGAACTATCCTATATGCTAACGTTATATCCCAAATTCTACCCATCATAGAGTTAAAGGGACGGTGCCATATAAAAGTTACACTTCTTGCGGCATACGATATATTATGGTTGGGTAGGAAGCCGAGGTGGCGCATGTTCGTCCTATGGAATTTCCATATAGTTACTCCCAAGAACCTTCCATATGCCATCTTTTGGGTTCCGCTCCTGTGCGTCTCTCTAAGCCCAGGTTGTGCGTCTCTCGAAGCCACAGGGTTTAATGTAGATTTTAATTGGACTAATTTGATAACTTGACTAACTTGTAATTAATGCCAGTTTTTTTTTTTTATTGTTTTTTTAATCATGTCTGGTTTTTCGTTTGTACGAAATAACCAACGTATGACAAGCAGGCTGAGAGGATCCAAGCCGTAGCAGGCCATTTCACAAATTTCATATTTTTTTAAACATTTTTTTTTGGAGATTAAGGAGACTAATACAAATAAAATTAAATAAAAAAAAAAAAATAATGAAGAAAACAGCAGAACCGTCTGCTACTAATGGAACCTCGATGCATTTAATCATTTCGTTGGTCTGATTTAGAGTTTAGATGATTTTATGGTGATGGTTTTTGCCAAAAGCTGTTTCTGTTGGCTTTGTGTCCAATTTGGATAAAAACTGTTCTCTCGGGTCTTGTACAGAATCAGCCTTCGCTGTCCAAAAAAATCCCTCGACGTGTGTTTACCTTTCGCTGCAGCCAGGAACACGGAACCGAGAACACTTAAAAAGAGAAGAGACGGAAAACTAGGCCCCTGCATTTCGCATTACCTAAAAACGCGTCCCGCCATGATATAAAATGAAGGCAGGATTTATTTACGTCGAAGAGCAGGGAGAATATGGCGTCTTGGTAAGTGGAGGGTCTTCCGCTCTTCTGGAAAGAGCCCCGGTGGTGGAAGTGTTAATGTTCGGGGGAGACTGAAACATTTTTTCTTGAGGTTCCTAATACATTAAGAGCTAATAAAAGACTGATAGGGTCTCTTAACCCCCCCTCCCCCACACACTTAATTCCTAATGCCCGGACCAGCTGGACTTGTTTGCTGAATCCGAGTCAACCTCAAGAGGGAAAGCGAAGAAAATATTTTCCAGTAGATATTCTCCAGGACGATTCTTTCCCATTATATAAAAAACCCCCAAGGGGACGTGACCACTCTTGGCATGGAATACCCAGAATTCTGATGCCAGCCATCTTTCACATTAACACAAAACCACTCCTTGTCCAAGTCGTCCAAAATTCATATTTCTTAACATAAAACAATGTTTGGAAAATATTTTTCCCTTACATCATGGAGCACGTTCATGTAATATCTGCAAATAAACGTAAAAAAATTCACGCGGGCCTTACAGCTTTACAGATTAGCCATAATACAAAAGCACGTACACATATGGGAAACCCATTGAGGTGCTGAGGGCTGCCATCTTGGTTTTGGCGTTGTTATTCCACCCATTGAGTAACGCCTCCATGACGCTGCCATGGAAATCGTCCATATAGGATAAACGCGTGTTTTACTTAAATATAGATTTGGAGTGCATGAAAGTCAAGACAAGGGAATAATTGAATTGGGATGTTGGTTTGATCATGGGAAACCATGGAGTGGCAGATACATTGAGAAGCCCCGAGACCACATATATGCGTCCAGATGTTTCTGAGACATACCTGCCAAATGCTCCGTAGGTGTTCACGATTCGGAGTGGGTTGAAAGACGTGTTCATGACTTGCCTGGAACTCAGTAGGTTCACGATGACGGGGACACTCAGGTAGGTGATCAGGACGCCCAGTGAGAGATGAACCATTTTCCGGACGTAGAAACCTGAAAGGGCAACCAGATCACCGATACTTAGCTGAAGGTAGTAGGGATAAGTCCATGGCTTACAGTCTCAACAGGACAAAGACAGGCGAAGACATACGGAAAAGAACAGGGGTTCCAAGTGCAACAAAAAAGAATGCGTGAAAAAGTGTATTAAGTATCTATAGGCTTACTATAAGTCTTTGGAGGTTCATCACCAGCAGCTTTCTGGGCCTGCAACTTGGACACATGATGTTTCGCTGACCCTTCTTTGGAGCTGAAGAGGAAGCTGAGGCTGGCATCATCAAAGCAGGCAAGGCTTGGCACGATGGTCAGCCAATTCAGAAAGCTTAAGTTACCGCTGAGGATTAGGGCCACCTATTGAAGGAATAGTAATGGGTGAGAGGTTACTGTTCGCATTTCAAGTATACGGCGTAAAAGGCTGACTCAAGCCTTTCTTGTGGAGAAACTGGCCATGGTCCTCTCACGCCTTAGGAGCCATGCTGGAGCTCTACTGAGAACTTCCATTATTTGCTCAAGTCATAGAACACTCATAATCGCTGCAAGGTTACCCCAAGTTGAGCCCCTTGGAATGGACAATGTGAGAGATCTCCACACACCTCATTGGTTATATTATGTCATCTGCTTATTAACCAGTTTAAAACTGGACACACGTGGCACAATCTGGAATCTTAGTGGAATGAACTATTCTTTAAGAAGATCCGAGAGTTCGAATTTTGAGTCCCTGTTCTCCTCCAGCTTTAATGGGGACTGCTATGGAGCTATATAAATTAATAAATAATAATATTAAAAAAATAGTAATAATAATATTAATAATAATAATAATAAAGCTGGGAAGAGGAATTATAAATTAATTTAGGACACAATTTAAAGGGGTGAACCCGGATCAACATACATGTAAGGGAGGTTCTACAGCTGCGTTTTAATCAAGAAGTATAACTTCTCAAGTCAAAGTTAGTTCAACTTGAGCCTTTGTAATAACCCTTTAAATCGATGACATCACACTTTTGGTCTGTCATCACTATCGGGTACCAGAACAAATGAAAGAACTATAATAAGTATTAAATGAGTATTTTTTTTTTTGTTCTTCTTCGAAGTATTAAGGCGCGTCTTTCTCTTTCTGTTTAACGTAAAATATATTTGAGTTTCATAAAAAAAAAAAGAATTAACCCCTTCTACTCACAGAAATATCCAGCTAAAGAAGGAAAAAAAAAAAACTGTAATCCTTTCAATAAAATACATGTAGATCGTTCTGGAAATAAAGGGTTTACTGTGCAGAAAAGTGTTGAGTCGTTAAAACGGATCATAAAAAAGGAGAGAAAAAGAAAAAGTAATTTCTTACTCATGTCAAATTTCTCAACATTAATTTTATTCCATTATTTGGGGCCAAAACAGACAAATTCTCCAGAAAATGCCAGGGGCACTTGTGGGCTTTGTTTTTTATGGAGGTGTTTTCCTGGCTGGGAAATGTCAAAGTGACGGCCATTAATTTGACGCGATGGTTTTACTGGGCAGGGCAGCGCGGAGTGCCAGCCGCCCGTCGAGCTCGGTTCCAGATTTCCTAGCAGCCGGCGGAGTGGGGCTCGGAGTGAGAGGAGATTATAGTCCTTACAGGGTCCCCACCCTAGAAGTGGGTGGTGATCTCCCTCGACGGTCTAAGGAGAACATCCCTCGCGTTAACCCTTTCTCGGCGTTTGCCAGAAGGGCCTGGTTGCCCAGCGGCACCGTACTGGCTGGCGTCGAGTCGTAACCGAATACCGCCGTTCGGAGTTCTAAGTATCAATTAGCAGAATGTCTTGTAAAAAGGAGAGGATTGGAGCGTTAATAAGACCATGCCTACTAACAACAAAGCGGAAGTGGAATCTGGACACATCTTGTGCATAAAATTCTCTTCTCCCTTACTTCTTTCTTGTTTTGTTCAAAAACTAAAAGAGGTTTAGATGGAATGTAAGGAAGTGTTACGTTACCAAGAGGGTGCTAGATAAATGGAGCAGCCTCTCAGCAGAAGTGGTAGAGGGTAATACAGCGAGGGGATTTAAACATGCATGGGATAGACATACGGCTCCTGAATCTAAGACGAGACCAACGACTGCATCACTAAGTCAGTCCCAAGTGTATTAAAAGGAATTAAGATATTGTGTCTGTAGAGGATCTCGGCACGGGGAGTGACTCAGAATCCATTAACCGTTCCTAACAAAATAAAAAAAAATGCAGAATAAAAGAAAATGAAGTCAAACCCACAATTATATTTTTTTTATTGTAAACACACATTGCCCAAAACAATGCCACGATTTACTATAATGACAATTCAGAGGAGGCTCAAAACATGAGAACACGATCTGGAATTCGGAACGTCCTTCTGGAGATCACCAAAAAAGGGCAGCTGACCTCTCGTCCCGTCTTCCCCACCCCTATCGCCGCCATATTACTTGCCCCTTTGCGAGTTACCCCGGCGTCGATGAAAGCTTCTTGCAAATCCTCTGCTTTTTTTTTTGGAAGACATCGTAGAGGCTCTGTGTTAATGATGAGCCGGGTTGTGAATCACCGTTGGCAGATTTTAGCAAATGACCAGCTCAGCTAGCGATAATAAAAAGATGCCTCTAAATGAGGTCCGCGAGGGGAGGCGGAAGATTAAAGACTTGGGACAGAACCATGAAAAACAAAAAAGTATTAAAGATGGTAGTGTGTTCCGTTCTCACTTTTCCAAAGTAAATCATGTAGAAAAGGGTAATTTAATTCTAATAATATCCGTTAGGCCGTTGCCTTGAGTCTACGTACAGCTCATCTGTCCCGGAATTTTTAAGAAAGTTTGATACCCATTCTCACTTGAATTCTGGCGTCTCCTCTATTTTCATCGATAAAAAAGGCTAAGTCTGCAGAAGGCTCGCCCGTGCATGGGTTAGGATACCCCAAAAACCTACAATACTGGGGGGATGTTGAGTATGAACTTTGACAACCAATATGAGGTCAATGGAAGTCTCACCAACAATGGCCAGTCATCAAGCTCTTTTTGACATATCACATGCTACATTGGTTTAGCAAGCCCTGTATGTGTTAACGTTCATGTTTAAGCCTTCTGATAACAGAAGGGTTAAGAGTGTTCAGTAGTTACAGTTAACGTATTCTACAGGGTTTCTATGGTGCCTGCGTTTAACGCTATCCAAAGGAACCGCGCCATGACTCCTACTGATCAATTAGAACCCAAACATCTCACTGTTCCCTCACACCTTCAGAGGTGATAATTCTCCATTATTTAGCCAGCTGAAGGGAGCAGAGGGAAAATTCAATATGTTAAGCTTTAAAAACAAATGGAAGCCATAAAGTGCTGTGAATGTATTACACGGTGGAACAATAATATCAGTAAAAAAGACCATGTACAACTTCATTTCCAGTCGTCGGCCCTCTAATGGGGATTTTCTCCTCGCTCGTATTAGTTGCGGAGATGTGACCGTGGCGCTGATGGGATGAGAACGAGAGGTGGGAGTATTTCTGGGTGCGGAAATACTGGAAACATGAATTAAGAGAAGTATTTTCACGCTTCATCTTCTACTTCATCTTCTGCTTCACTTTGGCTTCCCATTCATCCTCGATTTGTCTCCACTGTATGTTCCATCATAAAACTCACTCTTTACGCTCTCCTGTTTCTTCAGCTCATGTTTTCAAGACCAGCTCCTGTTTTGCCCGATATTTATGGAACTTGGCTCGTCAAAGAACACTTCAGCTCATATTGAGCAACATTTCCAATGGACGAAGATGGACACTTTTGTTTTAGGGGGGGTATGGTTAGACACGGGGCTTTACTGAGATCTTTGTGACTTTTTGACCTATTTATAATTATTTATGGAGCCGAGTATGGAATTAAGAAGAATAATATATTTCATTTACAAGAATTCCATTTCGGAACTCATTCCCTGCTGTTTCTATACACATTATCGGGGCTTTTAGGGCTGTAGAACCCTGCGATCCCCTCATACCCAGCAAACATTCCGAGCTCCTGGAAAGGAGGGGCATCTGGGGAGGAAAGGGGGAGATCAGGGGAGAAAAGAAGGGCAATCAGGTGTTTGGGGATCAAAAAGGATTGGTCCTCATAAATAGGGACGTTTGGGGGTATAATCTAGCAAGCAGAGACCTCCCAATTTCACCCATGCCATTGGCTACGGCTCAAACATGCCCCCAGATCTTCAGTATTATACGTTTGGACCTCTTCACCGCACCCGTCGTCAATATGGTGGTGTTGCAGCCAATGGACTGTATCAAAAACTCTGTATTTTGTTGGAGTTATCGAAATAAATGAGTATAATTAATATAAAGTTTATTTCGCTGAATCCCATAATCCAAACTAAATGTCAACTCCTCCCCGTCCCTGAAAGCATTAGAGTCGCGCATGCGGTCAAATCCCATGGCCAGCAGGTAAACAGAACATTTCCTAAATAATCTGTCCCCAAACCCTTTGTTCTCTTGTCACGTTATTATTATTGGTTTTTTTTGGGGCTCCCTTTGTTTTTTTTCTCCCCCTAAACCATTAAACGTTCTGTGAGGATCCGCAGTCTGTAAGATACTAATAAACTTCAGACATATCCGAGGCATGTCACTTAAGCGAATCCCAACGTATCCTTGTTTCACCTCGCCTCATGCACGGAAACCGACCGCTACTTTAACTCTTTGAGCGTCACGTGGGAAGTGCGCCTGCCTTTCGCCGGGACGTGGCATGTCCTCCCTTCCGTGTTCTCATCCGCTTCACGTGCAAGGAAAGTGGTCTGCGAACGCGAAACTTGAAGGCCTCGTAGAGACATTTAAAAGACCCCTTGAGGGAGAGGAGAAGTCCGCGTCCGTAATGTCTCAAGACGCAGCTCGTGACAGGCCGACCCCAAACACACCGGCAAGTTCCACTGCTCTTTGGGGACATTTCGCTGGTTATATTAACTCTATAGATTCCAGATACATCATGACCTTTGCTACATTGTCTGTTAGAACAGGACAAGTTGCTACCCATGATAATAAGTTGCCGGTACCTGCGCGGCTATCCTCATTAGGCCCGACATTAATCATAATAATTGGGTAGGTACACTGGGGTTATAAACCCAAGGCATGTCTAATGAGGGAGGGCCCTATATAAGGAGCCGAGGGTTTTTAATCTAATAATGTCAGTTTTATGGATTATGACTGGAGTTTTATGGAGTGTGATATGAAATGCTTGGGATTCATTGCCCTCGGTGGATTAATTTGCAAAAGTACTTTTTTCCTGGTCGCAGGCCCGAAAACAATTATTTCTTGTATATTTTCTGATCCCGGCGCTGTACACAGAGTCTACGGCGAAGAAACAGCAAACTTCAAAACATCAACATCTTTATATATCCTGTCTGGTGGCTTTAAAGGGTGGTATACACGCTGAAGACATTAAAACACTGCTCAGAAGACAAAAAATGCACATCCTCCCGGGCTGTGGTCGGATGACACCAAACCAGATCGTCCAAACGTTACTCTCTGGGTTAATAGATGGGGTCCCGGGTTTTCCCATGTGGTCAGTTTTTACAGAGTCTGTGGCAGAAGAAAGTTGAGATGGCTGCTCTCATGGCAGATGCTTAGAACAGGAAGTTGAGATATCTGCTCTCATGGCAGATCCTTAGAACAGGAAGTTGAGATGGCTGGTCCCATGGCAGATCCTTAGAACAGGAAGTTGAGATGTCTGCTCTCATGACAGACCCTTAGAACAGGAAGTTGAGATGGCTGGTCCCATGGCAGATCCTTAGAACAGGAAGATGAGATGTCTGCTCTCATGACAGATCCTTAGAACAGGAAGCTGAGATTGCTGTTCCCATGGCAGATCCTTAGAACAGGAAGTTGAGATGGCTGGTCCCATGGCAGATCCTTACAACAGGAAGTTGAGATGGTTGCTCCCATGGCAAAAATACTTATATTACATAGAATGGTGGGATTTGGGAAAGTTCCTTTTTATGGAACATTCTATTAGTTCTCCCATGTTCTATATAGTTTGGGTGAGCTAAATATACGGAACATATATTTATTTTCATGGGGCTATTATTAAATATATATTGTCTATTTGGGATACAAATTGCCCCAAACCAACAAAAATGTAACATTGGGTCAGATATATATATATATATATATATACTCATATGGTGTTCATCCCCTGGGGTAAAAATATAATTTTTTTGTGGTGGAGCCCAAAATCTAATCAGCAGCCTCAGAAAGAGCAGTGAAAAGGTAAAACAGTAATGTCGAAATTACGTCAAGGCCACGGAGAAATAGTTCCTAAGAAATAATTATTTTGGAGAAAAAAAGTCTTATTCTAAAGGCATATTTAATAGAGATTAAAAAAGGTAATTAAATCACATTTTTTTGGTACGGAATATAATGGCACTTTAAGGTCACCTTTTCTGTAACCCAGCAGATACGTGAAAATTGGATTTTATGTGAACGCGTTGATTTGCTGGCACACGGTCTCCCATGGGCTGACACACCAAGACTCGCTCATCTGGTTTTGTTTTATACAAGTATTTCTATCTGTAGTTTTTCTCCCCAAAAAAAAGTTATTGCAGAAAAAAAACCTCATAAAATGACAGTAAGCAAGAACATTTAATTAGCTGCTATTATTCCTTTAATCTTGCCTTCATATTTCTGCGTCCTCCAGGAGGAATTCATTTTCACGCACGCCGGCCAAGACTGTGTGAAAAGCAGAGCCGGGCAGTAACCCTTTCTTGGCCGACGGGGTGGGCGCAAACCCGAGTCCATCCTAAATAATCTAGGCCAGCGTTATTCTATTTAGACTATGGACTATAGAAACTCACAGCAGATCGGCCCCCATTCGGCCCCCGACTAGTCGCCCGTTTCTCCTGCTGTAAAGACTCAAACCTTAATCAGTCGTTGGTCTCGTCTTAGATCCAGGAGCCGTATGTCTATCCCATGCATGTTTAATACCACCGTTGTACCACTTCTGCTGGGAGGCTGTTAAGAGTTAGGCAGGCCTAACCAACTCAACTACACAACTTCTCCAGCCATGTACTGTTATTTAGAACTATTGAGGAACATATGTTCTCCAGAACCCAATCAGGATCTTGTTGAGGAACATCATGACGCCTTGATGATGTCATCAGTGTTGAACTTTACCCACTTCCTGTCTTAGCTCTTGAATAAGCCAACGTTCATCTCGCTTGCACGTGACTTGTGTTTATCACTCTGTTTTCAAGGCTCTTAGAAGGTTCCCTTACAAGAGTTTCACTCGATTTCTTGATGCCTGTGTCTGCCCCCCCCATATCTCTTATTCCTCGTACATTTGGCCTGGCGTGGCCTCACATTCCTGGCAAGGTTCCTGCCCGGACCTCCTCTGCCAGATAGGCTTACGGCCCCCAACCCGATGTGTATAATGCTCAGCGTTCTGCTTGTGAGAGTTTGCAATCAAGTGAGATTAGGACGCACAGGTGAAAGGGAAATTGGAGAAGCTCAGCCCTCTTTGGACGGAGCTCGGTCCAAATCCGCAGATGGTCCCGGCCTCATCACATCACAAACTCTCAACATTTGCTACATAATTAAAGATTAAATTCATGGGGGGGGTTGGCCTTTTTGTGACTTCAGCTACTGTCATCACCAACATCTCAGAGAGTAGAAAGAGACGGTTACTATGTGACAAGCAGACAAACATTTCTACAAGCCGCAAAGGGTTTGCCGTTCCCCGGAGGACCGTCTAATGAGACCGATCTCACGGCTTCACGTAGAAGAGACTGCACGCGCATTCTATTCTATGTCTTGTCATCCCTGTTCAACACCGCATTGGAATATGTTGGTGCTACAAATAATTATAATAGTAATAACACTACAATTTCAGGGAGCTACAACTTAACAGTGCATTTATTTATAAAGATTTGTAATTTTTTTTTTTAAATAGTAAATATTGCAAGAATTTTTATTTAATTTTTTAAAAAAAATTCTATTATTTTTATATATAAAAAAAAAAAGAATGAAGTATTTGAGATGGGATTCCTTTACATTTGTGCACCGTGACATAAAATAAAAAAATAAAGTTGTGCTTCATACAAAGACGTCACAACAGGGAAGGGTGAACCAGAGGACAGAGGCTTCCATCCCTTCGGAGACACCCCAACGACCAACTACAATCATTTGCTTTTTTTTTCTTCCGACATGCTGTGCTGTGAATTCAGTATCTTTGTCTTTTTCTTTTTTTTTTTTAACCCAATGCCAAATCCAGTAAGCAACGAGTCTGTAACCCCTTAAATTCCAAAGGGGTGCGCTACATATCGCAAACTTCCATGGCTGTATATAGTAATTAATTATGGCATTCTGACACTAGACTGGATCATGGAAAAATACTTTTTTTTATCTTGAGCATAACCACAAGTACTGTATAGATTAATAATCCGAAGCACTATATACAGTAATATACCCCCCAGAGCTGTATGTATACAGTAACACCCTCCCCCCCAGAGCTGTATACAGTAACTCCCTTTATCTGCAGACCTGGAGCCGCCGTTGCTGTCAGTCATGTGATATTTTGGGTGACTTTCCCGGCTCAAAAACCACACTGAGCTGATGCTTTACGGCGATGCTAAAGTTATCCCAAGACAAAAGGTTGGAACGTTGCTGACTATTACCTTTGTGTTTATAGGGCCAGACATTCTAATTTACATTTCTGTTGTTTAAAGTATAACGTAGTTTTCATTGCTCAATACCAATTATATTTGACCTAATATAATAATTATAATTATATTATTAATATATAATTAATTGTATTATTCTATACCATTAATAATTGGTAGGCTGCTCCTACCGCCCTATTCCATTTATTGTAAGACATTCTAATAAGACAAAACAGCACTTTTATCTTCTCCCGTATCCCTATGGACGCTCCGGATGAGAGTGGCCCCCAGTTTCTATTATAGGCTTGTATAGAAATTGATCCTTGACCCGGATGTGAGAAGCGTTCCTTTGGTGAGGGTTAAAGGGGTACGAGGGAGTTAATGTGGATGAGCAGTTTAGTGGCCCCCCCGGGAGATTTGGGAGTCCAGATGTTGAAGGAGTAGATGTTACACGATCCCGAGGAGGAAGAGGATGTGTGCCGTCCAAGCCTCCTCCCCCGATGCGTAGTAATTGAGTGCAGCCGATCTCTGGACTCATGTGGCGCCGGCAGGTGCGGTCTCACTGGTGGACTGGGGTCTTCAGCAAACCCCACCTGTAAAAAAAGGGCCTCCTTCTTCCTTCTTCTGTCTTTCTCAGCTCCTTAGAGCAATCTGATTAGACTCTAATTACAAAGACGTCTTAATCCCGCAGAACAAGGTCTGTCCCAGCATCTCCAAGAGGATGGAGTCCTCTCCTTAAACTTTAAGGCTTATGTCCCACTTCTACGCCGGAAGAAAACCCTTTGCGCCGAGGCTTACCGACTAATATAGAATTTTCAAGCCTTGTGAATTCTAAGGCCGGAAAGAAAAAGAATGATAAAGCGTTAAGAAGAAATGGAAAAACCATCACAATGTAACAGCCAACAGCCATAATTTGGGAGCCATAAGTCAAAGACTCTTTGGCCCCACAGCTGTCTTTTCTTACCCACTCACTAGATGTTAAAGGGAAATATACGTGTAATAAACTGACAACATTGACCCGGAGACCCAGGGAAGCAGCACCCCCCCCAGAGACTCCGGGTCAAACCCAGAATTTTCCCAGGTATAATTCAATTTTTTTTAAATCCGATTAACAATTACAAAAGTGCATTTTCTTCTGGCTTTTTATGTCACAAAGCACATTTTTTTTTTAATTGGTAATTTTACCAAGTATTAGATATTTTATAAACAACGTGGAATTTTCTGTCTATTTTCATTATTTTTTTGTAGATTAAAAAAAAAATTAGATGCGGTTGCCAAAGTTCTGCCAGAATCGCAGACCCTCCTGTCCTTTTTTTTGTTGTTTTTTACCTGGTTAAAAATTAATTTTAGCTCCCACTAAAGGCAATTCCTCTGCGAATTCCTCATTACGAACCATAGCCGTGGCTATAAATTGCAGGCCATTAGTATTGTTACAAATCATCGGGCTTCATTCCAGAGCCGAAATCCCCTTTTACTTCTCACAGTAGCCGAAGCATTAAAATTCTCATTGTTTACCTACGAGACGGTCTAATTAACTGCTGGGTTTATTATACATGTATGTATAGTGTGCGTCGTTAAATAACGCGTCTGCCGGTGTCTGAGCAGTAAACTATATTGTAAGTAGAACCCTCCATTCCCCACGGGGGCTTCCCTCTCAGGCCCCTCTAGCTGGCTGCTTTCTCTCAAGCCCAAAGGAGTTCTGGATCGGACAGCCGCTAATGAAAAACAAATTGTTATATTACTTAGGAAAATAATTTGCAGGAAACCTGAATTAGCTGTGACGGTGAAGAAAAAAAAAAAAGAAAAGATGGAAAAACTTTGAAAATCAATTCTTGGAGTGTATGCGTTATTCTGTAAGGAGGGACGCAGAAACTGTATCTCTCTGATAAATAAAAAAACAAAAGGTTCTACCATATTATATATACTGTATATATAAATATATATATTTACATCATATTTTCCCACAGCTTGAAAGAATTGATAATATTTGTCAGCTGGGGGAAGTATTTATCCATCGCACTCGCTCTCTTGTACTTCCTGTGAGCAGAATGGTTTTAAACACCGATGGGCATACCGGGGAACTCGTTGAATCCGGAGTCTCTGGGTACAGCGCTGATTTCATGGTTCTCCAGGTCAAGTTTTTCTTTCTCTGGGCAGGGGACGGAACGATCACGCCCACCCCGTGCCCATATGCCACCCAATCCCCACCCACATTCCGTCCAATAAAATGCACTCTGGAGTTATTCCCACCCTAGCACAAAGACACTCCACCCACGAGGACGAGCTCCGAGTAACCTGTCCCCCAGGATGTTCCCAGATATCCTGATGGGCCAAGAGCTAGGTCAAGGGTCCATTCTAGAGGGCCAGTCTGAAGCCATTCTAATATTGCTTATAAGATATGCCTGTAATTGTTTTTTAGTGGGTTAAAATATTTTATGGCTAATAATTTTCCCTGTAAACGAAGCATAAACAGGTGAGCGGAATATCTGGATGTTTCTAAGACCCGCGAAGAAGCGTCTGCGGGATTACGATGGCGCTGGGCACAGAGAACCGTAGTCATGGAATAAAAACACACAAATTATTTGAATGTGAGTATTCAGGGATTTGTTTTCACGCCGAAGCGCATAAATATTTATTTTCGCATTTACACCGATGCACGTCGCGGTACAGATGCACACACACAATACCCTGGACGACTTTGGCAATGCCCACATGCCAAGTGTTGGAGTCTATTTTCCCCCTAAGTCGGCACCTGGTCCCTTGGCAGTCGGGACGGGCAGCTGCGTGGTCTCGAGCGGATTCGGTCACAGGGATAAACATCTAATGGGAGCCGGCTGGATCCGTTTAACCCCTTCTCAGATGGCAACGGAGACCTGTGAGTTGGGAGCATTTTGGCTCAGGGGTATATGAGCCGCGCTTTACCGGAAATCTGCTGTTACCCCTATTAATGAGAACTGGACACAAAGGAAAACCTTATAGACTTGTCATGCAGAGGTAACTAATCTAACTAATACCTACCTGTATGCATTGCATTTTGAACATAGGGCCAGGCAGTCACTCAGAACACAGGGACCATAGAGGAGCGAGAAGACTACCAGGTAAACTGGGTAAAGAGAAGAACCAGGAGACCCCTGAGGACACCAAGAAAGCAGGGGGTGCTAGACAGGTACCCAAGAAGTGGAAAAAAGAGGGGCACCAGTAGGCATTCCATGACAACAAAGATTCCAAGAGGTGAGGACAACCAAGTGCCACCCCAGACACCGCCATGGAAGACTGTGACCTAGGGAGAATCAAGTGGCTCCTAAGGACACCAAGCAATGAGGGACACAGGTGGCTCCCAATGCACTAAATAGCCCCTTACAACACAAAGATTAGGGGCCTCCCAGAGACTGTCCAGGGCACCCAGGGCTGAGGGGCACCTAGAGTCTCCCCAGGGCACCATGATATGAGAAGTACCCAGCGGCTCCACAGGACGTCAAAATATAAGTGGTACCTGGAGTTTCCCTGAGATAAGTAGTACTCGGAGGCTCCCTAGGACCCCAAGATATAAGGAGCACCTGGAGGCTCCCCAAAACACCAGGGGATGAGGAGCACCAGGTGCATTACCAAAGAATTAAGTGATGAAGGGAAGCAGGTGGCTTCCCAAAATATCAAAGGATGAGGAGCCAAGGACCTGCACAACAGCAAGAGATGAGCTAACGGAGAACCGGGGAATCAGGTGCAGCTTTCACATTAGGAAGCGGATGAAACCTAATGAAATGGAGCGTCAGCCGTGGAACGAGTGCATGACGGAGACGGACCAGATCCACACGGGCCACCAATCTCACCGAGGTCCGCGTGCTCTCTCTCTGGTGTCTCTACAACGTCTTCCACGCGGTTAACACTCACCCTTTCTTTCCCGGCACATACATGGTTAATACACACACACACACAAAATAATAATCCCACATTCAGACCCGCCACCACGACTCCAATAACAATTATAAAAAAACCCGCCATAAAACGTGCCTGAAATGTCAATGGAGATCTTCAGGAGTGTGTATTAAATAGCATATCAGCATTAAAGTTTACGGCTTCCTCTGCAGAACAGGAGTCTGCCCGTAAAGCCCGGCTGAATGCACAGACTGTGTGCGAAAGAAGAAAGGTTTTGTTTCGATGCCAGATCCCCCCGCGTCGCGCTGCGCGCTCCTCGTGCGGAGTCTCTCCCCCGCCAGAGGAATAAATAAGTCCGTAATTGTGAACCGTCAATAAAATAGCAATTAACTCGTGGTTGGACTCGCGTAATTACAAGCTTTTATAGGGGCTTTCTAAATCCTACTGGGTCTTTGGACGTTGACGTTAAGCAGGTAGCGTGCAATGCGCAGCACTGGCCACTAGGGGCCACTGTTCTACCTGCCAGGGTGTAAAGTTACGTCCTATAGTAGATTATTATTATTATTGACTTTTTATATGGCGCCATCATGTTCCGTGGCGCTGTACAACGGGTAGACAGAACATGACAAGCAGTATATAACAAACAGGAGAGGTGATTTTACCCCCCCATCACCGGCTAATGCATTCCGGGGGGGGGGGTGTCACATGTTGTGTATAATTAATTATCCTACGCTAAAATAAGTCCTGAGAAGAGGTGCCCGTCACAAATATTTCAGCCCCTGGATATCCTATGGATTTTGTAGTCAACAAAATTTTCCAAAAAGATGCTGGATGCCCTCCAAGGTTAATTACTTATTTTCACGAGTCGTCGGCAAGCCCGTGTTGAGCCAGACCACAAACAAAAAAAACTACATTTGTCATTTAAGTACGAGGCCCCGTGAGGCAGTCTCAAAAAGTAATAAAACAGTCGGTCATTTAAAAAAAAAAAAAATGTTAAAAATAGAACTAAAGAATGGGCGGCAAAGAGTATAAAAAAATTAAGTCAATAATAAAGTAACAGAAATTCTGCTGAATTCATTTCCCAGGTAGTAAAAGTGACCCAAAAACATCTGCGGCGATCATAATCTTTGGAATCTGTCCAGTAGCTACTTGTTCTTTCTTAAGCGCTTGAATGATAAACACAAAGTGGCTGAACACCGAACCTGCTGGCAGATCGGCCCCATTCGGCCCCCGTCTAGTCGCCCGTTTCTCCTGCTGTAAAGACTCGAACCTTATTCAGTCGTTTGTCTCGTCTTAGATTCAGGAGCCGTATGCCTATCCCATGCATGTTTAATCCCCTCACTGTATTACCCTCTACCACCTCTGCTGGGAGGCTGTTCCATACATCTACCACCTGGATGATTTTTTCTTTGCTTTCTTTAATCGTACTTTAGAATATATTTCCGATTACACGTAAAGCCAGAACAGGGTGGAGGAGAATCACGGATTACAAACATTTACGAAATTGTCAGCGAGTGATGCGTCATCATCATCATCATCATCATTATTATTATTTTTTTTTAAAGAAACGATTACTTGCATAACACTTGGAAAATGATTTAACCCTCTGAAGGCAAGGATACCGGCCATGGGGAAAAGAAAGGACTCATTGACCTGGGAGGTACTGGTTTGGGGTGGCCTCCCCTGCCCCTGACATTCCAGGTGATACCCCTGAGAGCGGGGTATTTAGCGTCCTACCGGGTAAACATAACTGAGGCTTCTATTTAATGAGCCTGGGTTAGTGCTGCGGTCAGAAGGGAAACAGGGAGCTACTGTCCGCGCAGGGCCGCTGGGGAGAGGGGGGTAGGTGCGGCAGGAGACCACGACGGACGTCAGGTAGATCTTCACTCCCTTCTTCTGCTACAACAAGACCGTTGTGTCCCGACGAGGGGCGGGTGATCGGACCCTGCGGTGGGATTTGTTATCCTCGCGCCGATGGAAACGCCCTTCATTTATACAATCGAACCAATTAATAAAAGCTCGTCGTCTTGGATAGTTCCGGAAGGCGAATGATTGGGTCGACGGCCGTATGGGGCGCACCTGCATGCTTTAATGAATGATGATGTAATAGCCGTTCTGCTTAGCTCGATGATAACGTTCCGCAGAGATAAAGATACGTAGCGTTAGCAGCCAGCTGGGTTTCTTTATAAAAGGTTTGGACTCAGGGTTTGCCCCTAAATATCAAGGTTTTTACCCCAAATATCAGGGTCTGTGGGGGAAGGGAAGATATGCTAACCATCCGGTATAATAATATCTAAGCATTCTATGCGGTGCTTGACAAGTCGTGGTTTGCATCAGGGAGGTTGTTAGAACCACTTGGTTTCCCCCATAAAGGTTCATTTTTGGGGGGTCTCGGAGCCAGGCCGGCACCGGACGCGTTAGGACCGGGTATGTCCGAGAAACCGAAGATAAAAATGGATCTACCTGGAAGAGGATCTGCAGAAGCCCGTGAACGAGACACATGCGCCTGCCGAGGAACACGAAGAACGGCACGATCAGCTCGACGAAATGGTTGGCCAGGGTCTCGAACCGGTGGAACGGTGCCGGGCTGCGGTGCGCGTAATAGGCCAACGGGTTCGGTACCGGCTGTGTCTGCAATGGAGGAAGAAGAAGGTTTCGCGTCATAAATACAGAAAATGCCAAATAAATAGCATAAGCCACGGCTCCGGGGGCCGGGTCGGAGGAGAGACACCTTGCCTATAGCTTTTAATGAATATCTAGATGGGCCGCATGTGAAGCTCTGTTTCTTTTTAATTTAAAAAGTTTTTTTAAAGTAAAAAAAATATATATTTTCTATAAAAACCTTAATGTTTCTTGCCACCATTCCATTTCTTTTCTCAATTGTAACTCTTACAGAGGCCGATAGGCAGCCATAATGCTAACAGAGGAAGCCTCATAAGGTCACCTGTGGAATAGCATTAAAAGGTGACACCGCTGGGTTGATTATTTCTCTTTATTCAGCATCTGGAGGGAATGTTACCCCAAATAGGGGGTGATTTTAGTGGTTTACATGAAACGGTCTGGGGCCAACTGTAATAGCGGTTGCGTATTTCTATGTATAGTCTTCCAGATGCATGGTTTTCAGATACACCTGTGGTTAAGTAACAGAACCCTTAAAAGCCGCAGCTCTGGAGGATGACCAGATAACCCTATCTGTCGCCGGGAAGAGGTTATGTGAGGCTGTGGGATTCCGGGCTGGAAGCCTCCAAGCTGAGCAGAGCACTTTTAATTGAAGAAGACAAAACATCTTTAACTTATTTGTTACTAAACCAGAAGAGAAGCAGCCCAGTGGGGCCGGAGCCGAGAGACGGCGAGAGACGGGTAAATAACGAGAGACGGCGGCTGGCGGAACCGAAGCAGGAGAGAGAGAATCGGAATACAGAGACAAAGGATTCATGATGGTCCTTAAGACTCTAGCAGGGCTGTCCAGATATTCATCTGGAATAAATAAATTGTTTTTTTTGGGGGGTGCCACAATAACTTTAGCGTGTGAGTGCTCCGGAGCTGTAAACATGGACCTGGGAGGTGGCACGGACCTGGGTCTGGGAGGTGGCACGGGCCTGGGTCTTGGAGGTGGCCCGGACCTGGGTCTAGAAGGTGGCATGGACCTGGGTCTAGAAGGTGGCACGGACCTGGGTCTAGAAGGTGGCACGGACCTGGGTCTAGAAGGTGGCACGGACCTGGGTCTGGAAGGTGGCACGGACCTGGGTCTGGAAGGTGGCACGGACCTGGGTCTAGAAGGTGGCACGGACCTGGGTCTAGAAGGTGGCACGGACCTGGGTCTTGGAGGCGGCACGGACCTGGGTCTGGGAGGCGGCACGGGCCAGTACCGGGTGGGATAAAACAGCAGTGAGTTATCCATAAGACTTGCTGTCTAGACGCGGTGGGTAACTATAAAATGGCCATCAGTTTGTCCTCCAGCTGTTGAGGAACAACGTGCGGAGACAGCCACTGCCTCAATCCTTGCCGCGTTCCATGGGAGTCGTAGTCCCACAATGGCCGCAGAGCCGCCTGATTTGGCTCACACGGTGACGCTATGAAGGAGCAGTGGGAAAAGACAACAACTGCAAACATGAAAAGACAGAACATGCCGGCAACATTGTTACAAAATCCTGGCAACAAAGCGTATGGAATGGTGACGGGGTGCTATGAACACGTCATCCTGCGTGTCGCTCATGGATTACATGGCTGTGGTTGTGGTTCACAATGCCAAAGGGGGTCTATCTTTTTAGCCCCCTCGATCAGCTCACAGATCGCAGTCACTAACGGAGACCCCCGAAGGGGAAGCCTCTCTCTGCGTTTATGAGAGGGGCCGGAATGTATCATTGTTGCCCTGTGATAGAGTTTCGAGGATGGATCTGTATTCCCACCCCCCATGGATCGAAGGCTGCGTCCGCCATCCTTCCTCTGTCAGTGGAGAGAAATGGTGGGGGGGGGGGAGTGCGCCACACTGGTGCCGGGTGGGAGCAGGAGGACACAGGGAGAGGCTGCGGTTTCTCTATTTTTCCGGTTCAGTACAGTACCCTCTCGGGGGGGAATAAGCAAAGTTTCTGCTCTGTAACCCCTTAAGAGCCAGGAAGATCATCCCACACTTAGGACCAAAGGCTGACCGTAGGCCGTTTTGGGTTAAGATTCATCCCGAGGCGCATCCAGAATACGGGAAGAAATAAAACGCTTTGTTATGGAACTTCATTTTTTATGATATTTGAAAGTGTAATTGGGGGGAAAAAAAGGTCATATTCCTGCCAAAGAAACGGATAATAGATGTGAGTCCGCGGTCGGACCAACACAGAGACGCTATCAGGATACCAAAAAATCAATCGAGCTGACCTCATCCGCAAGCCGCGGCAAGTTTAACGTCCTTGCAGTTGCCATTATGGTTACCTGATTGTTGACGGCTTCTATGAGACGCTCGATCTAAGCATCAGCTCTGGAGGTTCATTAGAAACAGCAGTTTGGCCCCATTCGGCCCCCCCATCTAATCGCCTGTTTTTTTCTGCTGTAAAGACTCAAACCTTAGTCAGTCTCGTCTTAGATTCAGGAGCCGGCTCGATGTCTGTGATCCTTGAGTGGTGCACAGTGTCTTACAAAGGGTTAATTCCTGCCGGGAAGCCCACAGATAAAGGTCGGCACCTGCTTGAACATAGGTCTGTGCCGTTTCCCTTACAAAAAGGTATTCAATAATCTGGGGATTTGGTTGAGACCTTGGGAGTTTTGTAGATCGTAAGCTTTTGGGGAGAGCAAGGCCTTGCATTATTTACTATTCATTTTATTTGTAGTGTGTTAAAGGGTTAAGTGTTTATCCCAGAGGTTAATACGGGAAACAGATCTCCAAAACAACATGTGGATGAAAACAACCCGTGCCGAGGAAGCCCCGCGGAACAAAGTGGAGCGAGGGAGCCAGCTCAGGGCGCCGCGTGTGTGTTCCTGCACAATGCCTTCCATATGTCCGCACGGCTCACGCGGGGGGGGGGATCTGCTCCCATTCCCAGGCGAAGACCCCTTAATATCTCCCCCCAGAGCGTGGGGATTACACCCTGACCCCTAGGCTTATGACTAAGTCCCACCTGCCTCGTGCACGTGGAACAACACGGCCTCGGAAAGTCTTGTTATTGGGAAAGTGCGTTACGGCTCTGCCCCCCGAAACCCACCGCAATATCAAGGAGTATGGCCGACGAGCTAATTCCTTAAACCATTAGTGGGCTCTATGAGGATTAACACTGCGGGTCCACATTCTCCCCAGCACCGTGGGCCGGCACAGCCCGTTCTGGCAATCAGGCGCAGCGGGGGCAGTCTTGGGAAGGTAGGGGTGCTTGGCATGTATAGTCAACAGCGTTTCTGCCCCCGAGGTATGCGAGAGAGGAAATAAAGTCACGACTCCACGAGATAAGAAGAGCGTAATAAGCGTGTACATGGTGGCCACCCAGCGACGTGCCGTGCATTAGTAACGTGCCGATGGTTACCTGCACCTGCACCATCGAACCGGTCGCAATAACATAACTGGACTGCCCTCTATGCCCCGGTATGCAAATTTACGATAGCCTACTGAGTAGTGTATTTGCACTCTCGGGTGGAAGAACCCCTAAGAACGTATACTGCAGGAGACCCCCATCCTGCCCTGACCCCCCCATCCTGCCCTGACCCTTCCAAACCATCAGCAGGGCACGGGCTGCGTATAGCGATGCAGATTTTCCTCAATGACCCCAAATATGTAGAGTCTGAGGATTTTTGCTCTGTGTACCCCCGCTATTGATGACCCCCCTTTGTTATAGACCAATCCCAATAAAGAATGAGACAGAATTTGGGCATTGATGCTAGTACAAGAGACAACATACCTGCCAACTGTCTGGGAGTAACAGGGACTGTCCCTAGTTATGGCCGGCTACTCCATGATCTACTACTACACTTCGGATCCATAAAGCATATAAAAGCACCGCCGCCCGCCAATTTGCATTGATTCATAGGCTGCCGGCCACTTCTCCTAATTACCCCTTTTGCCCCATGAAATATTGCCATTCGACTCCACTCCTAAAACTGAACTTTTCCACCTCTTTCCCCATCGGAGTCCCTGCCGCAAACCCAAAGCGGAGACTCAAATTCATCAATACCTGTTATTCTTACAAATTTTCTGCACTGTATTGGCCTCTAACACTTCTACTGGGAGGCTCTTCCACTTAACTACCACACAAATTAATAACTGGTGTATTTTAAGGATATACATATATATATATATATATTCATTTTTCAATCTAATGTTTAATAATACTAAAATCCAATTATTTCCACTAACTCCTCGCCATTAAAAGAAATCACTTGTCTGCGGACTTGTTATAGAAATCCTGCTCTGGCACAAGGCGTTTGCCTCCCTCTAATTTCATGTTTTTTTGGAGTTTTGCCCAATTTCGTTAGCGGCCGGTTGCCCAGGACTCCTCCTTGACTTCTCCCAGGGGAGCCCCAAACTACTCAGCAGCGTATTATACAATAACTTCATAAAGAGAAGATTGTGCGGCCGGCGATCAAACCGCTTGGCTGAGGATACTTAGAAATGACTTTTCTTTAAAATAAAAAATGTAACCCTTCAGATCCGAAAATGAAACATCGCCCGGTGACCATGCCCTTTATCCGATGTCCCTGAAAGGGTTAAGATGGACGGCACGTCTCAACGGAAAACCATTCAAAAAGAAAAGATATTTCAATAAAAAATAATTTAAAGATCCAAGCGAAATGATATTTGGGGTTAAACTTATTCTAATAGACCCTATGATATAAATTACTCCCCACCTGTGATAAAAATACAGGAAGATTCATGCGAATGCAGATAAACACCGAATATTACATTATATGCATTAAAAAAACCCTTATATATATATATTTATAAATATATATATATATATTACTGTTCAAAAGTTTGGTGTTGCTTACAAACCTCCTAGTCTTTTTATTTACTTAAAGAAAAGCACATTTTGTCCAATAAAATAACATCAAGTGGATCAGAAATCCAGCACAGACGGGGTTAATGTTGTAAATGACTATTATACCTGGAAACAGCAAATTTTTAATGGAATCTCTTCATAGGCGTACAGAGGCCCTTTATCACTCCCATCACTCCTGTGTTCCAATGGCCCTTTATCACTCCCATCACTCCCGTGTTCCAATGGCCCTTTATCACTCCCATCACTCCTGTGTTCCAATGGCCCTTTATCACTCCCATCACTCCTGTGTTCCAATGGCCCTTTATCACTCCCATCACTCCTGGGTTCCAATGGCCCTTTATCACTCCCATCACTCCTGTGTTCCAATGGCCCTTTATCACTCCCATCACTCCTGTGTGCCAATGGCCCTTTATCACTCCCATCACTCCTGTGTCCCAATGGCCCTTTATCACTCCCATCACTCCTGTGTCCCAATGGCCCTTTATCACTCCCATCACTCCTGTGTTCCAATGGCCCTTTATCACTCCCATCACTCCTGTGTTCCAATGGCCCTTTATCTCTCCCATCACTCCTGTGTTCCAATGGCCCTTTATCACTCCCATACACCATTCTTGTTAATCATCCTTAAAAATGTTGAATCCAGAATTCTGCGTATTTTGAACAATATTTGAACGTTTCCATACTTTCTTTTTTAAGATTTTCTGATTCTGTCGAAATATGTTTCTACAAAGAGGGGGCCGTGGAAATGTTACATTTGGGGGGCGAGCAGACAGAGAAGACGTTTTTTTTGCCGCGTGACGCCCGGGGGACGCTCGTATCCTTTCCCTGGTGCTGTATGTACATAGGCCGTGGCGTACGGCTGGCACCAGTCTGAACCACAAGTGAACAATTAAATAAACATCCCCAGGCCTCACTGACAGGCAGTCTCCAGGAGCCGAGGAGAAGGGCCGCAGTTATTAGGCTGGCTCCTTTAAACAAACATTCCTCCCCTTACCTAGCCGCCATCGCCCGGCCGTTAAAGCCTCAATGGGAGCTGTGTTTGGCGTGAAGGCGTTTGCCTCTCCAGGGGCAGCACTGGCCGTTTACGCCTTTCACGTTCATGCGCGCACACCATTCTCAGCCAGCGCTCTGATGCGTCTCCCCTGCCACCTGATCCACGCGTCCAACGGGGAAAAGGGTCCGTTCTCCGCACCCCTCCGCACCCCCTGTGCTTATCCTTTCATAGAATATAGTCAGCGTTAAAAAAATAATATAAAAAAAATCGAGAGAATGCGAGTTTTCATCTAAATTATCGGGGTCTTAAGATATCGACACCACCGCTGGTGCTATCGTTACATCCATGTATTGTGGATACTGAAAGAGTTAATTTCTTTTGTTTTAATCACATATGTATTTAAGTGTATCAGGATTTCTGAAGACATGGAGTATGTGTATGGATCCGAACGCATACCTCCCAACTGCCCCTCTTTAGAAGGGACTGTTTCCGCTGATTGCTCCACATAACGTGCAGCTTTTTTGTGCGTTTGGTCACTTTTTTTCCGACTGAAAGAGTTAATCCCGCAGCGACGTGCTACGGGCCCCGGAGAGGCGGGAGAGATCCGGGAGCCGGCGCATGAATTACCTGGCTTACCGAACGCCTGGCCCGGAGCCAATGGACGGGAGGGAGAGACGGGAAACGGGGCGAGGGGAGGGGGAAAAAGTTCGACAAACGGTATATTTTCCTTTAGAAATTCCATGTCAGAAACTCAACCTAACAAGTCGGGGGCTCCAGTTTCAATAAATCAGCGGCGCGGGGGTATCGGTAGCGCACGTCTGTCCCCTGCCACAGGTAAAAGTCATCCCGAAGACGAGAACAAAACGCTCCTTCTCTCCGGAGCCTGGCGCAGCGACAAGCGGCTTTCTGTACCTCCCCGGGGGCCGACGAAACCAATCATTAACCCTTAAACCGCACTGAGATCCCCATGAGATTCACCTGTACTCAGCGGGACGGGTTACAATGTGACAGGACTGACCAGAACGATACACTTAACTAACATTGTGGCTAGATAAGTGGCACGGCCTCCCAGCAGAAGTGGTAGGGGTTAATACAGCGAGGGTAGCAGAGAACCTTATTACTCTGGGTAATATGCTGGAAGAACACATTCTTCTAGATTGTTGTAGGATGTCTGGTTGCCAGCTGAGCCTCTTAGCCACTGTCTTTTTCCTACCAACCTGCCACAGCGGAGTAACCTGCTTGAACACAGGTGGATTAGTGATGTTTTTGTAGCTTCCCTTTACATATAAATTGCATATTACATGTTTTTTAGAGTCCAGTTTGGTCTCCTTGCCAACACATTAAAGATCTGTATTATACCGGAATATAAGGGTCATGGGAGAATCCCCGAAACATACTTAAATAGTGAAATGTTTCATCGTGGCCTCTGATTGGCTACACGTCTCCTCTGCGTCGGTGGGCTGAAATTCAGGGGCGAAGACGTAAAAACTGGAGAACGTAACTGGTTTCCATGGTGACTGCACCGCTTCAAAATACTCCGCATCCGAATTGCTCTACATGGCCCATGCATCAGGCCAAAGACTAAAGACTTAAAGGGTTAATCACCTCGCCCCGTCTGCTTAACATCCAGCACTTTTCGTCAATAATGTTTAGAAAGGAGCAATACTGCGAGCGTCCTACAGAGGGCTGTAGAGTGTTGAGCTCTGTGGTTTTACATGGAGGTTTCCATGTCTCTCATGCAGAGCAATGGCTCATGGCAGCTCCTTCTATTATTAACCCTTTCTTACCAAAAAAAAAATGGCCTACAGCCCACCAGAATTCTGATTCATTAGGATCCAGTCTTAGATGAAATCCATGATTATTTGTTTGGATTTTAACTCAATTTACTGCGGGGGGGGGGTATTATCACATGAAACACGGCATGGGCATAGGGCATAAAACTGGTGGTTACATTGCATGGACACCTGGCAGCCGGCCAGATGCGTTAGCCTCAATGCCCCGCTTATATATCTAGACGCTGGCAATTAATTGGTTAATCGCGTATACTGCGCTATGAGGCAGGTTGTTTTCATTGCCAAATAAATCCGTAGCTGAAAGATTTTAGCTTTAAGAGCCGCTCTCCCCGTCTCTGCCCAGCACACAAGTCCTCCCGCTGAGTTAAGGGAGCAGAAGGCTTGTAAGAAGGAAGCCCAGACTAGCCGGAGTCTGAGCGGACCGGGGAGGAAAAGGCTGGGAAGAGGTGTTGGAAAAAGTCCTGAAAAACAAGAAAAAGAAAAAAAAATCCTGCAAAAAAAAAAAAAAACACCCCGAAAACGCGAACATTAAACAATCAGACTTTATTGGATTTAAGGTAACTCCCAAAACGCCCGTAAAGCCCGACTTCTACTTCTCATTCAGCTAAGAGGCCAAACGCAAAGCTTCTTTCTCTGACGTCTTTGCTGGAGTTACGGATCAGGAGATATTCCTTCAGAATATTGTGATTTTTTTTTATAAATTCTGCTGAGTAAATGAATAAAAACATTTATTTATTTTTAAAACTCATAAATGTGAAGCTACACTTCAAAAGTTTGGGGTCACTTCCTTGTTTTTTAAGAAAAGTGGATTTTTTCCATTAAAATAACATGAAATGGATCAGAAATCCAGAGCAGACGGGGTTAATGACTATTGTAGCCAGAAACAGCGGATCTCTTCATAGGCCCTATATCACTCCCATCACTCCTGTGTTCCAATGGCCCTTTATCACTCCCATCACTCCTGGGTTCCAATGGCCCTATATCACTCCCATCACTCCTGTGTTCCAATGGCCCTTTATCACTCCCATCACTCCTGTGTTCCAATGGCCCTTTATCACTCCCATCACTCCTGTGTTCCAATGGCCCTTTATCACTTCCATCACTCCTGTGTTCCAATGGCACGTTGTGTTCGCTGATCCAAGTTTAAGTTTAAAAGGATAATTGATGGTTAGAAAAAACTATTTCATTGTTTCCCATGAAAACAGCTGAGTGACCCCAAACTTTTGTACAGTAAGACAGATCCCAGTTCCGTCTGTGACGTCGCGGTTTGCCTGCGCTGACTCGTTAAACACCATACAATCTGATAAAACATGCGCACTGATTAAAGGGGGGCCGCTGCAGACGGGGATCTGTTCATCCTTCCGTGCGGAAAGCGATCCTCCTGATTTTAATGGAAGTGCTTTCCTGCCATTCACTGGCTGCTTCAAGTAGCCAATCAGTGGCAAAAAACATCAGATCACTGAGAAGCTGCAGCTTCTACCTCTGAGGTAAGTATATTTATTTATTTTTTACTTTTTTTTACGAATGCGTATTAAATTGCTCTATAATATGGGTTCTTCTATAAACGGTCCCTTTAATGAACCCCAATTTATGTATCAAAATATAATTTATTTGGATTAAAATGGTTAAAAACAAAAAATCAAAAAACAAATTAAGTCAAAAATATTTTCCAAAAAGAGGAATAAATTTGTGGCATGTTTTGGTACTTTCAGATCTCACGGATGATGCAATCAACGGGTTTTATTCTCTTATCTTGCATTTATTTAAATGATTTGTTTACTTCTGCAACGGCACACCGGTGAAGCTCCAGCGTTATCGGGTATTTCAATAAAGTACAAACGGGAAAGATATTCCAAAGGAGGAGAAAACAAGAGGGTCAGAGGCTCAGATGGAATGTAAGGAAGTTTTACTTTACTGAGAGGGTGGTAGATAAATGGAGCAGCCTCCCAGCAGAGGTGGTAGAGGGTAATACAGTGAGGGGATTAAACATGCATGGGACAGACATACGGCTCCTGAATCTAAGACGAGACCAACGACTGATTAAGATTTGAGTCTTCACAGCAGGAGAAACGGGCGATTAGACAAGGTGACCTTGGAGGATGGCGATGATCCCTTCCGTTCCTGGGATCCCAATATTAGGAAGAATGGAAATTTCCTCCAATTAAATAAAAATTGAGATTTCTATGTCATGATATTTTGTAGCCCACCGGACCGTTTTCCTTGAGCGTCCGGGTGGGAAGGAGCCATAATAATTCTGCAAAACGTTCTACTTATGGGCTTCCAGCTTTGTTATAATTGGAATCTACCTGGGGTCTATGGGATATTCCAACCGCGTAACCCCATTGGCTCATAAAATACGGTTCGGCGGTGGAACGCGGAGACTTCATGGGTTGGGGTAGTTGGTTCTTTATGGATTCCAGGATTGATGAAGAAAGGGTGTAATTGATGAGTTTCTTGCAAATTCGGCCCCTGGTGCTCCTAAAGAGACCCCCTACGGTCCAGTGGCTGAGCCTGCAAGGCGCTCTGGGACCCCTGCCGGTTGCAGCTGGTAAGTCCAGCCGCGTCAGCATTTGTGGACACATCGCAAGCACCGTGGCTGGACATTCTAAGACATATTTTTTTAATGATGTCTATTAATGAATCCATTCCCAGGTTCCACGTTCTTGGTAAATAAGTGATATCTGTCTGGTTATTCTCTCCTCACCAGGCCCTCAGCGGACAGCTTTGACACGGTATGTTCTCACCACTTCTCCAGCCACCCCGAAGCTGCATTTGTTTCCATCCTTTATCTCCAGAGCAGAGATATAATTACCCCAAACATATTCAGAACCTTCCGAACGGAGCCACGCAGAATAATACAGTATACAGCGTGCTGTCAGTCATGTGATATTTTGGGAGACTTTCCCGGCTCCAAAACCACACTGAGCTGATGCTTTATGGCGATGCTAATGAAGTCCGATCCTCCACAGACTTTAATTAGTCCGAGTGTCCAGCTGGGCGATTAAGACTGAGCCATTCTATTGTCTAGTAGATCGGGGCTCAGATAACAGGGCTAATATGCAGCTGCCCGAAAACATTATATTAAGGGGCAAAAACAATAAAAATGGTTAAATATTTTTTGAAAAATGTCTTTTTAATCTGATAACAGTAACAAAAAATGGTGGGGGGTCCGCTCTACACATGTATCGAAGTAGCTCCAGCATCGGAGGAACCCCGGAGGGCTCTTGTAAAGAAACGCAGCAACATCATCGGCCCCAACATTCATCTGTGAGCCCCCCGCTGCTGCCCCCTGTTGAGACGTGAGCTCACCTAGTGGTCTCCCGTGGACGGTCTCGAAGGTATCGGGGGGGGGGCGGCATCATCGAGCTACCGCAACGCACAGTATTTAGACATAATTGTCCAACGCACAATCGGGACGCTAATTAGGAGGGCCAGACTCTACTCGCAGATCCTCCAGTCAAAGGCAATTAACGGAACGCGGGGTAACAGCAGACGCCGGTACTTACAGATGGTTCTAATAACTCAATTCTCCTTATTGATAATAATTAAAACCATTTTGTCTGAAATTCACTATATATTTACTCAAGAACTTCTCCTCCCGGTCGGCCTGCGGCGATTCGCTTCGCTTGGGCGAATTTCTCCAGCATTACAGACACCCTAGCGAAGGCTTTAATAAGAACCGGGGCTCCAGGTACGAAGCGCGAGCCTCATTGCCGAGCCGAGGGATTTTTTTTTTAGAGGGGGGGCTCTCCTGACGTGGGGGGGGAATTCGGAAAGTACGTGTCCCAAAGATCTCCTCTTCCTGTGGATTTGCTGCTTATTCCGCGAGGTTGGTTAACGTCTAGTAGGTGGCGAGACGCGTAAATTTCGTCGGGTTCCAGGTCGGAATGCGGCGGCAGCCATGGGCACGAGTCTTTAATGGCGCCCTACCACGTTTATTCCCCATTCCACGTACGTGTCGGCCGGACTGGAATCTGCCGACATCTGGCTAATCTAATTTATCCGGTTTCACGAGCGTTTTGACATGTAGCGTATATCAGAAGAGGAAGAGACGCGCTCTTTTCTCGGCCTCTTGCAAAATAGTTTCAGTAAATAACGTTCGTATTTCCACATTTCGCGGGGATTTCTCCTACGTGGAAGTAACTCGACTCTCTTCACCTGACTGCCTTGCGGAGAAACCAATATTCATAGTAAATAAACACCAACATTCTGATTCTGACAGCAGGAGTTTAGCTTCTCAGAGCATTCTAAACGTTGTCTTCTCAGGGTTCTTTTCACCAAAGGAAGAGTTGGAAGGAGACTTTGAAGGAGAATTAAGGCTTCAACTCCCTCGCTCCACTATTCAGTATGGAGGGCCAACCACTGGCAGGTATCTCTGACGTAACGGGCCCTGTATAATGTATAATTCAATGGCTGAGGAGACTTTGAAGGCCTCTCACTGCTTTAGCTATACGTCATACAGGGACAGCCAAGCTCTTGCAGCTGTAGAAGTCTACGAGCGGAAACAGGACTCTCCCTTTAGCGAATAGGACCAACTTCTCTTCAAAACCTCGTTCTTGTCCGCAGTGTCACACGGTGGGCACGGTGATTGAGGATCGGTCGGTTCTGTTGTAGGGAAAACCATGGAAACCTAAAAAGCCATTTTATTTAGCTTTCTTATGAGACAGACACGAGAAGACAGCCTTCCTTGTTCTTCATACCTTGACAAGCACCGGCCCTTATCCAATAAGTTTAAGCGTCCGTCTCCGCTCAATGAAGGTACCTTTGTAGTCCCTTTAACCACAACCTTGAATCAGCCTTAATAATAGCTGTGGCTACTATTTTTGTTGGGGGTAACACGGGGGGGGGCATATATTGGGATGTGAGTACCCTGTACATCCCTCACGTTGCTGTAGAATAAAGATTTCCGACAATGTATATGATTAGAATAATTTCATCTTCCTCCAGTGAATGTCAGATGGGACACCCCCATCCGAATTTATTTCTGATATCTCGTCTTTTCATTGCCTTCAAAGCAGAAAGGATCGCGGAAAACCGACCCGCTGCTGAAATTGGACGCGTTCATCTTTTTTTTTATGCGTTTCCATAAAATCTACTAATAACCTCATGTCACAAGACCCTCTCTTGTAATTAAGGGCTTTAAAAGAATTAGTTCTGGCGAATGCTCAGCATAGCTTTCTAGCAGCGTGAAGAGGGCCTCCATTGTATTGAATGTCCTGGGGGTGACAGGAACACCGCACCACATGAAGGACCTCAAGCCAGACCCTTTCTTCAGAACCATTTTTAACATTTAACGCCGGACGCTATTTTTTTTATGGAAATCCATCAAATGCCGGCTGTGACAAATCTTTCAGTTCCATTATGAATTACAAATTAAATATACATATAAAAAAATAGGGAAATAGAGAATTGCTAAATTAAGCTAAAATATTTTATTCATTACTTAATAATAATAATTCTGGTTTTATTTGGTTGAATGGTTAAACTGCATATTCATTCCCATTGTAACTTTAGGTGGGTTGTTCATGAAACGTTTAGGTTCCTTGTGATTTATGAAGATTATCTTGAGATTGACAGAGGGTTAAACTTGGCCCGAGTTACTTGACCTATCAGTATAAAATCCATTGACAGGCATCCCAAGATGCTCAGCTATGAGGTCACCAACCCAATGGTGATGAATTAAGCTGTTGAGCCACTTCTTCAATGACATCATTGATGAACCTTCTCAGGAAGGTTTGAGGGACCGTCAAAGTTCAAGCATTCTTCTGCACCCAATGGGCCCATAATAGGTCCTGCCTATTTTTGCCTAGATTCATTTCCCATTGGACTATCTCATTTTTTTTGTTTTAAGAAAAGGCAATTTGCCTCAACTAAGGTCGTGCTCTGATCAGAGAACCACAGATATCGGGTGGGCTATAAAGAATCAAAGCAATTGGTTAAAAGGGGCTTCGGACTTGAGAATTCACTTCGCAGGAATGACACTTGGCACTTTCTCCGATTCACCATGCTCGGAATTTTCAAATTGGTTCCATACATCGAGGAGAGAGCTGGAGGGTGAGCTCGGGTTGAGCAAATGTATCGCGTTACCCTCCAGTCGCCAGCAGAAAAACAAACCCGACAAATTGCAAGGGAGAGGCGGAGGGCAAATTTGGTTATAAATGGGGCTACGATTACCGAAGAGGAAATATCATACTACACCTTTGTATAGGTGTGCGTGATACCTTTCATTTACTAGGCTTCCGGAGATTATATTCGCGGCTCATGGAGACGAGGGGCCAATCCGGCAGCAAATCTGAAAGTAAAATCTATTTCCGGCGAGAAAATTGATATTTCTGATCAATCATTCAAATGGTTTCTCATTTTTTTAACCAGGAACACAGCCAGAAACGCTGGAAAGTTCAAGCTCGGCCGTCCGTATTCCAAAAGATACCACGGAATGTTCAAAACGATGACCTCAAAAGTTACTTTTGGAGGCAATACTGTGTCTTCTCTAGATGGCGTTACCATAACAGCAGGTAGATAGAGGTATTTCTTGCTACCTACCAAGATTTTGGGCGCTCTGGACGCGCAACTAAGCCGCTACCTACTTCCTGTTTCCTGTGCCAATTAAAACACGTAGATATTAAAGCAGTGAAATAATCAGCCAATCATCAAACTTTAAGGGATTGCAAATACTGGTTTAAATAATTTTTTTCTCCCCAGATATCCTAAAAAAAACAAACCAAAAACTGTGTGGTGTGTTAAAAAAATGTTAAGTTTGGTTAACTTGTTGATTAACGTCGGGCTTGTTTAGTCTTCTTTGAAGTCTATTTTAAGTTGCCGTACGGGATCACGAGTCGGTGAAGGTAACTGTATCAGAGGATGAAGCCTTTCACCTGGGGGCAACTCACTGTCCCGGCCCACGTCTCTGGGTAAGAGGGGCTGACCGCTCAGGGGTCCCACACAAGACATCTGATAGGACAGTAAAGCACCGCTGGGCCATTGTCCTCAACCCCAGGGGGGCCACAGACACTTTAATTTTACCCCTTAGAACTTTGTGATCTGAAACAAATTACTGCCTCCGTCCTCAGCGTGATCTGACCTTTCTGGATAATTATTAAGCCTTTTTAATTGAGTTTTGGAGCCACGGATTGATCGAGTACAAATTACGTGTTCTATACGTACGGAAAGTGACATTTTATATACGGATACGCTGACGCGGGGCTGGATATTTCTAAGGCAAAAAAAAGTAGTTCTATTTGTTTTGGGGGGTTTTTTTAAATAATTTTTAAAGAATTTAAATAATTACTATGAGGACAAAATATTAGTCCTTACAACATATGTGCAGTAATTTTTTTGTCTCTTTTGTTCTTTTCTGGATGATTTTTTTTATTTTTTATATTTTTTATTTATTTTTACTTTTTTTTTTGCTGTCAATGTGATGTCCCAAGTGGGAGTTAAATTTATATCCTCCACTGTAAAATCTGTTGAATAGTTTAAAACAAAATATTATAATTTTTTTATTTTTTTCTACTGAATAAGGTAAAAAAAAACCAGGTGAGTTAAAAAAAATAAAAAAAAAAGAATTTAAAAGTCTGTACACTCTAAAGGGGCCACTTTTTAGGGCCAGCTTTCATCGTTATCACAAAAGTGCAAATGTGACCCTGTTTTAAGCCACAATGAGGTTCTGCATCATACAGAATAATTATTTTTTTTGCCCTCATTCTGGGAAATTAGTATGACATCATTACCTGGACAGGGCAAAGCGAGACAGCGGGAAAGTGCCCTGTGTTCTGTGGAGGTATACATCTGCCCATACGCCTCCTCGCCTACATAAGGAGGAAGATCACAACTCAAAAAAAGATGGCGGCCATAAAAAGAATTCATAGCGGCCCAACGCCACGGCAAATAACCGCCCCGCAGCTGTCTAATGCATGGTTCCTCCCCGCGGAATAAATGGATTTCGGCGGTTTAACCCGTTCCGTGCCCCACAGATGCAACGCTACCCAACAATCAAGTTGTTTATTTTTCACCATATGCCCAATTACCCTCAAAATTGGTCCTGCGGTGTTGAGAGGATCCCCAGCCGGATGTATACGGGCAGGATGGGCACCGCGCCAGCTAATAAATTAACTAGCGCCTCGGACGGCCGATGAAGGTGATTTAAAATTATATTTCCAAAGTCATGTTTGTCTCGCCGTGAATAGAGAACGCCCTTTCGATAAAAGTACAGAGTATCACTCAGTCTGGGCCTCCAGACTTTTTGGCACGAGGTATGAGGTCTTTAGTCAAAGTTGATACCTTTTATTGGGCCAACACACAAAAAAAAAAGATGTAAAGTTACATAAGCCTTCAGGACCTCAGAGGTCTCTCCCTCAATTAAAAAACTTTCTCTTGGGTTGATACAGCCATATCTGTTTTTCAGTAGATATTCCGGTGTATTTTAACCTGGTTCTAGATCCCCTGTAACCGAGAAACCCGTCTAATCCGGGACAAGAATACCCTTGGCTCGTCCAAAGTGGAGCAATGAGAAATATTGGATTCGTTGCTATGGTGATTGCTTCACTTTTACTTCCTTGCAACACAACTAGTCTTCCGATAAAAGCTAATAATTAGAAGTGTTAAGGGTTAAACTGTGATATATTTACAAAACCAAGTTACAAGACATTTTTTATATTAACATCTCTCACAGAACTGGGTTCAAAGTGACAAAATAGGAGTTCCAAGTTTATAAATCGCATTAGAATCAACGCTGCCTCGTAAGAGTCCTGTCAGAAAAACAAAATGGCCGCCCCCACAAAGCCTACTCTGGTATTATTTGTTAACGTGTAAGAAAATGCTTTGTATACAGAAAAGGGCGATGATGAAGAAGGTCATTAGGGTCCCTTATTTTCTTTTTTTGGCAGATCGGCCCCATTCGGCCCCCGTCTAGTCGCCCGTTTCTCCTGCTGTAAAGACTCAAACCTTAATCAGTCGTTGGTCTCGTCTTAGACCCAGGGGCCGTATGCCTATCCCATGCGTGTTTAAACCCCCTCGCCGCCCGCGCCGACGGCTTAGCGTAGCAGAGCGCCGCTGAAATCTTACAGCAAAATAGTTAATGTCCCGGTTACCAGATTCTGTGCCAGTTTTTTTTTTTTTTTCTTTTTGGAGGGGAGCGTATAATGTGTCAGCTTTTGTTTGCTACCGCTTGGAAAGTCCAAGCTATAAATTAAATTAGCACTAGACAAAGGAGACCATTGTGCATGCATAGGACTGTAGGATTTTGCTCATAATGGCGTGGAAGGTGATTTATGGGCCCAGATGAGAGGTCAGCTCCAAGCACACGACTCCGGAGCAAGACGGGGGACGGAAACCCCCAGAATTTGACTTTAACCGTTTGGTTTTGGGGAGTCACCTTCCAGCTGCGTGACCTTAGAATTAGACGCGATGGATACCGGATAGTCACCGGTCACGATAATTGTTGATAGGTCAGGTTTTTTTATGGTCAGACAGAGAAACGCACAATTCTAAAGAAAAAAAAAATCCTAAAATAATAACAAAATTAAACCAGAAATAAAGTTTCAACCAAATGGCATTAAATAAAAAATAGGAACTTTTGTATCAGATTATAAGGCAAAAACAAAAAAATTACAATCCGTATTTTGTTGTCGAGTAACTTGGTATTTTATTATCAATGCCGTTCTGCTGATGTTCTTCAAACCCGTCCAAAGCTCCATATGAAAGCCATCTTATTCTAATATTGAAGAATATTTTGTTTGTGAAGAAAAAAAATGGTAAATCCTGATTACCATTAATCCTTAGAATGTTTTTATGCAAATGGGTACAATATCAAGGGAAGCCGAGAAGAAGATACTTGGTAACATTCCAGAAAGGTGAGGTTCTACTAGTTTCTGGAATTGACCTTTTGGTGTGATGGAACCTAGAGATATTTCTCTGTTACTTTAAGGCATCTATGTGGCCTTTTCTCCCACCACGAACTCGTTGGTCAGGTGGATAAGATGGACATTATGGGTGAAGCAAGGGCAGATATGGCATCAGCCACCTCCACCTCCTTCTTGTTGGGACCCCCAAAGAGTAAACCTCTAAGCACCTTCAAGATGGAGAGAATTTCAGGAAATTGTGAACGTTCCTACAAGCCAACGGCCTTCTCGGAACTATCCCACCGGAGCTGACCCACCTCGGTATAAGGCTAGAGGAGGATTATTGGAGTTCAAGTCTGGTTGGAAAGCTCTAAGTTGCGTATCCTTGGCCTACCACAGTGTTTATACGGCATGATTAACAACGCGGTTTGGAATCCGGCACCGTGAAACTAAAGACATATTTCAAGGATCCCACAAATCAGTTCAGAAAGGGTGCAGCGCAGACTTCAGACGCAACAGAGATGTTTTACCCCCTTCCCGAACGTGACAACATAAAAACCAGTCCCCGGGCAGGATCAGCTCTCTGACACGCCAAGGGACCTCCAGGTCATTAACGTTGGGATCTAACAGCTGACGCGGAGAACAGGAGCTCGCGTCGGGTAAATGGAGAAGGTGCTCCTGTCTTCTGCGGGCTTAACAAGCATCTCAACAAGATAAAAGCCAATTAGGAGCAGCGGGGCAGAGAGCCGGTGAAGAGCTGATTAAGTGGCTGTGAAGGGGGGGGGGAATGGAAGGATTAAGCTGATTAGGAGCGAGAAATCCAATGAGTTGTACACTACGGACGGACGGGGGGGGGACCGTTACAACTGTCACAGCTTAATGAAACCCGACTGATACGGAAAAGGTCCTTGCGATGGGTGGGATGTTCACCTCTTAGATGTTTATATGTTTATATTATATATAAATATCATATGAATGTGTCATTTTAATAAAAAAAGAAGAAAAAGAATAGCAATAAAATCAGGAAGGGGCGCAGGAGCGTGGAATGTTGTACTCCTCCACGGCTGGGGGAAATGTGGATCTTGAATTCCCCCTACAAGTGAATATTATGCCGTGGGATGGAATCTTTCCAACGTGGACAAATTGGGCTTTAAAAGGAAGATTATTAAACAAGACCCCCCCAAAATGACCACGGAGGATGACAAGCGCCAGGCACCCCCGCGGACTGTAATTGGCCATCACTGGCGGGAGGGAGGGGCTGAATTAGTGGATAGGTCCTGAACCTCGAGGAATTTGCCCTGACATCATTAAAACACGGCCCTCGGGCTTCAATTAACTACCCAACAAGATGCTGTCTCTGAAAATCAGCGAGCGTCTTCATTTCTCTCCCGCCGCAGCGGCTCCCGGCTCCCGTCAATAATGTCAGAGATCCATTTACTGGGAATTAGTGTTTTCCATAACCCGGGTCTACGAGGCGGCGCGTTATTCTGAGCGCCATCGAGAAGCCCGCACCCACAGATGGAACTAAACACTGAAATAATACTTAACGCTACGATAATAATATAACGATAATAATTTAACGATAATAATATAACGTTACGATTCCAAGCAGCGTTGGGTCGCTTATCACGTTATAAAGCGCCAGCGGATTCGGGAGCGCTAATCCAATAGGAAGAGTGAAAAGTAACATAAAAAACATGTATAAAAAAAACGGTACAGAGCGTACAATCTTAAAATAAATTAAAGGAGCAGGCGAGTCACTGTATTGGACGTTACCAGCTCTGCTGGAAGGACTTCTATGTACGGACAGCCCTTTTCTTCCCAGATAGGACCTGGACATTTCTGGCCAGGAGCTCTCAAGGTGAGGTTAAACGGTGGCAGACACAGATGGTGTAGCGGGGTATACCCCTGATAACGCTGATAAGTCCCTTCCCTACTCACTTACAGTGCATGATGTCATAGGTCAGTGACGACAAATCGTTAGAAGAATGGAGGCGGGGGACACGGCGTCACCACCACCCTGACACCATGTCGCCCCTATAATAACCGCAGGAACAGGAGAAGGTGAAATGAGTTTAGCAGAACGGAGGAAGCTGGGTTTCTCGGGGTGTCCGTCCGTTGGACTCACCAGGCTGCGAACACACCTGGGAAACATTAAGAATCCTCAGGACTATTATAAAGCTCTATGAATACAAAATCCAGACGCCGGGTAATAACGTTTCGATGGTATGCTGACAGTTATCTGCCGGGGTTACTGCCTCTGCCCTCGGCGTGCACGCCACGCCGGCGGATAATTGCTTGCATGCAGGTCTGAAGCTTCCAAAACCCCTTCCAGACAAGCAGATGAGACAACCTGCTCCGAGCCTCCAATCAGCACGGCCCGCCGCTCGGTTAATGGCCGCAATTTGTTTTTTCGCTTGCGTTTTTTTTTTTTAGCGAGAGGTTATTATGTAGGAGTGCGGGTCACGTGGAAGCCCCCAAAAGAAGGGCCGGTCTCGCCATTCTGCCCATCGTTCCAGACCCCAGCCATGAAGACGAACAGGCCTAGATGGTATCCAGCTGTGAAAGAACTACAACTCCCAGCAGGCAAGCCTGTTAATGATGGGGGAATGTAGACCGACCGTACCTGGTGAACACGTAGTTCGGACTCTAGCACACCCCAACATTTCAGGGGTCCAGATCGGGACCTTGTGTTCCGGGTTGGGGGGGACTTGGAACTCAAGATCTTGTTCCATTCTATTTTTCCATTCTTTAGCCAATTGTGAAGTGCCACAGGATACATTTTTGATAAAGTTAAGGGTATTTGGTGGTATTTAGGTCCCAAGTCCTACCTCTTCCACATTAGCAGCCCGAGTAATGAGAACGTTGGAGGAGACGGGCTAACGAGGCAAATAATTGGGGAGCCCGGCTACTGGATGGGGTTCACGTCACCCTTTTAATATTGCCTGATAAGATTATGAGCCAGGCCTGGCTTCACGGAGTAATTACGGCTCCTTAAGATGTTAGGCTTATTAAACAAGCACCGGGCTAACACAGCATGTGCTCTCCCTTCTGCTGCTAATTACCGATGGACGGCTAATTAAGATCCATGGTTTATATGCCTCCATTAACCCTTTCCGCTACTGCTGGCCGCTCCGAGTCACTTTGAAGATATGCAATAATGAAGGAATCTGTCATTTTAATTAAGTTGCCCAGATGGAGTTTATTTTATATATATTTTGTTTTTTTTTAAATAAAGCTTTTCATGTTTCTGCAACTTTCGGAATGTGTTTAATGACATTCAAGCGGAGGTTTGGCTTCTGGGAAAAAAAGATTTCACGTAATAAGACGGCGAAACCAAGTTATCGGAAGAATTCTAGGAAATTGTACAGCAAAAAAAAAAAAAGAAAAAGAAAATTAGACGGAAAATACTAAAATGTCATTGTATATAAAAAATAAATAAATAAGAATTCGGTTAAATAGAGAATTTGGGGGAAAGTTTGAAAATGGGTTTTATCCCCAAAGCAACCAATGGGCTGGTCTAATAATATTGGTTGTTACGATGATAGGAACACTCTTACAAGTGGTCAGAGCTGACACGGTACCCCCAACACCTGAGAAGGAGCCGACACGGTACCCCCACACCTGAGTCAGAGGCGACACGGTACCCCCACACCTGAGAAGGGGCCAACACGGTACCCCCACACCTGAGAAGGGGCCGACACGGTACCCCCACACCTGAGAAGGGGCCGACACGGTACCCCCACACCCGAGTCAGAACCGTCACGGTACCCCGACACCTGAGAAGGGGCCGACACGGTACCCCCACACCCGAGTCAGAACCGTCACGGTACCCCCAACACCTGAGAAGGGGCCGACACTGTACTCCAACCTGGAGTGAGAGCGGACATGGTACCCCCAACACCAAAGTCAGAACCGACATGGCACCCCCCACAACTGGAGCCAGAGCCGACACCGAACCCCCCTCAGCTCAGTGAGTGGTCTTGGTGGATATGCAAACACTCCTAGGAACCGGACTCTGCATGTAATATTTGCATGGATCATTTGCATGCCCGGAGTTCATCCCATTAACAATAGAACTCATTTGACTACAGAAATTTCAGAATTCAGCTCCCGGCGCGACGTTCTGCTGCTCTGAAAAAGATCCAAAACCCCCGTCTGCCGCGACGTCCTTCAGAAGCCACTTTGTGAGGAAAAGGTTAACAGAAATGCTCTTTGTTGGACTGCGTGTTTTCATAAAGCCCAAATTCCCCTGCTTCAAACACTAGCTAATTCCCCTTTTTCTTTCTTTGTTCTTCGAATTTGGAGAAGTCCTGAAGCGTGCCCTGACCGCAGGGGGAACGGTGCAAACGCTGGGGGACACATCTCAGTGGTGCGCGCGGATTGCAGGGGACCCTAATCCCCGGGACCCCGGCCGTCTATACACGCAGTAGGTTATGAGGGTGGTCGGTAACAATGGTGGCAGGGATCCCCAATGGTCTGAGTGGATCCTCGGGACTCCATCTAGTGCGCCAACTAGTGGCAGGAGGTCCAAAACACAACAGCACACCTTATACTTTCTTTACACTGTCCTGTATCTTTCTATATATATATATAATCACACAACTGCAAGTCATAGGCCCCATTTGGCCCCCGTCTAGTCGCCCGTTTCTCCTGCTGTAAAGACTCAAACTTTAATCAGTCGTTGGTCTCGTTTTAGATTCAGGAGCCGTATGCCTATCCCATGCATGTTTAATTCCCTCACTGTATTACCCTCTACCACCTCTGCTGGGAGGCTGTTACACTTATCTACCACCCTCTCAGTAAGATAAAACGTCCTCTAGTGTTTTTCCTGTTGGGTCAACCAGGGGTCACCGGTTGTATAGTGTGTGAAATATTTAATTTACCCCCCCAAAAATGTATAATACGCACATCTAGTAACCCCGGCGCACGGAACTCTAACGAGGCCCTAATATCACATCAGACATTCCGACAGCTTTACCGCTCCAGGCTTTGAAGATCCCCGAAGCGATCAATACAGCTTGATGCTCGGCTAATAAATGATGTTTGCCCTCCGGCTCCGGCGTTTATCACCTACAGACAGACAAAGCTATTGCCCTGCATGGTTCTCACGGTGAAAGATCTACCCCGACGAGCTGCGGAGACCCGGGGATCGGCGGCACACAGAGCGGCTGAAAATTACAAAGTCACTTTGTGGTCTGGCTAGAGGCCACCAATTACCCACACAGCGGGCAGGTGATGCAGCTCCACATTTAAACATGAAAGCGATGCGGACGGGCTTCGCACATTACGGCGAAGAAAAGCTAATTATTTGTCAGCTCCGAGGGGTGACTAACGAGTAAATCAGCGGGTCACAGAGACACCCCCAGCCTTGGGATGTTAGGACAGCAGGGTCCGTCCGGGGGCGATGGGATATCATAAATACCAACACCGTCGCCATCTTTATTACTAAAAAGATGGTAACGCCCCCCCCCCAACACTGGACGGACTCGCAACTTCTAACCTCTAGGCACGGTCCGTCAGCCGGGTATCTAAACCTCCGCGGCCACCATCTTGAGTGCAGAGCGCCATATCCCAGCGCTCCGTGTCATAGTGGTGAGCTTTGGAGGCTGAGCCGCAGCACACCTGGGGGCCCGATCACCTAAGGGCGACCCCCCCCTTCCAGTTTTGCAGCTGGGGAAATGCTGCCCCCTAGACCTGCCATCCTAGGTCTATGTTGGTCCAGAATATGTCGTAGGGTCCTGTTTCGCTGTGCAATCCCCCCCACCCCGGCATCAATTGGATGTCGGGTATACGATGACGCTCCAGAAATACTCCTTACCTCGTAATGGTAGTTCATACATGTCAGATCTCTCCAGCATCGGTCCCCGCGGATTTTGATCAGACCCTAAATAAAAAAAACAAGAAAACAATATATATTTTTTTTTCAGAACCTTTTACATACAAAGCATGATTAAAAAAAGGAGCTCACAGTATGAATATTAACATTAAATAATATATTTCATATCAGTCATATTTTTTTTTATACCTCCCAAGTGTCCCTGTTTTGGAGCGGCAGTCTCACCCATTCTACCATGTCCAAAATGTTACACCACCATATTATAATCTTCTGTTGCGAATTACACCGGTATACAGTAATATTTTGCCACTTAATGGAATTCATGCAGAATGGTACAAAACGCTCGCCCCAAATGAAGGGGTTAACCGTTAACGACCAGGAAAAGTGAATGGCGGAGACACCTGGTTGATTGTCAGGAGGACATCTGCAAGCCACGCTCCGGCCTGAGGCTGGGCTGCTGTCCCCTCTCTGGCTTTGATCTCTGCTTTAAACCGCTCTGCGATTCGGATCACTGATGAAGGAAATGGTTCGCCGGTCAAAGGTCTGCGCCAAGATGGACCACATGTGGACAGCTCCATCGTATGTCTTCACCTCCTCATATGACCGGCTCGGCCCCCGTGTCATCAGATATGCAGGTGACTCATTGTAAGAAGATATTAAGAGGTTGGGGCAGTCATAAAATGTCTGGGCTGGCGTTGAGTCACCATGGACTGTCTGTCAGGGACCTTCTGGGTGGACAGCCAGGACAGAAGGCTTCTCTATTAACCCGGGATATCATTAAATGGTTAACTTGTCCCTGCTAATTAAGAAACAGGATACTGACGTTGACGATGAGAATCCGGAATGTCACGTCTTAGAACTATCTAAACAAAAAATGATAGAAATTCAATTAAAAATAATGACGTATCTCATCCCCGGGACAGTTGATGGCGACGGAAAATCCCAATTGGTTGAGGGGTCCCTGGAATTCTGGTGGCCTGAGCCCGTTTTACATAATAACAGACAACGAGCTTTGTGAGTGGGGAGTAGTGGAGCTATCCCTGTGGAAGAGGTCATTTTGGCAGTTGGGGGAGCTATTTTTCATAATATCAGGGGAGCAGTCCCTGTGATTCTGGCAGTTGGGGACATTGTCCTTCTGTAGAGCGCCGTCTCTGTGGTTATGACAGTCGTGGTTGCCTGATTATATGGCAGTTGGGTGCGCTGTTGTCTACTTAACATGACACAGGTAAACAGTCCCCGCGATTTTGACAGTTGAGGGCGCAGCTTCCATATTACTTAGTTTTTTTACGAGATAAAGTTCCCCAAAAATATAAGTTTTCATCTTAAACGCGGTTATATCAGCCCGGTAATTCATTCCACCAATATTAATAAATAAATAAATACGTTTCTCGTACATCCGACACCCGAGGGGGTGAAAAGATGGCACCCTTAAAATGAGAAATACTACATATTAAAGCATATTTTTTTAATAAATGCCCCCCCCCCCTTTGGCCGAGTCCTCCCCGTGCCAAGTCTCCTAATTGGAAATTGATGTGCATCTGCGCGGCCGGAAGTCGCATGTGATCACAATCAGTAATTACAGATGCCGGTGGCAGCCACTTGGTGCATCCATAGAACGCTCGGCGTCGCGGCAGGAAGTCAAGCTGGATTATGATTGGCTGGGACGCTCGGCTCGGTTCAGATGCAGACAATTTGTTTCGCTCCGGCGTTTCTATAATTTGTTACGAATGCGAGGAGCGTATGAAGGAATGATAACTGTACAAGTGATAGGTTTTAGGATCTAATCCACGTTGCAGAACTCCCACATTCTGCTTTGACATGAAACCGCCGATCTGTGGGATTTCGGAAACATTTGTATCTGATTAACGGCATCGCCGAGACAACGCCGAGAGGGGGCTTTACTCGCTCGTCGGCATACTTTCTGTGATACGTGAGCGAAAAAGAAAGAGGGAGGAATGTAAGAAAGGACGATACATTTAAAGGAAAGGATGCAATTTCCAGGTGTCCAACTGGGCCTGAAGCCAAGAGTCTACTTTGGGACAGTAAAAAATGGCTACTAAACGTTAGAAATAAAGGAACGCTATAAATATACATTTTGTGTTGCGACCTTCAGCTGGGGTGCTTCTAGAATCAAGAACCTTCTGAACAAATCTGACCCTCACAGGCATCCTTAACCTCTCTACATGGCCGGACTTAACAGGTTGTCCAGTGCCTTATGAACGTTGCGCATGCTCACCCTTTCCTGGCTCCACTCTCCTTGAATCAAATGAGGTCCAAGGGAACTTAAAGAAAAGCACCCGCCGTGCCGGATAAGGGTGACACATGGACATTGCTTCCTTTTTGGGCGGGGGAGGGGTTCTAGCTTAATTTTCAACTTGGTAGCCATATAGTTTAGAAATGGCCTTGAATCTGTAACCATGATGTATACTGTATATGGGATTCCATCTTAGCTGAGACTAATGGGGTCCCCTCCCCCCACTTTTGGCTGAGACTAATGAGGTCCCCTCCTCCCATCTTTAGCTGAGACTAATGGGGGTCCCCTCCCCCATCTTTGGCTGAGACTAATGGGGTCCCGTCCACCCCCTCCATTGGCCGCTCAATAATGGCGTCAGCTTCCTAACAGTTTCCGAGAAAGGGATGCCATTACCTACGTAAATCAGGAGTCACGGAGATGAATGAAGGCCTTGCTAATTGGCTCGGGGGGGTAATTAGGAACCCTCTGCAACGGGAATACAGCTGTTTTGATAGAGTACGCCATGGCGTCAGCCACTGAAAATAAACACGGCTCGTACCTGCGCATGTGTTTACAGAATGCCGACTGCAAGCGAGCGATATCCGACGGAGGGAGATAAATGGCGGTGATGCCCAACGAACGACCCAATTCTGCGCACGCTTGGCAAAGGTCCAAACCAGATTGAAGGTGCGGTTCCATTTAGACGAGGCATCCATTCCTCCCTCTAGCACGTCAAGCAAATAAACCTTAACACATGTGCCTTCCCCTGAGGGTTCAATCACATCAACAACACCGAGACTTCTATGAAGTCACATGATCATTAAGCATTCCCTGAAAAATGATAAACAAAAAAAAAAAAAACTAACACATGATGAAAGAATATTCTTGGGGAAAAGGTTTTGGCCGTTCAGCAATTAAAAAAAAATGCAATAATGCAATTAGTTATAAAAGTGTTAAATCCTCTAGATTGTCAGCTTACGAGCCCGGCCCTTTTTTTTTTTACTTAACTAATCTGACTTTAAAATGTATGGACTGTAAAAATATTATTAATACTAATAATATTATAAATCTATTAGATCGGGTGGAACAGCACCTTTAGCATTCCACAGAACCAGCTGTTTTTCATACAAAAGATGATTTAATGTTATTTTTTTTTTATTATTATTTGAGATCTATAGAATCCAGCTACTAAGGAAGCAATATCATTTTATATATATATATATATATTATATCTTACATTTATTATATCTTACATTTATTATATCTTATATATGGCTCTTGGGATTCGTTGAGGAACAGTATCAAGGTATATAGTTACATTTTAGCAGCGATCAGACAGCCCCAAGGACTTAATGTCCTTGAAAGTGGATAACTAAAAAATATACAAAAACACAATGTTATCTGCTTATATTTTTTTGCTACATCGTTGCATTTGGTTACAATTTGCTAAGCAAACGGGGATAACAGCTTTTTTTAATGTATAAAAGTCACAGAAGCGCAGGAAGGTATCGTGGAATGCTTGGACAGGCCTGCTTGTTGATAGATCAGACCTAGGTCCCCCCCCACCCCCCCGACCGATATCTTTGATACCCTTATGGGATTGTTGAAGGGGCTTTACAATAGGCCAATGGGCATCAATAACAAGCACGGGGGCCCCTCGCTGTTGTCCCGGTGGTGTGAGGAACCACGTGGACTTCTCATTCCACTTTCACCGTCATGGAATGATGGCACCAGTGAAGGTTTATCCTGCGTCCTTCATTCATTCATTCTTGCTCCATTGGTCTCGGTACGAGGAATGTCCTCCCGCGCAGGTGTACAAAGGGAACTAGAACCATAAAACGTATCATTTGGAGGAAATTATCCGCTTTAGTCGCACCTCAAGGAACTAACCGTATAGCGGTAGTTAATACTTAAAGAAAATACTTCTCCGTGGGACTTCATCCACGGATTACTTTTGAGTTGGTTCTTGGCCAGCTGCTCGGAGACGCTAGTCTTTGCAGCGTCTCCTAAGCCACCGTCGGTTGCAGGTCCGTACACGCTGGGCTTCTGTTTGCTTTAGATAACCGCTCCGGATCCTTGTTGCAAGTGGATTATTGGCGACGCTGTCAACGTTGCCAAGTGACTAAAACCGCTGGCAAATTCAAGAAGTTTCTTGAACTTTGGTCGTGATGAAGAAATTTCACTAACGCTTTAATTTAACCTCAGATGATAGGGCCTGATCTTCTAGCGATGACCAAAAACAAAGCTGGCATCCAAAAACAAATTAAAATGACCCAATAGGAGGGCCAGACGGGTGTATTTTTAACCATTTCTGAGAATTACGTTATTTCTTTCACAAATCTGGTCATGGACTCGGAGCGGAACACAGACAAAGCTTTGTATCCCTTCTTGGCTTCTACAAAACCAAGCTGGCTACTCCTAGGTTCACCGACCCGAGAGGCTTCTACTGCCACCCACAAACATGACTACCAGTGTAACGTATGAAACGTTCCACCAGACACCCAGCTAACCCAAAGGGTGAGAGAGACACGACACGTACTGTGGTTCCTCGTTAATTATTGTTGAATGTCTTCAGCAGAGTTACTTGTGATCCGTACATTCTTGTGCACGACGCTTTTTGCCCCCTCTTCCAATGCCAGCTTGGACTCAATGACTTCATAGAATCCCGTGGCTGGCCCCTTCCAGAGTTCTCATGGAACGTTTTCAATAACTTGAAAGTTCTCCAGAGAGTGAAATTAAATAAAGAACAGGAAGCAGGTGCCCCTAAACGGATTAAGACCTTGACCTTTGACACCAGAAGACCTCAAAACTCTGCCTTAACCCAATTTAAGTAATGGCAGCTCAGCCCCCTGGCATGGTTTCCCAGAGATCTGCATATCGCGGAGGTCAACGCTAAAAAAAAAAGTGTCTTCAGGCAGTAATGAGCGCGTATCGGTGGGGATCAGAGGGAAATATACTTCTTGGGAGCTGTGTTGAATTAGGCCGGGGATGGTCTGCATTCTCAGCACTCTCTCTCCCGCAAAGAATCTCTCCTTTAGGCCAGAACTTCGGTATCTTTCTGACCCCCCCCCAATAAAAACACCTGCTGAGTTAAAAAAACGAGGTGGATTTTAGATGCAGGTCCTAAAAGAGGGACCATGACATTCCCTCTAGAGTGTAAGCTCTTCTGAGCCGGGCCCTCTGTACCTAATGTACTATATAAATAAATAATAATTATACTAATAATACTTTTTAATGGATCCGTCCCTCCTCTAGATCCCGGACACAGAGCTTCTGTATAGTTCGCCCGTTTCCGAACTAAACACTAGAGTTCCGTGATGGACACGAGAGATTTTGGTCTTCTAACGAAATGTATTTCTTCAGGGTTCTGATTTGCTACATTTGTATCAAAAAAAAGTCATCTGAGGAAATACAGCATGAGAGGAGCCCCCGACAGCAACTACGGAAAACCCAGAGGCAGTCGTTGAGTCTGAAGAACCTCCTGAGTTTGGAGGGTAAAACATCTGAGTTGGACCCTGGATCATCTCATTAATTACTGACAGGGGGGGGGTAATCCAGGTGTCGAGGTTCATACCGTAAGGGAATTTAAACGTGCACGGGATGGGCTGATTAAAGTTTGAGTTTTTACAGCAGGAGAAACAGGCAGACTAGACGGGGGCCGAATGGGGCCGATCTGCCAACAGGCTCTATGTTTTAACTCTGTAACGGCACAAGGGCTTGCTAAAAACCAACATATTAAAAAGTGTGGACCACTTCCGCGGTGCAGAATATTCCAATTAACACCCGCCCCCCCTTTGATTTAGCGAACAATACGCTAATTGGGTTATCATATAACCCCGGAGAATAGTATCCAACAAAAGGGAGGCTTTCATTTACCCAAAACAGGGCTGCTAGGGAAAATATTTTGCCCGTCTCGGCCCTCAATGGGTTGAGATATCGTCACCTTGCCCTCTGCCTTCCCAAACTGCAAATCAACACGACAGATAGCGAGCTTTGTTTCCCAACAAGTGGTGGGGGGGAGGGTAATAATTAAAACGTCAGTCAAGCTCTGAGCAGATATGAGACAGAATTCCTTTAAAAGTTGGGGGATAATTCTATTCCTCCTCATCTATTGATTGGACAATGCAGATGTCGGATTTTCCACGGATTTTTTTTCTTTTTGTTTCTGGTCGGGGGAACAATGGCGGCTTTCAGCCGTTTTCAGCCCCCCAAAAAAGTGTATTTGCGTGGGGAGGGGAGGGGGGGGAGATGGTGCTAACAGGCCAATGGAGAGAAGAAGCGAGTGACCCAGAGCTATGCCTGTAAAAATTCCATTGATGCCGGCTTTGGGAAAGCAGCGGAGATCGGCAGAGACGGCCCCGAGAGGATCAGAGTGTCAGCTCCGCAGGCGGCTTTTCCAAGAAAGCCTGTTTAGAAGCCTCCATTATTTAGCGCGGCCTCAAAAGGCCTCTGATCACTCGTGGAACGTCAGAGCCCCTTTCTCTAGATGATGACCACTTGACAGGTAGCGCTCCAGGTCCGAAGCTGCAACTCCCATGAAGTAAAGCGGCCACAGAATCAAACGCACGGAGACTGATGTCACCCGAATTAGTTAAAACTTAGAAACATAGAATCTGTCGACCCCATTCGGCCCCCGTCTAGTCTCCCGTTTCTCCTGCTGTAAAGACTCAAACCTTAATCAGTCGTTGGTCTCGTCTTAGATTCAGGAGCCGTATGCCTATCCCATGCATGTTTAAATCCCCTCGCCGTATTACCCTCTACCACCTCTACTGGGAGACCATTCCATTTATCTACCCCCCTCTCTGTAAAGTAAAACTTTGTTTCATCAGAGATCTCGAGTGAGATAGCTGAACAGTGACTTTTAAACAATGGAACCATCCCCTCCAGATATTCGTCATTTATTATCGTTGGAAGATTAAACACGTCGGGGGCTTTTAAACAATTCCCCAAACGCAATCAGCTTTATTTGTTTGGTAAACGGCAGAACAAGTGGGCAAACAATGCTTCTGGAATGGTGGCAACCGAGATCCAACGTCCTGCGCCTTCTGCTTCCTCCAAGGGTGGAATCTCGTTGGTTTGTATCAGTTGAGGACTGAATGTTCTTTGGATTGATACAAAAACAGAGGAATATCCAAAGTTCCAAATTTATCCATCTGCAGCGATCCCAAGTTCCGTAGACAGGACGTTTATGGAATGCGGTGATCTTCTCGGAAAGGGTGAATGTGCCAATGTATGAGACGCCGGGGGTAACAGGATGTCCTGGCGAAGCCGACGGGTACGTCACCAGACGGAGATCAGAACCACAAAGGAAGAAGGTTGCGAAGAAGCCAAGTGTGGGACCCCGACGGAGGAATGGGGGGGGTTGCAGCTGGACGGTTATGGGTCAATATGTGGAAGGTGCTCTTCACGTCCCCAAATTCCCATGAAGCCCTGGTGGCCTCATACGAATAATGGGTCAGCCGATCAAAAAGCGGCCATTCTCGGCTTCCACCCACGCTAATGCAATAAAATGAATGAAAGCGAGTGTGGCGAGGAACGCGTCGGCTGCGGGGTTTAAAAGGGGGGGTTTCACCTAATCGCCTGGGATCTCGGTGTCTGGATGCTGACCGCTGCCTTCAAGGCTTCAGATGCCGAGGCCAGCCCTGACCTTGGCTGCAGTGGGAAGGAGGCACAAAGGGGCCGTTTGGCTGACTGCACCTCGTAATAACCAATTACGCCGGGACCCCGCCAGCCGGGGTACTGGTGGGAGAGGATAATGATCCTGATGAACGCTGGTATTCAGCGATGGCCCCACATCAAAGGCAGATAAGAGACCCCCGGGGGCCCTGACTCAGTGCCTGCTACAGAAAATGTTCTGGGGACACACTGGTTTTAACCCTTTGTTATGCCCACTGTGCCTATAAAAAGTCATGATTGGTGGTTAGAAGGTAAACACCTGAAATGGCTGGTTTTGGCAATTTTGTTTCAGGGGGGCGTGGTTAGAGGCGTGGCTTAGCCCAGACTTTTTTATGTGACTTTCTGACCTATCGATAGCTATTTCTGTACGTTTCAGTAAGGCGTTGTAAGGGATTTTACGTTACTGAGAGGGTGGTAGATAAGTGGAACTGCCTCCCAGCAGAAGTGGTAGAGGGTAATACAGTGAGGGTATTAAACATGCATGGGATAGACATACGGCTCCTGAATCTAAGACGAGACCAACGACTGATTAAGGTTTGAGTCTTTACAGCAGGAGAAACGGGCGACTAGACGGGGGCCGGACGGGGCATATAGAAACAATGTTTCTAATGTAAATAATGTTATTGTAATTACACAATTTAAGTTATAAACACACATTGTTGTGGATTCTATAGAAATTAATGTGACTTTTAGGACTGTAGAACACTGTGATGGATCCACAGCAAACATTATGAGCTCTCAGAAAAGAGGGGCGCCGGGGGGGAGGAGGGGTTCGGGGGCCAAACAGGGACTGTCTCTCCTAAACAGTGACACTTAGTAAGGATGGTTTAGGGCTTCATTAAGGCATCTATGGATCTAAGCTGTCCATATAAACGCTTTCTAGGGTAAATTTAGCATTCAAGATGGGAATCATTCCAGCACTTAAGAAGTTAATGGCACATTTTGACAATTTTTGCCAAATATCTCTTAAATAACTCAAAAACTTTTAAATATAACCCCCCCCATATATTTTCCTTGTTTTCTGTTAATTAAGAAGGAGGGAGGAATAAAAATTCAGAGAAAGCCTCCTCTGCCGTCAGAGGGGGTTCCAGGCGATCATTAGCCGGGGTCTGGCAGTTGATGGAGTCATTAAGGGTCCCTAATGATTCCTCCCCGTAAGCCGTATCTGGAGCGTGGGAGATTGACTCCTGTCCTATCAATCACTCGCCGCAGAAATCTTCTGGTTGAGGTCAGCGTACGGGGAGCGGCCGCTTGATGGGATGGAAGTGTGAGAAATTATAAAACAGCCCGTTAAGGGTTTAAAAAAAAATAAACATTTTTAAAGCTATTACCACAACTAATCATAAAAAAACAGGCGCTGAAACAGTTAAACCAAGAATTATTCGATTTTTTTTCTATGCCAATCTGGGGGGGAATAAGCCGCTGCGTGGAGGGCTTTTATTTAGCTCTGTCCCTTTAAAATATTAAAATATATATACGCCGCAGGTGTGTTTTTACTTTAAATTAAACATTTTTACCAAAATTACAAATGTCCATGTTGCGAAATATGTTTTTTTTTCTTAATGCATCAAAACAGTAAAAAAAAAAAAAATATTAAATTAAATATTTAAAAAAAAATGTTAAAATACAGATGAAAGAGAAAGAAATTACCAAAAAAATACATTCAAAAAAATATACAAAATTGGCCAATGTACAGAACCCAAAAGAGGAAGAAACCACATTAAAAAAACCCACAAGGGATCTGTGCCAATGAGATGGTCGCAGCGGCATCGCCGCGCTGCCAATTACTGATAAGATTTAAAATGCGGTCTGAGGTTTACCATCACATCCTGGTTTTTTTTCTTTCTATTTTCTTATTTTTTCGGTTTGTTACAGTAAAAGAGAAAAAAAAACCAGAGAGAACGCTTGACCCTTTCACTGCCGGCAGCTGCTTGGTCGTACGTGCTTACCCTCGCTCGATTGAGTGAGTGTTTGCTTTCTGGGCATCGTGGTGCAATATTTATTTTTGCATTAACTGGTGTAAGGTAAATAAGCGTCGCTGCGCATGAAGTGCATTCCAGCGCTTGATGGATGCTGCAAACCGTGAACTTTTCTATTAGAAGTTCAGTGAAATAAGTAAAAAAAAATGTGAAAAAGTATCCATATTTCAAAACAACTGATGTCATCAGAAAGGACTGTTAAAATGCTACAAATGTTTTCATTAAAATTCCCCCTCCCCCCGAAATTCTTCTGCATTTGCAAGTAAATTATCACTTAGAGGCTCCTCGGGGGTGTGGTTACTGTTAGGGGGTGTGTCAATTGCTGATTATTATAAGAATACAGATGATCTTCAATAATCTTATTTGGAATTTATGTTACGGATTCTGATATATTTTAAGAATATAAAAGTGTGTAAGAAAAAAGGGGACATTCCTGTCAAAGAGATGCCATAACTTGAAATAACAGACGCCAGGGTGCTTCACAGTGACATAAAAACAGAATTTGCCGGCAGATCGGCCCCCATCCGGCCCCGTCTAGTCTGCACGTTTTTCCTGCTGTAAAGACTCAAACCTTAATCAGTCGTTGGTCTCGCCTTAGATTCAGAAACCATATGCGTATTACATGGGTGTTTAATACCCTCACTGTATTACCCTCTACCACCTCTGCTGGACAGCTTTCCCACTTATCTACTACAACATGCCTATCCCATTGATATTTAACTATGGCCTCTTGTTCTAACATTTCTCCTCATTTGACATAAACTCCACTCCTGATTTGATTTGAATATTTCTATCACTCAGGAAAGAATTCACTGACTTTCCTTAAATGACTTTTTTTTTTTTTTTTGGATTCAGACAAAACTTTATCTGCGCTCTCCAGCACATTAAGAAAACAATACTTAGCAGATTTCATATTTTGTTCTTTCTCCCCCCAAAAAACAACAAACACACGTTAAGAAGCTTTTAGGAGGTTCCACTACCACACCCTATCAGTCTCTGCTTTCTGTGTCACATGACAATTACGTGTTCCCGGCAAAACAGATCCACGAGGCAGAATTTGATATGACTGTTATAATTCTAACGCTGCATTTAGTTCCAAAAGCATTAAAAGCTTCTGAGGGCCGGCGCATTTAAATGGTATAAGGATTGTCGCTCCATCCAGCGAACTACAGGTTAACCCAAAGTGGACCTAATCACTCGGTAATGACAGCCCTTCTGTCTTCCCTCCAACTCCCAGACGGGGTACAACCTGCTGCCTGCCCTGCTGCTGTCAATCTTACAATCTCCCCCCCACACCTCCCCAAACACATTTCTTTGTGACCTCCTCACCCCTCAGCAGACATGGTAGCTTCTGATTTACACTCCTCCGCAGCACCCCTCCGCACCCTGACCCGATGCCCTCTTGGTACCTCCCAAAATATACAGGGCTTTAACAAAACCAGCCTTGTGTGCCGGGACTGCAATCAGCGAGCGGCGGGCAAACACATTAACATAACGAGCACATGTGCAGATAGACAGAGACACGCGGTGAGGCAACCCAGAAGACACCCCCCCTGCTTAGGGCGACTTATTGCTTTAACCCTTTGATGACTAGAAGGGCCCAATAATGCAGCCCCCCTCCTTTTGCCTCAGTTACCCATAGAATTCCTTTTAGATTGTAAGCTCACGAGCCGGGGCCCTTATAAACCTACCATTCGTGCCAGGGGCTTGGTATGAAATTGCCACGTGGCTTAGATTGCAAGCTCCTTGTTATATAGTTGTTAACCCCAAATACAAATTGTACTGCGCTATGGAATATGTTAGCACCTAATAAAAATAATGATTATTATAACGGAGACGCAAGTAAAAAAAGAGGGTGATTTCCAATAATTTTTTAACTAAGTGTCAAAGAGTTACTCGTATCGGGATTGGTGGTAAATCTGCCAAATTAAAGAAATATTTATATGATTGCTGTGCAATTCTGTGTTTTGGGTAATTTTTTTCAGTTGTATTTTTGGAAGCAAGTTTTCTCGTTTTCTGAGAAGTCTTAATTTCCCCATCAATCTTAATAAATCCGTCTGCGGATGAACTTTCCAGAGCAGCCAAACCATTAATCTCCTATTATTAGTCAAAAGAGATCTCTCAGCGCTTTTTATTATTTGTCGTATCAGATTCAAATATCTTTTCTAAAATACTGCGCTGCTCTTTTTATCATAAAACATTTGTAGTTTTTGCCCCATAATATAATGTTTTCAGGATGCTGCATATCAGCCGTTTGTATGATTCTTGCTCTGTTATCTGATCCCCGATCTACTAAACACCGCGACTCCTTATCATACTGCCTGTGGGAACAATAGAATGACTTCATTAGCATCGCCATAAAGCATCAGCTCAGTGTGGTGTTTGAGCCGGGAAAGTCACCCAAAATATCACATGACTGACAGCAACGGCGGCTCCAGGGCTGCAGATAAAGGGAGTTTATTGGGAGAAAAGCAGGTTTTTGTCACCGACAGCGCAGGGGGTTATATTACTGTATCCAGCGCTGGGGGTTTATTACTGTATACAGCGCTGGGGGTTATATTACTGTATACAGCGTGGGGGTTATATTACTGTATCCAGCGCTGGGAGTTTATTACTGTATACAGCGCTGGGGGTTATATTACTGTATACAGCGCTGGGGTTTTTTTACTGTATACAGCGCTGGGGGTTATATTACTGTATACAGCGCTGGGGGTTAAATTACTGTATACAGTGCTGGGGGTTATATTACTGTATACAGCGCTGGGGGTTATATTACTGTATACAGCGCTGGGGGTTATATTACTGCATACAGCGCTGGGGGGAGGGGTATATTACTGTATACAGCGCTGGGGGGTTATATTACTGTATACAGCACTGGGGGTTATATTACTGTATTTAGCGCTGGGGGTTATATTACTGCATACAGCGCTGGGGGGTTATATTACTGTATACAGCGCTGGGGGGTTATATTACTGTATACAGTGCTGGGGGGGTTATATTACTGTATACAGCGCTGGGGGGTTATATTACTGTATACAGCGCTGGGGGTTATATTACTGCATACAGCGCTGGGGGGGTTATATTACTGTATACAGCACTGGGGGGTTATATTACTGTATACAGCGCTGGGGGGTTATATTACTGTATACAGGGCTGGGGGTTATATTACTGTATACAGCGCTGGGGTTATATTACTGTATACAGCGCTGGGGTTATATAACTGTATACAGTGCTGGGGGGTATATTACTGTATACAGTGCTGGGGGGTATATTACTGTATACAGCGCTGGGGGGTTATATTACTGTATACAGCGCTGGGGGTTATATTACTGTATACAGAGCTGGGGGTTATATTACTGTATACAGTGCTGGGGGTTATATTACTGTATACAGCGCTGGGGGTTATATTACTGTATACAGCGCTGGGGGTTATATTACTGTATACAGCGCTGGGGGTTATATTACTGTATACAGCGCTGGGGTTATATTACTGTATACAATGCTGGGGGTTATATTACTGTATACAGCGCTGGGGGTTATATTACTGTATACAGCGCTGGGGGTTATATTACTGTATACAGTGCTGGGGGTTATATTACTGTATACAGTGCTGGGGGTTATATTACTGTATACAGCGCTGGGGGTTATATTACTGTATACAGCGCTGGGGGTTATTATTGTATACAGCGCTGGGGGGTTATATTACTGTATACAGAGCTGGGGGTTACATTACTGTATACAGCGCTGGGGGTTATATTACTGTATACAGCGCTGGGGGTTATATTACTGTATACAGCGCTGGGGTTTTTTTACTGTATACAGCGCTGGGGGTTAAATTACTGTATACAGCGCTGGGGTTTTTTTACTGTATACAGTGCTGGGGGTTATATTACTGTATACAGCACTGGGGGTTAAATTACTGTATACAGTGCTGGGGGTTACATTACTGTATACAGCGCTGGGGGTTATTATTGTATACAGCACTGGGTATACAGATGCACCTAAACATTCCTTTATCCGTGGATTAAATACATATCCCTCTCAAAAAATTACATTTTTTATAACACCGAAAAAGCACTACTTGCCCATCTGGCACACAAAGGGTTACACGAACAAGTAAAAAAAAACCCCTCAAAATATATTTTACATGAAAGGTTCCCATTAAGGGGAAAGTTGGATACATCTCCCGTATTTTGGAATATATATGTAAAAACGCGTGGAAATGATAAATATGTTTTATTAGAGAACGGAGGGCAGATTTTTCTTGCGCATGTTCTTTAAAATTAAAACAAAATCGATAATATTTGCACATATTATGATTATATAATATCTGATTATAAAACTCTTTCCGTGATGGTGGCGGGTATAAGGAAGGGGCGTCCTGTACCCATGATCGCCCGTACGCCCGGCTCCACCTGGCCCCGAGGTCACTATATACCCTCCCTGCCCCTGACAGCCGCCAGCCTGCTCTGGGAACGGCAACCGACGGCGGGCTTCAGCTGGCCCGGGACACAAATCACGAGCGGCTCCTGTGACAGGTGCACATGTGTCGGGGAGGAAACTTTGCTTTCACGCATCGGACATGCCTCGTAACGCCTGTCAGGATCATTATCCCGTCCCAGAAGAAGAAAACGTGCAAGTGTTTGGGCTGCCGGTGACACCGCGGCCATCAATCACCCGCTCCCTGACGGCCGGGATTACACAGGCAGCTAACGCTCTTCCCAGCTTCTACACGCAAAGCCGTCAGCGAGCCGTCACACGGGAGAGCGCCGTTTAATGGAGAGCGGCCGCTGGGACGCTTCTCTCTTATAACGAGCCTGGGGTCGTAGCCCAAATCCATCGGGTCAGAGGCTCAGATGTAATGTAAATAAGTTTAACGCATATAACCCATACAATCATCCCTTGGTCTCGTCTTAGATCCCCTCACCGTATTAGCCTCTACCACTTCTGCTGGGAGGCTGTTCCACTTATCTACCACCCTCTCAGTAAAGTAAAACTTCCTTCCATTCCACCTCTAGTGTTAGATTCGGGTCTCTTGTTGTAACTTTTCACCTCCTTTGAAATAAACTTCCCTCCTGTACTTTATTAAACCCCTTTATGTATTTAAATGTCTCTCTCTACCCCCTCTCTCTCTCTTCTCTCTCCTCCCTCTCTCTATCTTCCAAGCCGGACACGTTGAGATCTCTTATACCTGGTATAAGGCCGAATGACCTAATAAATAATCTGGCCCCATCTCCAGCTGTAGACGGCTCTGTTTTGTACCCCATCAATCACAGCGGAAGGGGGTACAAGGTGCCCTCTTTGTTCCGAGGCTTGCGTTTGGAGCCCTGCTTCTCTTTAACGCCGTGTTTTTCTCCTCCACCTATAGAAAGCTATAGGGTTTCACATCTGCTCGCTCTGATACCGAAGCCGTCAGGTCAGATAAAGCGCCGGAGCCGAGCCAAGCAAAGCAGGCGAGCACAAACCTCCCTGTATCCCGGCGCTGTATTATTTCACCCCACAATCTCCTCTTATCTTGTAAAAACACGGTCCGTACAACACATGGGATTAAAAGCCTCGCGCTCCACCGGCCGATACGGAGCCATCGCTAACGGCCGAGTACAAAAGATTTTGCCGACACTCGATATCGTAGCGGTCTGAGATCGGCCAGCTCTGGATCACGCGTGGTGTTATCCAGAATCCTCCGCGGCGGCCATGCTTTCCATCATTCCTATAGGAAGGCATGGATGAAGGGGCAGCGATGAGGAGGTCATGGTCCATGGACGGCGGTGGTGGGAGCCCCATGGGAGTTAAAGTCGACGGTCGATGGGTTGCCCCCACCGCTATGGGCAGTAGATGTGAGGAGAGGTAGAAGAATAATTGCTGCTGCACCCCAAGGGATGTCCAAGTGGCACGGAGGGGTCTTGGACATTGGGACGTCCAACCACCCTACTTGGAAGTTGTGGTCTTCAGAACGTAGAGGAAGGAAGAGTTACTCACCGCCCCGAGCATGATCCGGAAGATGAGCCAGCGGAACGTCCAGATGACTATGCGAGACGGCGGGGTGTTCTTTGGGATTCGGGCGAGAGACCAAACGGGGCACAGAAAGATCCCTAGAAATCCGGTTTCCAGGAGCTGAGATTCCCAACCTGGACGGGAAAGCAAAAAAAAACCCATGAGCTCGGTGCGTTTACCAAACAGAGCGGCAGAAAACACGGACGCCGAACCGAGAGTCCTGACAGAGAGGAGGGGGGCGACTAAAACGAGGATCAGCAAAGACATGGGGGATCTCGGCTCGGGGGAGATCTGTTTGATGCTAGTAAGGTTAACTCTACTGAGCAAATGGTAGAGAAGTGGGGCAACCTCCCAGCAGAAGTGGTAGAGGGTAATACAGTGAGGGGATTAAACATACATGGGATAGACATACGGCTCCTGAATCTAAGACGAGACCAACGACTGATTACGGTTTGAGTCTTTACAGCAGGAGAAACAGGCGACTAGACGGGGGCCGAATGGGGGCCGATCTGCCGAATGTGTTTACAGATCTCCTCTCTGACAGATCTCCTCTTTGATTCCCGGTAATCAACTGATTCCCGTTCCCATTGGCTGACGGACACATCACAGCCGGGACGGGAACGTTTCCCAACAAAGCTTTTCAATTAATCCCAATCATTTTCAGTTCAAAGCACAATAAATCCCAAGCTCCGCCGACACAGGAGTCTTTGTTACCGCAAACAATCCTTTTAAGCGATGCTTAGATCAGTGTTTGCACGTTTGACACCATGCAGGATCTCAGCATGCGCGGTCGCATCCTCTCAACGTGTCCAGCTGCAGGAAGACGCATCATATGGGCTCACGGGAGGGGGGGGTGCAAAAAGGGCACAGTGCAGAGCACACCTTTTAGGTGGCTACAAAGGCACAGCCTTGGCCAGGAGAAATGTTATCCGCTGGAGAAGAAACCCGGGAACTGAAGCCCTGCTTTAACTTCAACTCTCATGACTCCCAGGCAACTACGGTCTGCCTGCGGATAATGAGAGTTGTTGCATGACCGAGGGCCGGAATCTGCACCCCGCGCGTCACGCCGGATAGTTTTAATATTAAACCGATATCCTTTGTGTGTTTTGCTGTTTGCGCCGCGGCCCGTATTGGCGCATCGCCGGCCCGTACTCCATGCAAACATCCGCTTTGCATTTTCCGTTCCCTGAAAGCCGATAAGAAACAACTGTTTTGAAAGGCAAAGCGAACCTCTGCCTAACGGTGCCCTTCAGCCATACCGTCACGGTGCCGCGTCCGCCGCTTAACCCTCCGATTACTGCCACAACACAGACGTGCCAGCACAGAAACACAACATCTAGTCTGATTTTAACCCTTAGTCGTCGGCCTCGTCTTAGATTCAGGAGCCGTATGTCTATCCCATGCATGTTTAATACACTCACTGTATTAGCCTCTACCGCTTCTGCTGGGATGCCGTTCCACTTACCCACTTAAATCATATTTTGCCCTTCTTGTGCCTGCCGGTTATATGTTTGTAATGTAGGGCTGCAACTAACGATTATTTTAATAATCGATTAATCGGCCGATTATTTTTTCGATTAATCGATTAATCGGATAAAAAAAACAATATGCAAATTTTTCGTTTATTTAAAAGAATTTAATGAACTGGATGTTAAAAAACAACTTAAAATTTACATTAACATTCTTATTTTGTTATGATGTAATAAAAAACAATATTTTCAAAGTACAAGAACCCAAACACAATATTTATGAAACAAAATAACCCCAAACATTCTGAAAAGAGGTGGACTATTACTGTTCAAGAAACTTTGCCCCAGCACTTTGCACTTTGCACCCAGCACTTTGCACCCAGCACTTTGCACCCAGCACTTTGCACCCAGCCCTGGCACTTTGCACCCGGCACTTTGCACCCAGCACTTTGCACCCAGCACTTTGCACCCAGCCCTGGCACTTTGCATCCAGCACTTTGCACCCAGCATTCAGCACTTTGCACCAGCACTTTGCACCCAGCCCTGGCACTTTGCACCAGCACTTTGCACCCAGCCCTGGCACTTTGCATCCAGCACTTTGCACCCAGCATTCAGCACTTTGCACCAGCACTTTGCACTTTGCACCCAGCCCTGGCACTTTGCACCCAGCACTTTGCACCCAGCCCTGGCACTTTGCACCCAGCACTGGCACTTTGCACCCAGCACTTTGCACTGTGCCCCTGCACCCAGTCTCTAACTCTGCCCTGCACCCAGCCCTGCCCCCACATTCTGCCCTGCCCCCACACTCACACTCTGCCCTGCACCCACTCTGCCCTGCACCCACACTCACACCCTGCCCTGCATCCCCACCCCCACTCTGCCCTGCACCCAGTCTCCCACTCTGCTCTGCACCCACACTCACACCCTGCATCCCCACCCCCACTCTGCCCTGCACCCCCCACCCCCACCCCCACTCTGCCCTGCACCCCCACCCCCACTCTGCCCTGCACCCCCACCCCCACTCTGCCCTGCACCCACACTCACGAACCGCTCTGTGCGAATGGAGCCACTCGCACAGAGCGAACCGCTCTGTGCGAATGGAGCCACTCGCACAGAGCGAACCGCTCTGTGCGAATGGAGCCACTCGCACAGAGCGAACCGCTCTGTGCGAGTGGAGCCACTCGCACAGAGCGAACCGCTCTGTGCGAGTGGCTCCATTCGCACAGAGCGATTCGCTCTGTGCGAGTGGCTCTGTGCGATCCGTGCACATAGACATGAAGAATACTTACCTCCGGAACGCGTCACATCCGTCACGTAGCTAGAAGGCGGAGACTGCAGAGCGTGTAGCAGAAGCGGGGAACGCTCGCGGAGGTAAGTAAAAGGAGCCTAGTGCTCCAACAACGAATTGATCACTCGATTAATCGATAACGGAAATCGTTATCGATGATTTCCGTTATCGATTATTATCGATTTTATCGATTCGTTGTTTCAGCTCTATTGTAATGCCCTCATTATGAATCGTGATACATTGTATCTTCTTTTCTTTATGCTGTGATCCACATTATATCGTGCTCTAAAAAAAGCTCGGTATTTGGCAAGATGAGAAACTTAGCAATTTTTACAAACTCACATCTAAGTGAAGCGTGCTTAAAAAGAGCGATCTGAGTTTTAAGAGTAAAAGGAGAGGCCTCGGGGACTCCCCAGGGAGGATTTTTCTGAACGTATAAAACATTTCATTGTTCCAATAAAGCACTTTTTAATGCATTGGCTTCTCCGTGCCGTCGGAGAAACTGGATTTATAAACGCAGAGCCAGTCTGGTCTGCATCAAACTCACTTATGGAACCACGCGAAGCTGAGATCAGAATATCTGCCCCCCATTACTACAAAGTGCCACGCTAGGCCAGTTTAAGAAGCCATGCTTGGACCAGGCACCGCGATCTCCTCGGTGGGATTTTATGACTGGATTGCTGTACAGCCGGTCTGGCATTTTGAAACGAACTGACGTATCATGGTATAGCCTGGTGGGCGACATGTATAAGGGGGATCAGGCAGCTTTTTGCTCTACAGGTGGAACAAACGTGTTGGTATGGCCCATTATGGTTGAAATGTATGAGTGGATTATCCAGCTGATTTATTGGTATGGCCCAATGTGGATAAAATGTGTAATAGGATCATACATCAGACATGTTGGTATGGAATAGCATATATGAAATGTATCGGTATTTTACTCAACCGATGTGTTGGTATGGTCCAGCATAAATGGATTATACAGCCAATGTGTTGGTATAGCATGTATGATATGTATTAGTAGATTACTCAGATGATGAGTTGGTATGGTCCAGAAGGCTGGGTTATCCGAGTGTATAAATTAAGAAGTTGATGTGTTGGTATGGTCCTGTAAGTGATGGTGTATTAGGAAATGACTCATCTGATGTGTTGGTATGGTCCTGTAAGTGGTGTTGTATTAGAATATGAAAATTAATTAGTTGATGTGTTGCCATGCTCCTGCAGGTGAGGTTGTATTAATTAGTTACACCCCTTATGCTTTGGTATGGTATGGTCCAGCGAGTAGATATTTGAGTAGATAAAACAGCCACATAACTCCTCGTTATAAACGTTTTTCCTTTATTTGCATTTAAATGAACACATAGTACGTGGAGTTTGCATTTATTTGTTTCTTGTGATCTACAGTCACACTAGGTTTCGTTCAGATGAAGTATGAGCAGATACTTTGTGTCTTTCCAGTGCTAATGCGCCACAATTCCTGGAACCCTTGGTTCAGATTTGACTCATAAAAAGGCAGATCTTTGAGAGGGCCAGTGAGTTGCACAAGGCATCGCACAACACTTTAAGGGTTCAACTTCATTAGGACTAATGGGAAGATTGCAAGCATGTGGGACAAGGCTTCACTTTCCTCACGAACCACTACTCCTATGTTCTTAAAAGTCCCTTGTGCCTGGATTCTAATAATGTTCCAGAACGTCTTCCCGGCTCCTATATTAGGCAAACTTTTGATCAATACACCGTGCCCAAGTTAATGCTTCCCCCAGTAGGATCCCTCAGGCAAGGAGCGCAGTCCGATACTTCTGGGAAGGAGAAGGCCGGGGCGGCCGGCCGGCCCACCTGCTCATCCTCGCTGATGTAGTCCTGAAGCCTGGACCCAACAGCTGTGACCAGTAGCACAAAGACCCTCTTTGTCACTCTTTCCCCGGAGCACTGCTAGGCTCGGCAATACGCGATATAAATAAGAGGGTCTTCAGGATCTGGATGCTCCTACAGCACACGATTAACCCGTTCCTCCCTGCAACAGTCACTTCAAAACGCACAGGACACCCTGTCCCTTTGATCAGCGTTGTGGCTTTCCCTTTGAACTTCTTAAGATCTTTATACCAAAAGTTGCACTCGTCATCTCTGCGGGAATAAATCGCATGTCACTGTAAAGAAAAAAAAAATGGGCATCTGGTTCACAACATTAAACCGAAGTCCGGGTCTTTGATATTCACCAATTCCCACACTTTTAAGTCCCTTTAGCCTTTAATGCCTTTAAAGAGGGGGCTCAGAAAGCCACCGTTGCCCTCTGCTCCCAGTGATAACGCTCACAGACCTTATTTAAGCATCTTTCACGTAACGAGCCAAATGCTGGACTGGAGAAGGCCTTTGGGCTGAGGCAGCAATAATGGCGGCCCAGCCATATAATTAAAGTTAAGCGTCGTGTAGTTTTATGTATCTCGGGTTCTTTGCCGTCCTTGAAAAAGATTGGTGTAAAAACTATAGAAAGCAGCACTTTCAACCCAAAGGGGAGGAAATGTAACTTTTTTCCTTGGTTCAGGTTCCTTCCACGAGCATATGGGCCCTAATGTCACGGCGTCCATGTTTAAGGTAATGTTCTGTACGGCGTGACATTAGCGGGCAGGATCTGGGAGTTTCCGCTCACGTTTGCGAGTGTTGCCGGTCCTGCAGGAGTCACCGGCAAAAGGCAGTGGGACCATTTGTGACCGGCTCTGGATCTTGACCGAGCCACCACGATACGCGTTAAATGTCCCATAATGCATCTCAACGGACAGTGTAACAAAGACCACTCAGCGAGTTACCCCAATTCTGAGTTAAATCTTTATTGTTTTTATTTTCCTCTGAAGAAGCCTTTTCTGCTACTATGGCAACCACCTATCACTGCCTGCTACAAGAGTTCCTGTTCAATTATAAGGGAAGGGTCTGGACATTGAACAGGATGAATAATTATCTTTCAAATTCCAACTCTTGGTTCTAAAATTAATTAAAAAAGATTATTGAATTTAAAATAAGTTTTGATGCCAGAAATTTGAGCCAAAGCTGGATATAAACTTAGAAACAATTCTAGAAACCTTGGTAGTTGCTGGCGGAACAACGATATACAGAAACAAAAACTGCAGGAATACGGGGATCCGTCCTAGACGGAGTTACAACGTTACAAGAAACGATATCGGACTTATGTTCTGAAACCCTGACAAAGTTGGCAATGCAGCATCTTTTATATTCCATCCAAACTTCCCAATTTCTATTAATAAAATAAAAAAAACAATAAAAAAAAACTATAGCCAAGGGTAAAGAGAGATTTCTATTTTTTCCTGATTTTTTTTTCTTTTAAAAAAAATATTTTAGAGTTAAGCTTTTTTTTTTTTTTTTAATTATTCTGCTAATGGATCTCCTGGGTTTGTCACGTTGACGGATCGGTATCAGGTTAATGACCCCGTCAGTAGGAGTGGAGGCAGATACGCTCGGATGGCATCGCCGACACAATGAGTTACTATCACAGCTACCTGTAGGCAAATATCTGTGGCTCGAACGGGTTATTCTGCATAAAAGTCACGAGTCGCGTCAAAAAACACGGGCTGTCTTGGAACGGTGCCAGTAGAAGGGACAATAACGCCCTGTCTGTTAGGGAACGTCACAATGCGGAAATGTGGATGAATTCACAATTAAGCCAACGTAAACCTAATTTAGGATTCTTATAGTAATTTTCCTTATATACAGAAAAACTCCTCCACCCGCTACTTGTTGCGCATGTACAGCCATACGAGTACTAGCGCACATACTAGCTCTGATGCAATTCTTCAGCATTTTATGTCTAACATTTCCTGAGAAATTCTCTTAAATTCATCGTTATCGAAGAAAAATAGAACTTTTTTCACATTGGAAGCTTTTCCCTGTAACATTTCTTCAGCAGATTGCAGGAACGTACTGTGCCCCTCTCCCTCCACAAACTATATTTCTTTCATCCTTGTGGTGCGGAGCGGGGGATGTTCCGGAACCTCTCTCTCTTCCTCCGAGTGTGGAAGAGTTCTGGAATAGTTTTTCCCTCCATGTGTGAGAGAGTTCCGATACCTTCCTCTGCCGCATTGAGTGTTCCGGAACATTCCTCTAGCTCAGTGTTTGAAAGAGTTCCAGAACCTCTCTCTCCCTCAATTTATGGAAGAGCTCCGGAACATTTATCCACCTCAGGCTTGCAGAAGCGTTCTGGAACCTCTCTCTCTCTGGATGTCAGAGTTCTAGAACCTCTCTCTCTCTCTCACTTTGTGGAAGATTTATGCAACCTTTCTTTTTCTTTTTTGGAAGCGTTCTGGAACCTCTCTCTACCTTGGTGTGCAAGAGTTCCGGAACCCCTCTCCTTTTTTCCGGAACATTTCTTTCCTTTTGTGCGTGGAAGAGTTATGGAACTTTTCTATCTCCTGGTCAAGAAGAGTTCTGGAAACTCTGTCCTTTGGCGTAAGTTCTTGACCCCCCCAGTGAAGGAGAAATCTAAAGAAACCTTCTTTCAGTGTGGAACAGATCTTGAACCTTTCTTTCTCTTAATATAGGATAGTTATGGCACACAGAAAGATACGCAGATAGTGATGTCACTGCAGCGCATGGGCTACCTGGGGTCTTCAGAGCAAGCGGCTATTAAGCATCTCAAAGGGTTAATTGAAGGGAACCAGGGCTGTCACGCATGACGAGAACTGAAACACTGACGGTATCTTCAGGCAACCTGTTACCAGCGTTCAGCGAGGGTGCAAGAGGACGCGGACCCCCCGCCGACTGCTGTCACAGAGCCCAGGTGTGAAACCAGCTTGCAAAACCATTAGGAAGCTAAAACCACAACGAGGCCGCCTCGTGCTACAAAGAGGGTTTCAGAGAGAAGCAACCCAACCAACATACACGACCGTTTACACACACGACACGAAGTTTGGGGTCACTCAGCTGTTTTCATGGAAAATTTCTGGCTGTAACATAATTGCAAAAGGGTTTCTAACAATCAATTATTCATTTAAACTTAAACTTGGATCAGCGAACACAACGTGCCATTGGAACACAGGAGTGATGGGAGTGATAAAGGGCCATTGGAACACAGGAGTGATGGGAGTGATAAAGGGCCATTGGAACACAGGAGTGATGGGAGTGATAAAGGGCCATTGGAACACAGGAGTGATGGGAGTGATAAAGGGCCATTGGAACCCAGGAGTGATGGGAGTGATAAAGGGCCATTGGAACCCAGGAGTGATGGGAGTGATAAAGGGCCATCGGAACACAGGAGTGATGGGAGTGATAAAGGGCCATTGGAACACAGGAGTGATGGGAGTGATAAAGGGCCATTGGGACACAGGAGTGATGGGAGTGATAAAGGGCCATTGGGACACAGGAGTGATGGGAGTGATAAAGGGCCATTGGGACACAGGAGTGATGGGAGTGATAAAGGGCCTCTGTAATGAAGAGATTCTATTAATAATCAGCCGTTTCCAGCTACAGTAGTCATTTCCAACATTAACCCCGTCAATGCTGGATTTCTGATCCATTTCGTGTTATTTTTATGGACAAAATCTGCTTTTCTTTCAAAAACAAGGACATTTCTAAGTGACCCCAAACTTTTGACTGGTAGTTTATTATAACGGCGCACTGACTGAAATTGTGATATTTATTAGCAGAAGCAGAATTTAGCGTTTTAACCTTTTCTTCTGGTTATTATCCAACATGAACTTTTTTTTGTAAGGTCTAGATAGAGTAATAGAACGCTATTCCAAAACAAAATATGTTTTTTGTAACCAAGAATTCCCGCCACGGTCCGAAGCAAAGAGCCGAGAAGACGCGGCATTTTGTATCGCTGTGAAACGAGTGTCAGCTCTCCGCGTAACGCTACCAGAAAACTCAACCAATTTGCATATTCTGTTGTTCTGTCTGATTGGGGGGGGGATGACCTGGTGACCCCCGCACCCACTCCCATGACCCCCCCTCCCGGCCCATTCAGCTTTTTGTCATGCTGTTTGTTAAAGCCCCGTTGCCATAACGACTGAACTTCCTGGTCCCAGATGGCTTAAATCCATACAGGTGCCACGGGGGCCAGGCTAATGGTAATGACCTTGCGTAGCCTAATAGCGCTCGGATGGCCAGGAACATGCTTCCCTTCTGCGGAAATTGGGCCCTGGCAACGCAGGCCATTTAGCCTTGATATATGCGGAATATTTTGGAAGCTGCTCCGGGGCATTGCCGGTTCCAATTCCTCGCTGCTCAGTTCCTGCTCCTGAAATGCACAGCAGCTTTCCGAGATCCGACGGCAACCTACAGAGAGACAAAGCCACGGGCACGGTGCCAGCGGGACGCCGTCCATCGGGGCGACCAAAACCGGGCAAAATGAGCGAATAAAAAAATAAAACGTTAAACGTTTCTGCTTTAAGCCAAACCAAAATACTAAATGTGGAGCTGGATACAGGTTTGGGTCTAATGACCCGACACCCCCAATAAAGAAGAAAATAGTATATCACTCTTAAAAATAAGCATTAAAATATTCACAGAGCGTAAGGGTTGTTAAAAAAAAAATAATAATTTAAAAAAAAAATACTGAGACCATGTGTGTTTAGATGAGCTATAATTTAGTATTAAAAATATACTCAAAAAATTTGGAAAATTAGAAAAAAAATGTTTTCATGGTTTTACTTATAAACTGTGCAAATGAGAAAAAAATTAATAACAATGTTATAGATCTAGTTAGGTATTTGTCCTGCTGAATGGAGCCGGATTAGAACTGGATCATGTACAGTGACAAAATATTCTAAATAAAAAAAAAAATGATTTATATTTTCACCCAAAGTTTATGTATCCCAATCCAAGGAGGAAAAAAAAGGGATTCAACCAAAAACGATTCTATTACGCGAAATTACCAGTATATAAATATTTATATATATATATAATTTTTATTATTTTTGTTTTATGTTTTAATATAAAAAAATAAAACAAATAAATAAAGCCTTAAAAGAAGTCATCCCCTTTTGTTTTTCCCCCCCAAACTGGACTTGACCTTTGTATTTATATTGTAGTAAAGCCTTCTGTGACTTTGTTAAGTGTGAAACAAAACGGTACGACAATAAATCATTCTACTTAAAACACATAATGGATACACAACAGGCACTCAGATACATAATTACCGTAATATACCATTTAAAAATAAATACAAAATTATTTGTTGCCGATCCACCAAGAACATTTATTATAATATAACAAATAAAAGTGTCATTTTTTTTTTTTTTAGAAATGTATAAATAAACAAGAATTACCAGCCATTTGGGTAATTGGAGGTGAAATTAACTATGGCGGGCGCCTGTGCTGACACTTCCAGGTATACAGCAATCAGGCGTAATCCCCTCCCCCCCCGGAGCAAACCGCGCGGCTCTGTAATAGAAGAGGCATGTTCGGCCAGATTGATGTGAGTTGACATGCAGTAGGGTCGCTGTCCGCCAGGGCCGATGTATGTTACTGTAGTTTGCCATTACATCAGACCGCGATGGAAAAGCCCCTGTGTGGTTATATTACCTTTTTTCCCCCAATCAGGTGTGGGGGGGGTCGCCGCGAGCTGGCGGAAATTAGTGGCCTGGTGTTTTCCAGCGTAGGGGTAATCCTACCCCCCCTGAGCCATGCACATGCCTCTAATCACTGGTTATAAATGACTCCAATCTTATTTTACTGCGGAGTCTGACCAGGTCAGCAGACGGGCTAACTAGATACACATAAATCAGCGTGATGGCGTGTAAAGCCAGGCATCTGGACTCCGATTCCAAACGGCGCTGGCACCCAGGGTATAAAACTGCCCCCCCCGACATAAAATGGACTCAAATTTGGATTCCAGTGCGTGCCGCGCATGCCGGGCAGGGTACGGAATCCCACTGAGATCAGGAAGGTCTGCTAATGTTCTGGAGCAATTATTCCGGGGCTGTCAATAATTTGAGCATCTGACTTTATTTTAAGCACCGGGAGTTGAAATCGTGAAAGCGAGCCCTATAATGAATCAACCCCCCCCAAAATAAAATCAACGTTCCCTTTTTCATCAGCATATTACAGTTGGAGGGGTTTATACGAATAGTAACAAGTTTGATGAAACGTAATAACGCGGCTGGAATTGGTAACATGAGGCCTGCATTATAACCGATTCTGCCGCTAACATCGAGACACGAAAATCCACCTAACGTGAAAGCCTGCGCTGGCAGTACAGCTACACCTCGCCCCTGCTCCTTGTAAAATACATGATGACACTATGAATGAATGAATAAATGAATGAATGAATAAATATATCACACACATACACTACTGTTCAAAAGTTTGGGGTCACTCAGCTGTTTTCATGGAAATCAAGGAAATTTCTGAATGTAACAATTACAAAAGGGTTTCTAACCATCAATTATCCTTTTAAACTTAAACTTGGATCAGTGAACACAACGTGCCATTGGAACACAGGAGTGATGGGAGTGATAAAGGGCCATTGGAACCCAGGAGTGATGGGAGTGATAAAGGGCCATTGGAACACAGGAGTGATGGGAGTGATAACGGGCCATTGGAACATAGGAGTGATGGGAGTGATAAAGGGCCATTGGAACACAGGAGTGATGGGAGTGATAAAGGGCCATTGGAACCCAGGAGTGATGGGAGTGATAAAGGGCCATTGGAACCCAGGAGTGATGGGAGTGATAAAGGGCCATTGGAACACAGGAGTGATGGGAGTGATAACGGGCCATTGGAACATAGGAGTGATGGGAGTGATAAAGGGCCATTGGAACACAGGAGTGATGGGAGTGATAAAGGGCCATTGGAACCCAGGAGTGATGGGAGTGATAAAGGGCCATTGGAACCCAGGAGTGATGGGAGTGATAAAGGGCCATTGGAACACAGGAGTGATGGGAGTGATAAAGGGCCATTGAAACACAGGAGTGATGGGAGTGATAAAGGGCCATTGGAACACAGGAGTGATGGGAGTGATAAAGGGCCACTGGAACACAGGAGTGATGGGAGTGATTGTGTACTTCGTTAGTGTCTTCTGCTTCACGATGGCTTGAGATGGACACTTGCTTTTTGCAGAGGTTTCAATCAGCCTTCCATGACTCACCAGCCGAGCTGAATTACATATTGCCGGTGACCTGCTGCCCTCCCCTCTCTTAAATTCATGCTCTCAAAACAGCTTAATGAGGGGTTTACTGGCCCAATTGGAAGTTTTTATTAAAACCCATTAGTGCAGCGAAGCAGCCCGCCTGAAGGAAGCAATTAGCTAAAAGTAAGTGAGCCTGGAGTTTCCCCCATGTTGGAGGAGACCACCTCCTCCCCATTTTCCCCTCTAAACTGTTCCAGACTCCATAACAAAAAACTGGGAGTTTCACGCGGAGGTCTCCATACGGAAAGCCTCAGCTCTGCGTACTTATATACGTCCGCAACATACATCCTTCAGACCGGATTTATTGACTTTGGCACAAAACGATCTCCTCGATCCTCAGCTGAACGGTGGTGGTGGTGGTGGTGGTGGGGTTCTCCCGTGTTCCACCTCTTATTATAGATAATAAAAGGACTAGAACCAGAAGTTCTAAGAGATCTTCTCAGATCTTGTCAAACCTGGGTCCATCTTTTCAACATGGAAGCCCACCTGCCATAGGGAAACATAGACTGGAGCTTTTGGGTTGGAGGGGGCTATTAGAAAAAAAAATAATGACAACTCTTCAAGCACCGACACTTCTGGAAGACTACGCAGGGTTCTATTCCACCTCAACCTTCTAGAAACATATTGAAGCACCTGAGTGGTGGAATGAATGTTTGCCAGGAGGCTCTCAAAACCACCCCTGTTAGGGCCTTCTTCTAGATGCCACCAAAGCTTTGGCTGGTGTCCTGGAAGCAAAACCAGATATTGTGACGCTCATCCAAATTAGTAACAACAACAAAAAAAAAGATATAAGAAGGCAAGAAATTTCAAAAGATTCTCTTCCTGCGGGGAACAGGAAGAGAGGCGGCTGACAAAGCCAGGTCTGGCGTTTTTTAAGAGGCATTGTTCTTTGAAGTTATCGAGTTCTTTGAGAAGAGACGGAATCCTTAATGGAGATGAAGAGAAACCATGAGAAGAGTTGTTGTTCCAGCTATATTATAACGCAAGAAATATTGTGGTTTTCCTGTGTTTCTAGCGCAGCCAGCATGGATTTGCATCTTATTTATCTTCATCTTCAGGAATATTTGATCCAAAAAAACAGGGGGGTCCCACTGGCTACAAAGGAGATCAAGCGAGGGTGTCGGGTTCTGACGGACGTCTCTGTGCTTTGTTTGGGGACAGGATGCGGACGGAGAGCAGGTACCTGGACGGAGCAGGAGGACGGGAAAGGGTCGTCCAGAGTGTTGATGGTTACTTCCTAACCGTGGCGAAGAAAGCAGGGAATTATCTGTTAGTACGTGGGGTCGGGGAGAGTATCCATCGAATTATCCCAGACATGGACAATTCTTTCCAGCGGTGGAAAGATTAGGCGCATCCCGGTGGCCTAATGGTTTACGCCAATGGCGCAAAGGGCCAGTGTGATTTTTTTTAATTAAAACTTGCTTTCTGATCATTACATCTGGAACCTTCGTGTGTTCTGATGCTGAAGCCGGCTACCGGTGAGCATCCTGCGCTGGTGAGCAGGAGATGTGTGCGGCCGAACGCATCTCCTGTAAGCGCTGGGGGGATTTAATGAAGGGTAAAGGAGACACTCGGCTATTGCATTGAAGAGTATATGACGGCTACGGTGTCCCCCTTAAGACACATGAAATGCATCAAGCCACTTAACGCCAGACCCCTCTCACACATAGCTTTGTAGCCGTATTGTCTCCTGTGGCCTCCTTGATGATGATTGTGGCACCTTCTTACCCCTGTAACATCCTAACAGCCCTCCACCACCACACTCCGCTATCCAGCCCTCCACCATCCACTACTCTATCTACATCCTCCCTCGGTTCTTCTTCCACTGAAGCCTTGTACCAACTCTTTCCCACCACAGACTCCTTTCCACCCTCACCCACCTTTCCAAACTCCTCCTGTGAATATCACGCTGGTCAATATCAACACCGCGTCGGGCCGCAGACATTAGTCACGGTGGAAACTCTTACCCACCCAGGAACGTAAACAAGACAGGAAAAGTCAGGAGAAGACGGCTGTTCACTTACCGAAGGAATACCTGAAAAGAAAAATATATACGGAATTATCAGAGGGTCAGATGGAATGTAAGGAGGTTTTACTTTACTGAAAGGGTGGTAGATATGAGGAACAGCCTCCCAGCAGAAGTGGTAGAGGGTAATACAGTGAGGGGATTAAACATGCATGGGATAGACATACGGCTCCTGAATCTAAGACGAGACCAACGACTGATTACGGTTTGAGTCTTTACAGCAGGATAAATGACAGGGGCAGAATGGGGCCTCGATGGCTCAGACTGTTGACAAACTGCTGTAAATCCGCCTCTATTACTGGAAATATTCTGCTGTTATGGCAACAAAACAGTTCAACCTATCAGTGCCATTACTTTGCACACAGCGTATATTTCCATGGACTCCAAAGTAACCAGAGAGGAGCGAAACGCAAACCGCCGATCCAGACAAAACAATAGGAAAACCTCTTTTTCGGCTTCTCATTTTTAGCTCCACATTCCGGTTTGCCTCCTTTGGCCGCGTATAAACCCCAAATACTTAAAGCTCCCACACTGCTCAAGTTGCCGGAGATTTTATAAGACTTACAGCTCCGCGACTCAACCCCTAATCACGGTAACTTTCCAAATAACTCCAAGATTCTGGGAGTCCGAGGAAACCAGCATATTTTTTATTGACGCTATATACACACGATACGGTCCAAGCATATCATACAGAGCTTTGGCTCGATATCCAGACGGCCTAAAGTACAGCTTAGCAGACATAGCCCAGCGAGCAACCTCTGTATAATTTACAACCAAGCGCTTGCTTTTTTAAGGTTTGATATTAATCTGTTTTTTACGGAATTGAATCGAGGGATTGGGGCAACCTGGGCTTTGACCAGACACCTCCGGTCATCGTCAGACGATGCTTTGGTTCCAAACTGCATTGGCAGGGAGACATCACCCGAAATGCGAGGTGCAAGTAACATCCCAGACAGCTGTTTGCTGCGGCTTGCCAAGGCTTTGCTGCGGTTGGGGGGGGGACGGGTGGGAGAGAGAACGGCAGGGGTAATAAATGAAACCACTTGGTCTGGTTTCTGGATTCGCTTTATTGTGGTCGAGGAATCCAGAAACCTGGGACACTCGTTTCTACAATTACACGGGGCGCACTTAACCCTTGCATGGCAAAGAGATTGGCGTCCTGCGCCCTTAAAGTCATGGGCGCGGGGGGCCAACAGTTTGCCGGCGGACACCTTGGAGAAGCGGCCATGTCGACGTGAATGTTATGCAGAGGCTTGATGGCCTTACTACTATAACTTTACCCCCCATATGATACCCCCTTTCAACTGATTGCCCATGACTTCTATTTAAGGTGCACCCTATGGGCAAATTTCCTGGCACCGATGCCCACCCTTTAACGAATGCCCACGTCAAGAGCCTCAGATGTTTAGAAAAAGCCAGCCGTGAAAAGTTTCGGGCAATTAAAAGATACTAATAAAAGCTAAAGATGGGTGCCAGCTGTGACTCCCAGTGCTCCCAGTCCAGTGCGGGGCAGGTGGGGCAGGGAAAACCAGTTCTTTACTGGGCTGGCCATTTGGTGACGTGACAGGTTACACGTCGGTGACGTACACGGCTGTGCGCTTCAGATATAGAGTGAGCGTCTGTGATCCCGATATAGCTACTTTATTACAGAAGAGGAGTTCAGGCACCTGCTTTTGGACTATAATCTTTACCGCCATCAGCCGCAGGGTCTGACAGCTGAGTGTGATGGGTGTTGTAATCTGACGTCGTCTCTACGAGCAGCGCGGTTTACCGGCGTACAGCAGGAGTAAGGAAAAATCAGATATATGACTGTTTATGAGTAAGTTGAGAACTAGCACGAAAAGGGTTAAAAGCCCAAAACACCCTGCACCCAATATTCCCCTCTTCCCGATACAAATAAGGATCAGATAATAACAGCGGCGAGGTTTGATCATCCATCACTTCTCATATTCTTTGCGGTCACAAATAGTTTTTTTTTGTCAATAATATTTAATGAATCTGCTATTAATCCGCGGGGGGGGGGGCTCGCCGTGTGTCCGGAAAATCTGTTTGTACAGCACTGCGGAATATGGCAGCGCTATACAAATAAATAATAACCCATCAGCATGTCCAACGCCATCCAACTTATAGAGGGCCACACTGACCATCGAGGACGTGGAATCCACCGGGTCAAACTCATATGCGACGGACTACCATTCCCATAATCCCCAGGAAGCCCCAGGCTAGCCATGCCTACCGAGACTTATAGTTCACATTCAGCGCTGAGAGCTGCCAAATATTTCCGCAGGCTTCCTCAATTTTATGTGACCACGGAACACAATATGCAAATTTTGGCACACTTTACTGCAGCAGCTCGTTTGCATATGGGGACAGGCAGTGATGTCACTAAAGAGACCGGGCAAAGTCCGGACGGCTATCGACTGCACGAGGCCCAAGAGAGACGGAAATATACGCTGCAGTTCAAAAGTTTGGGGTCACTCAGAAACGTCCTCGGTTTCAGGAGAAAAGCAGAGTTTTGTCCATTAAAATAAAATCAGAAACCCAGCGCAGACGGGGTTAACGTTGTTAATTAGACTGTGGATTTCGGTTCTGGGCTGTAGGGTCAGGCTGGGTTGGTCCGATAATGACGGTAATGGCGGTAAGCGGACTCGAATTTGGAACCGCGGGGCAAGCGATCCAAGCGTTGAGTTTTCTTGGCTGCTTGCGATTCTAGCAGATTATTAGGAAAAAAGGGTGTTTTCGCGCATTCTGTACTCAATGTAAACACTGTGCGCCATCACTTCGACCCGTCCTCGGGGGCCTACATTTTAAGTGTCTAAAAAAAGGCAATGTCCGCCACTCTGGTTCTACAAGAGTTAATGGGGGTCTCTCAATTCAGGCTTTGAAACCGATCTGTGCCGTCCCCCAGAGATAGGAAGCGCCCGGTGCTCTTCCTTTGCAGGAAGGATGACCCCCCTATGATCCTTCTAAATTTGCTTTAAAAGTCCCTGAGATAATCTGCTTCCCTTTTTATTTTATTCCCGGTTAGTTCGCAAAAAAACAACAAAGAAACGTCTGTGTTTTGGGCCAAGGAGAAGCAACAGATAAAAATGGAAGCGGGAGATTAAAGCGATCCGACGGCAGCGATCCGACGGCAGAGCTGATAAGGTTCTGGACACTTATTTTTTTTTTAGTCTACACCCCATTAAAAAACTTTGACCCCCCCCCCCAGACACCCCAAGAAGAATCTACCCTCTTCTTTATTATTTGATATATCGTTCTATTCCTCCCACTTTTATGCTAGGGGGTGTGGTTAGAGGTGTGACTGGGCGGGGCTCTGTGCCCTAGTGTGGGGTATTTGTGTAACTGAGCGGGGCATTTAGAAGAAGGTAATATTTACCCTGTTTATAAAGCCGTTTCCTGCTGTTTCTATACACATTAACGGGGCTTTTAGGGCTGTAGAACCCTGCGATCCCCTCATACCCAGCAAACATTCCGAGCTCCTAGAAAAGAGGGGCATCAGGGGAGGAGAGAGGGGCATCAGGAGAGGACAGAGGGACAGTCAAGAGAGGACAGAGGGACATCAGGCAGCCCTTATCGGTAGGACACACCGTCCTAATCCTTTGGCATCTTAGTATAAGACCCCCGGACCGCCGATGCTCTCGGAATCTTGGAGTAACCGCCGGCAGATCGCTGTATTGTAAGGAACCCAATCTGCTTAAACATGAATTCAATTAATTCAAAAATGACTAACATCCCCCCCAAAACCGACACTACGGCGTTTGAGTAAGCGGAGGAGCGTCGGGAGCGGAATGGATTTCTGTAGAAGAAATAAAGCGATCTCAGCCGTCGTGAAGCCGCGTGTCACACTACATGCACAATAATAATGCGTTCTCCCCGCCAATGACCCGTTACACAGCATGTAATGAAAAGGCTCGATCATGCCTGACCGGACAGCAGAAACGGGCAGATTTCATTTGTTTTTGTTGTTTTTTTTTTTTCCCTTTCTTTTCTGCGCCATAAAACTAATTTCCTCGCTGATATATTCCTTGTCACAAAGAGTCCGGGCAGCTACCAGGCTGGGAAACTACTCTGCGTGCTTATTTTTGGGAGCGTGATACCTGGTAACACTTCAACGCGGCCTCCAGAACTCAGTTGGGGTGTCGGAACTGTGGGGTCCACTGGGGGAGGGGAAAATGCCAGTGCTGAAAATGATTGAAAGCTCTTGGGAACAGTACTCTGCAAACCCAAAATAAGTTGCACTCTAGTCTTTAAAGTGTATCTATATCCTCAGCCAATGAATCAAATAAATTGTTGGAATACGATTCAATGCCCGTCTGCCGTATCAAGCGACTGGCTGACATTTCTGGGCAGAGGTGCGGTTACCCCAGATATAAGTCGAACCCCCAAAACAAAGGGGGCAGTAATTCTCAGCAAGCTATTACACCCACAAAAGCTGCTTGTTACAGAGCCCGGGAACCCCCTTATATGTCAGGTGTGCCGGGGGTGGGGGGGTCCACATAGGTGGGATAGGGGGCATGGCCACTCGGGATGCAGCGTGAAGGGCCGACCCACTGAGCTTCTCCTGCAGGAAAGTCTGCACTGGCCATGTATGATATATAGATAATGAACACCATCCCAGCAATTTCACTATACATTATACAGGGCCGGCTATGTCCTTCCTACTTAAAAAGTTAGGTGGTTTAGTGAATCCTGCCGGGTAAAACGTATGAATTACTTTAGAACGTCCTGAACGGAGGGGAAAGCTTACCATATCTGTCCGACGTTCACCAATGAGTGGTAAAGTATCCAGAGAGCAGCCATGAGGATCATATTAGCACATCCCGAGACAAGAACGAAGGCTGAAATGGCAAGGCCGGCCAACGCGATGTTATCCAAGTGGGTATCCATGTGCGACCAGTCTAAGAGCCAGAGCAGCGTGGGCGCGTAACTGAGGGCATCCGTGCCAATTCCTCCGCCAAAGTATCGTTTGATGTCTTCCAGATGCAGCCGGCATGGCAGTAACCCTTTGTCCCCAATCAGCTGCTTGTTCTGGTGGAAAGCAACCAGGAACGCCACGACTAAACAAAGAGAATCAAAAGCGGCCGGGATTAATACGGGGCAAAATCCAGGAGGGTAAATAAAATAAACATATTTGTCTATACAAAGAACAGAACTATAAGGAACTGTATAGGTCCAGATAAAAAAAATAAATAAAGAAAAAGCACATTTATTGCAAGTCTCCACTTGGTAGAATCACCGCATGATGAGAATTGCAGTTTGGGTAAAAAAAACCAAAAAACATAACTAATAGACTGATGGATAAAACGGTTAGAAGCTGCAATTTATTTGATCCATACATATAGTTACAATTCTAAGCTAGGATTCCAAGCTAGCAAGTGATGGGTTCAAATGCCGGCTGAGAATCATCGTAGTTTTAGTTAATTTAACATCTGGAGATGTTTCCTCTGGCCAAGTATTTCAAGCTAATGAAGACACCTCAAGTGTAAGTAGCCATTAGTCAAACAGAGTGCTTGTTTTGAGATCACACTTTGCTGGCCGGCAAACTGCTCTTTTGTGTTGAATTTATCAGGCTAATTGGCTTCTCTAAACAAATGTAACCCCACGAATAGCAGAGGTCAGAGGGGCTTTTATCTATAAGAACCTGTCGCAGGCGCCTAGCAGCGGAGACGTTTTATTTGCTGTCCTTTCGAGACGTTGGGTAAGCAAGCGCTTGCAGGACTCTCACGGAGAGGAGACAATGGGGGGGCAAAGATGAAAGAATCCCAGACTTGACCGATTTTTCTTAATTTCGACCATGGTGTGTTTTGAACAGCCGAGGTTCCTTTACCTGATATCTTACAAGTCGTTCCTATCCCCAGAGATCATGGGGTCCTCACAGACGGCAGAAGGTTCGCACGAGGCCCGGAATAACGGATTGAAAAAAATCTAACGCGCCCCTCTCTTCCTAATAAAGTCTTTTTCGCTGCCGCAGAGCCGTATTATCTGCCCCTATAAAGCCAGCTCAGCGAGGCCAAACGGAAGCTCTTTTCTCCCCGACCGGTCTGTCTGAGGGATTTAATTACGGCGCGTGAGCCAGGAACCCATGCCTCGCGAGGAGAAGCCGCTCGGATTTTTCGCCATTAGCTCATATTTTTGGAATTTTTTTTTTTCTCCTCTCCAGCTCACAGCTTGCGCCGCTAAAAACAATAGAGAAAAACGTCCCAAAGATTAAAAGTCTTGTCAGCTCCTTCCCTGCCGGCGACTTCCGTGCCTAGCAAGACGACCTGGACCAACGCCACCCCGACCGCTTCTGGCACGGGCAAAAGGAGTTTTTGTTTTTTTGCTTTTATTTATTTTCTCAGGCGCGGCGGCCGCCATCTTTATTTATCTGATAATGCTGAATGGTCTGGCTGTGAGCTGGATGTTAATGGGTTAAATGTTAGATATTTAAAGGGACGGTCACACCTACTGGGGATCAGAAGAAATTCCGATTTACTTACCCAATAACCATCTCCAGCTTCCATCTTTAGTCTTGGCCACAATCGATCAAAATATATAATTTCTGATATACTTACCGGCAGTCAACTTGGGGGGGTCTCACTAGGCTAATTTAAACGGGAATTCTTTCCTCCTATTGATTGGCTGCTTTAAGTAAGAAGGACTATGGAGGGAGCAGGGAGCTGCAGCTTCTCCCTAAGGTAATTGTTATTTTGTTTTTGTACACTACCGTCCAAAAAAAATGGGGTTTAATGGAAAACAAGGACATTTCTGGCTGTAACATATTCTGTCCTCATAATGTTGATTAAGCAATGGGGGGGCCGTACAGAAATGAATTCGCAATTTTTAAAGAAAAATATATATATATATTGAGTCCGTGGAGTGACTCTACTTCTCAGAATTGAGCGTTTTTGCTCCGTTTCTAATTGCGAACTCGATCCGCCACAAAACCTAACCCTGCGCGGTTATTTCAGACGATCTGTACGAAACCGCAGTGATCTCGGTGATTAGGGACGATGATTACAAAAAAAATACACACACATGCTTTCAGAAGTAGAGGGTTTTTTTTCTGTAAGGACGGCTAAATCCTTCAAGACTCTAATTAAAACATCTTAAAGGAAGACTTTGTTCCGTCTCCATTACGTCTCTTTGCGAGAAAGGCTCGTTCTCCTAAACACAGCGCAGACGGGAGAAGTCTGCAAAACAACAGGATATTCGTGAAACGGGAGAGCCGTTTCTCACTCCTGTGTTCCAAGGGCCATTTATCACTCCCATCACTCCTGTGTTCCAAGGGCCATTTATCACTCCCATCACTCCTGTGTTCCAAGGGCCCTTTATCACTCCCATCACTCCTGTGCTCCAATGGCCCTTTATCACTCCCATCACTCCTGTGCTCCAATGGCCCTTTATCACTCCCATCACTCCTGTGTTCCAATGGCCCTTTATCACTCCCATCACTCCTGTCTTCCAATGGCACGTTGTGTTCGCTGATCCAAGTTTAAGTTTAAAAGGGTAATTGATGGCTAGAAAACCCTTTTTGCAATTTTGTTACAGACAAAAATGTTCTTGTTTTCCATGTAAACAGCTCAGTGACCCCAAACTTATGAACAGTAGTGTATGTAATATATATATTGTTTCTTTAAATCTGGAAACATTATAATATGGTTGGGAAAAAACGTGCAATTTAGGAAAAGTAACAGATGAGCTTAGTCATGCATTCGAAAAAAGCGACTTGCGTGCAAAAGTTTCCGCGATTATATATATATATATATATATATATATATATATATAAATGTAAAGGTTTCCACGATTATATATATATATATAAATGTAAAGGTTTCCGCGATTATATATATAAATGTAAAGGTTTCTGAGATTATATATATATATTATATATGTAAAGGTTTCTGAGATTATATATATATATTATATATGTAAAGGTTTCTGAGATTATATATATATATTATATATGTAAAGGTTTCTGAGATTATATATATATATTATATATGTAAAGGTTTCTGAGATTATATGCGCACTTTTATTTCATGCTTTACAGTCTCAAAATTTTAGACATTCCGATATCTGCAGGAAACAGAAAGAACACAAGGCGCCCCCCGGCACACAAGGGGTTAACGGCATGCGCCGCCGGGTTTGTTATCGTAAAGGATTCCTTTAAGGATTACAGGATCAAGTCCCAAGTGCAGCGGCCGTGGCGGACCCCCCTGCGCTGCGCGCTCTGCGTGGGGTAAGTTTGGGTAGAATGTGCCCAGTTTTAGGATTGTAAATGAAATACAGGATAAAGTTTGTGGCCAAACAAACACAACGGCCGGCCCGGGGTATCAACATGTTCCGCTGCAATCAGAAGGGGCGCCAGGAGATGCAACAAAGATGGTGCCACCTTCCAGCGTACCCAGTCGGGGCCAAAAACGCTTCATGTATAAAGAACGGCGCATGAATAACGGGTAAGGGAGGTGACGCCAACCGTGAAGCACTGACGACATGTGAGGTGCCAACGAACTGCACGTGTCCCATGAGGTGACCCTGAGGATGCCAATCAGCTGCGCATGTCCCCTGAGGTGACCCCGAGGATGCCAACCAACTGTGCATGTGCCCTGAGGTGACCAGGTGGATGCCAACCAACTGCGCATGTCCCCTGAGGTGACCCAGAAGATGCCAACCAACTGCGCATGTGCCCTGAGGTGACTCGGGGAATGCCAATCAGCTCCGCATGCCCCCTGAGGTGACCCCGAGGATGCCAGCCAACTGTGCATGCCCCCTGAGGTGATATGCGGAATGCCAGCAACCATGCTATGCACTGGGCAGCCATGCACCAGGCCGAGGCATTACCCACCGAGCCGGCTCGGTATATTGTGCATTTAGACTGCATACCCGCGGCATGCCTTAAAACCGCCCATATGCCCCGGGCTGCCCTGCGGTATGACGTGTCCCCAGTTCTGGCCCGAGTACGCATACTCACAGTATATGGCCGCTATGGCTCTCAGCAATACGATCCTGGTCAACCAGAAGCTTCCGGTTTGGAGCGGGGCCCCTGCACTGGGCCCCTCATTCTTCTCGGGGGCATCCGCGCTATGTGCCGGGGTGGTCGCGGCAGTCTCAGCCGCCCTCCTCCTCCGGAGCCCCGGCTCCCCTGCTCTGCCAGTCTCGCCGGTCGTGGGCACCGCCATCTTGCTACACCCCCTGGAGCCCGCTGTCACTGCCCTCTCAGTCAGCCTCTGGGCCATGGGCGCCGCCATCTTGCTACACCCTGCTGTCACCTCACTCATCTAGCATTCTCCCTGTGCCTTCTGGGTTCCAATGGGTTAAAGGAGATTTAGCGCAAATTATATTTTTATAACCTAATTATGTAATAAATGTATTACCTTTACAGATAAACACCAGTAATGACTGTAATTGGTATCAGTTTTGCTGCCATATAATAATCCTTGCGGAAGACATCAGAGATATAATTTGTAATCGTTTTTTGCCGGTAGATCGACCCCCGTCTAGTCGCCCGTTTCTTCTACTGTAAAATCTCAAACCTTAATCAGTCGTTGGTCTCGTCTTAGATTCAGGAGCCGTATGTCTATCCCATGCATGTTTAATCCCCTCACTGTATTACCCTCTACCGCTTCTGCTGGGAGACTGTTCCACTAACTATAGAAAGATATGCCCACGACAGAGTTTGGGGTACAAGTGGGGACCAACAGGAGCGGGGTAGAAGTTTTTCACAATGTTCCTCAACATCGTCCTAATAGAAACTTAAATGGAAATTCTGACATTTCAATCTCCGCAAACCGTCACCCTCTAAACGGTGTTATAGAAACCCATTTACAAAACTGTGCCGCCCTGTTGGCGTCATTAGCTTAGTGAAAGAGTCAGAGACCTCGTGGGAGATCCCCGTTCCCTGCCTGAAACTAGGAGGTAGCCCCCCACATTAGCAGGAAAGCTTCATCTACATCAGGAGTGTGAAAGGGTTAATTCTCATCTTAAAGAAACCGTAAAAAGCGTTTTCATTTAAAAAGTGTTTTCTTTAAATGTATGGAGCGCTGCAGAGTACATTAAATAAATACGAGGGTCTGTATATTATCTATATATTTATAGTCCAGCCGATGATGTCATGGGCTATACTGGTAGGATTCAGTGGGTCTGTGTAATATGGAGTTCGATGACTTCATATTGCTGAGCCCTGAACGAAGGCGACGGGGGAGTGATATCTGCGTGACACCAAAGCTGGCGTGCGTCCAGACCGGGCTGAGCAGCAATACCCTCCTATAAGAATACGGGGGGGGGGGCTGCGTATTACACATCAGACATTGTAACGTTGTCGATGACACAATGTTACCATAAAGCAGGGTCGCATGATGTCATAGCACGGTCTGAGGAATCCGGAACCTTGTATACAGCGTGACGTAAGGTGTCATGTGACTGCGGCGTGATGGGGGCTGACGGCGCGGAGCAATGTCTGCTGCACACTCTGAAGGTGCTGTCCCACCAACTCTGCGGAATGTAACATCCCATTAGAGACACAACCGCTAGCGCTGCTAAAAGGTGATGGGGCCCTGTTCATAGGAGCTTACAATCTAGAAGGTATACACTGTATCTGTGTATGTGCTAGAGATTATCCATTGGGTTAGGTACATGGCTGACGTATAAATGCCCTATTGTTCTCAACCTGTCTCCTCGTCGAGGTTACGAGTCACACTGTTCTCTACAGACGGGTAAATAATGGCACATTGTACGGGGAGGAAAAGGGCCCGGTGTAGTCGGATGATTAAAAGAACTGTCTGTTTGATTAACTTGAATGTTTTTTTCAGCCCCAGGTATATAGGAACCTGTGCCGGGTACAGACTCACAACTCTCCCAGCACGCGAAGAGAAGATACTCGGGAAGATCAGCAAGACTTCACAAGGTAGGGACAAGCTTTACTTCACTGAGAGAGCAAAGTGGAATAGCCACCCAGCAGAGGTGGTAGAAACTAATAAAGTGAGGGAATTTAATGTATATATATATATATATGTATATGTATATATAGATAGATATAGCTATATATATATACATATATTTTATATATATAGCCGGCAGATAAATGTATCATCTTAAGACAGGTGTTTGTCGGCTAAATTCTGACCGTGATTCCACTTAAAAACCTGATATTTCTGCGTTTTACTGTTATAATAAATGATTAGAAAATAACCCCATTGTACAGCGCTGCGGAATATGATGGCGCTATAATGCTATTTAATAACTGAATTAATTATATTAAAGTAGAAATTTGGAGTATGACATATCGGCTTAAAACATTATAATTTTTTAAATAAATATATCATTTTTAAACATTAATATTCTATTAAATGCTTCAGTGATCAGTAACCCTTTAAAGGCCTCATTGGGGATGGCGGGTTATATTTAAAGGGAATATATAACTTGATCTACGTCGTTCTATTGATACCTGACGATTTTGCTCATTAGGGATCTGGTTATAATTGCATTCTGTAGAACGTGTTTAGGTGCCAAGGTCCTGATTATCCTTTTCTGCCCTTGTTTTGGTGTCGATGACATCACTGGACAGGGAGTGCAATGGGAATTAAAGGCGAAAAACTTGCACGGTTATGATTCGTCCCGTCAGGATGTATGATCGCATAGAGCGTGATGTAACTCACCTCTCCGGCTAGTGAAGGATTTGGGTCGGGCCCAATTAAATACCGTCCCTCCTAACTGTGACATTTGGGACATTCCTTCCTCACGATGACACGAGCACTGGTTCCATTTAACTCTTTATTCACATACGGTGGGTAGGTTTTCACTTGAGTTAGAACGTTCTAGAGCAAGACCATCAAGCGAGAGATTCGGAAAAGTTCTGTACATATTGTACAGCGCTTCGGAATATGAAGGCGCTATATGTAAAACAATAAATAATAATATTCAGGGGCCTCCTGCCACCACGCAAGGGGTATCTTGGGGCAAAAGGTCCTGTTGTTCTTGCACGCTCACACCTATAGCTTATTCTATGCTCTCCATGGCTCCTCGGAGTCACAGTGGGGCAGAACCACTTAGTCCACAGCAATCCCCCACTAGGCAACCAGGCAATAGGGTCAAGGGGGTGCAAGGATGGACCCCTGGGTCCTGCAGCTGTACCCAGTTACCCCAGTTACGCCACTTACGTTCCCTTTCCTAGTGCAGAGGTACAGTATATAATTATATATATATAAATATATACCGGCTATATTTAATACATATAGAAGATAAAATGTCCAATTTTTAAGTTTTATTTCTGCCTGAGTTAATTGATAACACAGTGGGTATAAGTCTGGCACACAAGGCGTTAATCCGGACCTCCCCTTGACAAGGATTCCTTGGGTGAGATTGAACAACATTTGCTGTTTCCACTTAAAACTAAACTAATTTTCTCGCCTTCGGAACCTCATTTGCTCTTTGAAGACGCTGCTATTGACGACTGTTTTTTCACCCCCCTCGGTCTTCGGTAAACTTGCAGGTGAAAAGATTCTCACCCTCGGGGATGTCCGGGATTCCCGACCACCACCACGCAGCACATTATTTGGTTAATGAACCCGCGGTCAGTCCACGGGAAGCAGACCTCTCTCTAAAATAAAAAAATAATAAAATAAATAAATAAAAAATAAATAAAAAAATAATAGAAAATAATAATAATAACAAAAACACACAGGAGTTAGCGTATTCTAGAGGCCAGGGCAGGAGCAGCCCCTCTGACCACACTTGGGGGACTCTCTGGGTTTTGCCCGGTGACTCATTATTTCTCCCCAGGCTGAGAGGCGGCTTCTTCAAGAACCCAAAAAACTTTAAAATTAATTCCGACACAAGCTTAACGCGGCTCCATTTAGTGATGTATTTACTTTCAGGGCAGCGCCGCCGGCAACCCTACGGCGGGGGAATATGACATCATATGCCAGCACCCCACTTTTATTTCACTTATTTAATAATGTAACCTTTTACATAAAAATAGAATTTCATATTACAATGAAAATTAAAAATAATTTAAAAAATAATACAATTTTGGCATATCATAAGCTGTATCGCACAATAGACTATATATATATATAATTGGGAAAGGAATCCATTTTAACCCGCAAACATTTGCATATTTAAACAAGCAGTTTGGGGAAAGGTAAACAATTTCTAAGTGTGTATATTTTGTGGATTTCTGTGTGTTTTAGGAGTTATCCAACAAATTCTGGAAAGAAAACTCACCAAATTTTGCGTTTTAATTGCTTGCAGCCTCCTGTAATTATGGGCTCGGCTGTAATTGAAATCGAATGCTTTCAACATTTCTACGGGGGGGGGGGGGGTAATTTTTCCAGATTCTTTTATTTATTTATTTTATATATATATACTGTACAGTAAAGATTCTGCGTTATTCACATTTAATTCAGTGTGATTTAATCAGAAATGTCATTCAAAAAAAAAATGGAATGGTCTGCTTGTTTATGCCAAAATGTTTGTATTTTTTGTTTTGTTTATTTAAGTTTTTTCTGTCCTGAAATTACAAGGAAGGGAGGTTATTCAAACAGCAGCGTATTCTCTCCCTGCTTAATGTCTATCGGTCCGAACTTCTATTCTGCTGGAAAAAAATGTTTTACTTGGTATTAAGGTTCTGTGTTGGAGTTATTCGTTTTTTATTAAAGGAGTAAAAAATATTTTTCTCCTTGAGCATAACCCCCAGTGCTGTATATACTAATAACCCCCAGTGCTGTATACATCACCCCCCAGCGCTGTATACAGTAATATAACCCCCAGCACTGTATACAGTAATATAACCCCCAGCGCTGTATACAGTAATATATCCCCCAGCGCTGTATACAGTAATATAACCCCCAGCACTGTATACAGTAATATAACCCCCAGCGCTGTATACAGTAATATAACCCCCAGCGCTGTATACAGTAATAACCCCCCAAACACTATATACAGTAATATAACCCCCAGCACTGTATACAGTAATATAACCCCCAGCGCTGTATACAGTAATATATCCCCCAGCGCTGTATACAGTAATATATCCCCCAGCGCTGTATACAGTAATATAACCCCCCAGTGCTGTATACAGTAATATAACCCCCAGCGCTGTATACAGTAATATAACCCCCAGCGCTGTATACAGTAATATAACCCCCAGCGCTGTATACAGTAATATAACCCCCAGCGCTGTATACAGTAATATAACCCCCAGCGCTGTATACAGTAATATATCCCCCAGCGCTGTATACAGTAATATAACCCCCCAGTGCTGTATACAGTAATATAACCCCAGCACTGTATACAGTAATATAACCCCCCAGCGCTGTATACAGTAATATAACCCCCCCAGCGCTGTATACAGTAATATAACCCCCAGCGCTGTATACAGTAAAATAACCCCCAGTGCTGTATACAGTAATATAACCCCCCCAGCGCTGTATACAGTAATATAACCCCCCAGCGCTGTATACAGTGATATAACCCCCCCAGCGCTGTATAAAGTAATATAACCCCCAGCGCTGTATACAGTAATATAACCCCCAGTGCTGTATATACTAATAACCCCCCAGCGCTGTATACAGTAATATAACCCCCAGTGCTGTATACAGTAATATAACCCCCAGCGCTGTATACAGTAATATAACCCCCAGCACTGTATACAGTAATATAACCCCCCCAGCGCTGTATACAGTAATATAACCCCCCAGCGCTGTATACAGTAATATCCCCCCAGCGCTGTATACAGTAATATAACCCCCCCAGCGCTGTATACAGTAATATAACCCCCCCAGCGCTGTATACAGTAATATAACCCCCCAGCGCTGGATACAGTAATAACCCCCAGTGCTGTATACAGTAATATATCCCCCCAGCGCTGTATACAGTAATATAACCCCCCAGTGCTGTATACAGTAATATAACCCCCAGCGCTGTATACAGTAATATAACCCCCAGCGCTGTATACAGTAATATAACCCCCAGCGCTGTATACACTAATAACCCCCCCAGCGCTGTCTACAGTAATATAACCCCCCAGCACTGTATACAGTAATATAACCCCAGCGCTGTATACAGTAATATAACCCCCAGCGCTGTATACAGTAATATAACCCCCAGCGCTGTATACAGTAATATAACCCCCAGTGCTGTATACAGTAATATAACCCCCAGCGCTGTATACAGTAATAACCCCCCCCAGTGCTGTATACAGTAATATACCCCCCAGCGCTGTATACAGTAATATAACCCCCAGTGCTGTATACAGTAATATAACCCCCAGCGCTGTATACAGTAATAACCCCCCCCAGTGCTGTATACAGTAATATAACCCCCAGCGCTGTATACAGTAATAACCCCCCCCAGTGCTGTATACAGTAAGGATTGAAAAAAAAATGGTTTTATGTAATTCTGTTCCAATAAGCTCCCTTTATCTGCAGACCTGGAGCAGCCGTTGCTGTCGGTCATGTGATATTTTCAGTGACTTTCCCGGCTGAAACACCACACTGAGCTGATGCTTTATGGCAATGCTAATGAAGTCCGTTCCTCCATAGACTTTCATTTGCCTGAAAGTCCAGCTGTGTGATTAAGACTGAGCCATTCTACTGAGTTTGAGGTTTGTCTAGTTGATTAGGGATCAGATAACAGAGCGAGAATCATACAAATGGCTGATAAGCAGCTGCCTGAAAACATTAAATTACGGGGCAAAAACTACAACTGGGGTAAAAAAAAAAAACAGCACAATATTTTTGAAAGCTCATTTTTAATCCGATACAAGGAATGAAAAATGGTGGGAGATTCCCTTTAATTAGGGAAAATGATAAATAAAAATGAGAATTAACAATGAGGGAATTCGGATATATTTTGGGAGGACTCGAATGCAGTCAATTTAATAAAGGAATACTTTATTTTATTACCATGTCCCCTTTAATTACATAGTCATTAGTGAAATTGAAAACATCTGGCAGGTCAGCTGGGCTGGAGGCAGTTAGTTGGCCGGGTGAGTAAATCAGAGCTCGCAGAACGCGCGTTACAGAACTGATTGTCACAGGTGTCTTTCTTTCCCACAAACTTTAACCAGGCCAGTCAATAAACACATGGATCCATTCCCATGGCCGCTTATCTCCAATCAATAGATATGTTTGAGCAGAGATGGGTCCCAAACAGCAACGGGTGGGAAAGCCAGTGTCAGCCAGTACGAGCCTGACGGCCACTGGGAAAACTTCCCCCCTGAATAAAACGTAATTATACTGCAATAAAAAAAAAACATACTTTTATATTTTAGTTGAAGAACCTTGTTTTCTCCTTTTTTTATTGTATTTTAGTCTTAAAGGCAAACTCCGGCCTTCATATGCATGATACACTATGTAGACAAAAGTATTGGGACGGCTGCCCATTACACCAACAGGGACTTCGATGACATCACATTCTCAATACATAGACGTTAATATGAAGTTGGTTCCCCCTTTGCAGCTATAACGGCTTCCACTCTTCTGGGATGACTTTCCACAAGATTTTGGGGCGTTTCTGTGGGAATTTTTGCCCACTCTTCCAGTAGAGCGTCTGTGAGGTCAGGCGCTGATGTTGGACGAGACACCCGGCTCACAATCTCCATTCCAGTTCATCCCAAAGGTGTCCAATGGGGTTGAGGTCAGGGCTCTGGGCAGCTGGTCAAATTCCTCCACCTCAAGCTCATCTAACTATGTCTTTATGGACCTTGCTTAGATGGCAAGATCCAAGAACCAGTCCCATAATGGTCAGGAGGTCCATGTCTGGATTCCCCTTTACACTTGGGGAGAGACACAGAAGGATGAATTTACAAACCAAAAAACCTTGAGAACAACCCGACTGAGAACCGACAGCCGCTTCATAGGATCAGACTGATATGCCGATGGAGATTTTCCCTCTGTAATGGTGCAAGTGAGCTAAACCTCGAGACGCCCCCGAGCGGGCCGTCTGTTCAGCAGCTGTCTGTTCTTGCTTGAGATGTTCTTACATTTTTTTTGTGTAAATTCATCCTTCTGGGGTCTCTTGGGTTCCACCTTAAGTGTAAAGGTGAGTTGAGACATGGCCTCCTTGGTCACTCATGTCTGGAGGGATAGTGAATGCACTCTAATGAAGAGAAGAAGTCAACTTATTCCATTTTAAAGTCTGGGGAGTCAAATACTCTTTGTATGCCCCAGAGTCTACTTTTCTTCATGTGAGTTAAAAACATGAGTTTATACTCACTTGGGACACAGTGTAGAGCAGGCTCTTAAGCAACTGGTCGCTCTCAAACTTTTTGTTATGGCACCTTGCTGCATTACCCTCTATCTCTTCTGCTGGGAGGCTGTTCCACTTATCAACCACCCTCTCAGTAAAGTAAAGTAAAACTTCCTTCCATTCCGTCTCAGCCTCTGACCTCTGGTGTTAGATTCGGGTCTCTTGTTGTAGCTTTTCTCCCCCTTGTTAAACCCCTTTATGTATTCAAATGTCTTTCTCCCATCCTCTCCCTTCTCTCTCCCAAGCCGGACATATTGAGATCTCCTAGTCTTTATCCTGGAGACCATTCCCCATTTTAGCCGCCCTCCTCTGAACTCTCTCCACAGTATCAATATCTTTCTGGAGATGGGGGTCTCCAGAGCTGCCTCCCAATACCCTAGGACATTTCTCCCCAAAGATCCATCTGGGCTGGTAACATTGTAATTCAGTATAAAACAAGGCAACAAGTTCATCTAATTGTTTCTCATAAAGGGGTGAAGAATTCCTTCCCGGCTCCAAAACGCCATCTGATCTTTGACTGGATCACCTGTACAATCAGCGCAGACCCAGGAAGAGCTTCCTAGACCTTCTTCCCATCATCCGAGTCAAATAACCCAAGAAGATGCAGCAGGTGAAGCCAAACACCATTTTTTTTTTTTTTTGCCTGGGAATAAACCCATTTGTTTTTCACGAGTACCTATTAAAGTTCCTTGAGCTCTATAAAGAGTTTCGCTGGGTTTTTACAAATTGCTGTCAACAAAACCTGCCCCCCTTTGTCCTCCCATTTCACCCTAGGATGCTAGATTTACCCCTCCGGCATCTTTCTTCATTTCCGAAAAAAAAAAAAAAAAAAAAAAAGCTCTTAGACCATACCAGGATTTGCAAACATTTTGGCCCGAACGAGAGAACGTGAAAGCAAATATAAATAAAATAAATTAAAAAAAAAATAAAAATAAATAAATACAAATTAAAAAAATAAATAGAATAAAATAAATTTCAAAAAATAGTTAAAAAAATAAATACAAATAAAATAAATAGAAAAAAATAAATAAAAAAATAGTTAAAAAAATAAATAAAAATTGTTAAAAAAAGAAATAAATCGATAAATAATAATAATAAAATACAATAAAGAAAAAAAAAGGCTGATTTTTACCAGAAGAGGCAGTACTTTGTTTGTTTACATTTTTTTTTGGTACATCAAAAACAGAAATTGTACTTTTTAATTTTGACTTGTTTCCTAAGACGGAGGAAATCCACCCGGATCATTCTGCTGCTGCTCAAAAAGCAAATGTTTGCGTCTGAGGAGGAAATGTTTATGGCACGGTGAAAAACGTTGTGTATTGGAATAAACAAGGCTGATCGGAACAGAAATGTATTTGATTAGGGGCTGCGTGTTCCTGCGCGCGGTATAAACATCGTATGGCCACGTTTCCATTGACCCGAATGCCTGTTCGTTATTTAACCCACTGAGTGCTGGCGGGCACTGTGCTCTGCGCCATTCTGGCACTTAAAGAGTTAAAGGAAGAACAGCGTTCTAGATTTAGTTAGCCAATAGCCAATTTAATTGGCCTTTTTCTTTCTACGTCTATAGCCTTGGCTTATCCATTAGAAACACTGTTACTTGCACTGGTGAATGTCCAGTTACTTCCCAGAAATAACGCTTTAATCATGTAAAAATGGGTCTTATTCAAATTTCTGCCGGGAATACTTCAGTGTGATGTCACACAATAGTAAGCTCTGATAGGTTGTTGCCATACTAATTAAAAAAAGGCTTTTTACATGTTTCAGTGTTTTCATGCATGTGCATAGTAATGTTTTCTCTAAGCGGAACCTCTAATGAGCTTATAACATAGAAGCAGAGAATTTGCCCCATTCGGCCCCCGTCTAGTCGCCCGTCTCTCCTGCTGTAAAGACTCAAACCTCAATCAGTCGTTGGTCTCGTCTTAGATTCGGGAGCCGTATGTCTATCCCATGCGTGTTTAATACCCTCACTGTATTACCCTCTACCACTTCTGCTGGGAGGCTGTTCCACCTATTTAGCACACTCTCTGATGTGAAATATATGAGGTCTGACATATTTTGTAATTTAGGCAAATAGATTCTTAAGAGAAAATAAAACAATGGCCTTCAGTCCGAGCTTTTATGAGTTCAATAGGGATTGCTCATGGCCGGTGCTGGGACTTTTCACAGCCCAGACTAGAACTTGCTCTGTGACTAGTAACTATTCCTTATGGCTTCTAAAAGTTTACGAGTTACACATCTGTGCACTAAAGAAACCCACGCAATGTATACTCCTTCCTATTCGCCCCCCGCTGTCATCGTATAGAAGACTCCCAGTTGGTGCTTTTGCTGCCAGTATGTTGTGGTTGATATCCCTGCTTGAATGCAGGTGACTTGATTAGGTGTGTTCTTAAACCATAAACTGTACCTTAAAACTCAAAAATAAGAATCCCTACCTGAATCCTGAAACCTGTGACCCGAATGGCTCTAATACCGGCCCCCATGGAGACCTTGACTTGTCATTAGTTAAAGATACACTTAATTGAGTCACCTGCATTCAAGCAGGGATATCAACCATAACATACTGGGAGCAAAAGCACCAACTGGGAGTCTTATATAGGATCCCAGCTGGGGGAATAGGAAGGGGTTTGCTCCAGACTGTGTGACCCCCAGAATCTGCCCCGAGACCCTGAGACTGGGGCAGAAACCTGAAGGTTCTCGTGTATCTTGCTGAGGATACTCGGCAGTAATAATTGCTGCTTCATTACAAGGTATTTGGGAAAATAGCTTTATGGGTCCATAAGCGATGCTAACGGCTGCTGCATTCCGACACACTCTGTAATGAGGAATTATGGGAAATGAAGGAAAATTTGCATGAATTGCTCTGGCCGTGACAGGGAAGGCAGATGTTATGTCAGAGAACAAACCTATAAATCTAAACAGCTTGAGAAAAAATAATAATAATAGGTAGATCAGTAGAACAGCCTCCCAGCAGAAGTGGTAGAGGGTAATACAGTGAGGGTATTAAACATGCATGGGATAGACATACGGCTCCTGAATCTAAGACGAGACCAACGACTGATTAAGGTTTGAGTCTTTACAGCAGGAGAAGGGGGCCGGATGGGGCCGATCTGCCGGCAGATTTTATGTTTTTAAGAAATTGTCCCTTTTTTTAAATATTTCCTGAATTGATGGCATTCTGTGGATTTCCGTAGCCCTGCAGCATGAACGTTTGCAAGCCCGCATTACACAGGGGCAGATAATTGCATTTGTTCCGATGCATTGTGGGTTCTTGCTTAGGGGTGCATTTAAACAACAGGGGGTGGTGGTCTGCGCTGATCCTGCTCCCAGTGGGGGAGGTTGCGAGATATATTTCCAGCTGGCGGGCAGTATTTCTGCAGAGGGCGAATTAAAACAGCCTTCCTGCAGCTCCTGGTCTGTGCGTGGAGCTGCAACAGTATCCGAGTGTCCGTGGCGGCCCCTTACTGCATCCCCTCTCCCATATATAACCATATTCATCCCAAAATAAGGCTTTGCTTATATTTGGTTTTAACCGTTTCAGCGCGAGGGCAGGTTACTGCCTTTCGTTCCATTCGAAGAAGAGACCTCTAAGGTCTTATATAATAAGCTTATACAACTTTCCATCTTTTCTCTGATGGCCCAATAAAAAGTATCCCCTTCGACTCCACTTTCTCACTTCCTACCTGGCATTCAACAGGTTAACTAGTGCAGGGGGAGGGGGGATACTCCAAAAAAGAGAGGTACAGGATAAAAGAGAGAAATATAAGGAGGGAGAGACCTAGAAACACAATCTGTCCTTCATCGGGATCACTCTAAATATGCAACAAAAAACAAAAACAAACAAAAAAAATCCATTATGAAAATTTAATAGAAATTATATAAAAAAATAAAACAAAATGCTTGTGTTTAATGTTTAATAATTTTCAAAATATTACCTAGATATAAACAAGAATAACTCCAGGTAAGAAAATCGTAATGACATCAAAAACAGTTTTTTTAAAATAAATATATATATATTGGTTATTCTCATGAAATCATAATATGATGATATGATGTCATAAAGCTACAGTTAGATTTGATTAAATATTAAAATTCAGGTTGAACAAAAATGAATGTTTTTAATCTAGGTAGTCCAGGTTTAAACAAATAAAAAGGGAAATAATGGAGAAATATCCAAGCGGATTGATCTCTGGAGTGCTTTGTGGTTCGTGGAGACCCCACTGAGTGCCCCCGGGGGGGTGACAATCACTCAGAATACGAGGGCCATGGGATGGAACTTTGCGCCAGTTCGTGAAAAACAAAAACATGAGAGCAAAACACGAAAACAAACGGCATTTAGATGAGAAAGAGGAAGCCGGTGCTGAGTCCGGAGCGCAGCTCAGCGGATAGTCTTTTTTTATGTTTTTATTCAAAATGTATTGAGTTTTACAATTTTAAGTGTTTTTAAGAGACAAAATGCCATACAGAACATATATATCTATATATATCAATGCCATATAGGACACATACACACACACATATATATATATTTATATCATAGAAAACCTAGAATTTTCCGGCAGATCGGCCCCCATTCGGCCCCCGTCTAATTGCCCGTTTCTCCTGCTGTAAAGACTGGAACCTTAATCAGTCGTTGGTCTCGTCTTAGATTCAGGAGCCATATGTCTATCCCATGCATGTTTAATACCCTCGCTGTATTACCCTCTACCACTTCTGCTGGGGGGCTGTTGTGCTTATCTACCACCCTCTCAGCAAGGTATATGACCTAGTGCCATCAACAAGTAGGGCCCCCCCCTATACCAACCTTATCAGTGAAACAAACCGAAAATACGGTAAATAAAATAAAAACCACAGCTATGGCTCCCCACAGTCTATTTATTAATGATTGCAGCGCTAGGCTTGTAATAGAGGATTAGCTGCCCAGTGCTGAAGGCGTTAAGTCCGGCTGGGGATGATGGGAGTTGTAGTCGGAGCCCCGATGCCGTGGAAGGCACACACGTGGGAAGTGACACCAGTGAAAGTGACCCTCTCCCTCTCCCTTTAAAGCGCCTGCTGCAGCCGCCCCCTTTTTTTGGAGAAGGAGGGGGCGGGAGGGGCTTCTGAGTCCTTCTTATAGCAGCTGGGGCAGGATGGGAGGGCAGAGCACAGTGTGAGCTGCTGCTGGGTGGTGGATCTGCTCTGAGGACTCCGGGAGCGGCTTCGTTAAAGTGACATCTTGGACCTTCTGCTGGACTTTAATCTTAAAGGGGACGCGTCCTGCCAGGACCGGGCTCAGCGGGTGGACAGCTCCGTTGGTGCTTTAGCCAAGTGCCCCAGTAGCCGGCACTGAACCTGCTTTTGCCCCCTCCGTTCCAGACCCCTCTGCCCCTTTCTCTGCTACTCGGGGTCGGTCAGACCCAAGCCCGGCTCCCCGATGCTGAACATGAGTGCGGAGCAGGACCAGGCTCGGGATGCCCCCTGCAGCCCCGCGGGCACCGGCAGCTCCCTGTCTCACGTGTCGGACTCGGACTCGGACTCGCCCCTGTCTCCTGCCGGCTCGGAGGGCCGAGGATCGCACAGACCCCCCATGTCCAAGAACGACTCGGAGGGGCCCATGGACGAGCGCTTCCCGGCCTGCATCCGCGATGCCGTGTCCCAGGTGCTGAAGGGCTACGACTGGAGCCTGGTGCCCATGCCGGCCCGCGGCTCCGGCTCCCTGAAAGCCAAGCCCCACGTCAAGAGACCCATGAACGCCTTCATGGTGTGGGCGCAGGCTGCCCGGAGGAAGCTGGCGGATCAGTACCCCCATCTGCACAACGCGGAGCTCAGCAAGACCCTGGGCAAGCTCTGGAGGTGAGTGACCCCGGTACCTGCCCCGTGTATAGAGCAAGCGCTGCCTGGCCTGTGTATAGATAAACTTTACCTGCCCCGTGTATAGAGCAAAGTGTACCTGCCCTGTGTATAGAGCAAGCGCTACCTGCCCCGTGTATAGAGCAAAGTGTATCTGCCCTGTGTATAGAGCAAGCGCTACCTGCCCCGTGTAATAGAGCAAAGTGCTCTACCTGCCCCGTGCATGGTGCAAGGTCTGCCTGCTCAATGTATATAACAAATTCTACATGCTGAATGTATAGTGCAAGCTCTACCCTCTCACGTTGTGGTGCAAGATCTCCCCGCTTGATGTATAGAACAAGCTCTTCCAGCTGAATATATAGGACAAGCTCTCCCCGCTATATTCTTCTTCTTGCTGAATGTATAGTACCAGTCCTACCTGTTAAATGTATAGCGCCTCGTCTACCTGCTGAATGCATGGTGCATCCTCTACATGCCGAATGTATAGAGCAAACTCATGGGAGCCTGTGGGGTGGAAATGTCAGGGCTTGAGAGATTTGCGTAGAGTCTAAAACCCAGCCTGTTTTTATTGGGAGTCAGGAAAGGGTTAAACCCGCAGACTATAATGTACAATATCTCGAAATACTCAATATTGGCCATCGTCTGCCAGTGGTGGGCTTACATTTTAATGCCCAACCTTAGGGTGGCGGAGAAACACCAGGCTTAGGCGCGTTATTAATATGCCGCAGAGATGGAAAAACACACACCCCTCTAAAGCAGTAACTGTAAATTTATTCCGCCCCATGGCCTGAACAGTCTCTTTGTGGTTTCACGTACAAGTGAATCATTTTTGAGAAAATGCAGGAAATCAGGATTCCGTTCTTCCACTGGTGACACCAAATGTGCCGTTTTTCGAGAAACTTTTCCACTTAAATTACTTTTCTTATCCCCAAATCCAAGCGTCCTCTCGCCTTCTCCAGTTTAATGCTGTCCGGTGGGCATCCCCGAAACAACGGTCCCAAATTGCAAAATAAGTTGCTTAAATTCACAAAATTCGAATTATTTTGCCTTTTTTCTTTAGAAATTTTTTATTATAATTTGGAAAAAAAAGAAACAACCGATAATTAATCAAAATCCCAGGATCTAATGTAGTAAAAGTTTACATTTACATCCTCAGAATAACTATATATATAAATACTGCATGCCTTTAAGATAAGTTAACCCTTCAATGATGTCCCCAAAAATCTTCGACCAATTATCTGTAAAATCTCCCTGCCAAATTTTTCCAAAATCCTTAAATCTGTGTACGGAAAAAATATTAGGCATGGGAAAATCTATAAAAGGGTTAAAATGTCAAAACTCAAGAAAAAAAATAAAAATGGGTTATCGCCAAGTGGGTTAAGACGTTCCAAGACCCACCTTACTTCTCGGTTACCGTTAGAGGACCTATAAATAGCAAATATTCGTGATAAATTGGGGCTGCCGTAATATTTATAATAAATTGATATTTAAATGAATTTGACAGTTCTTTCAGAAATTATTTGTGCATCCCCCGTGGCAGACAATGAGTTAATAGCTCCTGGAACTTTTCTTTAAAAAAAAATAAAAATCAATATTTTAAAAAATCTACTCCCCGCCCTTATTTTTTAGGATCCAGAATAAATATTGAAGGAAAGTTTTTGAAGATTAGTGATTACCGTGAGTCAAATGCGGTAAATGCTGGGAAATAGAAAAAAAAAATATATAATTATTTAGAATTAGAGTCATTGGGTAGAAAAAAAATTCTTCAAATTAAAACTTTTCTTGGTTTGGGATTTATTTTTAAATAATTAAAAGTTTTTTTTTAAGTTGGGGGAAAAAATAAGAGAAAAAGGGGTTTTCAGATCACTTTATTAATGAGGTCATTCCCGAGATTTGTTTATCGCCCTTCGGCAAGCAAAGGGTTAACATATAAAATTACATAAGGTCGGCTGGAAAAAATCATTAACTGTCTGGCAATAATTAATTAAAGAATCCTGGGAATTGTGTGAATCAGTAAACAGACATTTTCAACATAGTAACGTCAATTTTTTATAAATTTTCTTTTCCGGAAAACCTATTTAAATCAATTTCTTGAATTTAAAAAAAAAAAAAACAAAACATAATCTAAATTTTCACTGGAAATAATACATTTAATATATTAATGACATTCAGAGAAATCACTTTTTTTATTATTATTATTATTATTAAGTCCAATACAAAAAAAAAATGATTTTTAATATAGTTAATTAAACATTAATTATTTCATCTTCTGTTTAATATTAACTTAAAATATTGTATTTTTATTCTTGTAAAATCCTCTATATTTTTTTCTAAAAGTTCCAGAAAAGGGCACATGCCAACATTATCCACTGTAATTTTTTTTAACCAAAAAACATATATTTCAAACTTTTCTAGGCCCTTGGAATATATTTTTTAAAAATGCAGTTTAAAGACCGCAAGAAAAAAATCTCCTTTAATTCCGTTCGATCCAACAATGGAATATTGTCCGCTCCGAGCATGGTGGTGAATGATCACTTTGGCCAAAGAAGTTTTGACTTTTTTTTATTTGCTGGAAACTAGACATTTTTGCTCTTGGTAATCTTAGAAAACTAAGATTTTTTTTTTAAATGAATGCCATTTTGAGTACAGAAAAGTAAAAAAAAAGTTGTAACCTGGGGTGTGTCTTTAAGACGAGTGACTTAAAAAAAAAAATGATTCATTTGCCTTCGGAATGTTGGATTTAAGGAAGTTGATAATCCCCAAATCCTAGATTTTTTTATTGTGGAGGTTTTTTTTACGATTATATGTTTTGTTCTGTCTCCTGCAAACAGTCAACCAAGGATTTTGATAGAAAAGTAGAATTTTGGTCACATTTCAGTTGAAAATAGAAATCGAAAAACATTTCTGAGAAAATATTGAAAATATTGCTTGAAAATACTGGTTTCTTACAATATTTTTGCCGAATGTAACACTTTGTATATATTTTGTTTTGTTAGTAAGAAGTTTTTTGTTGTTTATCGCATGGGTTAGGAGCTGGGCCCACAAAACTGCCAGCTGGTGGGAATTGTGCAGGAAAGTCGCGTTGCCAACCAACTCATCCAAATCTCTTCTTTCACCGCAGATTGTTGAGTGAAAGCGAGAAGCGTCCCTTTGTGGAAGAAGCCGAGAGACTGCGAGTTCAGCACAAGAAAGATCACCCCGATTACAAGTACCAGCCCCGGAGACGGAAGAGCGTGAAAGCTGGACAGAGCGACTCGGACTCCGGGGCCGAACTCGGTCATCAGATGTACAAGTCCGACTCCGGAATGGGCGCCATAGGAGATCTTCACGGGGAGCACACAGGTAATTACTGGTCATCGCCCCAGACCTCTTGGACGGGGTTCCTTCAAGCCCTTCTAGTTCCGGTTGGGCGGATGGGCATTGCTCGCCCCGCTGGGTCTGAAAGGGTTGTTAACCAACAATCATCCTTGGCATGTAACCTTCCAGTATAGAGACGTCGTCGTTTCCAGCTCGTACTGGTGGTCCAAACGTTCTGCCTTGCCACGAACCGTGAAACATTTAACATTCCGAGACCTGGCTTTTATGGCGTTCTATAATGTTCTCTGCCTCCTAAATCTATTGTACATTAATTAATCGCAAGAAGAAATTCATTACCAAACCTTAAAGATTCAAGAAGTTATATAATTAAATATTTTTGAAATGTAGCTGTTACACTGTATCCGGAGGTAGACAGTTTTGAAGGTGGGAAACGGGTAGTGTTGACCTACGTATGAACGCGCATTGCTCCGTATAGGATTGGTTCTTAAATAATTATCGTTAATTTTATTTTATTTTCCGTCTCTGTAGGTCAAACCCACGGACCTCCGACTCCACCAACCACGCCGAAAACGGACCTGCACCACGGCGGCAAACAGGAACTTAAACACGAAGGGAGAAGGATGATGGACAACGGGCGCCAGAACATTGATTTCAGCAATGTGGATATCAACGAACTGAGCAGCGATGTCATCAACAACATAGAGACTTTTGACGTGCACGAATTCGACCAGTACCTCCCACTCAACGGCCATGGGGCGATTCCAGCTGACCACGGGCAGAACCCGACAGCAGCTTCCTATGCGACATCCTATAATCACCCAGGTGGCACCACGCAAGCTCCCGTTTGGTCTCATAAGAATCCGGCCACATCCACCTCTTCCAATGAGTCAGGCCAGCAGAGACCTCACATTAAGACTGAGCAGTTGAGTCCTAGTCATTATAGTGACCAGTCCCATGGTTCACCAACTCATTCTGACTACAACTCCTATAGTGCCCAGGCTTGCACCACTACTGTTCCCAGTGCCTCAATGTCTAGCTCTTTTCCCAGCTCCCAGTGTGACTACACAGACCTCCAAAGCTCCAGCTACTACAACCCATACCCTGGTTATCCTTCCAGTCTCTACCAGTACCCATACTTCCATTCCTCTCGACGTCCCTATGCCACCCCGATCCTCAATAGCTTGTCCATCCCACCATCTCACAGTCCCAACTCCAATTGGGATCAGCCTGTCTACACAACGCTGACCAGGCCTTAAAGAGTCTTCATTCTTTGGACGGAGGACTTAAGGACGTTGTTGTGTCTCTGGTTCTTGAAAACTTCTGGGAACGTATGCACTATAGACTGACTGTAAAGACGGGAGGCGCAGTGCCAGTTTCTTACAAGTGCCTGCTGATAAACCGAGGAGCTTTTCCTTCGTCGCCGATGGGGCGAGACTTCAGAATTCTCCAGGAAACACACACGAAAATTAAAAATAACTCAACACCTTACATTTTTTTTTTAAAGGGACTTTGAGATCATGTAAGATGAACCATGGGCTTCCGTTTCTCATGAGAAGACTGAATGTTTCTGTGCATAATAAGGAGGTGTCCAAAAGATTTGAAGTTTACGACAACGTGTCATACAAATAGACCAGCCATTCCGAATGTGCTGTGACCAATTAACCCAGTTCTAACCAATCTCTCACGTTGTGTAGGTGGAATGATCGGTGTAGGACAGTGCTGGGTCATCAGTTGTCCCCTTGGGACTGTTTACTACTACAGTTTCTCTGGTAGTTCTTTGGAGGCATTATTCATTATTCACCAGACGCCTGTAGAAGGTCCTAACCCACTTGGACGTTCTTCATGAACTACTTCCTGGCCTTTCGATGACTTCCTTTGTTCATCTCTCCGACCATAAGTGGATTCTAGAAAGAAGACCTCAAAAAACAAAAAAAAAACCCTAGTGTTTCTTTGCGTCTCAGGCCTTGGTGATCATGAAAAATCAATTTCCGTGGAATTTTTTGTTATTTTTTTGTTTTTAAATAATTTTTTTGGCTGTAATTAACATGTTTATTTTTTTTTGTTTTGTTTTGTTTCAAACTTTCTTATAGTTCCGAGATCTTTTAAATATATATAAAAAAAATATATTTATGTGCCGTATTATAAGTGATTAAATACTTTATTTGTATAAAAAAAACATAGTCACTCCAGTTTTTTAATAAACAAAAGAGATGACAAAGTTGGTTCTTGAGAATTTGGAAAAAATTATTTTCCAATTTTTTTTTATTTTTTTTTTTTTAAAGTGTTCCGTTTTGGTAAAAAATACAAATTAACTGAAAGTTACCGTATGATGCAATAAATTAAAAAAATATTTTGAAACAGTAATTTTTTCTAATATCCACAAACCAGTGTAATAATGAATTTTAAGGGATCAAAGGTTTGGGACCATATTTTTTTGGTTTAAGACACTATAATTATTGTCTCTAAAATGTTATGGCTAGGTAGATTCTGACTAATAATTTGATGGTTTGGCTTTTTTTTCATGTTTTTTCATTCCTTTATCATTGTATGCTGAGCATATAATTCCTATTTTATAGTAACTCGTGCCTTTTTAAAAATAGAAACAGACGCAAAATCATTAAAAAAAAAAGTATTCTGTACATTTGGGACAAATCTTAGAAATTTTATTTTTTTTCCTTGGTTTATTTCTTGTTGTTTTTTCTAGGACTCCATTTTTTTCTGAAAATCTTATTTTTCTGTCCAGTTGTGTGAGAATTTCAATGTTTAACATGCAGCTCTTTGTTTTATTAAAAAAAAGCTAACTTTTGTATATTCTATCTTTTCAAGAAAATTAAAATGGCTTTTTATTGAAACTTTTGTGGGTTTGTCACGTTTATGGTGGAATTTTAGTAAGTTTTGAAACAATTTGAATTATTAATTCTAAAATAATGGTCAAAAATTGTAATTAGATGATTTTAGTTTTTTGTTTTTTTTTAAATGAGGAACCTAAGGTTGCTAAATAAAATATCCCAAACAAAAGAAAATTGAATCCATAGAAATATCATAAAATTGCATGAATTAAAAAAAAACAAACCCAATGATTAAACAAAATTGTCCAAAAGCTACACAAGTGACAAAATAAAACATCTGAGATTTTTAACCCTTTTTAACCCTTATTGTTTCAACAATATATATATATATATATATATATATCAGTAAATCTTATAAATTACTTTTTACTTCCAAAATGGTCTTCATTTTAAAGGGATTTTTACATTTTATTTTAAAAATATTTAGATTTAAACGCAACTTTACCAAGTCTCTGAAATATAACAAATGCATGGAGATTCCACAATGCCCAACAGGGAAGGATATTTCAAAGGAGGGGTAATGTTACGGAAAGGGGCCGTAATCTAAAACTAGAGGGTCTCAGAGGCTTAGATGGAATGTAAGGAGGTTCTACTTAACCGAGAGGGTGGTAGATGAGTGGAAGAGCCTCCCAGCAGGGTAAAACAGGCAGACTAGATGGGTCGGATGGGTCTAATCTGATGGAAAATGTTGCTTCTGTTTCTTGAATCCTTGAAATGAAGTCTTAAATATGACTCCAGAAGTCTAGGAACAGTCAACTCTACGGGGAGAAATATCCTCCAACATGACTAATTACGTGATGGGATTAAGAGTAAATCCCGGGGATTGTGACTCACTCCAGTTGGCCCGAGTAGAGCAGAAGAATACCCACCAAGTCAAGCAGGAGGACCCACCAAGTCTACGCATGTTCCACCTGCCTCGGTCTGAAGGACTCCAGTGAAAGCCAATGCGGCTTTTCCGTACTCCTAAAAGTTACAAAAACTTAAGCTTCCCTTAAAATTCCCCCCCCTAATTTTTTTTTTATGGTTAATGGTTTTATTTTTGATACCAAAACTAATAATCTCACCAATTTCCTAACTTCCCATATGTTTCCACGGCAACCCAGAGGTTCTGAGTCCTGTCTCAGCGACATGATATTAATTAGACAGAGGCTGTAACGGAGAAGTCGGGAGAAGTCGGGACCAGCCCAGTCTGAATCAAAGTCTCGTAAATGTGGAAAATATTTGCGAGCGCCGTATTTACTGAAGATGTGGCTCGGAGCGCGGAGTAAAAAGTCCTGTTTAAGTAACGTTGGTTGTTTGTCTTGGGGAACCCATGTCTTGGAATCTTCCCGGAAAGGTCCGTTTCTGAGCGAGGATTGTTGACTCACTGAATGTAATTAGTGGAACCTCCATTACTTAGACAAACAATTTTGTTCAGGTCCTAGTTTATGTTCAACCGCAAAGGGAGTTTATCGATGGTCCCGACGCAGGATAAGAGAAGGGAACGTTTAGGAAATATTATACAGGCCATATGCCTATCCCGTGCATGTTTAAATCCTCTCACTGTATTACCCTCTACCACCTCTGCCGGGAGGCTGTTCCACTTATCCACCACCCTCTCAGTAAAGTAAAACTTCCTTCCGTTCCATCTCAGCCTCTGATCCTCTAGTGTTAGATTCGGGTCTCTTGTTGTAACTTTTCTCCTCCTTTGGGATAATCTTCCCTCCTGTCCTTTGTTAAACCCCTTTATGTATTTAAATGTCTCTCCCATCCCTCCCCCCTCAAGGGTTAGGGCCACTGAAATTCACACCAGAGGGGGCACTGGCAGGAGATACCGAGCTCCCCTCCTCACCAGAAATGCCGAGACCTTTTAGGGGGCCCGTCTCCGCCGTGGCATTTTCGGTGGAAGAACACCCGCCATATTGTTTCTCTATCATGCTTTTTGAAAGAAACCGACCAATCATATTCGTGTTTCAATATTACGTCAAATGCCTGGCGTGTGTGTGGTTTTTTTTATTTTTGTATTTTTGCCTCTTAAAAAAAGTAAAAATCAGCTTCTTGGTTTTTAGCTGATTTTTTATAATATGCCTTTTTTAAAACAGTAACAGAGAAGGACATGTTACCGTAAGGAAGTTTTACTTTACTGAGAGGTGGTATATAAGCGGAACAGCCTCCCGGCAGAAGTGGTAGAGGGTAATACAGTGAGGGTATTAAACATGCATGGGATAGGCATACGGCTCCTGAATCTAAGACGAGACCAACGACTGATTAAAGTTTGAGTCTTCACAGCAGGAAGGACAGGCAGGCTAGACGGGGGCCGAATGGGATTCTATTTTTAAATTATTAAATTATTATCTTTAAAAAAAAAAAATCGTACAGCTCAACAAACCAAGAAGTTCAAGAACTTTTCTTCAAGGTACGTCGTGGTGACCAAGACGGAGTTTTGGCCGAAGTTTCCTATGCCTTGCCCAACAAGGGGTTAAGTTGCCAGAATGATCTCAGCTTGGGCAACGCAAATTCAAAACAGTTCAGTGTTCTGGGGTCTGGCCAGAGACAAGCAGAAAGGGTGGTGTTGGGGTCTGCTGCATTTTAATGATTCATTATTGCATGGAAAGGCCTTTTTTGTGTGTGTGTGTTTCTGCCTTTATCCGGTTCACAATAAAAGAATTAATTGGACAGAAAATGGAAGGGCAGAGAACTGACAAATCATTAAGAGGCCCTGAATGGCTGATTGGACGCTCGTTGGCGAGCGAAACATTCCAGCGTGACCGTCCCTGCAGAATAATAACGGACAGTACATTATATCTGCTCGGCGCTACCAGGAGCCTCTGCTCTCCGCTTCCTGCACAACTTTTATTGTCTGGATTTAGAATTCTGAGCTCCGAGGCCACAAACCGCGCTGGCAAAACATAAAAAGAAAATAGAATTAAAAAAAAAAATAAAAAAATGTTTAAAAAACTGATTTCTCCCCATTTTGGTTAAGCCAGACATGTAAGCAATGGGGTATCTGCCCATCCGGGACACCCCAGCACTTTACTGTATAGTCCCTTTAAAGTTATGTGTGGTCCTCGTTGCAAATACACAAGGGGGGGAATCTGCAGAATCCCCCCCCCATATGCAACTGCCCCTTTTCCCCACCCCTCAGCTATTTGGGGGAGATGTGATTGGCTGAACACATTCCCTGACACGTCATATATCACGGGGAAGCGGCGATGCGGCAAGCCCCACTTCCCCTCCAAAAATGGCGTCACACCGTGTTCAGCGGGAGGAGGCAGGCAGGTGCAGCTGTGGGGTTGCAGTTTCAACCCCCCAGATTTGAAGAATACATACTTTCAATGTATATTCATTACTCAGGGGGCTTCCTAGGACACTGGTGGCCGTGTCAGTGAAACGCGTCATGAAGCAAGTATGTTGCCTTCGGTTGGAGTTATACATCACGAGAAAACCTGGTGCACCCAATAGGCTGCGGAGTATCCTGGCCGCGGCCCCCAGGTACAGGGGAGATCAGGCCTATTGGGCAATCATGCTCCCTATAACACCACTAGTCAACAGGCTGGTTAAATAAGGGAACAATGATCTCCCCAACTGGCCCGTTTGGCTATGGAGGGTTGTGCTAAGTTGGCACAGTCTACATTGTTGGCTTCTGTGCCGAGCTTCCAATAAAAATGGTGCCCCGGGACTTGACGTCATATCCCGACCCCCACTAAAACTGGGATGGAGGGGGCAGCAGGCGGCACTGGGCAGCCTCGGGGGTAAATAAATACCCCACTGCCAATAGACTGAGCCTGTTGTCCAATTTCCCCCGACACAGACTGTCCCTTTAACACACGTGCTTTTAATATTTTTTTGGATCAATCGACCAATTAACATCAACGCTACTGTTTTGACACCTCGCTGTCCGTTCCAATAAAATCAAGTTATTTCAGCATTATCCTTGGAACGACTTGGCAGGTTTGTTTGGGGCGATTTATGGGAATTCTTAGAGTGGCAAAAAAATGATATTTTGACTCAGAAAGCACGTTGGGCTGGATTATTGCAGACAGGTTTGGACTGGAGGAGCAGGACGCACGGAGGAGAACATCACAGAAGTTTCACAGTTTTGTTTAATTAAAGGGATTTCTCCTATGTCTATCCATCTACGTATTAGAAAACTCTCCTGAATCAGTGGCAAAAGTCCTAAGAAAGGCTGTGCTGAGCCGGTGCAGCCACCATGGCATAGGTAGGCCGGTTGCCGGTTGGGAGATCAAAGATCTTCTCCCCCTGCCCCCCACTCCGGTTTTATACCCTGGACTTGCCACCCTAGGGCACGATGCCTCCCTGGCATTGGCAGCAGAAAGAAAGTGGAAGTTCTGCCAGGACCTGAAGTCAGACCTCGCCTAGAGTAGTGGGTACAGTTCTGGAGAACCCATCTCCAGAAGGATATTGACACATTGGAGAGACTTCAGAGGAGGGTATAGAAATTATCAGGAAAGACTACGAGGTCTCAACGTGTCCGGCTTGGGAGAGAAGAAGAGAGATGGGGGATGGGAGAAGAGAGACATTTAAATATATAACGGGATCTACAAATAAATCGATAATTCAAAAACATAATAAAATCTCACTTTGTCAGCTTTGTATGGTAAGATTTCCGACAATAACAATGGCTATCTAGCTTCGTGCCAATTCGCTGCCTGTGCCGGCCGAGTACCAGGCAGAGCAGATTGTGAGGCTGGTGGAGCCACGACTCGAATCTGTTGTTATTCAGAGTATCAGATGGGAGTGTTTTCCTCGCCTCGAGTGAAACTCCATTGGGTTTAATCTCCGTTAATCTGATATTCCAGGTGGCCTGGGGGGGCGCCCACCTTCCTGCGCCGCCGACCATGTGCTTTCCATTAATCTCCGTCCTCGCTATCTAGAAGAGACGCGGAGGGAAGTTCTCCGGAGGTGCGAGGAATTCGGTACCCCCCCGCCCCCCCCAGCCCCGCCGGTTCTTTATCACGGATTCCCGAGTCTATCGCGGTGTTCTAGAACGCTGTGTTGTGTCCAAATTCCAAACGCCACGAGCCCACACGCCATGTGATCCTCAGAAAAACACATCACAATTATCATACGATTTGGAGCATTTCCGTGACTCACGTGTAGGAAGACCCCAGAAGAACATGTTTTCCTGGGAACACCAAGAATGTTTATTAGCGGCGCTTATTATTATTCACTTGGATTTCTTGTGAAGCGCAGATTGTCTCGGCGCATGGTCACAAAATGGAGAAGCGAGAACATGCGACCTATTGTTGGCTATTCATTCAACTGAGTGGGACATTTAGAAGAATTAGCCATTTCCTGCTGTTTTTATACACATTATCGGGGCTTTTAGGGCTGTAGAACCCTGCGATACCCTCATACCCAGCAAACATTCTGACCTCCTAGAAAAGAGGGGCATCAGTGGAGGAAAGAGGGGCATCAGGAGAAGAAAGAGGGACACAGGGGAGGAAAGGAAGGCACAGGAGAGGAAAGAGGGACACCAGGAGAGGAAAAAGGGACACAGGGGAGGAAAGAGGGACACAGGGGAGGAAAGAAAGACACAGGGGAGGAAAGATGGGCATCAGGAGAGGAACGATGGGCATCAGGAGAGGAAAGAGGGGCATCAGAGAAGGAAGGGGGTTAGGGCTCTAGTGACCAAAGAGGGACTGGACAAACTAAACAATGCCATTTTGAAGCTATGATATTTAGATTGTACCAATACATGGCGGGTTATCGCAGTAACCATTTGACGAAAGGAAGCTGATATCTAATAAAAAAATTCTGGTTTATTCAAAATAAAGAAAAAATGTACCTTTTCCGTAACCATAAACACGGTGGGCTTCTGGCAGAGCGACAACAGGGCCTGCTTGGCTATGTTGCTTTTGGTCGCCCCGATGAAGACCCACCATGGTAATTGCAGCGGAAACGTTAGTTTTGTAACGGGCTTTTTTTTTTTTAAAATAAATAATTTCCTCACTTTGATTTTTCTATGTTTTTGAGACGCCGGGCAGTCAGACTTCGCCGGTCTCTGCGCCTCTCACTTTTTAATTACTAATGTTTACGGCGGTTATATTTCCCCATTTTGCTGCGCCGTAGTCCTGCATGACAACTGTAAGCTCTTCAGACCAGAAGCTGAAACTCTTGATAGAACCCAATTTAGCGACCATAAAGCAAACCCCGCATCGACCGTTCATTTAACCCACGTTGATGAGTAGCTTAGAAGGACAATAGCTGTCCAACAATTTTTAATTTGTATAACGCAAACCTACCAGAGGGTAGTAGATAAGTGGAGCAGCCTCCCAGCAGACGTGGTAGAGGTTAATAAACTAAGGGAAGGACTTTCCCTAGGAGCTTGCAATCAAATTTCAGGAACACATATACAATGGAAGGAATGTTTTTTTTAAGTGCTTTGAGGTTTTGGTTGTGAATATGAATGGCGGAGGGGTGAATTAAGATGGGGTTTATTGGGAAGAGTGGGTTGGTTTTAGGAAGTCTCGGGAGTTTCCAGCGTGATATCAGAAGTTTACTGCATGCAAATCGCCGGCTTCACACATTCATGCCGCCTCGTATGATCAATACATCATTTGCCTTGCAATTCGACCCCTTTAACCCTTTCCGGCCCGGATGCCAGGCAAGACAGGAATTAAAAACGGGTACCGCTGACCAAAGTATTGGGACAATATAAATATCATACCTCCCATATGTCCCTGTCTAGATTGTCCAGTCCCTCCATGGACTCCAAAGCCCTGATGCCCCTCTTTCTTCCCCTGATGCCCCCTCTTTTCTAGGAGCTCGGAATGTTTGCTGGGTATGAGGGGATCGCAGGGTTCTACAGCCCTAAAAGCCCCGATAATGTATATAGAAACAGCCAGGGGCCGAATAGGGGCCGATCTGCCGGCAGGTTCTGTGTCTCTGTTCTCCGCGTTCAGTAATTGCCCCGGGAGGGACGTCCCTTTGTGGTATTCTCACGTTGTGGGTCTTTCTCCCCGTGAATTCCGGTGAATGTGGGTAGGTGCGGAGGGCCCGTTACATCCTGAAATATTTGCCTAGTCCTCGGCTTCCTCATTTCCATATCAGCTGCTCGGCTTTTTGTTCAGGAGGGAGCGACGTCGCCTTCATTTGCATGAAATTTAGAAAAAAAAAAAAAAAAGTTTCGCTCGAACTCGGCTCGTTAAAAATAACACGAGGACTGCTTGGAAAATAATCCTCGAGGCGACGCCGAACCCTCTGAAAGTCAAAGAGTAAAAAAAAAAGCATTAGAATGGGGTTTGTATCTTTTTTTCCGCCCCACTTACCACTCCTTAAAGCTGCGGTCCCACTTAGACAAAGCATTCATCTTACTCCTCTGCCTGTTGAACAAATAGATCTCAGGAGAGCTGTCATCTTATTGGTTCTTGAAGACGTAATCACATAACATAAGCTTTGTTTCAGTTTCTACGGCAACAACCTATCAGTGCCTGTTTTTTTGTGTCACATGACCATTAAGTGTTCCCGGCCAAAATAGGAAGAAGGCAATATTTTACATGATTAAAGAATTATTTCTGGGAAAAGGTGTTGGGTGTTAATCAGTACCAGAAGCTCTCTTTTTTTAATGGGGCATTTGGCTACAAAAGCCTTAAACTCAATAGAGTGGGTGGAGCTTTCATTGAGGGGATCAGCAATACCAGCAATATCAGCAATTCTTGCTCTAGAACGTAGAATCGCTTTCTAGTCTTGTCTAGATCCCTTTTTTAACTACTTATTTGCCGTGTCCTAGGCCAAGATATTGTGATCCCATCTCGACCACCAAACCCGCCCTTTCATGAGACGAACCTTTTGTTTTTTGAGGGTTCCGAGCTTAGAATGTGAGGACGTGTGACATCTGGTTACTGTATTTACCGCTAATTGCTGTTTTGTGGCCGGCCTGGTAAATACCGGAGATATTTGCATTGGAAATGATGTGCACACGGAAATGTTTACCGCACACGGAGCCAAGGCCAGCATCGCAATCCGTTTTCCCTCAGATCTCGAGATAAGGATGGTTTTCATCCAACTTCCCCTCCCGAGCATTAAAAGTTGGAGGGATTTTCTGGGACCCTGCAAAATCCCCCCCGAAAAAACTAAGAATTGGTCCCCATGTGCTGTACATAGAGATTACATAGGGCCCCAAGTGTCCACCAATCGGGTCCCCTATTAGCGCGTCCTATTTAAGCGTGTGGGCCATGGTGAGTGTACCAAGGCAGTAGCGCCACCACACCATGCCCCCACTCCCTTCTGGCGTCGGTGGGACCTTCTTCCTGCAAGGGGGGCTCCGGGAAGCTGGAGGCAGAGAGCTGTTGGTTGTAAGGTTTGATCTGTGCCCTGTGCTGTCAGGTCTGGCGGGCGGTGGGGCTGGTCTTGGAAGACAACATGGCGGGGGGGGGGCACCTTACGACCCTAATATCATAACTGGATGCTGCAATGGAGGCCTCCATTGATTGATCAGAGGATCTCTCCAACTGCCCCATGATCCCCCACCGCCCACAAGAGCGGGACACCAGGACAGTGTTCAACTATGTCTGCTGGACAGGATATGACCTCACAGGAAGTAGACCCGGACTTTTTAGCGGTTTTTAAGAAGTTTTTCATTCAAGTGATGTAAAGGTCTGAGATATCCCCGGATTGCTCGCCGCGTGTTAGAGACACGACCTCTGACCCCTGAAACAGGCAGCGAATGTATCCAACAGACGCTTATCAAAGAGATTACGGCTCGAGACATCTGCAGAAACGTTCATTTTTCTTTTTTTTTTAATCATTACGTGATATATGAAGCCCGCGATACGACGAAACCCCACAGCGTAGGGACCGGATCCCACCGGAAAAAACTTTGCAATCCTGTGTCTAAAAAGATAATGTTTTTCGTATCAATATTAGCAAAATGTGAGTGGTTGCCATGGGCGACAAGAAAACAAAAGCAAACAAACAAAAAATTCCGAATAGCACATATGTGCAGATATACATTCACTGTCCGATACCTCCCAACAGTCCCAGGATTTTCCTGGACAGTCCTGATCTTAGTATGTATATATATATATATGTATGTATATATATATATATATATATATATATATATATATATATACTGATGAGCCAGAGGTCATTTGCTTTTTATAACTCCATCTTATTTGGCTATTTGTGGTCACTAGCTCCGTACCTACATTCCCAGGCATGAGTAGATTTGTTGTTGTCTGCGCCGTATCCCCCCGGGGGTCTCCCTCTATCCAGGACTATAACCCCAAACGTATTAAAGGAACCATTGTCCACCGGCAGGCTCCTGGAGACGCGGTCACATTGGGAAGAAAAATGCAAATTCCTTTAGTGTCCGGCATACAAATGGTTACGCGCATAATTGCCACCGACGAGTGAAGCCGTACTCGCCCCCCACCCCCCCGTCCACCAACACAAAGCTTATAACAGCTACCCCTTATTTCTCCTGTTTAACAGGAAAAAACTCATTGGCCGTAATTACCCCATAATTCACGCGCTCGGCGTTACCTGCGTGCTTTACGAGGGCCGAGACACGCTCCCCTGGTATTTCCACACATAATATCTCTTTTTATGAATGCCTCAGGTGTCGTTCCTGGTTACAAGGGCCTGGCTTGTACCGACGCTCTGCTAATTCTCCGACAGCCAGCATGGTTCCAAGGCAGGGCTTGAGAATTACCAGAGCGTCGGTGTGATATAAAGCAGATAAGGCCCTACATAGTAGCGCGCGTGTCTCCCAAACACCGGGCCCACTTCTCAGCCACATATTTAAAGGGAAACTGGGCTTTTTAGTAACTTAAATCCATATTTACGGTCAACTAGCGTTACCATCAACCACACCGCATACCTAGGAGCTCTCGGTTTTTGCCCCCTGGTTCTTGGGGGGCAGATTCTCAGAGTCTGGAGCCGACTCCTTCCTATTCTACCCCTGCTGTGATCATATATGAGACTCCCAGTTGGTGCTTTTGCTCCCAGTATATTATGGTCGAAATTCCTGCTTGAATGCAGGTGACTCAATTAAGTGTATCTTTAAATAATGACAAGTAAAGGTTACCATGACGACCGATATTAGAGTCACTACATAAAATCATGTAAGTCATGGTAATAAGGGGTGATGGAGATGTGATGAAGACAATGATGGCCTCTCTTCTATACATGAAAAAACTCAGTAGATTGTAAGCTCCTGGGAACAGGTCACTAACCCCCCTTATAATAAAAAAACACAATAAACAATTGCTATACAATAAACTCTAATACTACCGTGGACCCCAAAATACCAGGGGTTACTGCAAACCCCAACCCTTTTGTCTGTTGGAAGGTCATATTTACCCCATGTTCTAGAAATATAAAATTGTAATATAAATTTTTTTCACCAACGGGAACATTTTTTTTTTTTTGGTCCCGTAATAAATGCTGCTATACGGGACACCATAAATACAGGTTGGATATGAGGCACAGAGGAGCCCGGCAGACCCTTTTCATATTAATCCCCCCGTATGAAGACGTAGCGGAAAAGAGGATGATATTAACCCTTATTAAAAAATTCTCTCTGTCAACAAGCATAGGGCAGCGCACTTAAAATATGGATGTGATTTCGCGCAAGTCCCAAACCAGATGTTCTTGAAAGTAATAAACGCTGGGGGAAAAGAAGAAAAAAAAAAATAAATTTGGGTGAACGGTCTCACAAAAGGGAGGAAACCGTGAACACAGCCGCGGTTTCGATTAAATTGACCTGTCCCAAGCATGTTCTGGTTAATGGGATGACCAGCTGCGATACAATGTAGCAGAGGCATAAAATTTTAGTGTCTGCAACATCTGCATTGTAATCTCTTTCTCCGCACTCGCGCTGGGAAGGAGTGGAAAGCTCACAGGATACTGTGCGGATTTCGCAGAACAGGGAACGTCATCCAACCACGTCCATGTTTAATATCAGACTTCCCCCAAAGGACCCCGATATATCGTCTTTTTTCAATATTCTACCATTTGAAAAGAAAATGTTTGTTTGAATCAATATGATGTCATATATTTGAGGTTAGGACAATTCGAGGCCCTCTCTTTTACAAGGAAGACGATCCTCTTGTTCATCCAGGTACATGAGACGTGAAGGTTCTCAGGTAGAACCTGGAAAACTCCTTGAAAGTTGCCATTGGGCATGAAGGTTCTTCTACTTGGTGCAAAGTGATCTGCCCAGAGTTTCCATGACCAGTTACATTGTTTCATTAGTAGTTCGATATCCACAGTTTCTGAGATGCTTTTGTTGGCCTTGGTGTCCCCCCATAAGTTATATTGCCTCTAACACCCATGAGGACCAAGCCACGCTTTTTGTAGAATGAGAACTTTTAGAAATTAGAATACAAGCAAAACAAGGATTAATACATATAATTCTACATGAAACCACATGAGGAACTGAGAAACACCAAGGTTTACCACCGCAACCAGCATCCTTTCCTAAAGCTTTGGCTTGGGGTACGAGCTATATTCTCATGAGATAATTTTTAACCAACTCAGCAAGGGAACACAAAATTACCTTGTATAAAAGAGCCAACAACCAAACATTGTTCAGCCTTCAGAAGCATCATCAGAACAGGGTCAGTGATATCTCCTCACACTTACGTGAGCAAGGAGCTCCATATCTGGACTCACCTTTACACTTGGTGTGAAAACCAAGAGCTCCTCCAAGGTTTAATTAACATACATACAATATTTGAGGAGCACTTAATAGCATCAGAGCCTCGTTGGAGGTTTTTCCTCTGTAATGGCACAAGTGACCTAACATTTGAGACACTCCTGAGCAGGGATGCATCCTAGGGCAGACTACTTACCGGCTTTCCGTACACGGTTGAGCGGTTTTCAATTTGTTTATGTATGTAAATACATCCTTCAGGTCTCTTAGGGTTCACCCCAATCGTAAAGGGGAGTCCAGACGTAAGCCTCCTTGCTCATTTGAGGCAAGCATCATGTACCAACCATGGCTAATGAGGGCTAAAAAGCCTAGCTGGCATCCTTGGTTTGGTTGCCCTGATAAAAGTTCCCTTATGTTTTGCTTCTTGTCTGTTCTTGCAGGTGGCATCATCACTGGCTACTCTTTTTTGTGTTTGGCTAAATGTATGAGGAGTTCTACCAAATGGAGTTTAAATGACAAAATATTGCGTGGCTGGTTGAGAAAAAGTTTTTTACTCTATGATACTGAATCATTGATAAAAATGCTCTTATATTCTCTGCCCGCTATTACTAAGAGGAAGAATTCGGAAATTACTACCCAGAGGACAATAACGTCAAATAGTCATGAGACTGATGTGAACTAGACAGATGTTTGGCCTCCTTCCTCTGTGATCATGAATGGAGGGTAGCCAGTCAGTGTAGGTGGCCACAGGGGGGAAATAATGGCGACACAATTTAAAATCCCCCAGGAAAAAAAAATGTGGGTATATTAGCAGAATGAGATAAACCAATGTGAGCACCTCTCCCCAAAATATACTTTAGATTCAAAAGTCATATGTCTATCGCATGCTTGTCTAAATACCCCCACTGTATTAGCCTCTACCTCTTCAGCTGGGAGGCTGCTCTACATATCTACACCCCCTCGGTAAAGTAAAGTAAACCTTCTTTACAGTCTATCAAAGCTTCTTAATCTCTGGTCTTGAATGGTTGCTTCTTGTTCTAGCATTACTCCTCATTTGGGGACAAACTTCCCCCCAAACTTTGTTAAATCCTTTTTAATTTATTGAAAACCCAAACTACCTTAAAAAAAGCATTTGTAGTTGAGGCAGTGGACCACCACCCAGGTTTATTATACCCCCACTACAAAAGACAGGGGGAAATAATGAAGTCATTAATACAAATTGTGATCGTTTTGAATAATTTACAATATTCCATGGGAGATCTGAGTTTCAGGCTTCAAAAAGGATGGCGGGTCGTTACATTGTTTTAAAAAATTTAAATTAGAATAAGTTGGTGGTCTTTTCTAGAGACACTTCGGGGCAAACTAAAGTTAAAGAAACCGCCAGAACTTTTCCAAAGCATTTTTCTCATAACTGCATCAGAAACAAGACAACATAATGAGGAACAGAGCCCGGGCTTCCTGAGCCAAATGGATATTCCGCTGCTCTCGGAGAGACGGGTATCTGTGGCTTTTGAGGTTTCGCTTCAGATATGGTTGTCTCATGTATGAGAAAGAAAAAAAAAATAATAATACACAAATAAAAATATGAAACATGCATTTGTAACGATCGGGCTGCCAGAAGACTCTCTGGGATATGTAGAAAAATGTAAAAAAAGAAAAATGGTATCAAACTTAAAGGCCACAATGGACACCAGGTCACCAAACTTCTTTCTTTCCTTCCTTAGCCTAAAAGAGGTCTACAGGAAGCCTTGATCTTCTTGGTCCTCAGACCACTACAACCATTATTAGAAGAAGAGAAGCTCCAGGCCTATCTATTGGTACATCTTATTTTACACCAAGCTCTCCTTGCCATGTGTTTAGGCAAGAAAGCAATGTGCGATGTTCCCTCTTCGGCCCAAAGGCCCTGCTGGACAATAACCAACCCAACCAAGAAGCTTGATGGTCTTCAAAGCCATGGGAGGTCCATCTAGATCCAACTAGACTGCCTTTGTGGGTTTGGTCAGGGTGATATCTGTAGAGATTGTATTCTCTGTAATTCCAGAAGTGAAGAGATGCCCCGTGGGTAGATTATTAAGCGGCTGTCTGTCTTTAGTCGAGTTCTTCTCAGACCTTCTCAGACCTAGTGAAAAACAGATGAAAATATTAATAGTTGTTGGTAATATTTAGCTCAGAAGAGACTGAAATCTTACTGTTTTGTTGTGGTTGTGTCCTGACTAGAAAGACTGCTGAGACTTTGCAGATTGTCCAAATGATGTAATATTGGAACTGGATCCTTCGCTTCTTTCTTCTAGAAAACGTCGGCATTCCACCCTTTGTAAACAGATCTATCAAGTGAACCCACATTTTTTTTGTATTACTTTTTATATATATATATTTTAAAAATATATAGTTTTGGTTTCAGAGTAAAACCCATAAAACCACCCAACCTGCCAAACGATATAGCGGTTTCCTCATCGCGTTGTCTTGTATTGTCTAGGATTTTTTTTTTAGTTTAGCGCAAGTTTACACAAGCTCTGGTTACAGATGAAATAAAGCAGCCGCGAAGTCTTTTGTGGTCATTGTTGTCCTGGCATCCTGAAGCACACTGCGGTACCGCGGTTCAGCGGAATGTTCAAGGCTTGGGAGAAACAATGTAGCGTGTTCTGGTTGCAATGCTTTTTGGGGGTTGTAGTTGAGAGCAGCAAGAATGTTTGACTCTCTCAAGAAGTCTTCATAACTTCATTGGCGTCCCCATTCTCTGCAACCACTGAAGACCTTGGCTTTGATGTTCTCCTAGATGAGGCCTTCAACTACACAACTATCTTTAATAGCTACTTTAGGCATGGTGATTCCAACCTGCTTACCTTCACAGTTACGTAGATCAAACTCACCTGATGTGTTCTTCTTTTGGGATTTGACAATATGATGTCCTTTCCCCACCACTTCATGTCTTAGAGCCATGTCGTTGGGGGAGATCAGAGATCTTGTTGTAACAACCCATTGAGCAGCAGAACACTAGGGGGTCTGACCGCCCAACATTTGCCCCCAAAGTCTTAGGCCAGAATGCAACCCTGCTTACAACCTTTTGTTGCATGATAGAATGGGAAATTAATAATGAGTTAATACACAATTTATTAGAAATTCTATTAATTTTTAAATCATTTTTTTTGCCCAAATCAGTTTTTTTTTTTTTTTTTTTTTTTTTTTATATAACTATATTAAGCAGATGCCACAGAGTCTGGGGATCTTTTTTTAACCCTTCCGGATTAATGGTTCTTCATTTAAGAATCCAATAAGTTTCTTAATTAATCATTCTAGTTAAATGAATTTAATTAGATGGGAATTTCTCTCCAGCTGCTCAGAGCTGGTTTTAATCAGGCGTGAAAAGACTCGGAAAAGATGTCTATCAGGGACAGGAAAAATTTGGAGGGGGGGGGTAAATTTGCAAAATAAGAAAAAAAACTTTTAAGCTCTTATTAAATTTGTAAATTGGTTAAAAAAAATAAATTTCTAGGTTGTTCTATAGAGAGCAGCCGTTTTACATATTTTTAGGATGCCTTTGAGGCTTAAACTTGTTTATATTTCTTTACAATCAGAATTGAAGTTAAGCGAATTAAAACATATTGTATTATGAATTATATTGTTGTAGAAAAATACAGCACAAAAAAAAGATAATTTTGCTAATAAATGTAAATTTAATATTCCAATATGTCACTGATTATTTTTTGGGGTTCCATGGACTATATTCCAATCAATGTTCCCAGTTTGCCCCAGGCAAGTCGGGCAGAAGGGTTTTTAAAAAATGCAAAATGCCGGACCAATCAAAGGCAGGAGTGTAGATGCATGATGGGAAATCTTATGGGATGGCTATAGCCTTTGAGAATTTGATTATTAAATTTGATTCTATTGTAGAAGCTAATGGTGGAAACCAAAAAGTCCTTCTGGAAACCATGTCTTGTCTGAATGAAGTCACCTGTATTCAAGCAGGGATTCCAGCTGCACCAGTTGAGATGTTCAGATGTCATCAAAGCATAGGAGAATATGAAGGACATAGCCTCAGTCTGTGGGACTCTAAGAATCTGCCCGTTTGCCCCGGGACCCTGAGCTTTGGGTAACAAAAACCCCAGAGGCTCAGGGGCAGACGCCAACTCTGCCGAGCATTGTGAATGTGCTGAGAGCGCAGACTTCTACTGGGAAGCGAGTCTGTTTGCCTTTAAGTGGGGCGTCTCGCAGACCGGCCATGCGATACACATTTTCCAAAAGCATTTCCATTCAAGAAGGAGGTCTGCTCACTTTACGACTGCTTCTGTTCTAGAGTTGAAAACCTCTTTTGTAGAATTCTATCCCGATCGTTTTCTCCAAGAGCATGTACTCTGGAATCAAAGCGGGGGTTAATATCCTAGATGGCCTTCAATTACAAGGCTGCCCAATTCAATGAGCCTCTAATCTACAGCTCATTTTGCGGAGGTCCCTAGGGGTTCGGAAACAGGTGTGACACGTTGTATCTCCATCCCGCTCCTTTGGAACACCGGGTTCTCTCAATGAACCTGCTGAGTGATATTCCATCTGCGGGTTTGGACGGAGTCCATCTCTGTCTTACTCGGGACTATAAAGGACGGAGAATAGTAAATGGTTTCGCACATATTTTGAGTATACGGCTCCGGCGGTTCTTGAATTCTGTTCTGAAATGGCTTCCTGGATGTGACTTTCAGGTCTGGGCTCACTAATATCGTAATGGAAATCGCAGTCCTTTCAGAGAGATGTCTGCAAAGGTCCATGAAGGAACTGAAGACTATAGCTTGCCCATTCAAAGCCCTTGCTAAACCCATAAGGTCTGTTTTTTGGAAGGGGAATAAAGAAGTGCCTTTAGTCCCCCCCAAGGAGAGCATACGGATTGGGTTACTATTCATTCACAGAATATTTCGAGTCTTGCATAGCGTCTGTTTTACCTGCGCAAAATAAAAGATACGAGTACTTCCACAATGCAAAAGGTTTTCCATACTGAGCCTAAGAGCTTACACTCAAACTAGTGCCTGTAACTAAACATATAACCCGTGGTTTCTAATGAAAATGCCCTGTGTATATTATTTGAAGATCTGTGCATGTAGGAAGGCAGTGAAGAAAAAAAGTTGAAAATATATGTGAGAGTGGAGTGTATGTGTGTGTGAGCATGAATGTGTCACAATGTCATGTCCACGGAGCTAACAATCTGGCCGACATTTGATCATACATTGGAAGGGTTAAGCCACTTAGAGTGCTAGCCATGGATTTCCCAAAACTGTTCCAAAGTCGCATCTTTCATCTTTGCCTCTGACCCTGGAGGACCACGGAGGGTAATTAATTTTGTCTTACAGGGGCTGTATTAAATTGGATAGCCTTTGGTGAAAATAGGATTAGAAATGGGGTTTAGCCCGAGAGAGGACAGAACTGAATCTTCCCAGGGGCCGTCGGATGGCAAAACTCCTATGCTGGGGGCCGGAGGTTTACGGAGATCTGCTGTAATTTGTAATGTCACAGCTCCCAGAGTTTGGTCCTTGACCAAAGCCGTAAAAGCCCGTCTATGTGCTCTGACACTTTAGATGAAAATATTTCTGCCTGGCCAACAATCGAGGAAGGAGACTTATCCAGTCCCCACCCTGCAAAAATATTAATTATTCACCGAATAAATATGGCATCATTTCAGAACTCAAAGAATGAAATTGGCCTTAGGCTCCTACGGAGACAGACACTTGGGTATTGCCACCTCCAGACCTTCCAGCAGCAGCACTGAAAAGAAAACATCCACTTCAAAAAATATTTTTAAAACAATAAATTAAGAGCAAAAAATAAGATTTTTTTTATTCTCAAACCTTCCCTTTGCCAAAGAACATTTTTATTGTTTTTTTTTATAAATCAAAAAAAAATATAGTTTAAAGAAGAATTATTACTTTTTTTTTAAATTTAAAAATTAAAAATTATTATTTCTCTCCTCTTTTATTGTTTAAAAATATTTCCGGTGCACTGTGTTGTACTTTGGTATCTTCTGTTATGAATCCCTCAATAAACGGAGAATTAAAAAAAAATAAAAAAAATAAAAAAAAGTATGATAGACTACACTGAGCATAAAAAAAAAATATATTTTTTCCAATAGGAGCAAAGCCAAAATCAAAGCGATAAGTACTTCTGTTTTCCCCAAATAATTTATAAGAAAAACAAAGTATATTACGGCTTTTAAATTGCAATTAAATATTACTCATTATATTCATCGGAATCTCCAGCAGGACAAAGAATCTTTTTGTGGTACGGAGAATAATATCTTCCTCTTTCTTATCAGCGTTCTTCAGTTTTTTTTCTCCGTACAGGTGCTACAGGAGATCAAAGACAACGACGTTCCTCTGTCTCCAACTAGATGACTGCCAGAGAATAATGGTAGATAAGAACATATGATACATATAGTATAGTCGGAGAGCTGGGGAACGACTCTGTTGTTGAACCTTGTAGAGTTCTACAATCCATGACAATGGCTACTAAAATGATGAAAAACTTAGGGCAAGCGTTGAATTCAATGCTGGTCAAGTCAACTCAAAACCACTGGTGACAAGGTCTGAGGCCACTAGGGACGGCCCTAAGAGACAACGTTGTTTGCCTATAACAGCACGTTAGCCTTTTGGTTAGGACTCCTGGTAGCGTGGGTTTAGCGTAACTTTATGGGTTCACTGTGAAAACCGGAACACACAGGGATAAATATATCTCTTAGTCTAGAAACAGGCCAAAAGGTCAGGGCAGGCTGAGTTCAATGCAGGTCAAAGCACTCATAAAGGTCAAAACCTAGAAGACAAAACAGAATAAGGAGAGCACTCAAAAGATCAACGAAAAGGGCTCATTAGGCAGGTGACGCCTGTGCCTGAGTTACAGTAAGTAGACGAGACAGGTGTCTGATATTGTAACTCCAGGCTGCGTGTATGGCCTCACAAAGAGATTCTAGAAACCAACTCCAGATCCATATGCATGAGGACTTCAGGAAAACCCAACAGAGGAGGACGCTGAAGATGCATTAAAGATTGGGACAGAACAATGGCCAACACCAGCATGGACCCTGATGAACCTATTGATGTTGAGTTGGCCATTGCTAGCCTCCCATGGAGTCCAAAATGGAATTGGTCCCTCCAGGTGGTGGTTGTGTCTCTCATATGAGTCGAAAGTCTGGGTTGGTAGTCAATGGATGTCATGTCTTTTATGAGCCAATGCTCTGGGTCAACGTTCCTTTATTTTTTAGGAGCCCAGTTGACTTTCTTGAGATAGAACCCTTTTTTTCAAGACGGTTGTGCAATATAGTTGCAAATTTATTATAGCCAAGTAAATATCAGCCAATATAAGCTACATTTCACAACGGAGGAGTCGCCAATACGAATTAGTACATTGACATATCGATGTTAGTGAAATTGTGCAACATTTAAAAAAAATATGTTAAAATACTGTTTTTTATTTGCTCATAGGAAAAAGAAGATGGTATGAGTGTTATTTGGCTGGATGAGGATGTTGCCAGTAGTACTTGGCTGGGATAGAGGTTGGGAAATAGTTTTAAAGGACCATCTGAATAATGCATTCCCCTCGATGTGTGGGAATCTTTCTCAAGCCTTTCTTTCTACACCTGCGAGGCAATGGAAAATCAGGGAGGGAGGCTGGCTTGGTCAGGAAGGTCAGCGAGGGAGGAAGAGACTCCTCGAATTATGTCATGAATGGAGAGGAGCTGCTTTTAGAAACATTACATCTCCCAAAAAAAGAGAAGGTTCGCTGCGTAACGACATCCTGCGCTCTTATCTTATTCAGGGCGTGCAAATGAGCTGCACCCGGTGACCCGGTTATTCATCGGCATGAAATGTTCTCTGCCCGGCCCCGGCGCTTGCTTTGTGGGACCAGCTAGATCTCTGAGCCCCCTTGTCTGGCTTATCAGGATACAGACCAGCTGTTTATAGCGCATCCTTTACAAGAATAATGTTAACTTGTGGCCATGGCAATGGGCTTTCTGGCTCTTTAAAAATGGCTACAATGTCACATGAAGGTCTTGCAACAGTAAACTTTATTATATATATATATATATATATATAAATATATATATATATATATATTATATATACATATATATATAGACATATATTATATAATATATATATTTTTATATTGTGTATATATAATATGTTTTTATATATATATATATATATATACACACTGTATATATATATATATATATATATATATTATATATATATATATATATATATTATTTTTTTTAAGGTATATATATATTACATTTATTTATATAGCACCAGCAGATTCAGTAGCGCAGTTGCAATAGTGACATATATTTAACAAAGACAGTTATTACACTGACAATAACATTGTAATGGTACGGAAAGAGGAGAGAGCTTTGGTCTTGTGATCTTACAATCTATCAAGTTGAGGAAGCAGACCTGGGCCGGACTGGCCATCTGGCAAACGGGGCAATTGCCAGGTGAGCCTCTGGCCATCAGCCCCCCATTCTCACCCTATCTGCAGCAGATTAGCTGCCCCCCAAAAATTAATCAGACCGAAGAGCATGATACCGATGGCGCACGTCCAGGATCCTTTCCCGCATTAGGGAAGTTATTTTACCTTTCTTTGCCGCAATAAAAGATTAAACGACTTGGTCGAAACCCCTGGTTATTTCTCCATAACCAGCCAGTCATCCCTTTTTACCGGATTTCTCTAAATAAATAGCGGCTTTTATTTGCATAGATTAAAAACAAACAAACATACAGGTAAACATTACATTATTCAAACAGAAATGAATCCATCCTTTTGATAGACGAATCCATAAGTGGACGTGGAAGTCCACGGGGTTACGGAACGTTCGATAACATCTCCGCTGCCTTCTGCTTTCTACTTCACCCGAAAATATAGTTAGCGTTTCCTTTCGACCGTCTGCCAGATCTTCCTTCCCGATAAGTGGCGAGCAAACATTGGAAAAGTAAATACTCTGCCGAAAAAGAAAAAAGGGGAGACTTCTGATAAACAGTGTTCTGTGCTCCAGCACTCAATGAGAGAGGGATCATTGAAAGGGTTTTGTCTAGGGGTCATTGCAGTCATATTTGTTGATGGTACTAGGTCATACTGAGAGGGTGGTATATAAGCGGAGCTGCCTCCCAGCAGAAGTGGTAGAGGGTAATACAGTGACGGTATTAAACATGCATGGGATAGGCATACGGCTCCTGAATCTAAGACGAGACCAACGACTGATTAAGGTTTGAGTCTTTACAGCAGGAGAAACGGACAGAGCAGACGGGGGCCGAATGGGGCCGACATGCCGGCAGATTGTGTCATTTTGTTAGGAAATGCCAACAGCGCATTCAAAAACAGACAATTTCTTGCAATAACCCTTACAAACTTTTTCCGAGCCGAATAATTGTTGCAACATCTCTTTTAGCAACGGCCATGTATTCGTTTTGTCTGAAAATCAGAACCTGACATTTCCACTTATTATTACCCAAAGCTTTTTTTTTTTTTTTTTTTAAATGTTCCTCCCTTTTGCTCGTCTGCGTCGATTTCCTGATCATGAAGAGATTATGTGATCCGAAAGGTAAAATTATCTCTTCGGAGGACGAGGGGCGGCGTGAAAGCAAGCCGAGTTTGTAATGATACCCCTGGGAAGTCCGAGCCGACGGTCGGAAGGCTTCATTGAGGAGAAGTGACCGTTACCACGGAGACCAGTCGCAAGCCCAGAGGTATGAAAGATCCTTCCCGAGAAGAACGTAACAAAGTATCGACCCTAAACTCCGCACGCATGATATGCCGCCTCGACACGCGATATATTTTTGCTGTTTTTTCTGTGTTTTTTTAAGATTAGATCCGTTGATGGTCATTCTTTGGCAGTAAAAGAATGAAGAAGTGAGACTCTCATTCCTGACTTAAGCCACATTTTCATCTCTTGGAGAACCCTCGCAATTTGAGACTATTAATGAGGTTTATTCCTTTTTTACACGGGATTGGGGAAGAAAAGCGGCCCAGAGATACCCTCATTCCCAGCAAACATTCTGAGCTCCTAGAAAAGAGGGGCATCAGGGGAGGAAAGAGGGGCATCAGGGGAAGAATGAGGGGCATCTGGGAAATAAGAGGGGCACAAGGTTTTCGCGAGTGATAGAAGGACTGTCCCTCCTAAATAGGGACACAGAGGTTCTAAATATTTTCTTATCCCACCCTATATATTCTCTCTAAAGCATAGATGACAAGTAAATTCAATAGCCTAATTAATAAATTAGACTCTAAGGGGCTGAATGTATAATTACTTTGGACTTCGTGAACCCTTCATCCCCCCCCCCCCGTTTGGCTGATATGGACTAATGCGCTATGCGCTACTATTATGCGATATTATCTTTAATGACCCTCCATTAACATGCAAAGAGAACTCCTAATTGGCAGTAATTAACATAATTGCTAGAACCAAGATATGTGATTTGTAGCACGAGAAAAGCTTTGATTAAAAAGAAATTTTCTTTAGGAGGGAGGCAGGGAGCATTTTTTTTTTTAAATTTCGGGTTTTAATGTTTATTTTTCCTCTGGTTACGGCTTTTCGGTTATCTGTGGGAGGCCATAAATTAAAGCAGGCCTGTTACTATTATAGCCATATTTACTTTGGGCGCTGCCATAGGCCTGGCCCATAGTTTTCTCCCTTCTTCTCCCTGACGATAACAATGGCTGCCTGGACCAATCAGCAACTTAAAGACCGGGGAGTAATTCATTTGAGAAATAATCCAAAGAATAGGCTGCCCTAAAGTAAGATGGCTGCCCTGTGGTATACACTAGAGAAGGATTATCATATATATATAAATATATCTTTTTTTTATCTGTAACCACCACTATTTTCATAAAGTTATTTAGCGTAATAGAGAGTAGATGACGGAATTGGAAAAACAGAAGGATCTGATTTAAAATGGACGGTCTCATAAAATAGGGGTTTTTTTTCCCACCATAAACACGGCTAGTTTGAAATAATTTTTAAGGCAAAAAAAGGTAACCATGAATCTTTATTTATTTGTCCCTCCCTTAAAAAAATGCCTGGGTTCAATCATGAAAAGCCGAGCCCTAATGCGAGACCTAAAGTTGTAGTTGATGGTCAAGAAGAGGAGATTAGGATACAATAAAAATATTCAATAATAAAATTAACTAAAGATACATTTATTTATTTTTTATTTTTTGGGGGTTGGTGCCTTTAAGACCCAGGAAGACATTTTTCTGAGCCGGAAACTCAGAGATTCATAAAATACACCAACACATTAGGCATCAGTCATAAAAGTTAAGAAGCCTCCAATTCTAGGACCTCCGGGGATCAGTTCGGCCTCATAAATATACAAAATGAACATTTTTTTGTCCGTGTTTTTGCCAGACACACCCCAGGCCAGATAATCGAGATGAATCACACCCTAGATCTCTGATTAGGAATGAGAGATTCACACAGGGAGGTCTCATCTGGGATACCGCGATCACTCAGTATTGTCACAAAGAATTGGGGACCCTTTGAGTGGCCGTTAGCTGCCATGGGGGCAAAACTAAGGGGGCATTGGGCTATAGTTTCTGCTCTCTGTATTATTGCGATTAGAACAATCCAGTATAATTTCTGGAACCCCTAGGTTTGTCTTCATTCTAAATCTCCAAGGGCTTTGTTTTTCTCATGGTGCTTGGCATGACTTTGACAAAGTCCCCGGCTGTAGAGTTTGGCACCATAAGTGCCCATGACCATGGATCCTTTAATAATCATGCAGAAGAGTTTTTGGTTCTGTCCTGGTTTTGAGTTTCACCTTCCCAAGTGTTCTCCATAGCAAGGAGCACGCGTTGGCTCTCTAAAGTCTTCACATGCGCATGCGGAAAAACACCCCATGGATGCGCAAATCTGGCTGTAGAACAATCTGCACACGTATGGGGATCTGATGCCCCTAGAAGACGACCTAAATGCCAGTTCTCATGCTAGGATGTCCTGGTGTGATTATAGACAACCCAGCAGGGTTGCAGGTGATGGACATCAGTGTCACTCCTTGGAACCTAGCTGGAGGTTCCCATGTCCTGACCCAACAAGCATCTTATTGCGCGTGGGGCGCTAGTGAGCAGACAGGAGCCTGAGCCTACGCGACCTTCAGTGACTGTAAAAAAGACACTGACTTTGTACCCTTGTACGCCAGAAATCAAACCTTCTGATGACCTTCAGGATAGCCGACGCATGGTCTCATCTTAAAGATGGAGTCTGGGGAGATTCAGCTCGTTGATAATGGGTTAAACGGAAGAAAAGTCTCTCTTCTTTCACACACATGAAGAATTCCATCTCTCGCGCACGCATGTGGAGTACGGTGATCTCTGCCAGACACAGCAGAGCCGGACACCTTATAGACCCCTTGCCATGCTGGTTTACAACCCATCTTCCATTACTGGGATTCTGCTCCCGGGGTCCTTCTCTCCAATATAAATACCGCCGAGGGCTGCAGTTATACGAGCGAGCGGCGCTGCGGGGATTTCTCTGCTTCAGGCAGGGGTCACGATGTGGTCGTGTCAACAACCTCTTTTATTTTGAGTATAACATCATATAACCTTCTTTTTAACCAATTCTGTACCAGACATGGGAATAAATAGTGGGGGGGTTTTAACGCTTTTCTTTTTTTAGAATTCCATTCAATAATGGATAATGCCAAATAAAACTACACGCAGTCATGTAACGCCTGTAGCACGTATACAATAGATCAATATGGACAATATACATAACGAAAAGCAGATCATAACAGCAGATCGGCCCCATTCGGCCCCCATCTAGTCTGCCCGTTTTTCCTGCTGTAAAGACTCAAACCTTAATCAGTCGTTGGTCTCGTCTTAGATTCAGGAGCCGTATGTCTACCCCATGCATGTTTAATACCCTGTATTACCCTCTACCACTTCTGCTGGGAGGCTGTTCCACTTACCTACCACCTCCTCTAAAAAATAAAACCTCCTTATATTAAATCTCGGTCTCTTTGGTTTAAGACTAAGAACTTTTTTAAGCGAAAAACCCAAGATTACAAACAAAGGTGGGCCAAAATTTTTAAAATAGTATAAAAAAAAATTGGGGGGAAAAAAACATGCATTTCAGTCTGGAGTTTTCACAAGCAGTTACACCATGACGTAAGAAGTAAATAAAGTTATTGCACGTATTGTGACATCACCAAGAAAACCTCCCTGTATTAGATAATCACAATAAACAATAAATAACGCGTCTTATATGACCCCCACCCCACCATTCCTTCTCCCATGTTATATTGAGGGAACTCTGCTCTACCCCCTCTCCTTGTTTTATGATAAACATCTGCTTAATATGCTCTCCCCCAAAGCTGACGGAAGGTGACAGCTGCATTTCGGCCTCGCACGTCTCTTCCAATATGTTTTCAGTTACTCAGATCCGGCTGCTGTCCCCCTAGCACCCTGCAGGCACCCGCCTGGAAGATAAATTCATTAAGATCCTTATTTCTTTTCCGACGGGGTGTACGCGCCTGAAAATGTAACCCCTCAATGTCCGTTCTGTACGAACGCAGAAAAAAGATTTTTTTTCTAGTTTTTGACCTCGGTTTTGTAACATTCCGCGCGGTTATCGCCCTCCTTGCCAACTGGCTCAGTCTCAAAGGGACCCTGTCACCTAGAAGCGGAAGAAAATCTATAGATCCTCAGATTAAATAAAAAAAACTTATCGACGAACTTCTAGACTTTGCCCAACGCTCTGCCTTTGTTATCGACCTCCCTGGTACATAAAATATAGATATATTTACTAGCGGTTTGGCTGTAACAATGAATAGATCATTCCGAGACATCATTCACAAAGTTCTCTGTTACTTTGACACGACGCGGCCCTTTTATCCCAAAATTTTTGCTAAATTTTCTTACAATCATGAAAATGGTTTGAAAATCATTCTAAATCAAGACTAAATGTTGAGCTGCTGACTCAAGAATGATCACATCTGGGTCAAAACAACCCTCGTTAGAGGAACAGAAGCCTGGGAAGCCTGAAGATTCCATAGATATAGATATCCAAGGATCTCAAAGAATGTTGACTTGGGGTGGGAAGTTCTAATCATGGCTTCCGCTGGAATAATCTTGGGGGACTGTTGGAACCCCCTTATACATGAACACTCATGTCATGGTACGGGACCTAAATAATTAAACATTGAGAAGAAGGTACAGTTCCATTACAGATACAGATATGTCTTCTACTGGGAATGCTCTACATGAGGTCTTCATGGTGACAAACTCAACAGTGACCATCTCACCGGCTTCTGTTCCAGAAAGTGTCCCCTTGCATTCACCTGTTGAATAGCGTTTCCGTCAGAACCACCGTGGACTTATCTCGGAATAACTTATGTGTACCACAAACAGCTTGGACGTTGGCAAATTTATCAACTTGAGGTCAACCAAGTCGATAATGGATACTATGCCACATGTGGATCCAGTTGGAAATATCATCCCATACAGTATTTATTAAGAAGAAACCGGACCAAGTGCTAACTACGGACCATTCACCATTTTTTTTGGTTTCCACTCCAAAAGCAAACCTTTATCAAGCCTTGATTTGCCGAAGAACGAACGGAACCCTCTTCAAAAGACAGAGACATTTTGTCTTCGAGCTGACTTTGTCCTCTTCCAGCTTTCTTTCACCACTCGTTTGTTTTGCGTTATGGGCCTGAATCCTTGGAATGACAACAAAAACTCAGCAAGGCCTCTCATTTAATTTTCTTTGGCATATCTATCACACGGGCTGATAAAACGTGAGGATAAAATAACTTCCAACCTCCTGCGCAAGGGTATAGCTACTCTTAGGCCCCGGCGTCCACCCTTAGTAAACCTTGTCCTTTCTAACGCTTTCTGACAGCTATGTTTCAAATAATTTAATCGGCATTCGAAAGCCGAAGAGCGATGTGTATTGTTACTTTTTATGTGCACTGCTGGGATTCCAAAAAGGTATTATGAGACAGAGCCGAATCATTGTCTGAAATAAATCATGCTTAAAAAATAGTCTTTACTTAAACTGGGCTAGAAAAAACATTAGAAATATTATATATTTTTTGTTCTTTTCAGATGTTTATTAATTAAGAAATAAATAAACCGAGATTTATGCATTTCACGGAAGGGTTACTTTCCAACTTAAAGTTGGCCGGTGCCATATTAGGCTTTTAATCATAGCCTTTGTAGCTCACCACAGCCTTAAATGTGTTCCAATAGACTATAACTCAGCAAAATTTGATAGTTACCCTTCAGTTCTTGTACCCATGAGTATGGATAACCTGGCCAATGGAGATTATCAACTTTAGAGCCCAGCCAGAGAGGCGACCTTGTGCTGGACAGTTATGTAACTGTTGTGTTGTTCTCCAAAGTTCCTCGGAATTAGGGTCATGTCCAAGACACTGGCAGCACAATTAGCAACGTGAAAAAATGTGGACAATTAGGCGCTGCTGAGCGATTTCTGGATGTGACACATTTAGCTCTCTCCCTGTTGAATACAAAGGATAGAGAATGTGGTCTACTTTCACCAAACATGCCTTTCTCCATAACGAGGGAGGCTAAAAGGATGACCACATTCTCAGGTCATCGAGCCTGGGTAAATCAAGAATGTTGGGATCATGGTGCTGCAGAGACTCTGCCCACAACCAACATATTTGATGTTCGTCATTATTTTTATCGGCATAAGAGCTCCTCCCTATGGCACACGAGCTCCAATTTTGATGGATCCTCCAAACGTTGGCATAACAATATAGGATGGAGGGTGTGCCACCAGGATCTAAGGTTTTGAGCACCAGCCCCCGTTGTACACTCTACAACTGTTCCTGGTGGTCCAGTGGGTGATTCTGAATTCATTGTCTCCTCTGGCAGACCTTTTTTCGACTGATCCCCATGTGTGGCCAATGGGAGAGCCAATGACGTTGTGATGTCATAGCGTGAAGCTCTTTGTGTTTCAGAACCTGCGGGGAGCAGCAAAGTGTCAGGAACGTCCCAAATCTCAATGCTCCTCTATAGGGCAACTCGGTCCAACCACCCCCCGAGACAGCATTCTGCTCCCTGAGGCAAGAAGAGAGGTGACCAGCGTGGTGGGAGCATGGGACGCCCCCCACCGCAACGGTACACAATGGCTGCCTTGCACTGCTATTAGGATGGCCTATCAACGGGGAAGAGCAACAAAGACCTATGAGCACAAATCTCCGTCCTCCCAGTTAGACCAGCAGTACTATGGAGAGAAGATGTGCAAACCAAGCTCAAAAACCAGAGCTGCTACACTTTTAATTCATCGGTATGTAACACTCCGTACAGTACATGAGTCACGATGGACGACTAATCAGCCAAAAGCCCGTGTTAGTCACCACGTTCTGCTCTGTAACCAGCTCCTTACAGAAGCCAGTCACACATCATTCACGGCCTCGAGGAGCCAAGCTCGGTGCCAAGATGTCCATCCTAGCTGCCTGCGTTAGTCATGTCCAATAAACCCAACACGCCTTCTGACAGCTCCACTGGACGGAGCAAGATCTAGGAGCCCGGCCAGAGATGGATCTCCCCGCGAGACCTTGTGAAATATTACCGTCAGTGCGGATGAACAGACTGTATGGAGGTTCAGAGAAACCGAAAAACTTCATCGACGATATGATCCAGATCGGGCGGGGAAAAGAAAATCCAAAAAAAGTTCAACAGTAACTCTTTTATCCTAAAATGTAGAAGATTTTGCTGTTGTAATCTTTTGTATCGGGATTAAGAGGAACGTACTACTGTCCTCCTTCCAAAAAATAGAAAATACATATTTGATGACATGGCTGATTCCGCGATGATCTCAATTTTGGGATTCCTTAGAATTTTCAACCAATTAGAGAAAAGAAAAAGATGCAAACAGACTCAGACTGGCCATCCGGCAAGCTGAGCACACGCGCCGTGGGCCAGTGTCCGATGGCGCCAATCACTTGCCATTACGTCATGCTGGTGGCCTCATGTCATTTGTTGGGTCCCTGGCCTTGAAGCGCCAGGACCAATTATAATCCCCACTTTGGCCCTATTTATATTATTATATGCAAATTCCTATGAAAAAAAAATGAAAAATAATAATTGAGTATGAGTTTATAATCCATAAATGTACCTATCCCGACCACTGATATCCGAGGGACGTCAGCCTCTGAAACAAGCTGTTTTTGGCTCCGTATTGTAGATATTTGGTTCATCATCTGCTCCCATAATTTTTTTTTTCATTTAAATTTTCCTGAAGCCACCATCTAAAGAAGAGACCTCCGAGATCCAGAAAGCTTATGTAATTTAAAATTTATTTCTATGTTAACCCAATAAAAGGTATCAATGTTGGCCAAAGATTCTGAATGATGATGGACAACTTTTTTTTAAAAGTCCTAATGAGATAAGATCATATTTTTCTTTATTTCATTCATGTTTTATTTTTTATTAATTTTTTATTGGATTTTTATTAATTTTTTTTAATTATTATTAGGATTATAGCAAAATTATGCTAAAAATACTCTTTTTTTATTAGCTAAAGTCCCACCGATTTCTTCCCAGATCTCCTCAAGGTCCGGAGGTGCTGCCTAAAAGCTCGGGACGCGCCAGACGATCTATATATTTCAGATCATTTCATTCTGGGCTAAATGTTATTTGGAAGTTCAGGATGCAATAAACCTGGCAGCTATTTCTACAAAACACACAGATTCAGAGCTCCCAGCCAAAAAAAAATTACAAAAAAAAAAAGAATTCTCCGAGCAGATGTTGTTCATATGGGAAGGGCCCCGTTGGAAGATTTATGAAGGGTTTTGGATCCAACGTGTTTAATTTTTTTGCTTTTAATTACGCAGAGCTTGCACTTAATAACATCATTTATAGTTTTCCGGGATAATCCTTCTTGACACCGTGCAGATCTTTCGTGTGACTAGAAGGAGGAAATTTGCTGCGCGGATTGTCATGTCTGGTGAAGCCATGTGGAGTCTGTCCCTTTAAATGGTTTCTGCCTCGGGAGATAAAGGCATGTGCCTTGTAAACATGTCGAAAAAAAATACTTTTTAATAAAAAAAATAATAAAGAAAAATACATAAAAAAAAGCAATTTATTATAAATCAGCCAGTAGCCTTGGTATAATGTACACCAAGGAAAAGTATCGGCGCATGTCCGCTCGTCCACCTCTGGTCAGCTAACAAAGTTGGCCTCTGGCCAAGAGATCTTGCTGATCTGATTGGATGTACCTCTTAAGGTAGCCAATGAGATCTCACACAGAGGTTGCACTAAACAACCAATCAGCGCGGAGATACATTTATGGCCGAGGTCCTAGGTCTTGCCGCGCCCGCTGAAGATGTCAGAAGGCATGTTGGGTTTATTGGACGTGGCTAGCGAAGGACCCTGGTGGGATTGTGATGAGCTGCACATAGGTCACCCTAGTATACATGGTTCTCGTTAAAAAGAGGAGAGGCTGTCAGTCATAAGCTCACGGTCTGATGACAATCCAGGGACTTTGGGATGCTGGGCCATGTCTCAACTACATTCAGTGAAACAGATGTTGCTGAAACCCTAGAAATCCATCATTCTGCAGCGTTCTATAGATCCACCGTTTTACAACGTTCTGTTGTGTAATTAAAGACCCTGCAACATAATTTCCGTGTTGTTTTCACACACACACACGAGTTAATCCGCGGGGGGGGGGTTTGGAATGGGGGTCTGCATTTCGGCTGAATTAATTCACAGGAATATATTTCAGGTGTGAGAATTTGCCTAGAGGGGTGTAGAGACGCCTCCTCCCTCCACCACACCCAACACCGGCTCCATGAAAACGAGAGATCCCTGAAAATATTATCGTCCCTGACAGATTTCATTTAATTGCCGTCGCAGTCTAATGTTGCTTGTCGGGTATGAAACGCGTTTTATTATTGTAGTTTCTAAAACAAATCTAGTTTATCGACACAATTTAATTTCTAAAGCCGTTCCCTGCTGTTTCTATACACATTATCAGGGCTTTTAGGGCGGTAGAACCCTGCGATACCCTCATACCCAGCAAACATTCTGACCTCCTAGAAAAGAGGGGCATCAAGGGAGGAAAGAGGGGCATTAGGGTAAGAAAAGAAGGGCACCGGATGAGGAACGTTGAACATCAGGGGAGGAAAGTGAGGCAACAGGGGAGGAAAGAAGGGCATCAGGAGGAGGAAAGAGGTGCACTAAGGGAAGAAAAGAGTGACACCAGAGGAGGAAAGTGGGACATCAGGGGAGGAAAGAGGGGCATGGGGGAGGAAAGACAGTCGTTAAGGATAGAAAAAGGGGCATCAGGAGAAGAAAGAGGGGCATGGACATGGGAAGTATGCACATTCAAGGGTGTTGTTAGACTCAACAGAATACAAACTGGAGATTGCAGACTACACACAAACCACCTGGACAACCCACACAGTAAGCATCTGATGTCCACTCATTGCATTTTCAGCAATCACTCATTGTCAACCTCAATATCCATGAACTGGTCTGTAATGCCCAGATCTATAGGACCAGGGATCTTCCCCAATAAGCCAGGGACAACAACCATTAAACCTTCAGTGGAAGTTCCCATATTTGGTGAAAATGTTTCTCAACTACCTGTAAGGTCCAGGGGAGGGCTGGCAGCCTAAGGCCTGGGGGGCAAGTCTAGTCAACTGGCCCATTGCACCATCAAAGCGGCTGCGAGCGACATTGAAAGCGGCCGTCGTGCGGCAGTCACTCCACCAGTGCCTAATGAAATTAAAGTGGCCGGCGTGCAAACACCGCATGCCTCAGCTCTTCATCACACCCCTTTTAAGACGTGGGAAGAGGAGCTGAGGCATGGCCATTGGGTCTGACAGCAGCATGATGCAGGGGCGTACCTAGAGTATTTGGCACCTGTGGCAGACCCTGTATGTGGCACCCCCCCCACACACACACACTTTAAAACTGCATAGTTTCTATGGTTAGGCAAACATTGACAGGGGTACAGCATAACTGTTATCATTATTTACTTAGGGATTATGCGGTACCACCGTCAATGTGTGCCTATACATTGAGCCAGACACTGACAACCCCTATCACTATATACTAAGCCAAACATTGATGTGGTGAAGGCTTACCACTTTAGTGACTGGCATAGTATATAGTAGTGATGCACCGAAATGAAAATTCTGGACTGAAACTAAAAATTCAGCATTCACTTGGCCAAAACAGAAAAAAAAAACAAAAAAAAACAAACTTTAAAATACTTTATTAAAAGTAACACCAAAATTAGACAAAAAAATCAACAATAATATTAACACATATATATATATATATATATATATACACATATATATAACAACAATCACAATCCTATCATGCCCAGGTTCTAGCATGTGCTGGCTGACTTAGCATGATAGGAGTGTGATTGCTGTTTGCAATTATATATATCAATATATATATATATTAATACTGTCATTGAATTATTCTGTCCAATAAAAGTGTTAACACACCGAAGTTGGACCAAAAAATAATTTATAACAGCAATCACACTCCTATCATGCCTAGGCAGCCACTACATGCTGGAATCTGGGCATGAAAGGAATGTGATTACGGACTCCCTATGCCAAGCTATCCCCCAACACTTACACATCCATGCTATCTGAAACCCTCATTTACAAACATTCAGCATAACACCCATCACTCTCACACACTTACATTCAGCATAACACCCATCACTCTCACACACTTACATTCAGCATAACATCCATCACTCCCACACACTTACATTCAGCATAACACCCATCACTCTCACACACTTACATTCAGCATAACACCCATCACTCTCACACACTTACATTCAGCATAACATCCATCACTCCCACACACTTACATTCAGCATAACACCCATCACTCTCACACTTACATTCAGCATAACACCCATCACTCTCACACACGTACATTTAGCATAACACCCATCACTCTCACACACTTACATTCAGCATAACACCCATCACTCTCACACACTTACATTCAGCATAACACCCATCACTCTCACACACTTACATTCAGCATAACACCCATCACTCTCACACACTTACATTCAGCATAACATCCATCACTCCCACACACTTACATTCAGCATAACACCCATCACTCTCACACTTACATTCAGCATAACACCCATCACTCTCACACACGTACATTTAGCATAACACCCATCACTCTCACACACTTACATTCAGCATAACACCCATCACTCTCACACACTTACATTCAGCATAACACCCATCACTCTCACACACTTACATTTAGCATAACACCCATCACTCTCACACACTTACATTCAGCATAACACCCATCACTCTCACACACTTACATTTAGCATAACACCCATCACTCTCACACACTTACATTCAGCATAACGCCCATCACTCTCACACACTTACATCCAGCATAACACCCATCACTCTCACACACTTACATTCAGCATAACACCCATCACTCTCACACACTTACATTTAGCATAACACCCATCACTCTCACACACTTACATTCAGCATAACACCCATCACTCTCACACACGTACATTTAGCATAACACCCATCACTCTCACACACTTACATTCAGCATAACAACCATCACTCTCACACACTTACATTCAGCATAACACCCATCACTCTCACACACTAATCCACTCTCTCCTACCTTTTCTTCTTTCACTCTCACGTTTCCTCTTCCTCCTCTTCTTCTTCTTCTTCTTCTTCCTGTCCTTCCGGTGCACTGAGCGCGGAAAATGTTGGGCGTGGCTTCAGTGTTGTTGCCGCGCGCAGCGAAACGGGAGGGGGCGGTCCGCCCCGGCTGCCGCTCATCTGAGGAGTGCCACCATGCCGGCACGCCTCCAGAAACTGGAGGCGTGCCGGCATGGTGGCACCCCTCAGATGAGCGGCAGCCGGGGCGGACCGCCCCCTTCCCTCCCCCGCCAGGTACGCATGACGGCCGTATTCAATCCTGCTCGCGGCCGCTTAGTTTTTAACTTTGCGGCCGCAGCCGCATTGAATGTCTGTCTGCCGGTCGTCCGTCCGGCCCACCGGCCCGGATTTAGGGCGGCCTGGGGGGCAATTGCCCCCCTGCCCCCCGGCCCAGCCCGCCCCTGGTAAGGTCTATGTAGCCGGATCGGTGGAACCTGCTTGTTGTGATGCTCCCTGTGAGTAAAAAAAAAACAAAACAGGTGTGAACAATAAACCAACGGAGCAGTTTATGAACTCTGAGCTGTCCAGTTTGAACTGGAATAGAAGCAGGTGCCAGGACCTAGCAGGTGCTGCCCCCAGGGGTAGTTAGGAGGGTCCTAGTTTAGCATTCTACCGATCAGGAAAGACTCTCTGGGAAGCTGACGGTCTGTTGGGCAACTACTAGGTCACCAAAGAATTAGGTCTTGTAAATCAATGGTACTGGAGACTGATGAGCCTCCAAGAAAAGTTTTAGCACATCTTTTAATCCTGATCGCACTCCACCCACATGGATCAATTTTCGTTCAGTCTAATGCTGCCACTCAATGGTGGTCAGGCTAGGATACGCCATGCTTAGCGGTCAGGCCTCACCTCTATGATCTTGATCAGTTGTCACAATGACTGCCACCTTTTGAGTACTTACCACCTCGTCGGCTATGTGGCAAATGTAGTCCTGCATCACCAGAAGTGGTCAACCTAGTGGTCTACTGGTAGTCAACAGATAATGGAGGTTGGTTATGCCATGCGACTATTACATATAGCCTGTACATGTATGTACATTCACAGGTGTGTCTGGACATACAGTTAAACAGTTTTTCCGTGTCTGAGTCATGTTCTGCTCAGAGTGTGAACTCTTAAATGCTTATTAATGAGCCAGACCTCAATTAATAGAAAGCAGAATGGACTCATTACACAGCTACCGTTAGCCACCCCAGAACAATGACTCATAACTAGGAATTTGTTCATTTTTTGGCAATTTTTTTGTAGCATTTTCAAGGAGGAAAACAATCATAGGGAAAGCAAGGTTTTGCTTGTTCGTGAGACCTTGGCATAGAGAGAAATAAATGACTAGGAGTGTCTCAGAGGTTGTCCATCAGTCTTCCCCGTGTCTTATCCACAAGCTCGACTTCCTCGTCTCCTTCAGTAGAAGTCATACCCTCTATACCATATTCTTTATGTTCCTCTTGTAATTTGTCATGGGGGCCAGACAGTTACATTACAAGAGGTTGGGAGAGGTAGCGAGAGGTCTCACAGGTGAGACTCCATGTTGACAGCCCGAGGAAGGAACAGCCTAGAACTAGGAGCCTAGCAGTGAGTGACCTTGCAAGGAAGCTTTAAGGTCATAGAGAGCCATGTTCTCACTGGACCTCCATATGTATTCTATAGGGTGATAAATGTATGTTGTGGCCCATTTATAACTCATTAATTGGCTTTTTCTTCTTTTATGGAGCAGAAGCCAATTTTTTGTCGTCTTTGATCTGGGCTGCGGCGTTGAATGTGGTAGAACAATTATGGAGTGAACCTATAGCGTGTGAATATGAACGAATAGCTGTTGGTGCCTTTGCTTTTCCGGTCCAGGTTACTCAAGTGTTAGAGTCGCAGGGATGGCGTTGAACGTAAGTCCACATGCGAAGGTAATCAAGGCTGCTCCAGGTGTGCGTATTATTTCCAGGTGGAGGAGAACCGTTCATCCTAAAGTCATCAAGGAACCAAGCACTCCATTAACAGTCCCCAAGTGACCCTATAAACCAGGTGATATATTGCCCAGGGAAAGCAAGGAACACAATGGGCATAAATGTCTAAATACAGTAACCATCAGTACAGAGGGGAAAGGGCTGCTGTCTCTCCATATGGTGTACAGTTTAACCCCTTTTGAGGTGGGCTTCTGTGTGCTATGTGCTAATGCCAGCATAAAACATGGAGGATTAACACTCATCGAGTGGTCGGGAAACCCTGGAGACTTGAAAGAGAGGCCTGTGCTTCTTGCTTTGAGATAGTAAGCCTCGACAGGGCCTGGATTTTGATGACCACGTCATGGATTACGATGAACATTGAGAATTATATAACGATCGCAAAACTCCTTTAGTTTAACTCTTTGAGGGCACACGAGGTAACAAAAACGGGGGAAAGTGGTAGAAGAAAAGTTCCACCAACTTCCAAATCATGTTACGGTAAAGATCTGTTTTGGAACCTTGGCCTGGAACATCTCTCTTCCCAATAATGGGGCGCACTCGGGATGTTGAGTACCCTTTAAGACCCCTAGATTAACCCTACTGAGTTTAATATTTTTCTCCCCAAAAGGCATCAACTCTTTATTAAGATATTTTATTTTTAAAATATTTTTTTTTTAATAAATAATATTTGAATATATTGATATTATCTATTTTTAGTGGTTTTTTTTAGCATGCCAAGAGAAACAATGCTCTTTATATGTTCTTACCATTCCCCGATCCATTGTACAGAGTTGCAGAGCCTGATGACACCTATATATATATATATATATATATAAATATATATATATACAGTATACAGTATACAGTGTGTATATATATATATATATATATATATATATATATATTTAATACTCATTTTAACATTATACATAAAATCTGTAACTTTGCCTTCTCCCAGAAGTATTCTTCAGCTAAATAAAACTTCAATCTTCAATTTATTTTCTTGCAATAAAATAAGATACTAAGTTAACTGCAGCTTTGTTTCCAAATTCTACAAATTAGTCCAAAGGAGATATATCGACGACGTTTTATTAAACGACCCTATCCTTTAAACACAATAAAATGATCAAATAACACTCCCAGCAGAGAGAATTATTATGCAATCTTCTTCAGAGGAACATCTGTTTCGGAAAGGTACGGCGAGGAAGCATCTAGACAGCCCGAGGCAGCTTCGAAGGACCGGAGTTTCTCATTTGGGAACTATAAGATCAGCTCAGGTTATTGTTATAGCCGATTTCAACAAGTGAAGCGAGCTTTCTGCGATCTAGCAGATGCTTCCGGACAAGTACAGAAGCGCCTTCGGAGCCGCTGGGAGGACATTTAAACACCGCTAAACCAGACAGCATCTCTTACCTCTCACGTCGAGACGGTCAAACACGGTCTCTGCATTCTCCTGGCCACATCTATGGAAAGAAGACACATAGAATCGAACTGTCACCTAAATAAACCCCAGCGCTGTATACAGGAATAACCCCCCAGCGCTGTATACAGTAATAATACCCCCAGCGCTGTATACAGTAATATAACCCCCAGCGCTGTATACAGTAATATAACTCCCCAGCGCTGTATACAGTAATAACCCCCAGCGCTGTATACAGTAATATAACCCCCAGCGCTGTATACAGTAATAACCCCCAGCGCTGTATACAGTACTATAACCCCCCAGCGCTGTATACAGTAATATAACCCCCGGCTCTGTATACAGTAATATAACCCCCAGCGCTGTATACAGTAATATAACCCCCCAGCGCTGTATACAGTAATATAACCCCCAGCGCTGTATACAGTAATATAACCCCCCACGCTGTATACATTAATATAACCCCCCAGCGCTGTATACAGTAATATAACCCCCCAGCGCTGTATTACTGTATCCAGCGCTGTATACACCACACTGAGCTGATGCTTCATGGCAATGCTAATAAAGTCCGTTCCTCCATAGACATCCACTAGTCAGAGGGTCCTGCTGAGTGATTAAGACTGAGCCATTCTATTGTTTCCCACAGGCAGTATGATAAGGAGTCGGGGGGTTTAGTAGATCGGGGCTCAGATAACAGAGCGAGAATCATACAAACGGCTGATATGCAGCTGCCTGAAAAACCTCAGGTGATTTTTCAATGTTTTTGAAAATGTTTTTTTTCTAATGCTAGTAATAAAAATATTCGGTGGGAGTTCCAAGTTAAAGAAAGGGTACTTTACCCAGAGTGCTTTTTACTAATTTCTTAACAGAGTAAAGGGGCAGATTCTCCGCCGACTCCTTCCTATTTTTCCCGCTGTGATCATATATAAGACTCCCAATGGGTGCTTTTGCTCCCAATGTGTTATGGTTGATATCCCTGCTTGAATGCAGGTGTAAAAAAATAATGGCAAGTCAAGGTTTTGATGAGGGCCGGTATTAGAGCCATTTGGTTAACACATGATGGGCCATTAAAGAGTTAACATGTAAAGGGCCATCTCATTTAGAAAGTTCCCAGGTATCCTATTTAACCGCCGCTGACAGTTTCGGCGTCCGTGTAACTACCGGGCTCTCTACATTTCATATCCTTGCAGTCTCGCCTGTGACGTGTGAGCAGTCCCTCCTCAAAGGGTGTTTCCCCCGGCTCTAAATAGCTCGGGCATTGAGCCAGCACAATTATTAAGCTCTCCTTCATAACTGATACAAAATATCATCTCCAAAGCGGCCTAATCCCCCCGCATTGCTCCGCGAGACCCGTCTGCATCACCCCTGTCTCCCTGCATTAGCGGCCGGGGGCCGAGCAATAAGGCAGAACGCTCGCAGGTATGAGGCGTCCCCCCCCAGGAATTCGGCAGAACATCTGGATAGTATTTTCTCAGCGTTCCATATGAACAACCAACGCTCGGAATTATTACATATTGCATCATAAAAGTTATTACGAGTAGTGAGCGTCTGGGGGGTAAGAAATACTCATTCAGACTCAAGCAAAAAAAAATACGGCAGTTTGGTTACCTTAGCCCTATGAGCCGGCTGTTGAGCCAGGGAGCTAGCAATCTATGCCGACCTTCATACGCAAAGAGCTTTTCAAGGAATTTCCAGCAATAAAGGGGTGAAGATGATGCGGCTTAAATCCCGTGGCTCATAAGACCCAACCGACGCGTTACCTGCCCTCCTCCCACCTACCTCTGTCCCACCTTCCCCAGCCTTACTGCTGCCGTCTCCCACCATAACCTCATACTCCGCCGGTCTGCCAGACTCCATGGGGTATGGATGGTTCCTGAGTGCTTCCGAAGGCTTATTTGAGGGTCTTTTGGTTAATCAGCGTGTCTAGTAGACTCCAACGTTCACTAATCTTCATGGAGGACCCCAGAGGGAACATAGAAAGGATCCTGTTGGGAATGTTCTCAGTAACTGTGGACTTCGATGGACTGAGAAAAAGAAGGAATTCTTCAAGAACCCAAAGCAGCCTCAAAAAGAGAATTCTTCATTCTTAACCCTCAATTTTAGGCTTGGTATGGCCGCTCCTATTGCCCCAATGGTGGTCTACTTCATCCCAACAGTAGGGGTCTTACCCTTCATGTTCCAAATTAGAATCTTCACCTAGTCTATACTTCTAGTTATTCAAACTTTAAATAAACTTTATATAAAAAAGTACTTTTTTGGCCAACGCATGAGCTAAAGAGGTATAGAACTTTGGAGATGAAGTTTTTTCGACCTGTCAAATTTTATAAATAAATGAATTTGAAGACTTTATGGTTGGAATATAGGAAATATAATGGGTTAGGATAACGTGAAGTAAGAAGTAGGAAGTAGGAGCTTCTAACGTCTACTTACTTCTCTCAAAGCCCCAATGTTTTATTATATATTAAATATATAATTATACATATTATAATACAATTTACCCAAAATAATGAATTATTAGAAGTCTTTCCACACTGTGTATAGGGGTCATTTACAGAAGAAGCTGGTTTTGTTTTTGGTCCAGACCACGACACCATGACCATGACACAAAGGCTTGGATAAAAAATCTATACTCCCGTTGGGTGGTTTTATTGGGATTTCATTAATCTTCTGCTCGAGTACAACGGACCCTGTCATTCGAAACACGTATGTTTTTTGTTCAAAACCAGTATTCGAGATAAAAAAGTAGAATTCTGCTCTCAAACGAAAGATAAAAGGGGGGGGGGGAGTCTTCCGAACACAGAGAACATTTTTCCTCTGTTTCTGATTTTCTCATCAGGACGAATACGAGAAAAAAAAACAAAAAAAAACAACCAAAACCCCTGAAATGTGACTAGACTTGGTCCGGAATCCTACATGTTCCAGGAGGAAACAGTTGGTCCCAAAGCCCCAATAAGTGTTTAGCGTGGCTGTGCCGTGGGAGATGTACGCACGTATTTCGCTGTCTGTGATTTCGATTCAAGGTAGACGCTCCGTACTTTCTTCCCGCAGATTACGTTTTATTTATGGAGTGAGAAATTGGAGTTGGGTTCCGTGTGTGTTTAGGCAAATGCAGATTAATAACAGCGAAAAAGACTGCTTATGCTTTGTGGACGGGGAAGTTTTGTTGTAACCGTTCGTCTTCCAAAAGGGTCTAAACGACAGGGAGCGTCTCTATCTTTGGGTTAGAAGCTGAGACCTTTGGCTACAAGTTCCTTCAAATGGTCCATCAGAGGAGGAGCTCGTAGCTGAGTTTTTCTCACTGTTCTCATACCTCTTTAGGGTTAACTACAAGTGTAAAAGCTACTCTAGACGTGGACCTTCTTGGTGGAGTTGTTCTCACATCTCTTTGTATGCAAATTTTCCCCTTTGGGATCTCTTGGGGTTTGTCCCAAAAGTAAAGGTGACTGCAGACATGGACCTTCTTGGTTGAGTTGTCCTCACATCTCTTTGTATGTAGTTTCTTCCTTTGAGGTTTTCTTGGGGTTCATTCTAGATATAAAGGCGACTCCAGACATGGACCTTCTTGGTTGAGTTGTTCCCACATCTCTTTGTATGCAATGTCCTCCCTTTGGGATCTCTTGGGGTTCATCCCAAGACTAAAGTTGACTCCACACATGGACCTTCTTGGTTGAGTTGCTCTCACATCTCTTTGTATGCCATTTTCTCCCTTTGGGATCTCTTGGGGTTCATCTTAAGACTAAAGGTGACTCCAGACATGGACCTTCTTGGTTGAGTTGTTCCCACATCTCTTTTTATACAATTTTTCCCCTTGGGTTCTCTTGGGGTTCATCCCAAGACTAAAGGTGACTCCAGACATGGACCTTCTTGGTTGAGTTGTTCTCACATCTTTTGGTATGTAGTTTCTTCCTTTGGGGATCTCTTGGGGTTCATCCTAGGTATAAAGGTGACTCCAGACATGGACCTTCTTGGTTGAGTTGCTCTCTTTTTTTTTGGATGCCATCAAAAGGTAGGTGAGCATTGTAGATGTTGTTTTAGCTCAACAGAAGTGGTATGTTGGGGCATTTAATGTGTTGAAAAACCTTCATCTTTCTGTTGATACACAGGCTGGCTGAGGGTTATCGGATTTGCAGTCATACAACAGCTGCTAAGCCATAGTTCATAAAACCCTGGTCCACCCCCTTTGGAAATTGTCAGTCTCCCGGTTACAAGGGGATTCATATACCGGTGTCAGCTGAGCCAAAACTGCAGAACTTGCTAAAAGTATATTAAAAAATAATAATCATAAAAATATAGTGAACCGGCAAGAAGGAAACGCGATGGGAGGAACAGATGTTTTGTGGGAAATCTGGAAAAGCCAACTTAATAAAAGATAATAAAATGTAAATAATAATAATAAACATTTTTATTGTTAAATATAAAAAAATTGAGTTGTCTCGGTGCGTTAGTCTCATCGGACGTCAGCTGGACCCAAACCGCGCAATGAAAACGGATGCCTGGAAGAAGCATACTGACAGCTGGTTCGTCATCCCCGGCCAGGCCAGCCGCGCATGCTAAAATAATCTGTCTCATGTATAAAAACTAATAGGAAAAACAACCCTGCATTAAGAAGAACAGCGGGAGCAGAGCAACAAAAATGTTTTACTTCACTGAAAAGGTGGTAGATAAGTGGAACAGCCCTCCAGCAGAAGTGGCAGCGGCTGATTCAGTGAGGGATAAGTCGTCCAAATGATGGAAACCAAATTTAAAGACTTTCTAGAAAAAATTAAAAAGGTGCATCTTTCCCACTGAGTAATATCTAAAAATCCCCGGAATTCTCTTCCTCGTCTCTCTCCGGAATTCCTTTCTCCGCACATCATTCAGTCCGATCTGAGGAATCATAACGCCCCCAGCCCCACATCCATAATCTGACCACCGCACCGCGGGAATCCTGGTACCGGAAATATACGCTTACCAGATATATATATAAAGATATACACTACTGTCCAAAAGTATGGGGTCACTTAGAAATTTCCTATTTTGTCCAGTGCAGACGGGGTTAATGCTGTAAATGACTATTGTAGCTGGAAACGGCTGATTTATACTGGAATATCTTTATAGGCGTACATCACTCTTTATAACTCCCATCACTCCTGTGTTCCAATGGCCCTTTATCGCTCCCATCACTCCTGTGTTCCAATGGCCCTTTATCACTCCCATCACTCCTGTGTTCCAATGGCCATTTATCACTCCCATCACTCCTGCGTTCCAGTGGCCCTTTATCACTCCCATCACTCCTGTGTTCCAATGGCCCTTTATCGCTCCCATCACTCCTGTGTTCCAATGGCCCTTTATCACTCCCATCACTCCTGTGTTCCAATGGCCCTTTATCACTCCCATCACTCCTGTGTTCCAATGGCCCTTTATCACTCCCATCACTCCTGTGTTCCAATGGCCCTTTATCACTCCCATCACTCCTGTGTTCCAATGGCCCTTTATCACTCCCATCACTCCTGTGTTCCAATGGCACGTTGTGTTTACTGATCCGAGTTTAAGTTTAAAAGGATAATTGATGGCTAGAAATCCTTTTGTAATTATGTTACAGCCAGAAATGTCCTTGTTTACCATGAAAACAGCTCAGTGACCCCAAACTTTTAAACGGTTGTGTATATAATATATATATATATGTATATAAACGTTTGGTTACATTAAGAGATATATGTGTTACAAATTACAAATCCAATAGAACATAATATCTGAAAATTACTTTTTTTTGATGCTTATAATCTAAAAGAGCTAAAGGAAGGAAAGAAATGGAGGCAGTAGAGGAAGAAAAGGAAGGAAATGAAAGAAGAAAGGAGAAAGAAAAAAAGGAATGGAAGAAAAGGAAGGAAAGTAAAAGCAAACGCGGCGCCAATATCTGCCTGTCCATCTCTGTGTACTGTCTGTACCCTGTACTACCTGCCCAAGAGCTGACACTTTTCTCAGCACGCCCCTCTACCCCCTCGCTGCCCACAGCAGTCTCGGCTCCGGCACTCGGCTCCCGCATTTGTCTCTAGTTTTCAAGCTGCTGTCACTCTCTTTCCCGCTCATAAAGCACCTGTCCCTCCACCACCTGCTTGGCCCTCCACACCAGCTACCAGCGGGGAGTCACAGATATCGGAAAGCGGGAGAGGAGCGACGACCACAAATCCCTCCTAAACACTCGCGCTCACCCATTTACTCTTATTATAGACTCATCGGGATGTTTAGGGGTCATCATCTTCACTTCCAAGGCCTGGTGTTTACATAGACTTAGTTATGGAGTTTAAGAGACACTAAACCCACTGACACTGATGGAATGGAAAGAGAGGGTGGTAGATAAGTGGAACAGCCTCCCAGCAGAAGTGGTAGAGGGTAATACGGTGAGGGTATTAAACATGCATGGGATAGACATACGGCTCCTGAATCTAAGACGAGACCAGCGACTGATTAAGGTTGGAGTCTTAACAGCAGGAAAAAGGACAGACTAGACGGGGGCCGAATGGGGGCCGATCTGCCGGCAGGTTCTATGTTTTTATGTTCCTGTTTCTTCAATGTCAGAAGAGAGGCTATTCCACTCATTTAATACTATTTTACCCCACTTATCTTTAATGACATCAGTTCTTCTATCAGTTCAGTTAAAAGAACCATAATTTATAAATGTTACAGAGTGATACAAAATATAAAAAAATAGAGCAAAAAAATCTGATGGAAAAAAAGCCAAAATTTAAGAAATTCACAGAATTTTTTCTTTTAAATGAAACATAAAATTTTCTGCAGATCGGCCCCATTCGGCCCTTCTAGTATGTCTGTTTTTCTTGTTGGTCTCGTCTTAGATTCAGGAGCCGTATGCCTATCCCATGCATGTTTAAATCCCCTTACTGTATTAGCCTCTACCACCTCTGCTGGGAGGCTGTTCCACTTATCTACCACCCTCTCAGTGAAGTAAATCTTCCTTACATTCCGTCTCTCTGACCCCTCTCGTTTTAGTTGATGGCCTCTTGTTGTAACATTAAGCGGTTTCCGCCGTCTCTCCCGCCGGCTGCTTATGGAGACGTTTGTCAGTGCGCCGCGTTTGTGTGAGGAATCCGTGTACCCGGCGGCTCGCTGCCGAACGGCGTAGATCAGAAATAAGGTCAATTAGGGTTTAGCAGAGAGGCCAAGCAAATATCTTAATTAGGGCGATTTTTTCGGGGCCGCGTCTCTGATAATGTTATGAAACAGACAACTGCTGAGCGGACTTAGCAACCTTCCCTTTCGCTGCAGCTGTCAACCGTAGCTTAATCCCATAACAACAGCTGGGAATGACCCCCGAATCATACCGTCTGCGGGGGGAGGGGGGGAAACTTTCGCCTATAATGAGTTTGCAAACTCGTAGAGGTATCTGTTACATATAAGTTGCAGATGCCTCCTGCTTCCGTTCAGAGACAGATGGAGGAATTACTCGCCTGACACGGAAAAATTCTCTTGGTTACGCGGACTTGTCATAGGTTTAACCCCTTGCGCCGCCAGTTGAGGTCCTGTCAATTTGATTGTCAGCTCTTAAGCACCGGAATTTCATCTCCTTCTTAAGTTGATCGCAGGGTCCTTTGACACCCACAGATCTAAAATTTACGATTCATCATTTTCTTCTTGCATATAATTTGCCAGCAGATCGGCCCCATCCGGCCCCTCTGGTCTGCCCGCTTCTCCTGCTGTAAAGACTCAAACCTTAATCAGTCGCTGGTCTCGTCTTAGATTCAGGAGCCGTATGCCTATCCCATGCATGTTTAATACCCTCACTGTATTACCGTCTACCACTTCTGCTGGGAGGCTGTTCTGTGTATCCACCACCCAAATTACACTATGGCCTTGTGTTCTAAGGAACAGAACGATTGCTGTGTCCACTGTTCACACCAGATATCCAGGGACTGGCAGCATTGAATCCGCCACGTAGAGCTTTAAGGGTTAAATTTACAAAGCCTTAAGAGTTTTCTCAAATCCAAGGATTCTGTTCTTGTAGGAGGAAGATAATGCCTTTTTTTTTTTTGCAGAATCTGAAAAAATTCGACATAATTTTAGAAAGAATTAGCTTTATTTCTGTTCAGGGTGCAGCAAAGGGTTACAGGAAGTGCGATGGTGGAAATGAAAGGGTCGGGTCACCCCTCTCCAAGCAGTTTGTTATTCACCTGTTGTTTTGTGTGACTTTTTAACCAGATGTCTGAGTTTTTATGTCAGCGGCTTTCTAGAGAGAGCCGCAAGAGGGAGATGAAATATGGTTTCTGGAGGCCACGCGATATCTACTAAAACGCGCAGAGTACCCCCTAATAAATGGGTCCACCGAGCAAATTTATCACCAAAAGAAAATATCAGTAAATATAAATTGCGCAGGAAAATTATTATTATTATTTTTTTTTCAATGGTTTATATAATCATATGTACCGGCAGAATATTTTCTTGGTGTATGCATAGTTTGAAGTGTCGTCAATTAACCATGATAATTTATACTATAATATAATTTAAGTTAATATAAAATTTAATATACAATCATTTTTTGGGGGGAAAGTACAGGTCCCATGGTAAATTACCCAATTAGTTATTTCTAAATGATTTTTTCTAATGATTTTTACTAAGAAAACCTTGCATATCACATCAATGGTGAAGTTATTTCTACTGTAGTACAATGCTGCCCTCTAGTGGACATTCTTGCAAAGTACAGATCCTACAATTTTGCAAATGGTCTTCGTAATGCTGCAAAAAGTACAAAAAGTCCTTGCATTGACCCTCAGGAATACATTAAAGCTCCTTAAACTTTGGGGACACCCCTTATGTTGGTTATTTCTTGTAAACCTAAGCAGTCCATAAAACCTGAGGCTTTTCTGTGTCATAGGCAAGGCAGTCATTTAAACTAACATATTGTATGACACAAACAAAAAAATATATATAAAAATTATAATCATTATAATCTCATAATATTTGAGGCTTTTAGAGCGGAAAACAGGATCCAATGTATTTATTTATTATTTCAACAAATACAAATGTATTATTAATCTATCATAAAATCTGTAGAACCTTCTATAATATGAAATACAAAATACATAGACAGGGTTTATATGCTTTATTATCTAATATAAACACCAAGAGATCTGATCAAAAACCATCTCCAAAAATGTATCACAGCGATCAACAGTAAGAAGTGGAATCGCCCAACACTGAGATTCTGCCGCATTAATCCGATTTATTTAGAATGACCCATTTCTCTTGTCCAGCGGTCTGATGATAAGAGCATAGATAAAATCTAGCTTTAATACAATATGTCCTTGACCTTCTTCAAGAACAGAACACGTTGTAAATAAATGATAAGATTTACCACCAAAATATAGATTTCCCAATATGTAAATATATATGTAAATAAATGTGTGTGTATATATATCTATATATCTATATATATATACATATATATATATATATATATATATATACAAAATATATATATGTACATATATTTATATATGATATAAATATATATATATTATATATATATATATATATATATATAATTACATGTATTATTTACTGGTGCCACAAGGGGTCGCTAGATATCAATAAGCAACACAGGTTTACTATTAAAGTTATTACATTTAGATGCTACATTTTAGGGCAGTATGTTTCTAACCCGCAAAGAAAGGGTGTTCCCAGCCTGGTTCTCGTAACACCTAATATCAAGGAGCCTTTTCATTTATACCTCTTTTCCAGCGGATATTTCAGGAGGCCCCCTTTCGAATTTGTAGAGATTTTGATGAAATATTAAATGTTAACAGATGTTACAAGCCTGATTGATTGGTGCGAAACGAAGCTTGACAAATAAGGGAACTTGTTACCAACTTATAAGTTATTAGAAATTTAATGTATAACTTTTTAACCCTGAAAGTCTAAGAACGGGGGACATCACTGAACTTGGGATTTAAAAAAAAATTACTTACTTAAGGGTTTTCGTATAGATAGAGTTGCCCGCCGAGTTTAAGGGGCATACAAAAGATGACCTTTAGTGCCCCAAAATATAAGGTTCTATAAGTTTTTTTTTTTCTGAAACCAAATCAATACACTTTGTCACATTGGGAGAAGACCTCCTCGCAGGCCCGGAGCTGGATGCGCTCGTCCGCACGCTATGTGAGCTTAAAAACATAACATGTGGCCTGTCATGTCTCGCTGAAGGCTTGTGCACGTCATTAGGCCTTAAAGTGACAGGGCCGCCTCATCATCCCAAGTCTGGCTCTGCTTCCGCCTCAGGTTACAGACTAAGTAAAGTTTATGGAGAGACTAGATGACCATTTTTCTACCATCCATTTCTCAGATAGACCTCTAGGATCAGAGAAGTAGACGGTTTTAGAATGTCCTTAGAAGATGTAATTTAGGTCGTTTGGTGGCTTTTAGTCGGTTCCCCTGCTGTCCGCGACCTGACAGGACAACATAAAGGGACTTGGGTGGACGTTGATGGAGCGTTGATATGTCTTCCTTGGATTGCACCTCATTTAGCACCTTCAGCTGTACCTTGATTGACGCGGCCCTTTAAGTCAATTGAAATATTGCAGTCTAGATACAACTTGACACATTGGTGAAGAACTTGACACATTGGTGAAGAACTTGACACATTGGCTATTGTGTTACAGCGGGGTAAACATAAGCTAATTACATTTGGCTAAAGGTGATGGTGAACTAAACGCAGGGTTTGATAGTAAACTGCTCTGAGCGCCAGCCCCGACATAGAAGTCCAGCAGATATATGTAGGAGGTCCTGGCTAATGGAATAAAAAGCCAAGTCCGCTGAAATGTAGCCAGCAATTTCTCTCGTCCTAATGGCTGTTTGACAGAAGTGTTCAATGGCAGCTTACTAATGGAGCCGTGAAAGTTCTGATTCACTCCGCGGCGACGAGCTCATACAGAGGTGGCATTAACGGCCTGATACTCAGGAACAATGACCTGGTTAGATGACCAAAGCTGTGCTTTAGAAAATATACCTCGCTGTTAATCAGAGATGAAAAAAGGGGAGGAAAAAAGCCAAGAGATGTTAACTCCTTCGGTGCTAAAACAGGGTTTTTCATGATTTCTTGAGGCGACGGCCAAAAGTAATAACGCGGAGCTCCCTGAATCACGCAGGAGTGTTTTATTGTAATGAAAAAGGCTAGGAAAAGATAAAACAAAATATACATAAAATAATTTTTTTAATATAAATCATTAATGTAAATGATTATAATAAAAGTGAACATTAATATGGTACAAATATTACGCGGCACCGTCCGGGTGGATTAAGGTTTTTCACGGTCGGCCAGCTCTGAAACAAAGCAGCTCAGCAAAGTACCGAATTAAGATGATGCAGCACCCGGCTTAGCGTGAAATATTGCCCTCCTGGCATATAACCGACGGCGTATTATGGATCTAAAGTGACAGTTCCAGGGGGCAGTAGCTGCCCTGATGAATAACAGGGGGAAGATTGGCATATTGGGCAATCAGGCCCCCCCAATGTGCCACTGCTCCATTGGCTGGTTGGGGATATATCGAAACCGGCTCATATACACCATGGAAGACTCGCCTTGGTGCCACAGCAAACTAGCTCGATGCCACCGTCCTTAAAATGCTATGTATGACATCATACCCCGGCACTAATGGTGGTTGACGGTGGACGCTGAGGCAAGAGGTATGGGGCAGCTCAGCCAAAATACGCCACTGCATATAGCAGGTAACATGTGCATAACGTGTCCAACAGCTGAACACCTCCGGCATAGGTTGGGCTAGACTCTAAAACATCTCTAGGATCAAACACCAAGGTTCCTTCCACAAACACAGAAAAACTGACGTGTAATTCTATGGGTGGCATGAACTGCGGGCAGTAGGGATGTATTTCGGTTCCATGGGATATAACTCGGTGTTTGTAGAGCATGAGACACCTTCCTACAACTGGGCTTAGGGTAGTGGAACCAACTGTGTCCTCAACAAAGTCCCTAGATGAAGAAACAAGGCATAGAGCCATATAATTGTCCAATAGACACCACTTATAAGGCCAACAGAGGCCACGTCTTCCATTCCGTCTATAGAAGAGGCCTCCGAGGTTCCGAAAGCTTATATGACTCTATCTTGGTGTGAGATAAAACATATCGGCTACGACTAAAGACTCCATGAAAGTAACAATTTAATGAATATCCACGGAATGCCAGAAGGATTGAGCGATAGACTGATAAACGCTGCCAAACCAGGGCACCAGGGCGTCAAGGACGTTAAAAAGCTGTAACTAAGTAACTGAGGTGAAAAAAACCTGTTTCTAGAAGGTATTCCAGATGAGTGAAGCAATCTAGAAACCCATACAAGTTATACAATACAAAACGACGATGCTTTTAACAGCACAGAACAGGAAGGAATTTTTCTTGATAAACTCTCTTTCGGCCAACGAGATGTTAAAATGTTGATGTCTCTGCTTTCTTCTTTTTTTTGTTGTGGATTCTCAAAAGGGAACGATAAACGCATCAGAGAAAGCTCGGAAATCGAAATGAAGATGATTATTCCGCTGTAACGGGAGAAGAAGAAATCTAATGGACTTTGGGTTTTTTAACCCATTAACTTCACAGAGGAAAAACCCCCAAAAAAACGGGGAACGGATATCCATTTCTGCCTTCGGTCCTTTATTTACCTTTACTTTTTACGGTTTATTGTTTGGAATCAAAATAACAAAATCACCATAAAGACGTAACTTTTAATTAGTATTAGATTAAATTAGCTTAAATAAGTATCTCGCACATATAATATGTTTTTAATGTCTGGCGGTCCTTCGGCTGCTGCTTATGAGGGCCGTCTTCCCATGTACACCAAATAATGGAGTGTCCAGGGTCCGGCATCTCCGATGATCAAGTGGGGAACATTTGATGGCACACATTTCTCTTTACCTGGCTGTCTGATGAGGATTTAAATTGAGACAGAATGGATCTCCCCATCCCCCCTCCACTAGACCTCCCGTTGCAGGTGGTCTTCCAGTTGCTGCAGCAGGTTGTGGGCTGCTGGACTAGATTGGAAACTCTACCTGATGCACGTTTCACCTGGTCCAAAACTTTAGGATATATCCATATTTGCCAACTAGAATCAACTTCTGATCATCAATAGGGCCACAACATTGACAGCCTCAAAGTCAATTGGCCCCATTCGGCCCATCTAGCCTGTTGGCTTAAAACCCGGAGGAACTCAAGATCAGGAGTCTACTTATTCATTCCGACCAGCTGCCCCGACTTGTTTGCGACTAATCTGACACATTGTTTCTACTAGAGTCAGCGCAGGATTCCGGGAACCTGTGCCAGCAATGAGGGGAATCAGGGCAAAGATGGGGGGGGGGACAAAAGAACTCACTTGGTGTCTCGCTCTCCTTTTGTTGTTGTGGGGAGACTGGTAAAGCATTTGCACATTTCGTTCTCCCATTTTCCAAAAGACCCAAATAGGCGCAACGAAACGTAAGCAAAGTTCTACTCAGAACAACTCGAATGAGAACGGAGGAAATAACGCTTTACTTCCAATCGTTAACAAAAGGTTTGCTCGGAATTTGTCGCTAAACCATGACGAGCTCCGAGCGATAATTAAACAGCTAAAAACGAATAAAGCACAAGACAGGCTCGGGTGAGCTTAGCTCATTATCTGACAAAATCTCTGTCCTCGTTTCTTGCTTTCCGCTGAGTTCAGTCGTTTGCCTGCATAGGTCAGAGGGGGGGGGTTTCGCTGAGTTCTAGGCCGAGGGACGTACGGCTTCAGGTTGTCCATCATTGCTCGGTGCTGCCGGGAACATTGAAAGGAAAGACGTGCCATGAAAGACCCCAAAAAGTGACCCTGTCTGAACATAGACATGTTTGAGAAGACAGCGGTAGGGAAAGCAGCAACAACAATTTACCCGGGAGACGAGGGAACGGTTCTTCGGCCATAAAGTGTGACCGGCTGTTGGACCGGAAAGGGATACCAGCAACAGGGCTTCGCTAGCCGCTTCACACGTGTCCTTCACGGTAACGGAGGCACGTTTATTACCCCTTCTGCCTAACTAATGCCTATTGTCCCATCAAACCACAATGTAGCTCCACTTCTCCTTTAGGGCCAAATATTGTCCTGGTCTCAATCGGACCTTCTACCCTTTCTCCTCCCAACTCTCAATGTTGCCCCCAAACATTCCGTGTTCTGTGTTCCACTAAACAGTTAAAGTCAATGTTTCTTGTCTGTCTGAGCTTTTCCAACTTCCACTGCTGAGTGTAAATAACTGAGAATATCCAAGAGAAAAAGGAAAGTAACATCCTGGGATTAATCAATAAAACAAATTTTATTTTTTTATTCTCTCTGTTATTTTTTTTTCTTCTTTTTTTTTTTTTTATCTCTCTGATAAATGGATTCAGAGGAAACTTAAATGATGAAGGAATTCACCCGAGGTTCCCACCGGTTGCCCCGGCCTCACACGACGCCGTCCTGCGTGTCACAGTCCACTTAGCAACTCAAATCACTGTTTCCATGACAATGGCGATCAGAATCCAGCGGCAAAGGAAAAATAATAACTTATTTTTATGTAATGGGTTCATTCCTCATGGGCTTTGCTAATGCTTGTTCTGGGCTACAGGCAGAAGATGTGCGCCGGTTTTCCAAAGGAATCAACAACTTTTTGTCCTATCGGGCTGCACCGATGCCAATTATCATTAACCCCTTAAGGACAGTGGGCGGTCCCTAAACCCATTGAAAACAATGCAATGTCATTAAGGGGTTAAAAAAAAACGTAAACGATGTGAGTGAACATAACGGCGGTTTATACGGTAAATGGTGGATGGAATGTTCGCTGGTTTCTTCCCAGTAGAACTTTGAGTGTACGCAGTGGCATGATGTCATGTTCCAATCCTGCCATGTTGGATGACAGCGTTATGATGTCACTCTTCCCCCCACGTATTCTCCACACCAAACTGTCTACCTTGCTCTACATTGGAGCTCCATGGAAGGCAACATCTTCACCACAACAGGGTCTTCATGGCGTTGTGTAGTCTATGGAGGCTCCGCAGTGTATATAGGCCAGTTGAGGAGGTCAAAGGTCACCCCTGGACCCCCTGGACCTGCCGCTGTTGTGAGCCTAGGCCTGGATACATCACTGGCTTGGTGCACTCATCGTGAAAAAGTGAATACAGTGTTACAGAACGTATCGTGTTCTCCTGACTAGTATTGCAATTAACTTTATGGTGCAGAAAAAAACCCAATTTATTTCATAAATAATAATATATTTACCAACTTCTTGCTTAACATTTGCTGCGTTTATCTTGTATTACCCTTCGCCCGGGACTTTAAGACTTTAAGACCTTTATTTCATCTTATGTAATAAATGTGCATTAAACTGCTTACTAGAAGATGATATATTTTTTCCTTTTAATGCCTGCGATGAGAACGCATTAGATGTTTGCTGAAATTGGTAAAATTCTAAGAAAAGAGGTTTTTGGACCCTAGACCCTCCATATGTAATGAGATGTTTTATTTTACTGAGAGGGTGGTGGATAAGTGGAATAGCCTCCCAGCAGAGGTGGTAGAGGGTAATACAGTGAGGGCATTAAACATGCATGGGATAGATATCTGGCCCCTGAATCTAAGACGAGACCAATGACTGATTACAGCAGGAAGAACGGACAGACTAGATGGGCCGAATGGGCCTGATCTGCAGAGAAACGTTACGTCTTATTCGAAAAGAGAAGTGGGACGGAAGCTTAAGTATCTGGGCAATAAAGTGACAACACATCTCGATATTCCATGACACTCCCGTCTTCCTCCATCCCTGTGATTACAATTTCATGCTGTACAATGATTAAAGGTTAGAGAAGAGGAGTGAAATTATAGAAAATTGATTTATTCTTGGAGTCTATTACCATGCTGATGGAAGGCTCAGCCGGGATGAACATTTGGACTCCAGATTCCGTCTTTGAAACGGTTCTACTTAATGTGATGTAAATCAAGATCAAACAGTGGCACTAAGGTTTGAAAACGCTCCCCCACTCAGGTTTAGAGTAATTAAGAATTGCCGGACTCTAGAGCCCTTTCGGGAAATGTTGTCCTTGATGAGTTTAGGAAGCGTTCCATCCCAAGTCATCGATATCTATGAGGTCTGCCAGCTGGTTGACTCTGAAAGAACGTGGCCCTTGAAGATAGTACTGTTGTCTCTGCTAGACAAGGAGGTCTTATAAGAGGGATTGGTATTTGAGTGTCTTGGAACTTTGAATGGATATAGTGGCATGATGTCATGTTCCCATCCTGCCATGTTGGATGACAACATTATGATGTCATTCTTCCCTCACGTATCCTGCTCACCAAACTGTCTACCTTGCTCGGCATTGGAGCTCCATGGTATGAAACGTCTTCACCACAACAGGGTCTTCACAAAAGGACTTGGTGCAATGATGTGTTTTCCCTTGAACACCACTTAAGATCACATTGAGAATTGTACTAGGTGGTGAGGGATACTATACTTATGATTTAGGGGTGAGGATTCTGACGTAAAGTGTTAACATCAACCAGCAAGGACATATCAATGGTTGTTACGATGTTACATATCCTTTAGTTTAGCTTGAGCGAGAGAATGAGACGTCTGTGTTATTTAACTCCACCCCCGAGTGCCTCTGCAGGAAGCAGGAAGCATTCATCAGTACACTTCCTGCACATCCTCAGCAGAAGTCAAATTGAAATCAATTGAAGTAGCAGAAGAGAAAGACGTGCTACTGAGCATGTACAGGAAGTGTACTGATGAATGCTACCTGCTTTAAGCAGAGGCAGCCGGGGGAGGAGCTAAATGACGCAGAACACTCATTTTCTAACTCCAGTAACTAAGGAATAAATGCGCTGATTTGCATGCTGTAAAACATTTACCAATATGTTTCCTCTGCACTGCATCAAATCCCATCTTTTAATGAATTGTCTTGTCTAAAAGTCCGTGTTTAGGTGCAAAAATCATCTTACATCTTCATTTAGCTACAAATTCACCATCAGCTGTGCCTTGAGCTATCAGGCGTGTGGTTACGTATGTGCAAAGAGTAGGTGGTAAAACTAATTAAATACCCCGATTGGTTGTCAGATAAGAGATTTGAGTCAACACGGGAGAAACGATTCTAATCTTCGCAGTCACCGGCTTCCGTGCCAGCCCGCCCCGGATGAATGAGACCAAAAGGTTATTCTAAAACGAGATAAAACCTGGGGTCAAAAAGGGGTTTGAGGACAGGTAGGTAAATGTTCAGATGAGAAGGTCCAAGAGGTTCTGATTCCGAGAAGGGGTTTAGTCCAAACTGGACCAGTCTGCCTATGGAGGTAGGGGCTTGGTGGGGTCACCAAGATAGTAGCTCTTAAAACAGGCTCCACAACAAGATGAGTGAGAGAGAGTATGTGTGTGTGTGTGTCCGGGGGGGGGCCCAAGGGGCCAAAAGGTGCCACTCAGGTCTATAGAAGGAATTGGAGTAAGAACCTCGATCTTCACCGGTTACAAAATCACAAAGATTTCAAAAGATACAATAAGCAGAAAGATAATCGCTGGGAGGAGGTAATATATTTGCAAAACAATCCTAAACCTCTGCGTCTAATACTCTACCGATAAATTAAAGCGCAGGTCACGTTATACCGGGATCTGATAAATGACCAGCGAACAGTGAAACTTGCGCCGAAAAAAAACAAATAAAAAAACTTAGAAAGTAATATCCTTTTTATATTGGTCACCAACATTCTGAATGCCCTTTATCCGCCCCTCCGATCTCCAACGCATTCATCTCGCCGGCAGATAAACCACTCCACGCCGTCCAGTTTGTTTTACAAGCCAATGAATCGATTACAATAACGGGGGCGACCAGGCTGGAGAGGCGATTGCTCTCCGGGATTACTTTATCACGTGTTACCGGCTCTGAACTTATTGGATTCCTCTGACAAAGGGCCTTTGATATAATTTCTCCTGCAATATGCATCACGCCGGTGATTTGTTTCTACGAGCTCTGAAGAATAATGTCTTCGCAAATATTCACGACCCATCTGGCTCGCCGTGATACCGAGATGAAATATGTCCTTCGGAATGAAGGTTTATTCAGTCGGGGTGGGCTAGCTTCTAGATGGGTTAACATAGCACGGCCGGTGTTTTTTATTAAGAAGAAACCTAGATCTAGGTTGATTTATTGAAAATGTTTACCATTTCCCTATTAAATAGGACGGGAGTGGGCAAGGTCTTTTGAGATTTATCAAAAAAAAAAACCCCAGTGGATAAGAATTCTAGAAGCAGATAAATGGAACTCCAGGTCAATGAAACCCAAAGAGCACCCAACGCAGAGGTCCCCAGCTGCTATATAAAACATTAAATGGGATGGAACATATGAAACATTTGGTTAAAAAGATTATTTTTGTCAAAACTCAAACCTTACGCAGTATTTGGCTTTGTTTCACCTTCCTCAGAGACCCTTTAAATAGTAGATCCCAAGTATAATCGACCATGGATGGTGCTACCTTCAGTTGGGCAGGACTTTGACGGCCAAGTGCAGAATGTATGTGTTTATCTGGAAGGCTTTAGATGGAGGTGGCCACCCTATTGACCGTTTACTGTAGAAATAAATCCTAGAGATTATAATCCATGAATTATATGTATTTATCAGGTAGGAACATAGGATTTGATGGCGCATCAGACCCATCCAGCCCGTCTAGTCTGCCCTAGGAAAGACTCAAGAGCTGGACCAGTCTAGGGATGGTGGACACCAACGTCAGTCCTTGGGCATAATTCAGCCCATAGATCGACGGAAGACAGGCACAATTAGGTAATTTGAGGATGGTTTATTCACCGTTGTTTAACATAAAACATCGGCTCGATACCAGACCTTGTCTCTGCCTAATTAACCGGTGGCTCCTCGAGTTGTAATTCTAAGACTCCGTGTTGAGGATCAAATGAATGTTTGCTGAGATCAACGTCCCTCAATGTAAAGTAGCCCCGAGACTTGTACATTAGCATAATTAAATATGCAAATCAGGTCTCTTTTAATTTGAGGACCAGATGCCGTTCGATGCATCGATGAAAGACACTTAAAATGATGAGCTGTCGAGTGGGATGACGGCGGCGGCTGATTAACCTGGATGATGTACTGTGCCGAGAAAGCAGTGACTCTGGAGTGTATATCCAGAGCGTCGGCATACATGGAGGTTAGGAAAGTGCGCATAAAACAGTTTAAGCAAATTATTACTATGTGTGATATCACCATGGAAACCAGTGAAATGTTGCTCCTCCATTATTAGTTGTCTAACGAGAGGAAAGGTTATTGATTTAGATGGCGCCACCATATTCTGCTGCGCTGTACAAGGCGTAACCTTGAACAAGTGGTACACCTTAGTGAACTTAGAGAAACAAAATAAGGCTCCCAAGAGCTTACAATCTAAAAGCACGCAACGTCTTAGGAAAAGAAAAACGGAGAGCTTCCACCCATTTTCGCATGCGTCTTGTCGTGTTACCATGGTAACCCATCCAAGAAGAATTCTCACTTTTCACCCAACTCTAAAGGTGGCCACACATATTTCTAAAAAAATGCAGCGGGTTCTATACATTTTCCAGCCCCGACGAAGGCATTACGCAAAAGTTGGCAAATAAAATGCTAAATTTCTATAAATTTATATTATTCTAAAAAATTATTGACAGCCATTATTGAGGGCGAGGTATGATCGGGTCTGAGTCACTAAAGGGGTCGGTGGTTTTAGGGTACACTATTATGAGCATTGAACAGACCGGGTTTAACCATAACTCTCATTATCCTCAGCCGCTCTACGCCCGGTCAAATGCCAGTTGGGGATCACATGGGGTTAATTTCAGCAGCAGCTGCAGCCGCCTCTGCGTCCTCCCTTTTGTCTTTGTGACTCATTCATCGCTAACGCACGATTTGAAAAATACATAAAATGTTACTTTGTGGCATCCAGAAACCGTGATCTTTATAAATAAACCTAGCGGGAACGTCGGAGGAGAAACATCGCAGGTCGCCGCTTTATTATCTCCAGGAATCTTGCCTGGACACGATCTGCCTGTTATAAATACGCAAAGAGTGTGTCTGGCCGGCCCTGAACTCCGATTACCTGCGGGAAAATCCGCTATTTGATTCCGAGACCAGCCGTGGGTTATCATGTATTTAATTTATTTATGCCGGGTCATTTATTTGCATTGTTTACGGATTCGGAAGACTTTTTGGGAATCACGATGTTACATTTAAACAATTTTGTGGTTTCCCCCCCCCCTATAATTGAATGACATCTGCAAAAAACAGGTCTGATAATTTTACACATACGTGCCCCTTTTTCATAATGCTGTCATCTTTTAGTCATTTTTTAAACAAACTTTAAAATGAATTTAAAAAATTAATTTATTATTGTTATAATTTTTTTTAAAAAAAATATGTAAAAAATAATTTAAAAAATAAAAAAAATTTTTTAATAAAAATATTATTTAAAATTAATTTTAATTACATAAAAAAAATCAGCTGCTGTTTGACAGACACGTTATTTCTAATTGGTTGAATACATTTACTAGAATTTTAGAAGCATTGCATTATTCTATATGGGGATTTTTTTTGGAAGCAGTTTTGAGAATTTCTGAACTCTTCCATCTGAGTTCGCCTTTTTTTTTGGATGATTATTTTAAATGCGTCGCCTCTCTGCTGGTGACTTCTCTCGGCCCCCCGTTCCATTTCGGTCTAGTTATCTTGTGGTACTCGTAATGCTGTTTAGAAGACCGTTATGTTCTAGTTAATTACACCCCCTGTGACTGCGATGAACTTTCCTTGACATGAAGAAAATGTCAAAAAAGTGTGAGAAATGAAATCAGTATCATTTGGCGACAGGGAAAAAGTTTTGCGGAACCCCCCCCCCACACAAAATAAATGTCAAGAAATTAAGTTATAATTTCTACTAATAGCATGTGATTATCTGATATCGTGTTAGAAAACAAGGGTAAAAAAAACCAGTCATGGATTAATTTTAATTTTTTATAATTTTTTTAAGAAAAATGTAACAAACTTTTTATTTTTAAATTCAAATGTTATTGGGTTTTTGTATAGATCAATACTAGGCGCTCAATGGCTGCACATAATTAAATAAGTAAAGGTGCAGCGAGCCCTAGTTGACAAGCATATGGAATGTAAAGAACTTTACCAGTTTCTGAGAAAGTAAGACATTCTGCCTTCAAAGGGCACATAAGTTGCTGGTAGAAGAGGAAAAGTCCCTATCCAGTTCAGAATGCTAGACCATAGGCCAATGCAAGACCTTAAGGAGGTATGCCCAGTCAATCCTGTCCACCATCTTTGCGGTATTATGGATCGTTGGGTTGGTGTAAAATATTTTAATCTTAAGGCCCAATTCACCAGGGGAGATGATTTTATTGTTTTCTGTAAAAAAAACCATAATAGACCATCAATTGATTTTTATTTTCCCAGTCCTCGCACAGCTAACATGCGTTCACATCAGAAAAGCAAACACGTAGCTGGATAACGATCACCCACTCAAGTGCCATCATTGTGATTATCACAAGTGAGGACATTAACTGCGATTATTATAATTGAATCACAACTGCCAATTACATTAATTTAATTCTACATTTAAATGATATTCATCCGTTACTGCTAGCGACCGTAGATGCTCAGCCGCTGATAAATATCGGGCGCTACAATTTTAATTAAGGGTAGCTATTTGTTTGATAGGTAGCTGTCCTAGTATTCTCCCATAGTTTCTCCCATAGTAAAACGTCTCCTGGAGTATATATATATATGTGTGTGTGTGTGTGTTGTTAATATTATGGGCACGTAGTTGAAGAAAATTCTTCTTCCAGGAAAATTCCGGGATATTTTCCACCGCCGATCCTGAAGAAGCTCATACAAAAGTCATGATCATAAGCAGGCCCGGACTGGGACAAAAAATAGGCCCGGGCATTTAAGCCTGAGCAGCCCATATTTATTTATTTATTTATTGTTAAAGCCCACCCGTACCATGTTTGCATTAAATCATTCACACAAATCATTAACACATTCATTAATGCAGTCTCACAAATCATTCAAGCAATTCTTCCTCACATGAATTCATTGTCATACGCATTCACACAATTCATCCACACATTTATTCATTCATTCTCATACGCATTCACACTAGCCCCTCTCTTCATCTTATCTGCCCCTTCTCACTATGTTCCCCCTTTTCATTATGTAACCTCCTTCCCCACTTCTCAATATGTACCGCCTCTATCTATCCCCTCTCCCCCTTTCTCACTATCTAACCCCCCTCTGCCCCTTCTCACTGCACCCCCCTCCCTCACCCTACTTACCTTGTTGCCGGAGCAAGCAGCAACAGCGACCGCGCCTGTGCCAGGGCAGGATTGACTTAGGGGCTGATGGAGCTGCAGCTCCAGGCCCCCACCTTAAAATAGGTCCAGTCAGGACTGGACTGACTGGTCCTATATGGCCGCATTAACGCAGAGCCCCTTAAGCCTGCCGCAACTACCCCCTCCTAACTATCTACCCTCTCCCTCTTTGAAGTTCACTTACCTTTCAGGAGTCCTGTGGTGGGGGTGCAAGGCCTCTGCCTCCCAGCTCTGCCACTGTATGGAACAGTATAGAGTGATGGGAGTTATGATGTACTTTTAGAGCATAATTAGATCATGAAAAAGACATTGGAAATGGTACAGCATAACACCCATCACTCTCACACCCTTACCAATCCACACACATACACCAATCCACACATATATACCAATCCACACACATATACCAATCCACACGTATACACCAATCCACTAATCCACACCTATACCAATCCACACATATATACCAATCCACACGTATACCAATCCACACACATATACCAATCCACACACATATACCAATCCACAAACATATACCAATCCACACGTATACCAATCCACACGTATACCAATCCACACGTATACCAATCCACACATATATACCAATCCACACATATATACACTAATCCACACATATATACTAATCAACACATATATACTAATCAACACATATATACTAATCCACACATATATACCAAACCACACATATATACCAATACACACATATATACACCAATACACACATATATACACCAATCCGCACATATATACACCAATCCACTCTCACTGAATGTTTTCCTACCTTTCCTCTTTTCTCCTTACAGCTCCTTTTCCTCCTCTTCGCTCCTCTTCTTCAGTTCTTCTGTCTTCTCTGTCTTCTCTGTCTTCTTCCGGGTCACCGGGTCGGTGGGCGCGGCTTCAGTGTTGTGCGCCGGGATCTGACAGCAAACCCCGGCGCACAACAGCTGTTGTCACGCAGATCACAAGGGACCGGTATCGGAGGTCTTTAACAGACCTCCGGCTCCCTTGAGTGATTTTAAGCCGGGTTGAACCCGGCTTAAAATCACTCAAGGGAACCGGAGGTCTGTTAAAGACCTCCGATACCGCTCCCTTGCGAGCCTGCTCCTCCAGCGGCGGACATTACTGTCCGTCTCTGGAGGAGTGCCGGGTGCCGCAAGTTGGCAGCCCCTGATGAGCGGCACCCGGTGCGGACCGCCCCCCGTCGCGCCCCCCGGAGTGTGGCGCCCTGCTCTAAGAGGCCGGGAAGCCCCCACCAGGACCGGCCTTAGGGGTCTGCGGCCGCACAGGGTTTAAATTAAAACATCAGGGTTTTTTTTTTCAACTTTATTTAACATCCTCCATGTTAAATAAAGTTAAAAAAAACTTTATTTAACATGGAGGATGTTAAATAAAGTTAAAAAAAACCCCGATGTTTTAATTTAAACCCTGTGCGGCCGCAGACCCGTAAGGCCGGCCTTGGTGGGGACTTCCCGGCCCCTTAGAGTGGCGGACCCGGTCGCAGTTGCGGCGGGCTTAAGGGGCAGGTGCCCCTTATGCCCTGCGTTACTGCGGCCGTAGGTAGGTTAGGGGCCTGGAGCTGCAGCTCCATCAGCCCCTAAAGTCAATGCGGCCCTGCCGTGGCCCGGCCCACCGGGCAAATGCCCGGTGTGCCCGATGGCCAGTCCGGGCCTGATCATAAGTAATTATTGCTTACGCCAATTCTGGCCTGCCCATTGGGCACCCGTGATCGTGTAGTTAATTGTCATCTGAAAAGAGGGGGTGCATACTGAGATATTTACGAAAAAATTCCAGGAATTTGATGATGAACTTAAACTGCACGTCAGTGTTCTAAATTAGAACACTGTGTCTAGCCAATACAATACAAGATTTAAGGATGTACTGGCGATTAAAAATAAGCAAATTCACTTAAAGGATACTAAAATATGTGTTAAAGCTTCTTTAGATCTGAAATAAGAAATATTTCAGCTGCCCGAAAACATTTTATTTTGGGGCAAAAATGACAAGAAAACAGGGTAATATTTTTGAAACTGTATTTTAATCTTATACTAGTAATAAAAAAATGGTTCCTTTAAGAAACACTCATTTAATAAAATAATAATTAAATATTTTATTTCATGATTGATTTACCAAGAGGTAAAACAGAAGACAAATTATAAATATTGAAGAATGTAAATTCTGTGTAAAAACACCCAACTTTTAACGAGTATCCACATTTTTACCAGAAGGCATCATTTTTTTCAAAATATTAATAAATTATAATTTAGTCACTTTTCATTCCTAAAGAACATCCATAAAACATGTAAAAAAATTGAAAGTAAGAAACAAATGAAACATTTATTTTACTGATACGTCTTCTTTGCAAGCAGTTAACACCTCGAGGGTTTTAATTAATAACTGAACATTTTTTCTAGAAAAAAATCAAACTTTGTTCATTTTCAAAAATATGACATCTAGGTTTCTATGGAGCTCATTTTACTGGATCGTTAAAAAACAGAAAGGAATTTATAAATCAACACTGTCAGGGTTGCAAAACCTGTATCTTTCAGCAAAAAATAAATGAAAAATAAAAAAAATTAAAACATAATTTATAGAGAGTTTATTTTTTGGGGGATTTTCAGGTTCAACATATTTTTTACAATAATAATAAATAAATTATAAAATTGTAAATGATAAATAATAGTAAATGATTGAATTCAAATTTGACAAAAGCTGAAATAATAAAAAAAAACATTGAATTTTGATAGGTAAGACCTGTTGGAAGTTAACAATTATAAGATATATTTTCAGAAAGTCCTAATGTATGCTTATAAAAAAAAAATATTTTTATGTTTTGTCTGTTGGAGAATCCCAGGTCTCCAGGTCAATGCAATTACAGTCCAATGACGTACATATCAACACAACAAATTAATATCAGACCAAAGTTCTCGTAGCACTATGGAAGGGTACAACAAAAAGTATTACCATCACTGCCAGCACAGTAATGATGTCAAAATATGGAAAAAAAATTTAAATTACAAGAAAAAACCTCCTGAGTACTAGAGAGATTAACAGAAATTAGCGGAAATTTAAATGTGACTTCCTTTCTTTGTGATTGTATCAAACTCTTCTAATGGAATGTATGGGTTAAATTGTAAATGCCATGGACATTCGGTGAACTTTTCATACTTGTTTAACAATGAATGGCTATGCATTGCATTATACGGCTTTTTTTTAGAAACGAATGGCCCTGAATATATGATTTTTAACTCAAAACAAGTCACGCAGGGAGGGACGTGTTGAATTGTGACCTGGAATGAAAGTTGAGTTAGATATAAAGGTCTAAAGCAGCGACTGATGATCCGCATCGAACGCTCAATGACGACTTACATGGATACATTTTCAGCTTGGCTTCAGCGTTTCATTAAGGTTCATTAGATGACAGATGGACAAAAAAAATCACTCTATTCTTACATTTTTACATTAAGAAATTGGCTCATAATTGCAGATTATGGCATCCGTAGAGATGAGGTGATAATGGTTCTTTAGATGGGTAGTCGAGAGCTGTCATAACTCTTCGATGATCCTTCGACCAGAGCCTCCTTGAAATATAACTGCGAGGTTGATGATGATAATGGGATTGTAGTTCTGATTTTATGAAAGAAATGTAATCAAGCTTGGACCTCGCAGGTACCAGGGGTGGTCTGGGGTTGACCAGATGTCCTTGGCCAGTGGGCGCCAAGTGACATAGGCGGGCACACATTACATTTTCATGCTTAAGCAGTGTGTATCTGCTTGTAACCAGTCTGAAAGGATAGCACCCAATATCTTCTAAGTATGTAGTCCTACAGGTCAACGGCCCACAAGGGGCCGGTTTGGGAGGTCACGGATCTCCCTCTAACTCAGTGGTTCTCAACCTTCCTAATGCCGCGACCCTTTAATACAGTTCCTCATGTTGTGGTGACCCCCAATGGTCACCGATGGTCTTAGGCGACCCCTGTGAAAGGGTCGTTCGACCCCCAAAGGGGTCGCGACCCACAGGTTGAGAACCGCTGCTCTAACTGGCCCAAAACGTTAGATTCCCTTTCGCCTTATTTATTGTTCCATTGAATATGATTGAACATGCTTTATAACTGGACCATATAATAATAATATAATCTCTTTCTATTGCATATGGGCCAACACACTTTATATAAACTATAATAATAATATAATATATCATGTAACGTTGAAATAGGGAGCTGTCCAATGTGCTGAAAGGCTATATTCATAACCAGTGAGCTTTTACAGAACACGGTACTAAACCTCCATCAAATATATGTAAGTGCCAGGTTTCTGTTTACATTATATTGACCCGGGTTACTTGCTTGTCATGGGATATAATTTCTACTCTGCGGTTTTCTTAATCTACTGTTTTATACATTCAGTGTGTTTTAACGTGCGTTCATCTTGTCATTTTAATTTGCCTTCGGTGAATATTTTCCCCGTCCCCTGTTGTAACCGAGCTACGGAATCTGCTGGTGCCACATAAATAAATGTAATGTTATGCATTTCATACCAGGCAATAAAGAAATGCTATAAAAACTGCATATATATATACTGTTACGATGTAGTTTAATTAATATATATATATATATATATATATATACTGTATATTTATGGAACGTCATCCTAAATAACCAACAATTGTAAAATGAATGCTTTGATTTTTTTTTATTTTTTTTATTTCGATATTTTCTCAATTGAATTATTCTACACACAAAATGTCAAATATTAAACATATTTGTAATTGCCTGATTTTAAATGCTAAGCGGTGCTTCACACAGATTATTTCTTCTGTATGTGTTAATAGAATATGTCTAAAAAAACTTGCAAAAAGTCAATTTACTCTTGAATTCTGCTATTTCTACCCCCCTCTGGTGTAGCCAGCAGGGGCGGAATGAAAGTGTAAGATTACATTGTAACGAGGATTCGAGTAACTGAAAGATTGCAGAGCAAACCTGGTTCCTTCAGATTATAAAACAGGGTTGTAAAGCAGGAGCTGCTTATTTTCATGTAATGTAAGGAAGCTTTACTTTAATGACAGGGTGGTAGGTAAGTGGAACAGCTACTCAGCAGAAATGGTAGAGGTTAATACAATCAGACAATGTAAACATGCATGGGGTAGGCATATGGCTTACACAAGGCCAATGACTTATAAAGGTTTGAGTCTTTACAGCAGGAGTTCTACAAGTGGTCTATACTGACCTATTCCACACAGCTAACTGTTGCAGAAGGATAAAGTGTGAAGCTTTGCCTGCCGCATATATCCTTAGCCTTTTACGTATATAAAACGTAGCCATCTAGTGGTGAAAGTATGAATGACGCAGGTATACCTTAGCCTTTTGTATACATAGGATACTGCCACCTACTGGTGGGAATACACATGCCCCAGGCATACACTTGCCTTTTACACATACAGGTCACTGCCACCTAGTGGTAATAAATAGAATGCAGGCCCCAGACTTCCTTTGTATTTCCTTTATATTGATACATTTATAACAAAAGTTATGGTGGGGTAAAGATGATGGAAAACCCCATCCACTTAAAATTAGGGGGGAGGGGGGCAGCAGATGAGTTGTTTTTCCACTTGTGCTGAGATTCTGGGTAGGCGAGTGCAAACACGATAAATAATGATCACCTTTTGCCTCCATGTCTACTTTATACATGGACCCCTTGGGGCTTTTGTCCATTAAATAAAGAGGTGCAGAAGCCAGACCACCCCTCGTGGATAGCTGTTTCGGCCGCTACGGGACTCGTCCACGTGAGGTTGGGATACTGGCTTACAGCTTGAGGTTTGGAGAGATGTGGGGTACCTGTGATTTCAAGGACCCCCCAACCAACCATTGCATGGATACCGAGGTCCATGACTTTGGGTTTTTGGGTTTTAGAAGCTGGAACAAACTTGGATTCGTTGGCCCCGAAGCAGCTTCACCCATGGAAGGGCAGATTTTGAGGGCTACAAAGAAAATTCAAAGAGGCCAGATTTGTTTCCTTTTTTTAATTTTAATTTAAAAAAAAAAAAATTAAGAGCCAGGAAGAGATGCATCGTAAAGATCCATACAAGATAGCAAAAAAAAAAATCTCTGAATCTCTAAAACTCTCTTAGAAACTCTCTAAAACTTGAATCATAGCAGCCAGTTTTTCTCCCGACGAGCTATTTCACATCACTGGTGTGTGTGTGTGTGGGGGGGGGATACGGATTGCAAAGCATGTTGCTTGTTTTCCAAAAATAAAACAGAAGTTTATGAAAACTGACAGCTACTTGTAAGAGAAAATCCCAAAACATGACTTAAGGTTTCATTTCAATATAAATATTACTGTGTGGAATCCTGAGGTTAGGTAACATTTACAGGGATGATTGACACGAAGCTCCTTAAGTTGTTCGGAAATCTTTGCATCTATTTTCCAAGATCTTTATACTTTCGAGGCTCGGGGGACCGCTTCAGACTAAAAGGGCCGTAGGCGTAATGAGGCTGAGATTATTACCTTCGGTGCATGTTATTCTTTCCTTTACTTTTAGTTGCCTGCTTAAGAATGACGTTTAGCCGTTTGATCGACTCCTTAAAGGAGAACTCTTGCTGTTATTCTTCATTGGTGGCACATAGTCAGCGCTGTATACAGTAATATAACCCCCCAGTGCTGTATACAGTAATAACCCCCCCAGCACTGTATACAGTAATATAACCCCCAGCGCTGTATACAGTAATATAACCCCCAGCGCTGTATACAGTAATATAGCCCCAAGGGATTTTTTCTGCTCAAACACCACACTGAGCTGATGCTTTTTGGCAATGCTAATGAAGTCTGTTCATCTATAGACTTTTATTAGCCAGAGAGTCCACTTGGGTGATTAAGACCAAGCCATTCTATTGTTCCCCACAGGCAGTATGATAAGGAGTCGGGGGGTTTAGTAGATCGGGGATCAGATAACAGAGCGAGAATCATACAAACGGCTGATATGCAGCTGCCTGAAAACATCATATTATGGGGAAAAAACTACAACTGGGGTAAAAAAGGTAACAGGACAATATTTTTAAAAAATGTGTTTTACATTTTTAGCCGGGAACAAAAAATGGAGAGAGTTCCCCTTTAAAGTTGAGATCCATTACACAGAGAAATGTATTCATGTTTCAGTGTTAAAGGAATTGATTTAATCAACTTTGGCCAAAATGCTAATTTTCAGGCCGCTTGTTTTCAGATTTTATCCCCCCCCTCCGTCTTTTTGTTTTACCGTTAAAAACAGAATAAAATAAACTTCCAATTGAAACAGCGTTAAAAAAAAAAACAAACATTGTAGCCAGATGCACTTTTACATCTTACCCGCCATTTACCAATATAAGATCTTGAAGGATTTTAATAATAACAGACAGGGATTAGCGTGTGCATGCGCTACCCGCTGCCCGAGCGCCGCTGACTCACCGACGGCTCACAAATTGAAAAACAAAAAAAGTAATTCTTTCATAACGAACACAGAAAATATTGCAGGGACGGCTAATTTGGAATAATGGAAGCGCATTAAGTAGTGCGGACCCACATCGCTTTACTGATGGGAAAGTGATTAGCGGCAACAAAGCACGGTTTGGGTAATATTCATCTAATTCTCTGCTGTTAATGAAAAACCGCGGATTGACTTAAAAAAAAATCAATACTTTTTCTCTCTCTTGCAAAACATATAAACACAGACCTCACCGGCAGATCGGCCCCATTCGGCCCCCGTCTAGTCGCCCGTTTCTCCTGCTGTAAAACCTTAATCAGTCGTTGGTCTCGTCTTAGATTCAGGAGCCGTATGTCTATCCCATGCATGTTTAATCCCCTCACTGTATTACCCTCTACCACTTCTGCTGGGAGGCAGTTCCATTTATTCTGATGAGGCTGTTCCTTTCTTAATTTACTTTTCCATTTACTTTAGCTTATTCAGAAATATGGGGACCTATCGTCTCATGGATCCGGTGTTTTAATAATAATAATTTATGTAATTTCATGGATTTCGGGGTTTAAATTGATTTAATTAATAAAAGTTACATTTTGAGATTGTTTGAGATTAGGTACATAGAAAGTGTTTATGTTATTAAAAGAAAAATACATATTTCCCAAGATTTTAAATAGTAAAAAAGGGGCTATTAGTGTCACTGAGTGGGGCATTTAGAAGAAGAATAATGGGGTTTATTTACCCCGTTTAATTTATAAAGCCGTTCCCTGCTGTTTCTATACACATTATCGGGGCTTTTAGGGCTGTAGAACCCTGCGAAAAGCCCCTATAATCATCAGGGAGGAAAGCGGGCATCAAGAGAGGAAAGTGAGACATCAGGGGAGGAAAGTGGGACACAGGGGTCTGTGGTCCAATGAGGGACTGGTTTTCCTAACAGCGACACTTAGTAGGTATGTGAATCACCAGGACGGTCCTATGTAGACAGGGAATAATAAGAATATTTCCTTTAAAGCCTCTGGGATCGAGACATAAATTGAATTTATCTAAAGCTTGTGCTTTAAACCCATTATGAGTTTTAAGTGTCTCCACTTCTCCAAACAAGAAGCGACGTAACAATATGGGCGAGATAACATAATGGGGCGGGATAATCACGCAGATCCTGAGAACAGGAAGCTAAGATGCTCTCGTACAGGAAGAACAGGAAGTTAAGATGGCTGCTCTCGTAGTACTCAAATAAAGTGTGTTTCTAACACACATATAACACACATATAGCGCTGATTTTAATCTGTTAATCCTCACGTCTCATCTCATTTTGCTGCTTTGGACCTGAGCGGGCATTTAAGGCCAAACACGTTAAAAACGTATCCAAAACTAAAAATAAACCTCTGAAGTAAAACGGTTCTTAACGTCTTTAGTTTGTTGATTTATCTCTCCGCTATCAGAAACCGGTACTTTGCGCATCACAGAGAGATTATACCCTTTCTGAGGATAATTAAGCTTAATTTGACTTGATGATAGTGTCTCATTATTCATGCCCCGAGTCAAGCGTTCAAATAAAGGCCTTAGACAATTATTTACCCGACTTGCTAAATATATACGGCGCCGCCGCCTCGGTATGGAGGGCCACCCGCGGAGACGAGGAGACCAATTAATAACGCGTTCATCCTGGGATGGAAGTGATTCATGGGGGAGCCGGTACCGGGAAGCCGTAGGGCGCTCGCTTTACTTTATCTGGTAGAGATGGTGGCTACGGGCTCATGGCAGCCTGATGAGATGGAGGTCAGACCGGACCATCTTCACAATGACACACGGTAGGGATAATATTGATTGCAATATGGAAGCACAGCGTCTTATCCCCGTTCAAAGACAAGGAATATTCTGAAGTGGTTAATTAAAAAGATACGGCACAGAGCGAAACTGCCCCAAGGCGGGTAATATATGTTATCGTTACAATCTATGTCAAACCTTTTTTTTTTTTTAACTCTTTATATATGTATATACAATATATTGTCTGTTTTCACAAACGCCAGACCCCCAAAAATCTGTCAAATTATTAAACTCGTGATAGGTCGTCCATTTTTACAAATAAGGCAAAGAAAAACCCACAAGTTTGTTAAAATAAACTCAAATTTTTTGTAAATATTTGTTTGCGGTATAAACGCTGCTAATTCCGTTGGTATTGTTGTGATGCAAGCAGGATTTTAGGTAGTGCCCTGATCACGTGCTTATGGTACCCTTTATAAAGCAGCCGACTGTGGTGTAAGTCATGTGACATGACACGATATTAACAGGAAATGACATCATCGTCGTATTCCCACCATGGGGCAGGAAGTGACATCAAAGGGCTTGACATATAATCATTTCACATGAAAGGTCATAAACAAGAAATTGATGTCATACGGCAATAAGTGACAGAGACCATGTTTAGGCTACCTGGAGCTATCTCTTTTCCGGCGGACAGGTTTCAGAAATGGGTGGGGCTAGCTACCTGTGGGGCGTGGCAAACTATGCGCAGGTGCAGGATAAGCCCAAGACAATCTTTAGTGGGTGGAGAAATGTAAGTAAAAAGGGGCGGGGAGTAGGCAGGGAGTGGGCATGGCCAGACAAGGCGAGGCCTGCCAGGCTTAACCCGGAGACTCCAGGTCGAACCTAGAGAATCCCCAGATATGATCATGTGACAGGAAGTGACATAAATATGAAACAAAATGGTCTACATATTCATATCATCTGACAGGAAATGACATAAATAAGAATTAAAATGATCACTAACCATTGGCGGCGGATTTTTTTTTTATTATGGCGGCCAAAACGTTACAGAAATAAGTCGAGTGACTGGATAATGAAGGTTATTTTCTTTCTTATACACATTTGAATTGAAATCTAAAGTAATTAAAATGTTACCAGAGTAACAAATGTTACTCAAAAATGAGTAGTTCCAATGCTTGGAATGCTAACGCCGAAGTGCACGCAACATTTTGGTCTATAATACAATTGATCGTGGCTGACAAACAGCTGGGAACAAAGTGTGAAAAGATCTATATTTTGGTGGCACATCCATCTGTGCCGACATAAATGAGGTTTTTTTTTTTTGTTTTGTTCCATTTTCCTCTTTAGGGGGAAGTTCAGAGGAAATACAACTCATGAGAAATACAAGACATGAGAGTTCCTCCAAGCAGAGACAAAAGCTTCTTAGGGCTAACGACGTTTGTATCCAGGCGCTAATATGTGCGTCATTCTAACAGCTGTTGTGTCCGTTATCAGCAACGGAGGGGTTAAACTCCTCATTCTCTGTGGATAAGAGGGAAATGTGGTGTGTGTATCACTTTAAAGCCGTAATTATTTACTAATGTTTTTTGTTAGTTGTTTTTTTTTCCTGTGGAATTAAATTAGGATATTCCCTCAGGAAATGTTTTGTTTCTAATTTATTCCAAGTGGAAACGCCGGCATGTGGTACCATTCATAGCCTTTTGGTTTTTGACAAAGCTGTACGCAGGGAAATTCGGACTTCTCTGTCAAAAAAGAATGTATGTGAGCGTTCTACACTTCACCTTTAAAGATTCCATTCAAGCCAAGAAATAAAGAATGACAGTTTTTAAGTCCTAGGCCTTTGTTGCATGGACTATTGTGTTCAAAGCCTTTGTTCACAAGGAGAAGATGACAAAAAAAACACCTCTGCACCGCATTGTGTACGTTCAGGAATATCCCCCCCCCAGCTGAGAAGGTGTAGTAGTGAGGGGATTTAAACACGCATGGGATAGACATATGGCTCCTGAATCTATAGAGGTTGGTAGATAAGTGGAACAGCCTCCCAGCAGAAGTGGCAGAGGGTAATACAGTGAGGGGATTAAACATGCCTGGCATAGACATACGGCTCCTGAATCTAAGACGAGACCAACGACTGATTAAGGTGTGAGTCTTCACAGCGGGAGAAACAGGCGACAAGACGGGGGCCAAATGGGGCTGGAAGTGGTAACCTGCTGGGCAATTCTGCTGGTGTTAAACCACGAAATGTGTACAAAAACGCTTCCTTTCTCCGCAAATCCATCTTCAGTCTGCCAAAGATGGAGCCACGGGGACTACCTCTCCCCTGTTCCTTTCAAGCATGGGAGAGAGGGTGCTTGGAAGCTTCACCCTTTTTCCAGAAGTTCTCCAGGAGGCCAGGCGATGTAGAGGCAGATGAAGAAAGAAGGCATGGGGAGAAGCGGATAAAGAAAGATGACAGAAGAACAAGAAGAGGCAAGGGAAGAAGCGGAGCAGAAGTCTAATAATTGGGTATAAGTTCCAGAATAGGAAATCAGTGAAAACTAACAATAAAATGAAAACTGACCATATTTGACAATAAGATACATGTTAAGGCGGACTGATGCAGAAGAAGCAGGGGGTCCTGGTTTACAATCTATTAGGCGGTGGAATAAAGGAGAATTACGGATTGTATATTCTCGAGTTTGGTTTACTTTTAAAATGGTTTTCCACTTCAGTCTTTACACTCTCTCTAACACACCATGTTTGAAAGCTATCTCTCGTTGAGTGTACGTGGGCAGCACAATCAGATGGAAAATCTTGTTAACCCACCAGTATTGAAATATGGATATCCTTAATCCTCAAACTGTTGGCGGACCTTGAGAGCTGTAGTTGAAAACAACTGGCCCACTGGTTAATTTTCCTCTTTATTGCTAAAAGATTATTCACTTAACTCGGAAGGAGCTGAGAATGAAGTATAATAGGTTTCGAAATTCAAATGGCACAAATTATTCACAAATGGAAAAAAAAAAAGGAACACGCAAGAACTGAGCTCTGCACAAAAGAGAATGTTTTTCCTTTTTTTATATATGGAGGTAAGTGGATTAGCGAATAACAGTTTATGTGATCTGGAAAACAAATCAGACGAGCAGAGACAGGCATTTAATGAAGCGAGAATACAGAAAAAAGGAAACGGGAAATGAAAAGAAGCGATTAAATTGGACAAACAATCAATAAATTTACACTTTAATAGGCGCCTCAGCTCTAAAATTAAGTCATATTTAAGAAATGTTGAAGGAGACAGTAAAATAAAACAAACTAAAAAAAAAAGAACAGACAAGTTCCTCAGATGACCCGGAAGTCAAAGTTTTGGGCCATAATTTGTCTTGCTTGTTTATTTAGTCAGTTTTTGGAGTTTTCGTGTTTGTCTTCGGGGAAAAATATCTCTGACTCAGACAGTCGCTCTGAGCAACTTGGCTTAGGGGGGAACGGGGATTTGAGTCTCCCAGGCAAAAGGCAGGGCAAAGGACACCTCGGGGCAACTTGGCCTGGGGAGACCAATGGCTCTGGCACCAGCATTTCAATTCTAAAGGCCCGTAAGAGCGACTCTATTGGTCGCCAGCAGCGGGCTCCTCTGACATCCACCAATGAAGGATATTTGCTGGCACGTCCAGCGCTGTCGAGAAATTTCTAGATGCACCACTATGAGCAGAAAGCACTAACATTGATTTCAATGGGGACGCTTTCCTGCCAGTGATTGGCTGTTTCATTCTGTCAAATCTGGCATAAAAAGAAATGGGGTGTCTGGATCTGCAGCTTCTCCTAAAGAAAAGTGTTTTTTTTTTTTTACTTTTACTGTTTATTTTTATTTTTTTTCTTTGACACATAAAGAATGCATAAAAAAAAAGTACTAAGAAAGCCCGAAAAGGTACAAACATGCCTTCTTCATAGGTGTAGCCGTATGGGGCATTAAACAGTCCCTTTCATTTTCTTTCTACCCCTGTAGACACTAAGTAACAAGCATGAAGCGGACAAAACTATACACCGAAGTATATGAGAATGAAAATACAAAACTCGAGGAAGCTCATATAATATCAGGACTGACGCTATTTGTAAGCCAGGAGGTTCCAGAATGCATCGGAACAAAGGATTGCCGGACTTGATAGGGCCGCTAGTCAGCTCTGACGGTAACCGTTGGGGATTCAAGAAATGCCTGCGCATGCATACTAACCCAAAAGGGCACGTAATTATCCTGTCAGAGTTTCTGCCGAGCTCGGCTTTTCCCCAACACAGACCGACGTGGAACACAATAGATGGAAAGAACTGATTGACTACGCTGTCGTTTAAAAATAAATCTAACTTCAATGAAAAATTAATTTACTGGCACAAGAACAATGCCTAAACCCTTAATTTTCTGGTAAAAAAAACAACCCCCCCTCCCCCAGCCATGATAAGAAAAAGTCGCCCCCCCCCCAGCAGGACTGTTTAGACCATATTATCAATATTACATCCAGGAGACCAAATATTCCTGTTTTTGGGGTACGACCCACCAATTGAGACTGAAAAACTGTAAATTATATTTCAAAAACAAATATATATTTTTTTATTTTTGCTTTAAATGCCATTAAGGGTATATGTGATATAGTGTAGCCCGTAGCATTCTAAAATCTTCACCAGCCAATTTATTTGAATGAATATTACTCTTAAAATAACATTACCAACACTTATCTTAGACAAAACAGGTTTATTTTTAATGATATTTCCCTTATTAGAGATAATTTTTTTTTATTCTTTCCAAAGTCTGCATAAAGTTTCTGCTGCTTTGTCTGTAATTTGCTGGAATTATAGGAATAAAACATTAATGAAAGCCCTCAGATTTCATTTAAAACTCATTTCAGTGTGATAAATATCTAATGTCGATTTTACAATGTTAAAGATATATTGATTATTTTTTTAATCTCTCAACCACTTACTTCACTAGAAATGTCTCTTCGAAAGGTTGATGCTTCTGGAGGGATCTATTCACTAAAGTGCAAATGTTTGTGAGCTGGCAAGAAAATAGGAATTTGTTCATTTAAAGCCAACTCACATAATTTAGCAATATTCACCCAGATTAATTTAATTACAGGTGGAGGTGTGAACTTCCCCGCCCCTTGGTTAATAGGGAGACTAGCTGACCTCCATTTTTAAGTTTTCAATAATTTCATTAATTACATTTTCAAATTAATTTCTTTTATTTTAGTTATTTTTTTAAAATGTGTTATTTATTATTGGGGGAAGCTTTCTGTTGCACTCAATTTTGTGAGTTTCAGGTGAGGACATACAAGTTTTCATTGATGTCTTTGCATGTGCTCACCTGTGACTCGCAAAATGTAAAAAACTTATATTGTGAGGGTTAGCATGCGTTGGCGTGAGACCTCATTCGAGTCCGGCTAGTTGAATGAAACCTTGACTTCTTAGTGGATAGACCCAAGGTATTGTGTGCCAAATGCATGTTCAACAACAAGTCTCTACTAATTTTTTTTTGTTGGAAAGAACCTTCCAGAGGAAGTCTTAAGTCCAAATACAAAAGAATTTCAAGAATGTCTGAGAGCTCTTCTGATTACTATGTAAGTAATGTTCAGTTGAGCTACCTAGAACGGACATGACAGGTGAGCCAGCTGTTTCATATTTACGACAATAGGTGTAATTAGCAGGATAAGTACGAGTTTGTGGCCGTAGCTGAGTGTTCCACCGAAAGGGAGGCTTAGACTGGAAAATTAAAAAGGACTCCGGAATGAAGAAGGTCGAAGTCCATAATAAGCATCCCTGTAAAAGAATCGGGGATGGGGATTGTCTGGAGAGGACAATGGGTTATATCGCTAATCAAGTGTAATATTTGACTAAACAACAAAGTGTTTCCAAACAGGTCCTCAGCTTGAAGATTCCATTTTGCTCTTTTGCCCTCCCTGACATTCCATTAACAGAATTTCTGACGAGGTATTCCGGGCGCGAGTCTAATTATTAAACTGCCAACACCGTTAACACTGTTGACATCTAAATTGTACACTCTTTTAATTGAAGGCCAAATCGTGATCGTCCAGCTGCGACCGTCCAGCTGTGACTAGTTTGCCACGATATGGATATTACCAGCTTCAACAAAACAGGCCAACAGCGTTATCCCGTAGGTTCTCTACGTGCGTGATAATTAATTATGTGGCTCATCCTTAGACTGAAATGGAAAATAGAAACTTTGAGTAGTATCAGTTAAGTAGGTTTATTAACATGAGACCATGGTTTAACCCCTTAAGGACAATGGGCGGTCCCTAAACCCTTTGAAAACAATGCATTTTGAGCCCGTACATGTATGGGCTTTGTCATTAAGGGGTTAAGTTAATTTCGTCTCATATGAAAATGAACTTGAACTTTTATGGACAGTCATTCTGTAAAGTTTTATCATTATTTTATCGTAATCATTATTATGATTTTTATTATAATTATTATTTATTGTTTTATATAGTGACATACAGAAACAGCATGTGAGGAGGGCCCTGCGCACAGGAGCTTACAATCTAGAGGTTTAATAAAATACTGTGGACTTTACATATATATATATATATATATATATATATATATACATACTGTATATAGGGATGGCACTTATCTTTCCGCTGAGGCTTTTAAATGAATCTCCAAGCTTTTGATTGTCCTCAGAGACTCATAGAATTACTGAAATATACCTGAAATAATTAATAGTAAATCTGTGGAACGCAGCATTTTTTAATATATCGTAAGTTTCAGGTCAGGTTAAAACCCGCGCACATCAGTTAGAATCCAGGAGAGATTAAAGGAAACTGCCTAGCCAGAATTTCAATGTCTGCCTTTAGTAAATATCAAAGAAATGTAAATATTAATCTTTTCCTTAATTATTCAGCGGCAGAGGATACGATCGGGCACCGCCGGCGCAGCATCGACTTTCTTTTTAGTGCGGGCCCCGAATATTAGAATATTCACCCTATGTCAACATAAAAAAACGATAATGTTGTGGTGATCACCTCTCCGGTGATACATTTATAGCCCCGAATTCATATTAGCATCTCCCCTGTGCCACGGAAACCGAGCTCCGGAAACATTTTCTCTGAAGAGTAGAAGCTGACGCTGAATAGGATGTGAAAAGAGAATCTGGGAACCTTATTTATATGGGGGGGTTTCATTTTTTCAAGTGTTTACTCTCATTCAGCATAAACCCCAGCACTGTATACAGTAATATAACCCCCAACGCTGTATACAGTAATATAACCCCCAGCGCTGTATACAGTAATATAACCCCCAGCGCTGTATACAGTAATATAACCCCCAGCACTGTATACAGTAATATAACCCCCAGCGCTGTATACAGTAATATAACCCCCAGCGCTGTATACAGTAATATAACCCCCCAGCGCTGCATACAGTAATATAACCCCCAGCGCTGTATACAGTAATATAACCCCCCAGCGCTGTATACAGTAATATAACCCCCCAGCGCTGTATACAGTAATATAACCCCCAGCGCTGTATACAGTAATATAACCCCCAGCGCTGTATACAGTAATATAACCCCCCAGCGCTGTATACAGTAATATAACCCCCAGCGCTGTATACAGTAATATAACCCCCAGCGCTGTATACAGTAATATAACCCCCAGCACTGTATACAGTAATAATAACCCCCAGCGCTGTATACAGTAATATAACCCCCAGCGCTGTATACAGTAATATAACCCCCAGCGCTGTATACAGTAATATAACCCCCAGCGCTGTATACAGTAATATAACCCCCAGCGCTGTATACAGTAATAACCCCCAGCGCTGTATACAGTAATATAACCCCCCAGCGCTGTATACAGTAATATAACCCCCAGCGTTGTATACAGTAATATAACCCCCCAGCGCTGTATACAGTAATATAACCCCCAGCGCTGTATACAGTAATATAACCCCCAGCGCTGTATACAGTAATATAACCCCCAGCACTGTATACAGTAATATAACCCCCAGCGCTGTATACTGTAATATAACCCCCAGCGCTGTATACAGTAATATAACCCCCCAGCGCTGTATACAGTAATATAACCCCCAGCGCTGTATACAGTAATATACCCCCCAGCGCTGTATACAGTAATATAACCCCCCAGCACTGTATACAGTAATATAACCCCCAGCACTGTATACAGTAATATAACCCCCAGCGCTGTATACAGTAATATAACCCCCAGCGCTGTATACAGTAATATAACCCCCAGCACTGTATACAGTAATATAACCCCCAGCGCTGTATACTGTAATATAACCCCCAGCGCTGTATACAGTAATATAACCCCCCAGCGCTGTATACAGTAATATAACCCCCAGCGCTGTATACAGTAATATACCCCCCAGCGCTGTATACAGTAATATAACCCCCCAGCACTGTATACAGTAATATAACCCCCAGCACTGTATACAGTAATATAACCCCCCAGCGCTGTATACAGTAATATAACCCCCAGCGCTGTATACAGTAATATAACCCCCAGCGCTGTATACAGTAATAACCCCCAGCGCTGTATACAGTAATATAACCCCCCAGCGCTGTATACAGTAATATAACCCCCAGCGTTGTATACAGTAATATAACCCCCCAGCGCTGTATACAGTAATATAACCCCCAGCGCTGTATACAGTAATATAACCCCCAGCGCTGTATACAGTAATATAACCCCCAGCACTGTATACAGTAATATAACCCCCAGCGCTGTATACTGTAATATAACCCCCAGCGCTGTATACAGTAATATAACCCCCCAGCGCTGTATACAGTAATATAACCCCCAGCGCTGTATACAGTAATATACCCCCCAGCGCTGTATACAGTAATATAACCCCCCAGCGCTGTATACAGTAATATAACCCCCAGCACTGTATACAGTAATATAACCCCCAGCGCTGTATACTGTAATATAACCCCCAGCGCTGTATACAGTAATATAACCCCCCAGCGCTGTATACAGTAATATAACCCCCAGCGCTGTATACAGTAATATACCCCCCAGCGCTGTATACAGTAATATAACCCCCCAGCACTGTATACAGTAATATAACCCCCAGCACTGTATACAGTAATATAACCCCCCAGCGCTGTATACAGTAATATAACCCCCAGCGCTGTATACAGTAATATAACCCCCAGCGCTGTATACAGTAATAACCCCCAGCGCTGTATACAGTAATATAACCCCCCAGCGCTGTATACAGTAATATAACCCCCAGCGTTGTATACAGTAATATAACCCCCCAGCGCTGTATACAGTAATATAACCCCCAGCGCTGTATACAGTAATATAACCCCCAGCGCTGTATACAGTAATATAACCCCCAGCACTGTATACAGTAATATAACCCCCAGCGCTGTATACTGTAATATAACCCCCAGCGCTGTATACAGTAATATAACCCCCCAGCGCTGTATACAGTAATATAACCCCCAGCGCTGTATACAGTAATATACCCCCCAGCGCTGTATACAGTAATATAACCCCCCAGCGCTGTATACAGTAATATAACCCCCAGCACTGTATACAGTAATATAACCCCCAGCGCTGTATACTGTAATATAACCCCCAGCGCTGTATACAGTAATATAACCCCCCAGCGCTGTATACAGTAATATAACCCCCAGCGCTGTATACAGTAATATACCCCCCAGCGCTGTATACAGTAATATAACCCCCCAGCACTGTATACAGTAATATAACCCCCAGCACTGTATACAGTAATATAACCCCCCAGCGCTGTATACAGTAATATAACCCCCCAGCGCTGTATACAGTAATATCGGTTGGTGACAAAAACCTGCTTTTATCTCATTTTGTTCCAATAAACTCCCTTTATCTGCAGATCTGGAGCCGTCGTTGCTGTCAGTCATGTGATATTTTGGGCGAGTTCCCCGGCTCAAACACCACACTGAGCTGATGCTTTATGGCGATGCTAATGAAGTCCGTTCCTCCATAGACTTTCATTAGTCAGAGTGTCTGCTGTGTAATTAAGACTGAGCCATTCTATGGACTCCCACAGGCAGTATGATAAGGAGTTGGGGTGTTTGTCTAGTAGATTGGGCTCCACCAGACTGCACAAAGAGTTAAAATACTGCTTTTTTGTTTAATGTTCTGAGAATGTTTATTTGCATGTAAGTTCTTTGCAGAAACACCAAATACTGTGCTAGCTTTTCAGAGCAGCGGGGTTTTTCTCTTGCTGATAGCGTCGCGAGTGGCATTTTACTTTCTGCACAATATATATAATGGAATAGTTTTCAGCACCCGATAACTTACTTGGATAGTTAAAATAAGCATAATTTATTCTGCATTCATACAGCTTCTTTTTGTTATCAACAGAATGTTCGGAGATAATCATTTTTTGCCACCCTAGAAACGAGGAACTTTTCTCTTTTATTTATTTTATTTATTTATTTTTATAGAACATTTAGGTATGAAATTGTGTTTCACTTTTTACTGGGGAAAGGCAAAAAAAAGGGTTAATTGCCCTAATATCTGCTTCTGCAATAGTTCCTTTTAGACTATAATTTTAATATAAAAATTAAAATAATCAAAATAATCAGTGTTCAAAAAACAAACAAAAAAACCCAACCCTTAGCGAACCCAAAACTAAGGTAACCCTTAGCTAGAAATGCTATAAACGGCCAATAATCTAACTAATAACATGAAAGATATTATTGGCTCGACGACATATAGGGGTGGAGCCTGCTAAAATGGGTGTGGCATGGGAGGGCTGATATATATATATATAACGCTTGTTATCAAGCAAGGCCATAGTTTTAACATCCTGAAATCATACAGACAGTGGCTTTTGCCAAACTGGGACTGCTGGTATAAAAAATGGCGGAAATGCTCTTTTTGGGGGGAATTTGTGTGATTTGAATGATGATTCAGCTGAATCCTCATGTTAAATCCAGGAAATATATCTTCTGCCTCTATGCATTTAAACAAACGATTCACATAATCGCTGGTCCGAGATTTTAGCGATCCCCATACCTTCCGTGGGGCAAGAGGTAATGCAGCAAGGTGAGGGGGTAACTTGAGCGGCTAGTTCACAATGCCCCTGTGCCCCCCCTTCAGCTTCCTTCCACTTCCAGAAGTGGATGTGATGTCATTATAAGAAGGATGGGACCCCCCAGACCTGCCCAAGGCCAACCTGGGAATCCACCTGGAGAATTCGAGTGAAGTACCAGATCATGGCGCTCGATCGCTGGTCAAGGGAGTGGTGTTTAGACACGCCCACTCCTGCCCTTTTCCCCTCCCACCCCCATACAAATTTAAGCTGTTTGGGACTAGCCCCACCCACATACATGGATAGCCCCACTCCCTTGTGAAGCCACTCCGCCTGGGCAGCCGTGAAGATCCCAGGTATTACCCCAAGGGCCAAAAGCCCCGGTTATGGCTCCATCTCAACCGCTTTAACTGGAACATTACATGGAAGCCTATTCTTATAGAAATGCATGTTAACCCCTTAAGGACAATGGGAGGTCCCTAAACCCATTGAAAACAATGCATTTTGAGCGCGTACATGTACGGGCTTTGTCATTAAGGGGTTAAAACAGAACCAAATTCATTTATTCAGCCGTATTAAAGCCGGCGGGAAACCCTTCACGATTAGTAGCGCAGCCAACTTCATCACAAACGAATAGGTCACATTCTCGTCTCTGTTCATTCGTCTTTTAAGTAATTATGATGTGAAAAAGGAAACGAGAAACGCGCGTTTCATTAAAATTTTCACAATATGTGGCTTGGTTGTTTTTTTTCCCGGCCTCTCAAAGTGCTTTAAAATGACTCAAAATTACGTGGACTTCGTGGGGAGCTTCGAGGCCGCTTGGTGTTCCTTCTCAAAGCAATGTTACAAAACAAGTTTGCTTTGATGGATTTCACCCTAATTTTTTCTTACCCCCCCCGTAAAGATCTGAAAATATGAAATAGAAACCCCCCCCTCCCGACGCACGCACGCTAATAACGGCATAATGTTTGTTTTTCAAAGAAACAACATTAGCGGAATTCTCAGCGCATCTACGACTGTTCGTGCTCCGAGAAGCCGGTAATTGGGGGAGCAATTTTTGAGCAAATTCTCTCGTAATGGGTAAATACGACTTCTTGCTTAATATTTTTTTTTGTTTAGCGTCGAGGTAGAAAAATATAAAAATACGAAAAAACACAGCTAGAGGTCTGTAAATTCTCAAATGATGCTTTGTTTCCAAGGGAAACGGCTAAACATAGACGATTTCTGTCAAAACCGAACACTGATAAGACGGTGGTAGCCCGGCAGGCATACGGGGGGGGGGACTTCTCATCCATCGCCCCCACCTGCGTTGCACGCAGAGGTGAAGAACACATAAGATAATATTATATATTTAGGCTCTCTGTCTCTAGTTATTATGTAATGACACGGAGAATAATATGTTAAATAAACAATATATAAATGGAATATAATTCACATTCCCTCTCATGCCCTCGCCTATAACTGGCAAAATTTTAAGTTGTAGTTGTTTTGCGACCATAGTGAATAGATCCAAATCTATAATTTGTTCTCCAGATCTATGCCGGTGTTCTTTTTCACACTAGATACAGGGGCAAATGGAGACCCAGCGAGTTCTATGGTTTCCCCAACACTTACAACATGTCCCAACAGTGTGTTCCATCCTGGCCTATGGGCGACACATCATCTAATAATAATTGGCAAAACCTTCTTCCGCCAATAGTGAATGATATCTTCTTCTGCTTATTAAACTAGGAAACAGACTCAGTTCATTCAGTTTGAAAACGTATACGACGAGGACCTGAAAGGGATTATGACTTGTGTTTCAAAATATGACTTTTACATTGTCATGTCAAATCTTCCGCTGTGTTTAACGGTAAGAAACAGCAACTAAATTACCTCCAGGAGCTGAAGCCTGACGTGAGACAAAAATTGCTTTTTGAAATTCAAATGTTTCTTCTTTATAATGGAAAGTTAATTGTTCCCTGTCTGCAGGTCTCTCCAGCGTCTACGGGAAACGGTTTTACCTGGGGGTTCTTTGATGAAAACATCTTTATCAACGTTACTATTGGCTTTGGGTGGAATTGGCGCATTGCATAATGAATGTGGTGTACATTTAGCCCTACCTGGTTTATTCTGTGGGATGACTTCCCATTTAATGCCAATACATTGGTGCGCCTATTGGCATGAGGATCCAACGCCAGAAGATGTTGACCGGAACAACCCTTACTTCGGTCCTTGGATGATGCCCCCCCAATGTTTTGTCTTGAAACCTTTAGAGAAGAAGACACTCCGACGACACAAGCTGGAATGACAATATAAAAAGACCGTCCCATATTTCGTGAAAAATCTACAGACACTATATTTTGAGGACGATGTTCTGAAAAGTAATAACGTGAATGTCTTTAAGGGACAATACAGCTATTAAATGGACTTTAATGAATATGATAGCTGAGTGGCCCCTTTAAATTTAAGTGGGGTCCCCCTTGCAAATGTATGGTGGGACTCCTCCTGATGCTTTTGCCCATTCTTCTGCTACTTGGCTTGACGGAGATGTATTTGACCGAGTATTCACTGCCAGTCCGCTCCAGTTCTGGGTCGTTGAGCATTCTAAGAGGTGTCTACAAAGACCCCTATGTACATGCGCAGAAAGTGCCCCCCCCATTGATTTTAAAAGCCGAATTATCAATAATTGTACAGAAAGTTATTTCCCTGGTGGAGCGATTGCCATACTCTATGGTGAGCTTTGTCTTTGGTGATATACGGAGCACCAGGTCAGTAGGTTATCTCGGTGCTTTCTTCAAATGCCTGTGTGTGGGATTTAATTAGGAGTCACGCCAAAGCTCTTTCTTCTACTTAATAGATGACACTGACAGTTAGTGAATGCAATCATACGTCAGGCACCAGAACAGAGGGCATGGTGCTTAAAGGAGGAGCGAGAATTGGTTCCTAACTGACTCGTTTATTGGCGTGTCATTCAGACACCAACTCCAAGGCTGAGCTAATAATAATTACAGAATATTTCCGACTTACGTAAGTAGTTCGTTCCGCAACTCTATACGTCAGGGATCTACGTATGTAGTAGCTACATAAGTCGGGGGTCCGTCTGTATGCATAGATTTAGTCTTAGCCATAGATAACTGCCCGCGTTACATTGTTGCCAGGCACAGAAGCTTTTATAGCCAAGGGCTGGAGAGCAACACAGGTCCGTTAACTTGTCGCAGACCATCCACTTCGAAACAATTCCAATGGTTTTGAAATCTTCCATCTTTTTAATCATTTTTCCCCCCTTCCTTTTCCTTCTGTGCACAAATACTGAGGTCGTGACTCGCGCAGGTGGCTTTCATTTATAGGGGCTTCGCGACATGGGAGCATGACAATGATTTATTGGAATGTTCCGTAATTACAATGTATCTTTCAAACAAGCAAATAGATGCAAACATATATATTACCTTTCATGTTTTAGTCATTTTTAAATGCATCGGTAGTAACAGCATCTCATAAATCTTTTTTTTTGTTGCTAAGGGCCCCCAAAGAGTTTTTCATGAGCCAAGAGTTCCATGTAAGTATAAGTCATCATCTAACAAGACCGAGTAACAAGATAAATCAGAAGAAGAACAAGAAGGACAACGCACAGGTTTTTCTGCCGCACACAAGAGACAGGAGTAGCTTCTTATCGCTCTTTGGAGGGCACCTAGAAACATGAGATGGAGTGCACACTCTAGACAAACTCGGAAAATACAAGAGAATTATAGTGAAAAAATCAAAAGGCTACAGAAAGTAACACAAAGAGATTAAATGACAAAAAAAAAAACACTTCTAGTTCTATCATTATATCCAATAGTGAAATACATTACTTCACTTTAATTGCAGAAAGGAATTAGGAAAATAATAATAATCGATATGACATGTGTCCCCCCCCCCCTGTGCATTCAATTACAAAAAGACCCCACAAATTGTAATTATAAATAAGATGCCACTCAACACCCCGATAGCAATAAAGTTAATGACATTCTCTGTACGTTTCGAACATAAAAAAAAGAAATTAGACTTATCTCGGTGATCAAAATAAAGGTCAGGAATAAATGAGTTCCAAACACAAGTAGTTTATGGAAAAAAAATAAAAAAAACAAGGAGTCGTTATAGAGTATTGGTTATCGGGCACAGTATTCTTTGGATTTTAGTTTATTTGAGCAAATTTTAAAGTAAATGAACTTGGAAATTGTATAGCATTCCAGGGGTAGTCATGGATAATCTTCACAGGAAAGGGTATTTGAATTTTGCTCCCCTTCTTTGTGAAACAGGGTACTATAATGGTTGCTCCAACCACCCATGGGCTTTGTTGACGCGATCCACCATCTTTCTCACCCTCTATAAGGCTTTTACTAATTTTATGGAACACCGTATGATACTCTTCATAGCAAGATCAAAATATCAGTCAAACTCCGCTGATTCTGGTATCAAAACCAGATGCTCATTCACATAACTCTTGTTTCTAGGGGGGGCATTTGGGTTTTAAATCCAGCCATGGATTTAATGGTGGAAAAAGACCACAGAGGAACCTACCTGAAAACTAGAAGCTCAGAGGATTAGATGTCATGCACAGAAGATTGACAGATACATGGAACATTAAGCAAATCCCTAAAAGCGTGGGCAAATCAAGGGTAGGATGCCGGCATCTCCGTTGGACATCGAGAAAAGTTTTGTTTTTTGAGTATCTTATGAGATGCTTATTGTCTAGGAAGCGAGCGAGCCTCGAGATTTATGAAATCTCAGTTTTGCGAAGAGCAAATCAATGACGGTTAGATAATGAATTACTTTTCTGTGAAGTTTTAGAACAAAGCGTGACCTCTGACCCCAGCCCCTACAGAACCGCATGCAGATCAAATATTTGTAAAGTAATTACAGGGGGCTTTGAAGATGATTTTAATGCTCCTCACAAGCACAGTTCTAATGTCTTGAAAGAAATGTATCATCAAAATAAGATCTTACCAAAAATTACCCAAATTTAACTAACAGCGAACAGAACTTCTGAATGGACACTGTTTTGGGGTAACAAATTGCAATAGCCTATGCATGCTTTCAGCGAAATGTGTGTTGGATTGTAATGTTCTGTAAATGGGCCACAATAATGTGGACCCATTTTCTGGTTTGTTTTTGACCCATTTGTACAAGTACAAGGCGAGACCCCCAACAAGACAAACAATGTGTGGGCTCTTTCACTCACACTCTCATCCATGTTCTCTCACACTCTCATTCACTGTCTTTCTCACTGTCTCCCTACCGTCTCTGACAACCACTTTCGCTTCCCTGTGTCGCAACCCCCCTTTTTCTCTACCATATTCTTGTTCTTCATCTTCTTGTTATTTTCTCTTCTGTCTTCCATCTTATTTCTCCATTCGCATCTCCGCAGTCATGACCTCCCGTGATCTTCCGCAGAAATATGAGGAGAGGACGTCACCTGAAACTCCACCATTTTGTAGAAGTTCACAGGAGGTTATCTTCGGGCAAAATGGTGGAGCTACCGATAACACCCTCTTCCACTATCCTCCAATTGGGGGAGAGGACATACTGGATGCCCTGCCATTTTGCAGAAGGTCAGCAGGAGGTCATGTGGGCGGGGATGCAGACGAGGAAAGAAGAAGAGAGACGGAAGAGAGAAGAACAAGTGGAAGAAGATGCTAGAGAAGAAGTGGAGCTGCAGGAAGGGATCGTTGGAAAAGGTAGGCCAATCTGAGAGTGTGAGAGAGAGAGTGAGTGAATGAGAGTGTAGGAAAGTAACTGAGAGAGAGTAAGTGAATGTAGGCGTCGTACAACTGTGTCCAAAAATGAATGGGCCAAAAACTAAATTTTTATGGAATTTTTGGCCCATTTGCCTGTCTCTATTCTCTATTCTGTCGCAGAAAATCAATTACTCTAATAGGATTACATTTGTGGTCTACAGAAATGGCACTAATTTGCCTGAGGTCCATAATTTCCTTATGAAATAACACATCTCTTTTACATCTTAACACCTTTTTTGTTCAACTTTCCGCTTTCTCTTTACGCAATAATGAATCACTCAAACGCATCATCTTTCACCAAACAGACAGTAAAGTGTTTGGAAATTCTAACATGGCTTTTTAAAGAGGAGCTATTTCTTAAATATATTTTTTTGTAAACAGCATTGTAATCGTCCATAGACAACCGAATTGGGAAACAATTCTTACATAAAATGGGGAGGCGGGAATGCAGTGGGGTCACGTGAAGGTCAGGGTTAAAAATGAGTCAGTTTGGGTTTTAGCGAATCATATCGAGTCATCCAGTCTTTCTTCCATTCCAACAGATAATTTTACGTTGTCTACAAATCTGTCAAAACACATACAATAGACCATACATGTAACGATCTTCTCCCTCCCTCCCCCCCATGCACGTTACTATGGAAACACCTCTCCAATCTTTAATTTCTCTTCTGAATTAAGTATTAATATTCAGATTTTGATTGCCGCTTTACCTTGAGTTTCAACAAACTCGTGTTTTCGACCGAGCAGATTTCACTCGAATCGATGGAGGCCTGTCCATGCTTTTTTATGGATTTTCCTTTTTTTCCTGGCCACAAAAACGAGTTTTCCCAAAGATATTTCATTCTGTTTTTAACACGTCATAAATAGTTACAAAAATAGCTATGGAGAATACATAAATAAGTAGGACAATAAGGAATTCTGGGAGAGGTCAAGTAGACATGGTTAAATTTTGGTCTTGTCTTCCATCTGATGTATGCCTCTCTTTGTCACCTATGGCCTCCATCCTTCCTAATCACCTTGGGTTAATTCAATATTTTTGAGGGGTTGGGAGAGCTCTTTTTGTACGAATAACCTGAAAAATCTTTAAAAATCTTTTAAACAAATTCCTTTGGTTGGGTTGGACCCACACTTCTTTGGCACGGTAGCTGGAGCCCTTGGCTTGGTCTGTAGATGTTCAGATACGGTACGTTAGGCCTTTGTCTACCCCAAACCATTATCCTACATCAAAACACCAGCACCACATTCTAAAAACCCATCCAGTCTCAATAATAGGAGTACGCCGGATGGCTTTTAATCACTTTCATGACTGAGAGTGGTTATTTCAACTGGTTGAAGACAGTACCCCCAATAGAATACCAAGGTCAACATTATTTGGCCATGATCCTCCATTACCATCTCCTAACTAATTTGGCTCGCCAAATTGGTGAATTTCATTATTTGTTTTATCCATTATTCACTGAAAATCATGCTTTTTTTGGCTGTGCTGATGAATTGATTTATGAGCCAAATCAATGGAGGCTTCATTCTTCCGCTCAACAAGATTCCATGCTGGGGGGGGAGTGGAACCAAAAGCTTTGTACCCCTGTTGGGCATGAAAACCACCTGTAAAAAATTCTCCTTCAGGCTCTGCACGGGGGTTTGCAGAACCTTATATTTACCCTGTACAATTCCTGTAAAATCTTTGCTTGTCTCCTATGTTTTGGCTCAAGTCGATCTTTCTTTCTTTGTCGTTCCTCTCAGCCTGAAACCTTGCTTTCATCTCATCATGTCCTGTCTCCGCTGTTCAAAATTCATCCAGCGTCTTTTTTTCTCACATCTCTCTCTTCTTTTTTCAGTAGCAAACCTGCTTTAAAAAAGAAATCGTATGTCTGAATTATTCACACCTACGCAACTCAATCCATGAACACTTGTCAATCAACTGCTTCTTCTTGAACATATTCTTCACCTCGCCATACGCTAATCCCCACTGGACGCTAGTACTTAATGGATGAAATTTGGTTATATCAATTAACCGCAACATTTTAATGACTCTAATTATTATTATAATAACCAAGAGCAGAGCTCTTCCCTTTCTGCGCCAGCTCGTCTTAAATGTGCATTCATTTTATTGTCCAGTTGTCTCTTGTAAATTTTTATTTTACTGTAAATCTTGAAATAGTGCTATGGAATCTTCTGCTGGTATTAATATAATTTGTAATGTAAAAGCTGTCACAGCTGACTATTAAAAAATAAATTCTATAAAATATTTTATATTTTTTTATTTAAATGTTATTTTTATTATATGTATAATATATTTATATTTATTTAAATGTTATATATATATAATATATATATTATATTATATAAAATATTTTATATTATTTTATATTCATTTATTAAGATTATTTTTATTTTAATGTTATTTGATATATATACATACAGTAAATATATATATATATATATTATAATATTATAATATTATTATATATATATTATTATATATATATATTATTATATTATAATATTATAATATATTTTTCAAATAGTATTTATTATTATGTATTTTGAAATTTACTGTATTAGGTCAACTGTCAGGTTTTTTGAGATAATAAGGTTTCCAGTTTGCCCGCTACAGAATATGGTTAATTAAGCTTCCACTTCACGGAGACCATTGACTCGATGTCAAGAAAAGTAAAACAAGGCAGCCGATCTCGTGTCTATATGAAGGTCGGTTTATTGATCGGAAGAGTTAATCGAGAGACTCCTCTGAACTTCTCAACCAGCTGAGTTCAATATCACTTAATTGGATTGAGTTTGTCTTATAAAATATTTGAAGAGAATTGACACATTCGCCGTTTCACTCACACATCTGAAGTTTTTCTCCGCATTCTGAAAAAGAAGAAGCAGATCAAACTGTTTCAATGACCGCGAATGCCCGTCACTGCTTAATGTTGGGCTTTAACCCAACCATGGAAGGTTGTGTGAGAAGGCTTGGAGACTTCTCCTTCCAGGAGGACCTCTGCCCGTCTAAAAGTCGATTAGAACAACGGTAGAGTACTAATATGGGTATGATTATGGGCCATCTATGACCAGAAAACACACTTTGCCCTTTCCATTGGAATTTTACCCCAAGAAGTTCCATGAGAACCTTATTTAGTGTTCCTACAGACATTTAGGGCCTTGTTGGGTAGAAGGTCTTTATTGGCATTGTTCATTGAGATACATATAGGTCTACCAAATAAAATACATAAGATTGGGTAAGATTTTTTTTTTTTTTTTAATTTTGGGCATATTAGCTTAAATATCTATTAACATCTGGTCCTTAAAAAAAATAAGATTATTACAAAAATATATAAACATGGTTATATAAGTTTATTAAGAAAACAAATAATTGATGATCACGAAATGAAATGAAAAGGGGAGTGGCCAGGAACTTAAAAGATGAATTTTTGAAATATTTTTGTGAAATAAAATGCATTTTTATAAAAAAAAACTAAAAAAAAAAAAACCCTTTTGACTGAAAGGAGGAAGTGGACTTATGTACCAGGTTCCAAAAAAATAATTCTGCGACGTAAAATACCAAAATGGCGGGACATCGCAGTCTTTATAGAGGTGGCATTTGTGTGGATCATGTGTGAAAATGGTGTAGCATGGTCAAAAAAATTATACTTGAAAGCAGGTGAGGGTCGTGTAAACCGCATTAACTCAATTTCCAAAGCCTTGGTCTGCAAAATTTGAGTCTTCTGAATTAATTTTTATATATATATTAATCAATATATGTATAATTAATTAATATCGTATATTATTATATATATTATTATATATTAATATATATTATATATTATATATATTAATATATATCGTAAAAAAAAAACCCAAAAAACAGAATTATACCAATTACTAGATCGATAGATTATTCTAAACCCTGACGAACTTGACTGAACATCAGATAATATTTATTCTGCTCACAGAAAGGTGAGGACGAAGGCCTTGTCTAGACCACAAAATATATCAAACTCATTATTCATTCGCCCCGATACATCGAATATTTGAATTTTAATAAGTGCTATAAAAAGATTTTTTATGACAATTTGCATATTTAATGTTACGCTATTCCATTCCGGGAGAAAAAAAATAATCATTTTAGCTTAAATACTTTATTTGTCGTTTCTTACAGATATTTTCTCGAGATCTTGGCCATTTATTGTACAAATTGAGAAGACTTGACCTGTATTACGTCTAATTTTACATTTACATATACAATAAACATACTAGATGGAGGAGAAAAGAGTAGGAGCTGCTACATGGGTGCAAAGAGATGGTTACAAATACCCCCAATGGGGTTTTTAGTTAGCGTTTTATTTATTTATTAATGTCCAGTTGGGCTCGCATAATTATTTGTGAAAAGCTTAGGTTTATGCACCAAAGTAATAGACCCCCATTGAGTGGCAACCTTCAGATTTCTAACCCCACCTTTTGAAGGATCATTTACACCCCTAATCTCAGATTTGTTGGCTAAAATAGCCACGATAGAAACCATTATCCTTGCAGCTGGGGTTCCAAAGGCTCTCCTGCTTTATGCTAAGGCTGACTGGATTGTTAATTTTGGAGATTTTTAGAGGAGCTTGGATTTAGCAGGAGTTTCTGGGATGCCCAGCCATGAACTCCAACGGCTGGTCCTCACAGTGTCCTCCTGGTGGCATGCGGAGACTTCTGTGAGCAGATGTGACCTTGGCTCAGCTCTGGCTTGGGCTCGTTACAGGATCCAAGCGAGAATTTACATCACATTTTCAAAAAAAAAAACAGGTTTTATATTTGTTTTAGTATATTTTAGTATGTTTGAGCCAGTCCTTTGAAGGTCACTGAACTCCCAGACCTTGGCATTTCTACTGCTGTGGCCTCCAGACTTGTTGGTGTACTATATGTTCACATACATTATTGACTGATTCTGGAGCCCTTTCTTGGAAAATAGTAGAGTAGAGTAGAGTAGAGATATCCTAGAATTTGTTTTACCAAAACATCACCTGTATTTTGCTTTCATACATACCAAGTGTCCTATTTTGCGTGGCACTTTAAAGCCGAAGGCCGCCAATGAGCTAAGCGCTGCCGACGGCTGGATACGATCACACGTCGGGTGAGTATGGAGCGATGTTGGTCTGCCAGATGGCTTGTCGAGGTCTGTTTATGGCTAATTTATACATTTTGAGCCAAATATCATCGCTGGTTCTGTCGCCGGGGCCACAGTTTAGTCAGCAGTGAATAAATCTCACAGATAAAGGGACCTACACCGTAAAGAATGCAAATTCAATCTGCCGATGGAACGGCTTCTGTTTTATTTTCTTCCTTACGTCTTCAAAGACACCGCTATCTCCACCCATAAAAAATATTCGCCGTAAGTCCTTCATGTCTACAGAGAGCCGGCCCACTTAAGATCAAAGAAAATTGATGGCAGACAGGGCCCGATTTAACGATGCGTACGTTTTGTATACACGGAGAGAAAATTAGTAAGAAGGACCCATTTGAACCATTTCCCGTTCCATCAGGACACCGACAGGCAGTCTCCTTTAACCCCTACGACTCCCCGACGGGCTCTATGTGTTTCATGGAAGCAAGTACGGCCTCGGCGAATAAAGAGTTAATAGAGCCGGTTGTTTCATTGCGATTTAAGTATAAATGCGGATATATGCTTTTGCTTCAATTCCAGTTCATTTCCATTAGTCTTGCCAATCATTTTCAGTCTTCTTAGAGGTGTTTGAGCGTAAAAGAAACAAAAAGATTAGGAAAGGTCCAAGTCGAAAACAAAATTCCGTCTTCCATCCAATCACGTTGCTGATAAAACTGGATGGGGATTTCCCTTAATTGTCTTTTGATCATTTCAAATTAGTTTTTCCCCTAAACTGTTCTCCGCCGTTCGGAAATTATCCGTCTTCTGTCATTTTCTTTTTTTTGCTCCCCCCGGCTGCCATAATATATGCGGTTGACGTCATCTGACACTTTGCAGACCTCGCAAGTCTTTTGTTGATTTAAATAGTGAAATTAATTTTATTTATTTTTTCCCCCCCAAGACCCGACGATTCTGTCGGGGGCGAACGTGACACATTCCGGCGGACGTCTTTCCACAGCTCCGGTAATGAGAAAAAAAAGTACATCATGTCTTAGCGTCGTTTACAAATCTTTAATAAGACGTTAGCGCTCTCAGAATCAATATTCACTTTAGGAAAAAAACTCTCGCGGTCCCGAAATATTCGTATATTCGAGTTTTGTCCCTACGGCAGCCATGTTTCGGTATCTTATAAATGATGTGCCAGGGTGAAGGTTTTCATGAACCGAAAGGATGGATATTAGGTTATATTATCTATATTAACCCCTTAAGGACAATGAGCGGTCCCTAAACCCATTGAAAACAATGCATTTTGAGCCCATATATGTACAGGCGTTGTCGTTAAGGGGTTAATAAGTGGTAAAATGGAACGGTGGAGACCAAACCTTTTTTTTTCTCTGTGAATTTTTTTAAGTATTCTTGGGATTTCAAGGGTTTGCCGTTTGTTGGAAGAGTTTTCTTTTTAAGGTTAAAGAGGGGGATTTTGGGGCATGGGGAGATATCCAAGCAATGGTACATAAAAGATGTCAACCTGTTAGGTTTATTAAGGGGTCGGGGTTGCATCCTCTATCCCGCCGGTGGAACAGTGACCAAAAGGTATTTTATAAATGCTTCTTATAGCCAACCACTCCTTGGTCCACAGTCTTTAGATGTTCTCAGACTGTATCTGGATTCTATCTTCCCCATTACTGTAAAGAGTTAAAAATTCGAGGCAATTAAAATAAAAAACATTTTTTTACCACCACCCTACAATCTTGGGTTTAGCGTGAAAGCCTTAATGCCCTGTTTATGCGCACGTTAGCAACTCTTGGGAACTTCATCCTTAATCTGCGTAGAGCAAGGTTAATGCGATGCTTCGAACGGCCCGTTATGACTCAAAGAATACGGCTGAAGGCTGCTCGTTAAGTCACCCAAAAGCACCGTAGATCTGATGCCCTATGAAGTACAGAAGGTGGCATTGACGCGTGTGACAGGAGACATCTTAGAGAATATTATTTCCATAGCACTCAGAGGATGACACTCACATCGTGCCCTTTTATAAAAAATATAAAATAATGTTTTAAAAAAAATAAATATAAAAAATAAATATTTAAATATGATTTTTTTTTTCTGGATGCCTGCCTTTTCGTGAGGCTTTATTATTGTTAGTAAAAAGCTTGAATTCCATCAACCTGCAGGGTCGATAAAAATTTTAGGAGAAGGAGCGTAATATTTTATTTAGCAATTTTCTCGCTTGTGCTCGGAATAATAGCGATTTCATTTACAGCAACTTTATTTTTACTTTGGGAGTAATTCTGGGTTTGGGGCTACATTCTGCTGCTGTCGCTCCGATTTTCCATGGACGCAAACAACACTGGCTGGTTGAAATAGTGCATGGTTTGGTAATAAGTTAAAAGTCAACACAATCCCTGGTTTTCTAGCACAAAGTACGGCAGTCCCCACCCCCGAGGATCTGCCTGGCTCTGCGTTAGCACTTACTGAGATATCACATCACATTACGGTAACCCTACATGACCCAAGCTCTGAATCATCACTTCCAGGGTTAATGAGTTTTAATTCTTTAACTTTAATTAGGTTTATTCTACATCAATTAAAGTATTCCAAACAAATTAAGTACATGGGGGGGCCACTACACTATTAGAGCTCTGCACCGTTCGTCACTTAGAGATAGAGAGGCAACCTGTGGCACACAATGCGGGCAAAGCTACGAGTGGCCAAAAATGTCCATCTTTGCTTTACAATGAGCAAGCAATGCAGCTCTTTAAATGGCCACTAGGGGGTGATAGAGATATTGGATTTTTTAATGGGGCTGAATTTTTTTTAAAAAATGTTAAATCGTGCCAAGAGGTCATTAGGAGATGATAAAAATATGTAGATAGATATCTCAACTCCCTTTTTTTTCAAATCACAGAAAAGAAGAAGGCGAGATAGCGCAGGTGCCATTGCGTTATGCTATAAGCTATGGCATTTTATGTTTCTAATTTAAAATTCTGTATATTTTTTTTTTTACCGTCTCTCTCTTTTGCTACATATTCATCAATGCCTCTTGTGTTTGCAGAGAAATTAAATGCAATTAACTAGCTGTAATTACAAATGCATTTGGCGCAATGCTACAGCCTCTATTTTGGGAACCATAGCTGTGCATCTTCTTGTTATAAACCACATTTTTAGGCATCTGATTTCCACTCTTAATTTTATTTCTAAAGCGACAAACACAATGCCATTGTCTGAGCTGTTTTTGTGCTACTTTTAGTATTCATTTCCTAACAGCGATGTCTGTTCTCTGAAGGCAAGTATTATTATCCTTTTGTTTTGCTGAATTATCCGAGTCAAATTGATAATCAGATAATAATCGACACAAATGCAAAAGTTTGGCCTTTTTAAAAAAAAAATTGCAGGTTTCTCAGTTTATTTTTTTTGTAAATGGAAGTTAGATCGTTGCGTTGAGGAACGTTGGACATTTGTGAATATCCTTATGTTTCTTTCTACCCCATTCCTTCTAGAGTGTAAGCTCTGTGGCTAATGTACCGGTTCGTCATAGTCTCTCAGTCCTAGTTTTGTCAGACCCTTTTAATGTAGGGACTGTAAGAAGCGCTGCGGGAGTTACAGAAATAAAAGAGAATAATATAGCGCTATAGAAATAAAAGAGAATAATAATCGTGCAGCACCTCCCGTTGCCCGCGCAAAATGCTAATTTTAACTGTATATTCATTCACAGAGTCTGTAAATTAGGATAGATTGTAAGCTCCTTTGAGCAGGCCCTTCCTTACCGCATGTTTCTGAAAGTCAGATTGTTACGTTATTCACTATTTCTTATGTCCTGTTTACCCGTTGTACAGCGCTGCTGAATATGATGGCGCTATATTATAGTTCAGAAAAGGATTTCCAGGTTAAAAATAAAATATTATAAAAAAATGTCCTCTCTCTGGCGCAGAAATGGTTAAAGCTGCACACTCATCTGACACAAAGTAGTTAACGTGCCTTGAATTCTTCCAAGGGTTTGAAGAGTTAATGAGTTGCATACATCTGTGGCTAATTAAGGGTTAAAGTAACACCGTGCTGCATCTTGCACACTCACCCGCTCCTTAAAGGGTTAACATTGGCCTTTATAAAGAGGATGTTATCGTGGCGCTGTAGGTTATATGATGCGGGGCATCGCTTGCCGAGGGGTCAGCGTTACGTTGTTGCTTGTCTTGGCGCTAATAAGGAGGAGAGACGGCGTTCTGGTAGCAAAGGCTCATTAGGAGCTGAATGTCGTTTAACCCCACGTAGTCCTAGTAATGACCCACATCACGGGGAGCGCCATGGTGACGACAAAGGGTATCATTCTTATTGGTCGCGTAGGGCCTTTTGCCCTCTCTGGAGCGGAAATAGTTAAAACGAGGGATCAAATATCTAATTTGAATGAAATATCTAAATATGAAAATAAAAATCAACAACTGCAGCCGAGACGTAAAAAACCTTCCAGGATAGCTGTTTTAGTACAGCGCTGCGGAATATGACGGCGCCATATAAATCAATGAATTATTACATTTAAGGTTTTTCAACACGTTTGCTACTTATTATCCAGAAATAAAGTTACATCGTTCTGGGTCACATTCTGTTTTTTTTTTGAGGATTTTCATCAAATGTTTGCTGTGATTACACAGACCCAGTGAGGCATGTTGATCATTAATTGCCTCTACCCCTTCTGCTGGGAGTCTGTTCCACGTATCTAGTACCTCCCCTGTAAAGCAAAGCTTCCTTACGCCCATCCTATCACTGTGCATCGATCGCGTCTTTGTGTGTCCGATGGAGACTGCATAGCAACTGAAAAGCGCCGTCGATGATATTTTTGCAACGGAACATATTAGAAACCGAAATTCCGTTGGATCAATGGGGGGGTCAAAAAAGGTCAGAGTAGGTTCGCAGCGTCCCATTTAGAATGTCTGTTCGTTTTATGTGTCACTCCGGCAAACAAAGGGTTAAAGGCCTGACTTGGCGACTACTTTTGTGGAAAAGGGAGAGAGTCACCCGCATTATCAGCTTCGTTGGGCAAACAAAGGAAGGACTCGTTTGTTCAGCCTGGGGTTTGATGTCTGGAGTTGCCAAACAATTGATTTTGATCATTTACAGGCCAAAAAAAAAAAGATTACAAATTGTAATGATTAACCCTTTCATCACAGGGGGACACAGAAGTTACCCCGGAACAAAACTTTTTACACGGTGACTCAGAATCTGCTGGCCCCGTTCGGCCCCCGTCTAGTCTGCCCGTTTCTTCTGCCGTAAAGACTCAAACCTTCATCAGTCGTTGGCCTTGGCTTGGATTACCCTCACTGTATTAGGCTCTACTGCCTCTGCTGATTGGCGGTTCCGATTATCTTCCACCTTCTCGATACAGTTAAATGCATAACCTCTTGTTCTACCCCTTTCGCTCCCTGGACGTGATTAATGCCTCTCCCCGTAGGAATGTCCCTGAGACATTGTAATTAAAACTCAGTCAATGCGTGACATCACACCTCATTCGTGAGCTGCGCTTCATCTCCCCAAGTTACCTGAGAGCGCAGAGAGCGGTTCCTTTCACTCTGTGCCTTGTGTTTCAGGTCAGTCTCCACGTGGCCGGGTATTTTAAGCCCGATGACATTCTCATAACTTAAACATGTCACGTTTCTCATATAGGATTCTCTGTGCTAAGTAGTTGTTGACAACATGGGCAGAGAACCCCGAGAGAGAGAGCGGCGTGCGCCGGGGATTGGGATAAACAGGAATGTCCTGAGTCCCCGACTTATCTCTTTATCATCCTGATTTCTTGAGAGTCGGGGTTCAGTGGGGGTCACGTAACGTGTGATCCTGCGGTAGTAGCGTGGCGTCTCGTACACAGTGCAAGCTGCGCTGAAGACGGGCTGACGGTGCACACGGTATGTGAGTTGGGTGTCTGGGTATCTTAGTGTGTGTGTGTCTGAGAATGTTAGTGTGTGTGAATGTCTGGGTATATTGTATAAGTGTAAGTGTGTGTGTTAGTGTGTGTGTGAGTGTCTGGCTATATAAGTGTAAATGCATGTGTTAGTGTGTGTGTGTCTGAGTATATTAGTGTAAGTGTGTGTGCTGGGTGTGTTAGCATGTCTCGGTGTGTTAGCATGTCTCGGTGTGTTAGCGTGTCTCGGTGTGTTAGCATGTCTCGGTGTGTTAGCATGTCTCGGTGTGTTAGCGTGTCTCGGTGTGTTAGTGTGTCTCGGTGTGTTAGCGTGTCTCGGTGTGTTAGCTTGTCTCGGTGTGTTAGGGTGTCTCGGTATGTTAGCGTGTCTCGGTGTGTTAGCGTGTCTCGGTGTGTTAGTGTGTCTCGGTGTGTTAGTGTGTCTCGGTGTGTTAGCGTGTCTCGGTGTGTTAGCATGTCTCGGTGTGTTAGCGTGTCTCGGTGTGTTAGCGTGTCTCGGTGTGTAAGCGTGTCTCGGTGTGTAAGCGTGCCTCGGTGTGTTAGCATGTCTCGGTGTGTTAGCGTGTCTCGGTGCGTTAGCATGTCTCGGTGTGTTAGCGTGTCTCTGTGTGTTAGCGTGTCTCTGTGTGTTAGCGTGTTTCGGTGCGTGTTAGTGTGACAGTCTGGGTGTATGTGTTAATGTGAATGTCCCCCCTGAGGTCAGACTCTGGATCTGCCGCTGGTTGACAACCAGGTTACTTTTCATAAATATATATTTCCTCCGTCATCTCTAATGTCCGCCCGAGCTGAGGCTACTACTGAGCCGGTCTCTCACACCTACTTCAACCACCTGATTACAATCCCTCCAGATGCAATTTAGCTTGAAGATACATATATTTTGCAATTTAATCAAAAAAGGAGATTTCCTTAAGCAGCCCATGACCTCATCTCCTCGGCAGGCTTGGATAGAGACCTGGAAAAAAAATTCCTTCCGCAAAAAAACCCCGCACTTGCTGAAATGACACATTTTCTGAGCAGATTATTCCGCCGGTCGCTGGAACCTTCAGGCACGGAGTCGATGCATTTTATTTGCCGCTAATGGGAGAAAATTAGGAATCCGACGTTGAGCCGCCTTCTCGGAAATCGCATTTCTGACGCTTTATTTATTTATAAAGTGCTTGGTAGTCATTTGTTCGGATAAAAGACAGCGGGACTGTTTAAAATGTATGGATTCGGAATGGAAAGACGTCGAGCAATCTGCCGGAGATCCGCTCAGGTTTGGATGATTGTGCGGGTATTTAAGACCATTAAATTCAATTTTTGAAACTCATCTATTTTTGGCTGGATTTTTGGGGGTTTTTTTTGGCAAAGAAAGATATTTCGGGATATAACGGGTTATAAGGACGCGATGAGTTAGAATTTCTGAATCCAGTCAATGTGAGTCTTCTTCTGGATCAAGGTTGACCATGATGGACTTGTTCCCGCATGGTAGACAGTATGAGCACATGGTGGTGGCATTTGGACGTGTCTACCCTTCATGACATCCCACATCCTCACCTGGTTGTCTCTGCGTAGGTTGTACAACCCGAAGGCCGACCCTGGGGGAAAAAAATCCAAATCTTAAGAATGGCCGCCCACCCCAAATAAAAAATGGCGTCCCTGGCAATGGGGCACACCGGTAAACACTACGTTATACTGCTGGATTCCATCCATGGAGTCCCACTCCACAAGACGATCCACAAGACGATCCACAAGACGATCCACAACGAAAAAGCAAAAAAAGAAAGCATTATGGTACAGAAAGTGGGCGAGATCGTCTTGTGGATCACAAGACGATCTCGCCCACTTTCTGTACCATAATGCTTTCTTTTTTTGCTTTTTCGTTGTATCGACAATTTCACATCTGTACATAATTAGGTAACAATGTATCCAGAATTAGCAACCCCAACCATACAAGGAGCCAGGTAACCCTGGATCCCCTCCAGTACTTGAGGAGGCCAAGAACATTCTACTCACCTTCTGCCTACAATCAGATTATTATTAATTATAATATTCTAGTTGGGAGGTCCCTAATCTCACCAACCAGCCAATTAACTCTTTCTAGGACCATGGCAAAGTCTCTATAGTTCATTTTTCTTCTGGCGTTGGGCGTCTTTAAGAGTCAGTATATGATGTCATATCCCAACACTCAACATTAACAATGAACGCATGTAGGAGGCCGTTGGATTAAGCCTCTGGCAGCGCTGAAGGTAAATACGCCACTGTTCACTTTACATTATGAAGGCCCAACCCCAGTGAGCTTCTGCTGTAGTAAGAGCTCGGCTGGCCCTGTATAATGTATAGTTAAATCAGTGAGAATTCTTTGAAGTATTGAATTATACATTATACCGGGCCAGCTCAGCCCTTCACGCTGGAAAAATCTGCAAGCGTTGGCCCTTCGCTGTGAATAGGGGAACCAACTCTCCTCCCAACCCCCCCTTTAGTGAACGTACCCCAAAGACTGATATAAAAATAGGAATTTTTCCATTTCATAACAATTTCCAGGGCTAGAATTCTATGTTCTACACTCTATATTCTGCCCACGGAATTATTCCTCCCTATCCTCGTGATCTATTTTATTTTTCTTTTAAAAAGGAATCCCTCTATGAAGCCATTATATATCTCTACACAATGCGCTAAGCGCAGAGATAAAAATAACCCCAAAGAGAGCTATAAATATCAAACTGGGGCTATTGAAAGATTCCATAGAATTTTTTGACTCTTGAGCCCAGTAGAATATTACGTTTCTCGCCGACCTGCAATACAAAGAGTACCCCGCCAGCATGATGAAATTTTTCATTGTCCCGTCCCAAGGCTTCTTATACGCTGCGGATTAATTAAAGTGCCTGAACAAGGTTATCTCATCATATATATGGATGTGAAAACATTGTGATACTGTGTAAGCATATATTATTATCGGTGTATAGGCTTAAAATAGCAGCATTAGCTTTAATAGAAATTATCGCTTAAAAAAAAAGGGGGGGTTTAGGATACCTACCTGGTTTTGAAACATATCAAATTTGTATCAAATAATAGCAACATAATTTTCTTATAGTTAGAAATCGATCTTTAACCCCTGGGTTTAAAGGGTTAAAAAGACCTCCTTGTTATATTTGTACATCGCCGCAGCATATCATAGTGCTATATGAGTCAATATAAAGAGTAATGAATAATAATAATAATAATTATTATTATTAATAATAATGATTAATAATAATATAATTATGACTTTATTACAGTTATATTTTTTATGTTATTATAAATATATAATTAATTATGTTATAATAATAATAATAATAATAATAATAATACAAATATTACTACTTCTACTACTACTACCACTACTGGTAATAATAATAACAACAATAATAACAACAATAATTATTATTATAATAATAATAATAATAATAATAATAATTATTATTATTATTATTATTATTATTATTATTATTATTATTATTATTATTTTTATGTGCAATCCTTCCCAAATGGAGAATTTACAAAATGTAAATGTTTTTTTTCCTGATAATATTATATATCTTCATATATCTACTTTTACAGCCCTACCACCCTCAACTTCCTTATTTGCTTGATTGATTTAGAAAAGAATTGGGGGGGAAATACCTGTTCTTGCAATAAGAAGTGTATAACACCCCAGCCATGAATCGATCACACACTTGGTTTGGCAATGCAGTGATGTGGATTAGGCGGGAGTTGGGATGGGGGGGGGGAGTTGGTGGGGGGGGGGTTGTCAGTCCTCAGGCACAGTCTGGTCCTGCAGAATGACACTCATGCCTCTCAGCTCACACAGGGAGCAAGGAGCACTCAGATGCCTTGTAAGCTGAGGGTGCACTTGCCATCAGCAGCCTCACCTACTGAATATCCATTACTGGGAGTCTATGAGTAAAGGACAAATAGATTCACTCCTACTGCAGAGGCAAGAAGGACTTGATTCAGCTGCTGAAGTGGAACCCTCTGTATCCTCCAGCCACCTGCGTGCAAGGAAAGTCTGTTGCTGATCCAAGGGGCTTGTTTGAAAGGCAATGTAAGGGTTTATATTTATTTGATGCACTTTGGAAGCAGATGTGTTGATATTAGGCACATTGCATGGGGTTTTGAAGACTCCGGTCTGCTGCTGGCAGAGAGAGGAGAAGGATTGACCTCCCTAGCAGGTGGACAGCCTCACCTGGAGAAGACACCCGAGTAAAAGCATTGAGGACAGTTCGGAGTCATTAATGAGTTGCTGGGGCTCCCTTTAAATGTGATAATTCAATTGTCTGCCGGGATGGAAAGAGTGTAATTATATCTGGAAGGAGACAAGTTAGAGACATACAGGTAAGACAGTATGGGGGGGGGCACCTGAACCGCTCTCCAGCTCCTGGGCAATTCTATAGAACCTCTCTTCAGCTCCTAAACTATTCTACTGAACCTCTCCCCAGCACCAGAGACATTCTGTAGAAGCTCTCCCCAGCTCCTGAGACATTCTGTAGAAGCTCTCCCCAACACCTTGGGCATTCTGTAGAAGCTCTCCCCAGCACCTTGGGCATTCTGTAGAAGCTCTCCCCAGCACCTTGGGCATTCTGTAGAAGCTCTCCCCAGCACCTTGGGCATTCTGTAGAAGCTCTCCCTAGCACCTTGGGCATTCTGTAGAAGCTCTCCCCAGCACCTTGGGCATTCTGTAGAAGCTCTCCCTAGCACCTTGGGCATTCTGTAGAAGCTCTCCCCAGCACCTTGGGCATTCTGTAGAAGCTCTCCCCAGCACCTTGGGCATTCTGTAGAAGCTCTCCCCAGCACCTTGGGCATTCTGTAGAAGCTCTCCCCAGCACCTTGGGCATTCTGTAGAAGCTCTCCCTAGCACCTTGGGCATTCTGTAGAAGCTCTCCCTAGCACCTTGGGCATTCTGTAGAAGCTCTCCCTAGCACCTTGGGCATTCTGTAGAAGCTCTCCCCAGCACCTTGGGCATTCTGTAGAAGCTCTCCCTAGCACCTTGGGCATTCTGTAGAAGCTCTCCCCAGCACCTTGGGCATTCTGTAGAAGCTCTCCCCAGCACCTTGGGCATTCTGTAGAAGCTCTCCCCAGCACCTTGGGCATTCTGTAGAAGCTCTCCCCAGCACCTTGGGCATTCTGTAGAAGCTCTCCCTAGCACCTTGGGCATTCTGTAGAAGCTCTCCCTAGCACCTTGGGCATTCTGTAGAAGCTCTCCCTAGCACCTTGGGCATTCTGTAGAAGCTCTCCCCAGCACCAGAGACATTCTGTAGAAGATCTCCCTAGCACCTTGGGCATTCTGTAGAAGCTCTCCCTAGCACCTGAGACATTTTGAAGAATCTCTTTATAGGACCTGAAATATTTTATAGAACCTCTCTACAGCTCCTGAGCAATTTGATAAAAGCTCTCTCCAGCTCCTACACCATTCCATAGGATCTCTCTCTCTGGCTCCTAAACATTCTATAGACTCTCTCTCCAGCCCCTTAGCCATGCTAAGAAGAGAAGGTTCCTGTGCTGAACGGACGCTGTCTCGGTGCATATCACCCGGTGCAGTCCCTTTTACCCGTAGGAAGAGCTTCGACATCCTTAGCAAGAGAGCAGATTTTTTAAAGATTCCTGTTTTGGTAAAATGTTGCAAATATATTGTATTTCTATAAGATATTGTAACACCGCTAATCAATGACCGGTGAAGTTACCGGTGAAGTTACATAATTGTGTGTATCAGGTGGAGCATATTTTGAGCTGTGCCGGGAACCTCTTCATAAAGTGATTTATGGCCGTTTTCATGAATGCGTTCAACTTGTGATATCGCTTGATCTGCCCCAACTCCAAACCCTTACAACCCATCTCATCTCTGCATGGAATCCTAATAACTACGTTTCATTTCCCGGGTTAACCCAAGCTAAGATTTGCTGAATGTGTTGCAGTGTTGTGTGTAGCAACATTCGTCGCCGTCAAAGCCGCTGGGTATCGTTAGACCGATCAATCCCGTCCCGGGCAAGGGAACGGGAAATAGGGGGAATCACTGCTCTGCCATGGAAAGAAGAAGAATGCACTGGGAGGGATGTTCTGGAATGCAATGAGTTAAATAAAGCCTGAACTCTGTATATATGGGGCTGTATACAGGACATCAGATTCAGATACTCAATATATATGGATGTGTAAGGAAGTTTTACTTTACTGAGGGAGTGGTTGATGAGTGGAACAGCCAACCAGCAGAAGTGGTAGAGGGTAATACAGTGAGGGTATTAAACAGGCATGGGATAGACATACGGCTCCTGAATCTAAGACGAGACCCACGACTGATTAAGGTTTGAGTCTTTACAGCAGGAGAAACAGGTAGGCTAGACGGGGGCCGAATGGGGCCGATCTGCCGGAGGATTTTATGCTGTTACGCTGTATGCTAGGTGGTATAACCCTTTACCTACCATCAGTGTGAGCTCTACCGCCTTCCGTTCTGCACATTCCTAGGGCATTAAAATATGTGAAATCTCTTGTACACCTGGTAAGGGTTAATACCTCGCGTTAACGCACTTAATAATTCCACTTACTCTGTGTTCACGTTCCCTTTTAACAACTTCTGCCGTGTTCTGAAAGTGCATTAAAATTAACATGCTTTGCAAGCAGAGTGCATGTAATGAGAGTCAGTCCGCTGGTGGGTATCAGTGTGATACTTAATACCGCTATGTGGACCCCTACCTGAAATAACACAGTATGCAGCGGCACGAGATATACCGGTTATATATATATATATATATATATATACATAGCTCATGTTTTAAGCTTAGAAATGATAGTTTCAATAAGTATCTGCTAGAATCCAATATACTACGCGATACGATTCATGCCCAGGATATAACGGTATATAATGCAGTGACCGTCACGGGTATCATATAAATAAGTGTTTAATATAAAAGGACGCGTGATGCAGTAACAGCCATGGAAACAGACAGCGGTCTCATAGAATGCAGCAAAATATACAATTCTACCTCCTATATACCAATTATATGGAACACACAAGGCCGTGATATGGTGCAGTAACACATGATAGAAGAGTTGATTAGTTGATTCCATGTCTTACATCTCATGGTCTTTACTGGAAATGGAAACCCATTTACTTTATGTAAGTATTTTACTTTACCGAGAAGGTAGTAAGTAAGTGGAACAGCCTCCCAGCAGAAGTGGTAGAGGGTAATACAGTGAGGGTATTAAACATGCATGGGATAGACATACGGCTCCTGAATCTAAGACGAGACCAACGACTGATTAAGGTTTGAGTCGTTACAGCAGGAGAAACGGGCGACTAGACGGGGGCCGAATGGGGCCGAATGGGGTCGATTCTATATATATGTACAGGGGGTTCATGGAGAGTGTTGAGAAGTTTGGGGATCGGTTCTAAGATCCTTATCTAAAATTAAACAAACAACTAACATTAAATGCAATTGTGTTTCTAATATTATATACAAATGCTGCTATGGCAACCTTCTTTGCCAATGCCACCGGTGTTTGGAGGTCAGCTAGAGACTTCAGACTTTGCCACCATCATGATAATGGTCCGCTTGGTAGCGGAGGGAGCAGGTTTCCGATCTACGGCCTCTGAGTGACCATTTAGTGGCCCCTGGTGTGCATACGGAAAGGGTTAACAAGACTCCAATCACTTTGTCTCCCTCTTTCCAGTTTGGGACCGTATCTATACAGTCCAAATATCGTGTCTAGGTTAATAATTGATGGCGCGCTGGGTAGTCCAGATGAACTTTCTCTTACTGAGAGCAAAGCAAATATGACGGGATGGATGGAATTGGACGATGCTAATCTGTGTTAAATGCAAAAGAAACCTCCTCGAGTGGGCAGATTGCCTCGCCGTGCGTTACAAAGTCATTAACCAACGCCGCTCAAGTGAAAGATTCGACCAGCTGTACGGAAAACCAGCCCTTGGACAGTAACTTGGTAACAAGTAAGGGTGTTCAGTGGGACGGCGCAGGGATCGGCCCCTCCAACACACGCCTCATCACTAGCTGGGTGGGGGAACCGGGGGCTTTGACGCACGTTGCCCAATACGAGGCTTGGTTGGCTACTTTGTATCGTCTTATATTTACGCGTACAGCAGATTTTAAGCAGGGTCATGACCGGTAGATGACCCGATCTCTTTACCGGTTGAAGGACATGGCTGGCTGTCCACGGACACTGTTCCCGACCTTGGCGTGCGTGGTGACATCACAGAAACATTGTATCTCACGTGGAGTTGAGGGCAGAGACCCGGGACAGCACCAAGGCAGAGGTCATCTTGGTTGACTCCAGTCTAAAAAAGGTCTACTTCTCAATACTCCTCATCTTGGCTTTGATGAGGGTGGAGGGCATCTTCTTGCCCATGACAGGTCATGTTGTGTGATATTCTGCTCCTTAGACACATACAAGAAACTGTGGATAAGAACTGTTCGGCTTTTTTATCCATTTCTGCGATAGCTCCCATGAAAGCATTGAGAAGAACAAAAATGGACAGAAGCAGGCAGTTTCCACCCACTGATGTCATTCAGCGCATGTCGTGACATCATGACTGGTCATGTGACATATAGGGCAGCAGAAGCTCAGAATCCTTACAAATATTAAGTATAAATCCCCACATTTGTCACAAATGATGATAGGAGAAGAATGCTGAATTGTAGTCAGCAGGGGGGGGTTTAAGGAACTGGCAAACGACGAGCAGAATTAGCCCAAGTGCGTAGGATTAGGTTTGCAATTTATGAAACTTACCCAAAACTTTGTTTTACGGCTCCAAGTATCCGACTGCAGAGCTACGGCTTCATTTATACAAAGTAATTCTAAGCAGCTCACGATCCGGCGTCTGATCACCAAGTTCCATGGTGGCCAAGAAGAGATGACCATTATCTCCTTGAGTGTTGACCGGGTTTCAATGGTCCCACGCCAACCTTTCTCCTTGCTTTAAGTAGATGAATACTCTTTGTCTGGCTGATACAGTGAGGTTGAATGTATCACGATGCTGAGGATGGGATGAAAAGCCCACCTTTACCGCCGGGGGAGACCATGATACCGCTGTCACCACGTCTTGTGCCCACAACAGATTAGCTTTCAAGGTAAAGATAATGACATGTTGGCAGCCTGGAAATAACAGTAATTTAGATCAAAACGGTGGGAGATACAGAGTTATAATTTGCAGAGGCGCCGGCAGTGAAAACCGAAGAGGGTTGCTCCACAGCTATACGAATCGGTGGTAAAAAAATAAAAATAAAAAATACAAAAAAAATACAAAAGTCGATAAGCTCTGAATATTTGCTGTCACTAGAAGCGGTGGAGTGGAGTCAATTCCTCAAAAACACAGGAGGTGAGCAATTAGAGACGAGAAAAATCTCCCGCGGCTCGAAGCGCGAAACCCGGCGTCCAAAATGATCCCTAATCCAGCGTTTCACGAAAATGTGGGTTGTTTTCCTTTCCTTTGAAACCCAAATGGCGGCTAAACAAACAATACCGAGTTGTTTCCTTAGAATAAAATATTTCTGAAGTCATAGGCTCACTTTTTAAGTTTTTATTTATTTATTTTTAAAAAAAAAAGAAAAATGGGTTACCGAATCATGAACCAAACTTTCTGTTTTTGCGAAATCCCCATGCGTTCCAAATAATCCGATTTATGGTTCGAGTCCAATCACCAGTGAAGCATCGTTCATGTTTTAGCCAATAGCTACTTAGCTCATCGGAGCATCCAAATGTTTTCCCACCAATTAAGCCATTTTGTGAGATGATAGGGATTAAAAATGATGACTTTTTGGGCCAAACCCCCCATAATTATTTCCCCACCTGCCCAAACCCCCTCAAACTCATCCATCCGGACCGACTAGAAGCTCATTTTCCCCACCATCATGAAGAGATCCCTCAGGTTTACAGTGAAGCCCTCTAAGATGAATTGTCAAACCAACACTTTGTACGCTACACATGGGTTTAACCCCTTAAGGACAATAGGGCGGTCCCTAAAACCCATTGAAAACAATGCATTTTGAGCCCGTACATGTACGGCCTTTGCCATTAAGGGGTTAAATGTTTCAAGCGTCTTAAATTTGAAGAACAAAGCTCTCCAAACATTGATTAAATTCTTAAAGAATAATAAGGGTGGCCGATGGACTCCATGAGCGATCCCAGCAGATAGCGTCGATCCTCAGTGTTGAGATTCTCATCCCTTTGGAGAACTTGTACTTCGTATCATGATTCTGTTGCAATGTTTTTTGCTCATTATCACGGCCGATGAGTGTGAATTCCAAGCCAAGTCAACCCGCGGTCAACGCTTTTAGAACCAGGGAGAGTATGCAAGGCTGTGGGACGCTTTAGTAAAATAGAACATATCACTTAAATAAATGAACTAATAAGAGGTGTAAACCTGAGAGGGACTGACCTGTAAATCCCATAAACTAGACATGAAGAACAATACCCCTTGTACTCTATTGGTAGCGATGTTTCAACCTGAAGAAGCCATCATCAGTCATAAGAAAGCCTGATGAAGACTACTTCAGGTTGGAAAGTTGTTACTAATATGATGGTGAGGATGAATGATGAGGTTATTTCCTAGTTAAGGGACATTTTGTAACACTGTTTCTTTTTTCTTTGTTTCAGCGATGTTTCCATTGTGTTGAAGAAGAATTGTCACCATGACCATGGATCCCATATCCCTCCCGATGGCTTCTTTCATGGAACCCACGGAATCGGACGCCAACCTGACTTTGTACAAAAACATTACTGAGAATGTAACAGTGGTGGAATCTGCTATAACGGGAATGAGTTCCGTACTTATCCCTTTTATTTACCTGTTGGTCTGCGCTATTGGACTCAGCGGCAACACTTTGGTCATTTATGTTGTCCTCCGTTATGCCAAAATGAAGACCGTCACCAACATTTACATCCTAAACCTGGCCGTTGCTGACGTTCTATTTATGTTAGGATTGCCTTTCCTTGCCACCCAAAACGCTATCTCCTACTGGCCTTTTGGGACATTTCTTTGCCGGTTGGTGATGACCGTGGACGGCATTAACCAATTCACCAGCATCTTCTGCCTCACCGTCATGAGTATCGACCGCTACTTGGCCGTGGTCCACCCAATCAAGTCAACAAAGTGGAGGAGACCAAGGGTGGCAAAGCTCATCAGCGCCACGGTTTGGACTTTCTCTTTCCTGGTTGTCCTCCCAGTAATCATCTTCTCGGACGTCCAGCAGGACTTACTGACCTGCAACATTAACTGGCCGGAACCTGTGAGCATCTGGTCCGCCGCGTTCATCATATATACGTCTGTGCTGGGTTTCTTTGGACCTCTGCTCGTAATTTGCCTCTGCTACCTTTTAATCGTAATTAAGGTAAAGTCTTCAGGGCTCCGCGTGGGATCCACGAGACGTAGAAGATCCGAGCGCAAAGTAACAAGGATGGTGGTTATTATAGTAGCCGTTTTTGTATTCTGCTGGCTTCCCTTCTACATTCTGAACATCGTGAACTTGACGTTCATCGTGCCCGAAGAGCCGGCCTTTGTCGGAGTGTACTTTTTTGTTGTCATCCTATCGTACGCCAACAGTTGCGCCAACCCCATACTGTACGGTTTCCTCTCGGACAATTTCAAGCAGAGCTTTCAGAAGGTCCTGTGCCTTCGAAAGAGCAACGGCATCAAGGACGCCGACCTGACGGAGAACCGACAGGAGAAGAGCAGCCGCGTTCAGGAGACCATGCTGACGTCACGGAACTCTGAATTCAACGGGCACATGCAGACCAGTAAGGTCTGAAAAAATGGCCGCCTGCTGGTGGGAATAGCTACATGCGCACGGAACGCTCTCGGCAAACAAACGCCTCGCTTTCATGAAGTGGAAATAGTGATCCGCGGACTCCATGTAGACTCTGTTTGAAGATCATGGTGGCCGAGTGACGTTTAAAGGAACCCGATTTGTATATATGTAAAAAAAAAAACGAAACATTTCCGATTCCATATTTGCTGCGGAGGATAGTTTTGCCTATTCTTGTTACCTATGCATTATCATCGCTATCTGGAAAAATGGTACAGACTGTTTTTTTTGTTTGTTTTTTTTATGTAAATTTCCGCACGGTTATGATTTGCTTCTCTTTTCTGGCTGCTGCTTCGACGGCGTACGTTGTTTATGGGCAAATTCGATTCTGCCGCTAATAAAAATATGGCGCTGTCACAAAATAATGCATCATGCCGCGCTATACCCAATCGGTGTCAGATGGGTTAAATTCTAAAAAAAAAAAATGAACGTACCGGCTTATTTACTCCGCTGCTTTTCTGGAGAGAGAGGAGGGCGACTAAAATGGAAAATGGGATGGGAGGGGGGATGGGAAAGAGATATTTAAATACATAAAGGGATTTAACAAAGTACAGGAGGGAAGTTTAGTTTAAAGGAGGAGAGATGTTACGCCATAATCTAAAACTAGAGGCTCAGATAAAATGTGAGGATGTTTTACTTAACTGAAAGGGTGGTAGATAAGTGGAACAGCCTCCCAGCGGAAGTGGTAGAGGGTAATACAGCGAGGGGATTAAACATGCATGGGATAGACAGACGGCTCCTGAATCTAAGACGAGACCAACGACAGCTTTTTATAAACTGCATTCGCAAACCGGTGAAGAAATTCCAAATTTATTGTTATCTAAGATTACAGAAGCCCAGACAGATCTAGAATGTTCCGTGTATCCGTGATTCCATTGGTGAAGACAAAACATGGTGCAAGCTAACGGATTACCCCTTGTCTCCTTCAACATCTAGAACGTCACAGATAAAATATAATAAGCGGGGTACCCAGAATATAAAAGGTCGGACCTGCTCCTCAAGCTCTTCAAACCCGGTGGGGGTCTGGAAGATGTCTTAATGGGTCATTTCTGTTACTGTAATGGAGGAGAACCCAAGGAGCCTTCAGAATTCACCCTCCCTCCCGACATTCAAGAAACATCTAAAAACCCACTTCTTCAGAGAAGCCGCACCATCTTAGCTGCTAGAACATCCTTGTCATTGATACCCCCACAATACCCCTCACCCTTTCTCTATGCCTTATGTTTATCACCCCATTTTCCCTCTAGATTGTAAGCTTACGAGCAGGGCTCTCTCCACCGAATGTATCGGTTTGTCTTAGTCTGTCAATTCTTGTCTTGTCATACCCCTTGAATTTATGTATTGTATTAAGCGCTGCGTAAACTGTTGGCGCTATATAAATAAAAGATAATAATAATAATAATAATAAAGAACCAATATGAGTGTCATTGTCCACGTCAACTGGGGTCACCTCTTCCAGCAATATGGAAGTCAATGTCCATGTCGATTGGGGTCACCTATAACTCTACCATCTACCAGCTAGATCTAGAACCCTCGTGATGCCCAGTAAGCAATCTAGAACAAAAGGACAACTATATTTACCCAACCGTATTTTCAATTGCTTATTCCTTCCCATAATCCCGATGGGTGGAATACTTGTCTGGCGCCGCGTACGAGTTCTAGAGGATTCTGGGTGATTTCATTTGGTGTCCGCTCATATACGAGTCTGATCTTCACCACCATGACTTGCTTTCTGGTTCAGCTCAGAGACATCTCCTCTCCTACTCTATCAAGGGTCCAAATATTTGCCTGGTCTTATAACCCCCCCCCAGTTAAAAGTGTAGACCCCTTGCTGTTTCTCATTTAGAGAAGCCCCCCATAACACAAGGGCTTCGGGCACCAATAGGTAGAGTTACCATAAAAAGTCCTGTTTTACTTCATTACTTCTGCAATGTATCCAAGAACGCAAGCTGATAACCTGACCGAAACTGACCCCGCGTAATGTAAAGATGATGAACTCTCTCCTTAATCACAGGTTCAACAAAGACTGTTCTGTAGGCCGTGGTAGCCTCTGACCTCTCTCTCTCTCTCTATTGGCTGGGTTCATTTTTAAGTTTGGACCTCAACCAGTCATATCTTTCATGAATTCCTTAAGAACAAAATATATTGCCTTCCATATAGTCTTCAAACTGAGCGATTCCCTCTATAGAACCCGCTAAGAACCATTGATTCTTAAGACAATACGGACAAATGGAATGTTTGGAATGTTCGGAAAACCTAAGAGAGCAACACGTAGAATATATATAAATATATCTATTAATTATATATCTATGAATATATCTGAATATTTATAAATATATCTATTAATTATATATCTATGAATATATCTGAATATTTATAAATATATCTATTAATTATATATATATATATATATATGAAACATACAATTTAGTCTTTTTTTTTCAAGCAGAGTACGGTATAATTTCTTTAATTATTAATATTTATTGATTTATATAGCGACATGAAATTCCGTAGAGCTATACAATGACATCATTATTATTACCAGGAGGATCGTAATCATCATTATCGTAATTATCGTATCGTTATTGATGTAGAAAATATCTCCTCTTTCTCTGCAGAAAAACGCATTTTGTCATTTGTGAAAACCGGGAACTAAAAAACATGCATTTTGTGAAATTTTTTTTGGGGGGGGTAAAGATTTTTTTGTTTTTTGAAACATCAGACCCATCTGGCATACAAGGAGTTAATGGACGTGCTTTTGTGTGTTGGTGGTTAATAAAATTGATATGACGTTCCACCCCATGAAATATCACCGGTACTCTCTATTGTCTAATAAAGCATTAACAGGAAGCTATCGATCTGGATGTTTGTATATACAGGAAGTTGCGTAAAGCATTTCATGTCGTGTGAAATGATGCTCGATGTATATATAATTTATTGGCACGGGAAATAAATATGAATGGATATATTGATGAGTCCAAATAAACTGAAGCTATTTTCTATTTGTGCTCTTTTTTTTTCTCCCCGTTTAATATTTTTAAAGTTCTTCATCATATTTAATGTATGATATTCCACGGAGATATGGTAGATGGTGGAATGTCTTCTTGGCTACGTTCCATGAGATATTTGCGTTTTGTGATTAAATGGATGAGGGCAGTTTTCTGGACCTTGGTCACCTGCATGGTTGGTTTCCTACTCTCTATGTGTTGACGAGAGGGGTAGAAGGGACTTTGCTGGCATCTCAGGAGGGTTCGGCTCTCTGGTGGACTGGCTTCACCAAGAATGAGCTTCGTCTTACAGTAAGGCCCCGCGTAAAAGTAGGAAAAATCCTAGATGTCTCCTTTAAGGGCCCGAAGACCCAAAAATCATCAAACGTAGATAAAGTTTCAGCCTCCATGGGCTTCTTCAGGGAGCTGTCAGTCTAGCTGAAATACACCCTACCTAGACCTATCCATGCCATTCCCTTCTTCAATCTGCTGGAATTCCACCTGATTAACCCTCCATGTGTCTACTTTTTCGTACCGGATCCCCAATGTTTCTTATTTTGCCAACCACGATAGGATTCAAGTAACAAACACACAATGGTTTGCACCCATGCGATTGGCCGAAAGCTACGTCTTCTGGTATCTGTGGAATATAACGCCTGACTGGCGTATACACGATTCGCACGTCTTTATCCATCCGTAAAAAAAGCTAACATTAGCAATCTGACTCATCCGCAGAATAAAAACCGACGGCGGGAACCGCCGATGTAAGAACATTTTAGAGCTCCTCTCGGCGGCTAATTACCCCGATTTATTTTCTCATCGCTTTCACGACTCAAACAGGTGAATCGCGAGGGTTATGCATTAAGCGCCATCTGCCTGTACTGCAGCTGGTCTGCTTCCGGAGGTGGGGGGGGCAGAAGCTTCAGCAGATTAATTGCTAAGGGACTACGACTCAGCGATCCGATGTAAGATCGTTGGCTCTGACGCGCTCCGATTCTCATTTGATCTTATGTTTTAGCGGGTTGTCCGCCGCGTCGTCACCCTGTTTTGATTTTTGAAGGCCAGCCGACAGGTGGAGGCGTCTCGTGTCATTTTGGGATGAAAAGGTACTAATTAAGCCAATTATTCCTCATTGCCGGCTCCTAGGTCTCACTTTTATCAATTTTCAAAAATGTTGGGTTGTTTCCTTTTTAAACCGGTTTTAGTTTTTGCCCCATAATACCGAATTTGTTCAATTTTTTTCCGTCATCATCATCATGATCCTTCTTATCTATCTTCTGTCTCGGTTAGACAGTCAGAGGTTAGTATATAAAGTACCCGTAGAGGACTGAAAACTGCTGGTATGTTAACGGCGGCCCAGGGTTAAAAGCCCCCAGGGGTTGTTCGGTACAAAGTTAAATACCCCCATCCATTCTCAGCTTGTCTGAGGGTAGTGGGGGGGGTTAAGAGGACATTTTGAAGGCCATGAGCTGTCCACACCAAAAATACCACATTTATTTAAAAAAAAAAAAAAAAGTTCAGCCTTTTGGCCCCGATCATGGAGATTTATAGAAATCCTAATTTTTTTTCCGAGAGCTTAAAGGGAATACCGAGGAGCCCTAACCTTTGCGGAAAGATGCGACTTAACACCTGGCGTAAGTTAATTGGTTAATTACGGAAATCGTTGGCTGAGGTCGGGTCACTGGCCCCCGGGGAGCCGCTCGAGGGTTAAAGACACGCGGCGCTGGCACATAATTCTAGATAATGTCTCGATTAATTACGGGGTTGGTACGGGAAAAGTTAACGCTGTTATCTAAAAATAATAGGGTTTAACTGAGGATGCCGACGCCTTTAGGGCTCCATTAACACGACTACTCTCATCATGCGCGACTGCTTGAGGAAATAAGGGCCTTAATGTTATAATGTGAGCGATGGCCACATCAAAGACATGACTGTTCCTTTAAAGGGCCGGTTCACCTTAGTGCAGCGACGTATTACTGGGGTCAAGGTCCAGGGTGGGGGCAGCCCCTCTTCTCCAAAACTAGGGGGGGCTGCGCTGTGCCGATACTCAATGGGCCCATTTCCCCAACTGGCCCGTTAATGCTATAGAAAAGTGCTATATACCTTTTACGGCACGGGGCGCCGGGATATGACATCATATCCTGGCGCTGCGCAGTGGGGATGACGGTCGCAGAGGGGGAGCTGAGACCCCCTGATGGGGGCGTGCGCAGAAAACACAGCCTTTGACTTCAATGGGAGCATTTTCCTGCCGCCGATCAGCTGTTTCGGACGGCCACGTCGGGGGCTTTGCACTGCAGCTCTGTAGCTGCAGCTTCTCCTGAAGCTGAGTATCTTATCTGAAGTGTATATTAATCCTCGTCGATGAGGATTCCCGGGGACAATTTAAATTGCGTTTTTAAGCTTCTGTTTCAAAAGATCCACAGCTTTACGAGCATCGGGAGTTCGATCGAACACAGTCGTTAATTCAGCCTCGGTCGGATGCTTAGCGGAGGTTCAAGAAACCACTTCCTTTTTTGTTCAAAATACAGGCGATGACCTCGAATCATCTTTAAAACTCATTGAAATAAAAAAAACCCCCTCTCCACGGAGATAATTGCAGCGATTCCGAATATATTTGTAGCGGCGCAGCGTATTTTTACTGTAGGCGTCTCTATTCAAACGTAAAAAAAAAACATTGAGGAACCTGTTAACAGAAAATCTACAGATTTGGATCTTTGAATGATTTTTTTTATAATCTCATATTGTTATATTTTTTTTATCTGAGTAGAAAGTGAGCTTCTTAAAAACAGATTCTGGTTTTCCAGACAGGGTGGTAGATAAGTGGAACAGCCTTTCGGCAGAGGTGGTAGAGGGTAATACGCATCACATTTAGTAAATATCTTTACCATAAAAGGACGTTCTTGATTTAAGATTTTAAGGTTACTGCCGAGAGTTCGATTCAGCTCGTTTAAAGCCCCCCCCAGCATTTTGAGAGTTAATTCTGTTTCCTGCTTCTCATGTGACCCTTTGCATGCTTTTAGTGAGTATAGGGGTCTTTTAAGTGCCCCACTCCATTTTTTATTTACAGACGCCAGGAGGGCGGAAATATCGGGTTGCATCCTTACAGTAAAAAAAAACAACAGAAAATGGCCATTTTGGGGAAAAAAAACAAATACAAAGAGACAGAGACCCTGAAAGAGGCTCAAACATTCAGAGACCGCCGGGGTCATTCATCAAAGGCTGACGGTTGTAAAAGGGACTGCTTCTTACACAGCGGCACTCCATCTATCAACAGACACGTCTCACGCCTACAAGACACACCGGCCGGGATGGGGGAAACGCGGCTTTTTCTACAGTTAACCCCTTCAGTGCCGCAGATTTACTGTAAAGAGTTAAAAAAAAAAACTGTGGATGCGCAATTAACCTTTTTTTTTTAGCGGATTTTTTTTTATAAAGCGCCTGGAAATCTCATGCTGGCTGGCACTGATACAAGTGTGAGTGTGAGTGTGAGTGTGAGTGTGAGCACACATCCTCTCCTAAATAGCGAGGCAAAAGGAACAGACTTCAACCATTTCGAGGGAACAGCCCCACGAACGTATTCTCAAACTGGGTGTGAGAGGCTGACGCGGGCGCGCACGTGGGGAAAAAAACAATGAAAGGCCACGCTTTCAATCTCCAATATAATAGGAAATCAACTTAAAATTAAGGGGGTAGTAGAAGTATTATTAAACACTCGTCTACAGACACAGACAGGCCAGAAGGCTCATTGTTCCCTCAGAAATCTCATGATGCTGCCACAACCACAAGGGATTCTGGGTAGGCGCATGCAAATTAAGGCATTCACCTTTTTCCGTATATATTCCTGGCGTTGACCGTAGGCTATGTTTTGGGTGCTAGGCTTAAGCCTCGGTCTACGGATTCAGGTGCGACTACTACTTCAAGATCGGGTACAAAACAGCTCTGAGTGGACGCGATGGGACAGCCTATAGCCCAGGCGCTCTCATACGTGTTATCTCTTATCTCCAGAGCCGCCGTGCATCCCCCTGAGGTCCCACTTTCACTCGATAAAACCAATTGGAGCGGATTCTGTCCATGAGTGGGATCTTGTTAGACCCCACTCTGAGCCCTTCCCGAGCCATGCCGGAGCTGACTGACAGTAAGTATATCACGCGGCAGGAGAGAATGATGCGTTCGGCTAAACACACGCTGTGCACATTAAATAGCTGGGGGTGGGGAATGGAGCAGTGCAGACAAACGCTCACTCTAACACCATTCACTAACATGCACTCACCCTAACACCATACACTAACACAGACTCACTCTAACACCATTTACTAACAAACTCTGACGCCATACAGTAATACACCCACACACTCACTCTAACACCATACACTAACACAGACTCACTCTAACACCATTCACTTACACACACTCATTCTAACACCATACACGTATACGCATACGCTCAAACACACACTTCTCTAACTTACTGACCCCCACAAAGGTCTGTATTTAATGTATCAACGCATGGTTACTAGAAGTTGTTGCACCCGCTTTAGAGCGCCCTGGACATTATTTATTTTAATCTGTAAACTCCATTACATGAGTTTATTAAGCGTATAGAATGGGAACATTTATGATTCGGGAACGTAAAAAATCACTTTAACACCGACTTAGTCAGGAGCAGTCCAGGGTTTAGTGAATTAGCCCCGAGAGATGAATTTCTTAGGGGCATTATTCATTTAATTAATAATAATAATAATAATAATAATAATAATTATTATATATATATTTTTATATATATATATATATATATATATATCACCATCGTTTACTGCATATAAAACAAATCTGAGTGTTTCATTTAAGAACATTGTAACCCTAATGATGTCATTCGCTTATTCTGCCCCGAGGAGTAGCCGGGAATAGATATGATTCCACGTTTTAAAAGCCACTTTCCATTTTTCGCGGTCGCGTGTGAAGGAAAATTTCTTATCCTTTCCTTAAATCCCCCGAGAAAAAAAAAGTATTTTGAAAAAATTTCAATTTTAAATAAAAATAAAACACTTCAGAGGGTGGGAAACGGCGGCTCGAAAACTTTCCGAGAGCTGCGTGTCATTAGAGAGCGGAGCGAGTTTCACATGAATGCAGCCAAAAGCCTGATCCCTTCCATGTGTTCGGACGCAGCGAGGAGCGGATGCCGCTTTATTCTGTGATCGGGGGGGCTAAGAGAGCGCTCAGGACAGCTTAACCCCCCCAGGAAAAAAAAAAAAAAAGGAAATCTGCCGAGTAATTTAAACCCGATTTTCTTATTTATTTTGGAGAAAGTACAAGAAAAATAAAACGAGGATCAGAGGACACTCAGTTAACGAGGGCCGGTTGCTTTCGCAGCTGCTAGAATGATTCCGGTAGAGTCATTTATCAACCCTGCCGGCGGATGGGTAAATTAGCCTCTACCACTTCTGCTGGGAGGCTGTTCCACGTATCTACTTTTAAATCAAAATTCTTGATAATACCCAGTTTAGACCAACCCTGGCGGTTCCTTTTTTTTTTAATAACAGATTCTTTTTGTGTTTTTTTTTTTTTTTTGCTACAAAGTAACTAATGGAATTCTTTTTTTCGTGGTTAACACATAAAGAACCGCAATGGGGTCAGTTGTCTGAAACACTCTTTCGTCTCGAAGATCTTCCAGAACGTTCCGATAGAAACACAATCGCTTCGCGTCGCGCCGGTTTGATAATGTTTATAATTAGCGTATGTTTTTTTGTTTTGAGGAGCACATGCTGATCTTTTAAACACGAGATATCTTGCGTGTTCTTTCTGAGCAGAGATCAAGGTCTTCCGGCTTTTTTGTGTGAGTCGCTCGTCTCGCGCATGGAAGTTCCCGTGGCTGCGGCTGGCGTTCTTTCGGAAACGGTCACCATTGATTGTTTTTTTGGAGGGTATGTATAGATCAATACGCGGTATTGTCAAGCGGATAAGAGATTTAAGAAGAAACGTCGATATTATTTTGAGTCGCGGTGCGTACCTGCCAGGATCTTACAAAGACACGGCTTCTGGCGGCTGAAAGTAAATCGAGTTTGGAGTTGTTTTCATGACAAACAGATCGATCCGTAGTAAAAGTTCGCATGACCTCACCAAAAGATCAGTTTTTTCCGGTGCATTCATTGAACTGGGTTTTCGTTTCTGCACTGTCCATGGGGCCGGGGCGTATTCAGGTCGGGGTCAGGGCAGCGGGTTCGGGGCGACGGCAGCCCCTCTGCCGGAAAATAATTTGCAGGTCGTCCTATTGGGGCGACCTGCAGATAAGTACACCGTTTTTGGAATGAAGAAGAGGACAAAGTTTTGCCCCCCGGGGGGGGGGGTAGGGGGCTTTTATCAGTAAAGCATGTTCTGTCAAATTTAACAAAATCTTCAAAACAGTAGAAAAAAAACCTCACCTCAGAGGGAACACCGGTCCACCGCCAAACTCAACGAGGTTCGAGGGGGCGCTGGGGGTTATATTACTGTATACAGCGCTGGGGGTTATATTACTGTATACAGCGCTGGGGGGTTATATTACTGTATACAGCGCTTGGGGTTATATTACTGTATACAGTGCTGGGGGTTATATTACTGTATACAGCGCTGGGGGGTTATATTACTGTATACAGCGCTGGGGGTTATATTACTGTATACAGTGCTGGGGGGTTATATTACTGTATACAGCGCTGGGGGTTATATTACTGTATACAGCGCTGGGGGGTTATATTACTGTATACAGCGCTGGGGGTTATATTACTGTATACAGCGCTGGGGGTTATATTACTGTATACAGCGCTGGGGGGTTATATTACTGTATACAGCGCTGGGGGTTATATTACTGTATACAGTGCTGGGGGTTATATTACTGTATACAGCGCTGGGGGGTTATATTACTGTATACAGCGCTGGGGGGTTATATTACTGTATACAGCGCTGGGGGGTTATATTACTGTATACAGCGCTGGGGGTTATATTACTGTATACAGCGCTGGGGATTATATTACTGTATACAGCGCTGGGGGGGTTATATTACTGTATACAGCGCTGGGGGTTATATTACTGTATACAGCACTGGGGGTTATATTACTGTATACAGTGCTGGGGGTTATATTACTGTATACAGCGTTGGGGGTTATATTACTGTATACAGTGCTGGGGGTTATATTACTGTATACAGCGCTGGGGGTTATATTACTGTATACAGTGCTGGGGGTTATATTACTGCATACAGCGCTGGGGGGTTATATTACTGTATACAGCGCTGGGGGTTATATTACTGTATACAGCACTGGGGGTTATATTACTGTATACAGCGCTGGGGGGTTATATTACTGTATACAGCGCTGGGGGTTATATTACTGTATACAGCGCTGGGGGGTTATATTACTGTATACAGCGCTGGGGGTTATATTACTGTATACAGCACTGGGGGTTATATTACTGTATACAGTGCTGGGGGTTAAGCTGAAGGAGAAAACATTTTTTTCCATGGGACAAACTATAACTGTTAAAAATGATTAGCAATATTAAAAAGCGTTATAATTATAATCGTTATTATAGTGTTGAAATTATTATAAGAAGTAGATTCTCTTTTTACCCATTAATTTTCCATTACATTTTACTTCTTTTTTCCTCTCACATACACATTATAAAATCCATCTCTAATAGCCCCTGTAGCTGCCATTATTTTCACAGCTATTTTAAAATCTTTTTTTTTTTTCTTTTTACCATTCAGAGGCCATATAATAGCCTCAAGGTTGAATTTTATATTTTCAAGAAATGGCTACAGGTTTTTAAAAGCTTGTTTCTAAATAAGTACCATTAGACCAACAAAGAAATGTCTGCCTCCCGAGGGTTAATAATTCCCTCTGTCTACTTACAGAGATAAAAAAAAGATCTTGAAAACAAAATCTGACACATAGTATATCTTTATTACATAACCATAGTACTCAAATGACAGCAATAACATAAAACAGAAGAAAAATATAGTATTTTATGTGTTTTTTTAATTCAATTATTTATGAAAGCGTTAGAAAAAAATGTAATTTATCATCATTATTCGTGTAGCAGAGTGTATATTAGACTTCCCATAAACATGTGATTAATATGAATGCATACCAGGAATACGGAGATTCGATATATTTCCAAATACTTGGGAGCCCTTTGACATAAACCATTAAACAGATTCTCTTTTGTTTAACTTGTTTCATGGTAATATCAACAAGAAATATGAAGCCGTTAGCATTCTAAACAAAGCAGCAGGAAAGATTTCCCCTTTCCCAGAAGGCAGATTAAATGTTTCATTCTATAGAATAATGCATAGTTACAATGTTGCATGTGGATAAGTGTATATGTGTGTGTGCACGCATTACATCGTATCAATAAGAAAGAAAGACTGGATGGAAGGAAATGAATGAATTAAGAAAGATAAAGAAAGAAGAAAGGAGGAACTGAAGAAAGAATGGGATGAGTGGATGAAAGGACGTAAGAAAGAAAAATGAATGAATACATGGATAGATGGATGGAAAGAAGGAGAAAGGGAAGGAGTTAAGAATGAAAAAGAAAGAAATAAAGAAACGAAGAAAGAAAGAAGAAAGGAGGAATCAAACAAAGGTTAACGGAAGAAAAGAAAAATGGGTGGAAGGAGGAAAGGAGGGAATAAAGAGAGAAAGGGATAAAGAAAGGAAGGAAGAAAGAAGAAAATGATGGTGGCAAGGAAGGAAGGCAAGACGAAAGCAGGAAAGGAAAGGAAGGAAGGAAGGAAAAGAAAGGAAGAAAGAAAGGAAGGAAGAAAGAGAAGAAGAAAGGAGGAATCGCACAAAGGATAAAGAAAGAAAGGAAAGAATGGATGGAAGGAAGGAGGAAAAGAAGGAATAAAGAAAGAAAGAGAAAGGAATGAAGAAAGGAAGGGAGAAAGAAGAAAATGATGGTGGCAAGGAAGGAAGGGAAGACGAAAGCAGGAAAGGAAAGAAAGGAAGGAAGGAAGGAAGGAAAGAAGGAAAAGAAAGAAAGAAAAATGAAAGGAAGAAAGAAAAAGACAGCTGCTCATTATTCTTGTATTTGTGTATTATAAGAACCTGTGATTATAGGAGGTTACCTCGTCACTGTAATGCATTAACTATACGCACCCCGACCGCTGATGTCTGCACTCGAAGTGAATGTGAAACAATGTGTGTTCTTCACATAATGGAGCTCTTTGCATGAAATAAAACAAACGCAGACCGTTAGCCAAGCTTGGGTGTCAGAGCCGCGTTCTACTTCTGATATAAAGGCACTAAGTAACTGGGAAAGCTTTTCTTTATAATTGGCCTTTGCCTTAATACATCGTATCTTTGCTTTAATGGGTATAATGTGTACCCAAATGGAAATATCCCAATGTCTCAAATCAAGGCAGATATTTTTATTATTATTTAAGGAAGTCTCATTATAAAGTAAAAAGGAAAGTTTAACAATGTAGCAATTTTCCCTGAAATACAGGTTTTTTTAACTTAATCTGCTAGATCCAAACTATTAATCTCCAAAGTCTTATTTCGACTAAAGACTAATTTAATCAATTTCATCAATTTTTCTTGTAAATGTAACAATATAAAATAATGCATAATTTTACCGGACGCCAAGTACTAAATCAAAGACAATATGTCCGGCTTGGAGGAAAGAAGAGAGAGAGAGAGAGAGGGGATGGGAGACAAGATCAACGACCGGGGGCCGAATGGGGCCGATCTGTCAGCACATTCTCTATGTACTGTACACTACACTATTTTAAATGCTGTAGAAAAAAAAACATCTTTTCCTTTGACCTTTAAATAATAATCCCATTCCTGTTGCCTTTTTTCCAGCCTTTTCTACCTAAAATAGGCGTCACGTTAGAATCCACGTACAGGGTGAAAATGTAATACCCCGGTCAGGCCACTTTCATCTACCAGCCCGGTGGGGAAGGGCTGCCCTCTCCCCGGTGTTCTGTTATATTCTTTATTTGCCCAAAGGGTCCTTCCACTAAACCAGAAGAAAAACAGCATCATGGGTTGTGTCTTCAGGCTAAATCTCCACACTAAAAATGGTCTAAAATAAAGCAAAAAACAACCAAGATTTATTTTTTATATATATATATATATATACATGTGTGTGTTAAATAAATATTAATAATTCTTAAAATATTTCATAAAAGAATAAATATTAGAAAAATATCTAATATTTTTTGTATATATCTATAATATATAAAATTGAATATATTATACTATATATTTAATATAGAATATAATATAATTGTATATAATAATATAATTTAATTATATATATATTATACTATATATTTAATATAGAATATGATATAATTGTATTATTACTAATTTCATATAAATGTATATAATAATATAATTTAATTATATATATATATATATATATATATATATATAATTGTGTTATTATTTTATACATTTTAAATAAAAAATATTTTAAGAATTATTTATATTTGTAATTTTTTTGTGATGAAAAAAAGGAAATATTACCGTGGTAATTAAGAGAGGTAAATTAATTTAGTTTTTTTTTTTTTTTTTATGTGGGAAGAGACTTATTGTTACAATTGTTACCCAATGTAAAGAAGACTGAATATAAATCTTCCATGTGTAAATAAGATGGCCCACTCATGTTGGGTATTTGACAAGTATGGATGATAAAGTAAGGGGGGTATTATGATATCCATCACAAGGTAGTGCTTGCGCGATCAGTAATGGTAAAGCAAGCAGATGGATCTTTATAAAAAAGCTGGAAGAGCTCAGAAAGGAAAATTATTTGGTTTTCGTGTTTTTTTCCCAATTTTGTGTTATGTTTTAGGAGGTTTCCATAGATTCATTTTAAAGCCAAAGTAGTTTTTTTGTGTGATTTCGGTGCAAAGTAAGAAAAGTGGCTTTATCACTATAGCAACGTTACCGATAGGGTAGTCGATAAGTGGAACAGCCTCCCAGCAGAAGTGGCAGAGGCTGATACATGTCAAGTAAGCTTTAATTTAAACGTCACAAACGTAGGTCTCAGCGGCGGGGAAAGCCAATCTTTTATTAGCGTGTTACATGCAAGTCATACTTACAGAGACAGATGGAAAATATTACAAGGAATAAGATAAATGCTATGCATTATTTTTACATTTATAATAACAAAGAAAATCATTCCCTTGGCCATCGGAGCGAGGAAATGAACCCTTTCATGTTATGATTAAATATTGGCTAGCTTGCTGCAAATCGTGTCAAGCCGCAATGCTAATCAGAATTCGTATGTTACCGCTGACGTGAAGGCGTGTCGGTGGGAGGCAGCGCAAATGAGAACATATTACATGTAAAGGGCTCTGTATGCGATTAAAGACATGGCCGTTTCCGCCACCGCATGCCAAGGAAGAGAGGGAGTGCGATCATATGTAGCGTGCTGCACTCTGGCGTGTATTTACATTTCCAGGTTAACGGATAAAAATGTTGAATCAATGCAAATAGCGCTGTTCTGCAGCCATGTTTAAACAATCACAATATGCTACTTTTTAAACATTTTTTGTTACATGAACATTCTCTGCTACTTCATTGTGGGAAGAGAGGCTTAACACTGGCTGTGACCGGCCGCGGCCCCCGGGACGCTATATACATTATATATGAGTGGCATATATACGCTATATGTATTTGTCTAGAACGGGAGCGGGGATAGATGTGTCTCTGCCGTCACCGATCTCCCTGCCGGTCCAAGCATTGCTAAAGACTCATGTCGTATGATGTCATAAACCAGTGCGGGGCCCCAAAGTAAAGCACTGATCGACGATACACTAAGGGAATTTAAACACGCATGGGATAGACATACGGCTCCTGAATCTAAGACGAGACCAGCGACTGATTAAGGATCGAGTCTTTAAAGCAGGAGAAACGGGCGACTAGACGGGGGCCGAATGGGGCCGATCTGCCTAGAGATAAGTCTATGAAGCCCAGCAGGCATCACCATTTCCTTCGTGCTTCGTGTGAGTAGAGAAAACAGTGGGCCCCCAAACATATTTAGACCGTGAATACTTGAAAAGAAAGCTGTTGTTTCATTCTTCTTCACATGTATACAATGCCTTCATTCATCCGCTTACATACCAGCAAACACAGACTTAAGGGTTAAGGGTTAGTGGTATGGACTGGTTGTTTGAAACAGAGTCTTTATTTATTTGTCCCTCGGTGAGTCCGAACACATAACGTTCCACGTGATATTCTGTCTTTTTATCTTCTTTAAGGAGTAGAATGTTGGGAAGCAGAATATTGAAAAGATAAACCAGTTATTATCGTCGTGGTCAACCGGCCAAGATCCAGATCATTAAAAGAGGACATATTTACGGGCATATCGTCTAACTATGGCCAGTTTCATTTACTGGACATCGGAATGCTTGATACATTGTATTAACCCCTTAATGACAAAGCCCGTACATCTACGGGCTCAAAATGCATTGTTTCCAATGGGTTTAGTGACCGCCCATTGTCCTTAAGGGGTTAAAACTTAAAGTAGAGTTTTTATACACAGTGGAGATGCAATCTTTCTGCCGCGTAATGTATTTTGATCTATACGTCAGGCTTGGAGGATCAGAGTTTCCTTCGGCCAGGAAGTTTGCAAGCTCTGTTTTATTCCCTGCAGCCGTAAAAGATTAAAATAATTTCTAGACAAAACAAAATATAATTATTTCGGCTCTTTCTTTTTCTCCTGCGACTCCCACTCTGGGATGGGATGAAATATTAGATACGACAGCCAAAGGCTACAAGGCCCAGAGCTCCAAAATAGTGAATTCTTCCTGTCCCCACAAGCTAAATTATGACCTTCTAGAAGACAATTCTTCCCATCTACTGATAGAACGTTCTTGTTTTAAGGTAAATGGAAAGATAACATTTCTAGAGAAAAAGAATGGATTCAACGTAAACAAAGTGTCCAGATAAATTCTTTCATTGGCCATTATTTACAGAAGTTGCGACCACGAGTAATAAGTGGGTACGGTTTGAAGAGGCTCAGTGGGTTTCCACCAAGATGCCGTAGAACCTAAACAGAGGATAAAAAAGTTCAACAGTTCAGGGACTTCTCATCGTGTTTTTCGGTGGAACACTCTGGAGGTCTGCCAGCTTCCTCAGCTTTCGAGCAACAGAGGACCTTCATGAAACACTCTTTGAAGCTTGGAGATAGAAAGCCGTACATGATGGGGTAGACGCAGCATTTTAGGTAAGGCACGATGGAGAGAAGGTAGTAGGTCACCATGCTGAGCTCCTTCACAGCTCCGAGCGCGGACATAATTTCGAGAACGTTCATCGGAAGCCAAATGATGACGTACACAAGAGTAAGGCCAAAAACCAATACCACCCCTTCCTTGGCCGAAGCCTGCGGGGAGTCGGCCATGTTCTTCTGGGCCCTCACCTGACCTGCGGTGAGAATGAGACTGATACAGATTAACAACAAAGGCCAAGCAAAGGTCATAACCAGCTGATAACAGGTGATAGCGATGGACCAGATGGTGGAGGGTTCCGACCAAATCTTGCAAGAGTTGAAGGAGTCTACATAAGCGTACATGAAAAACGGAATACCCAACAATAAGCAGATGACCCAGGTACAGATGCTGATCACCAGGGCCGCTTTGAGGCCAAGCTTCTTGACGGAGAACACGGGGAAATAGGCGCGTACGCATTCACTTATTGACATAATGACCAAGAAGTAGATGCTGGAGAAGGAAATCAAAGTCGACAAAGCCCAAAAAACTCTGCACAAGAACACGCCCATGGGCCAAAAGGAGTGCGCCGTCTCGACAGCAAACAGCAGCAGGCAGAGCATATAGACCAGGTCTCCTAAAGCAATGTTGAAGACGTAGATGTTGATGGCGGACCACATATGTCTGTGTCTCAAGACGACGTAGACGGCCAAGGCGTTCCCAACAAGGCCCACCAGGCAGACCAAGACGTAAAAGGCGGAAAATAGGGCAGGATTTTTCTGATCGCCGTAGTCGGAGATGTTGAAGTCGGAGAAATTCCAGTAGTCCAGGTCGAGATCCAGATCCAGGTCCTCGGGGAAGTAATCCATCGACGAGTTCATTCTTCACCAGCGGTGGGGCTCCCGGCTCTGCAGAGTAAAATTGGGATGTTTTTATTGCCATTTCATACCAACGACGGACAGTTACAGAAATGCAAAGTAAGTCAATTTGTGCATAAATACCCTATTATTGTTATTTTTATATTTTATTTATATAGCGGCAACAATTCCCGCAGCGCTTCTTACAGTCCCTACATCTACAGGTAGATTTGACAGATCTAGAACCGACAGACTAAGACGAACCGATACGTTAGGTATAGAGGTCTCTGCTCACAATCTAGAGGCATTATATATATATACATATATTTATATATAGCTGAGAAGACTTATGAGTAAAGCCTTTGTTCTTTGTGATATCCCTACGTTGATTGAGTTCCCCTGGGCTTCTCATATACATGCCACTGAGCCCAACACAGTAAAAGGGGCCGCCGGACCTGCAGAATTCAACAGCCGGCCTGGATTGGTCAGCGGGCAAATGCCAGAGGGCCGCTGGTAATCAGCGCCGCACTTACGCCAAGAAGCGTGTCAGGCCCACCGTGTCAAGGTCAGCGGATACGTGTATTATATCATGCTGTCTAATAAAGGGAGTTTCACAAAACGTTATGTTTTATTCCCGGAAACGCATCCAACAAGCGCTGCCAAGTTTACATTTCTTATCTTCCCAGCCCTCTGGACCACAAGGTTGGCCGTTTCTCCTGCTATAAAGGCTCAAACCTTAATCACTTGTTGGTCTTAGATTTAGGAGCCGTATGTCTATCCCATGCATGTTTAATACCCTCACTGTATTACCCTCTACCACTTCTGCTGGGAGGCTGTTCCACTTATCTACCACCCTCTCAGTAAAGTAAAACTTCCTTCCATTCCATCTCAGCCTCTGACCCTTTAATGTTAGAGCCTTTGGTGCTCACTCATTGACTTCATCAGAAAGGTGTTTTTTTCACCGAAGTAAAAAATGCATATTGAATGAGTATATTTGCTTTTATTCTACATATTTCTTTGAATTTTTTTCTGCGTTTTTCTTATATTTCCCCCCAAGACAGATCCCCCCTGATCTAGTTAAGCAATTAAAAAACTTTTTTTTTTTAAACTTTTTGTCAAAGACCCATTATAGACGGATGCCCCCCCACTACCCCCCCCCTTGAGACGCAGCCTTAAAGTTTTGCTGCTCAGTAATCCGCATCCTCCCAGAAATGCGCCCCGCGGGTTGCGTCGGTGTAAGCGGTGTAAGCGGTGTAAGCGGTGTAAGCGGTGTAAGCGGTGTAAGCGCGTTTCCTTATATTATAAACCACTTCAAACAGAGCAAAAAAAATAAAGGGGGGTTTAGATGGCGTTACCTTCCCAGGAATGAAGTAAAGGCAGCAGATAACATGATTTGTCTAGGTGGGGGTCTTAAGGGGGCTTAGTGAGAAAGTAAACGGACTTCAGATGGAAGACAATGTCAGTCTAGATAAAAAAGGAACCAGCATTCCGAGAAGAAGAAGAGAGTTCTGGAGTTACAAGAAGCAAACTGTGAGAGTGCCCTGGGGGGTTAACTCTCTGCATGCCAGAGGGGTAAGTTAGATAAGTGGAACAGCCTCCCAGTGGAAGTGGTAATACAGTGAGGGAATGCATGTAAAAGTACTTTCACATGCTTAATGATTAAAAAAGAAAATCTGTACTTAGCTTAGGGAGAAGCTGCAGGGCTGCAGCTTCCCACCTCTTCTTGTCCTGGCACTTCTTGCAGCCAATGAGTGGCAGGTAAGCGCTCTCATTGAAATCAATTGGAATGCTTTCTGCGCATGTGTGCGGGGTCTCGATAGGCCCCCTGCTCATAGCTTTTGCTGAGCCATCTCGGGGGGGGGCAAATGCACATGGGTAGGAGGGGGGCTGCAGAATCCCCCCATGTCTTTGCAAGGGGTTACCATGTACATTATGATGGCTGGAGTGTCCCTTTAACAAAACACATAAAACATAGATATGGGGTGAAACTGTCACCCAAAAGTAATTGTTTTCACCCAACAAGAAAAAAGTCTACTTTTCACTGCGATTCCCGCTGAGATTTTTCCTTAAAATTCAGCGAAAACAAATTTCCAAAAATTGTCACTTTGTTGCGCGTTGAAGGTTGCGAGTCAAACTAGTTGGGGACGATACATTTATTATTAATAAGATTGAGTGACAACTCCTTTAAAAAAAAAGATACTTTTTTTAACCCTTTAACCTCCATTCTTTTAAGTCTAGAGAAAAGGCTATTGTAGTCCTTGTGACAAAAGTGTTAGGATTGGCTTTCAATGTCTCCCAGATGGAGGGCAGGTAACAAGTTACTTATACGGGTTCACAGATCATGCAGGCAGACAAGCAATGTCCCAAAAAGTAGGACTTTCCAGAAGAAACTGTAGGACTTACCAGCAAGCAAGCCAGGACTTTCTAGCAGATCAGGTAGGACTTTCCAAGAGGTCAGATAGGATTTTCCAGCAGATCAGGTAGGACTTTTCAGAAGGTCAGATAGCACTTTCTAGTAGAGCAGTTATGACTTTCCACCAGGTCAGCTTGGACTTTCCAGCAGATAAGCTAGGACTTTCTAGTAGAGCAGCTAGGACTTTCCTCCAGGTCATCTAGGACTCTCTCGTAAGTCAGCTAGCACTTCTACCACTCACTTTGTGGACTCAGCCAGCTCTCTGCCTAAGAATTCCTCGTCTCCCTCGGCATGTTTGAGAATTTATCCCGGTTCCACTCTGCTCTGTGCTCCTCCTCAATTCCAGGACTCCAGGCTCTGGGAGGGGTTTCCAGAAGCTCTCCGTTCCTTGAAGTTTTATGAGGGTCTTCTCAAAACCCTCTCTTCATGCAGAAGGTAACCAGCTGTAACCATTTACCCCCCAAAAGAAGACACTTTACCATCAAACATCCCCGGCTTCGAATCCTCTGACTTCCCCAAACCGTACAAAAATCAACATCTGCTCCACAAATTCCACAGTATAAAAATCATGATTCCCAAATTTAACAAAATTAGACATTTTTGTCTTAAAAAACCCAACAGAATTAATTTAAATTAATTGAATTTTTTAAAAAGTGTTCCATTTAAAAAAAAATATCGATTTATTTGTTATTCTTATTTTTGTTATTATTTATAAATTTATTATTCTTTTTTTTATGTTTTACCACATTTTTTTTAATTTAAATCCTCTCCTTGTTTTTTTTAATCGCAGAAATGAATATAATTGGTTGGCAGGAAGGTTTTTATCATGAAAATGTGCATTTCATTATTTTGCAGTAAACGTTCAGCTCCTCATTATTTTCCTTCGTCTCGTCAGTTTATTGGACGCAGCTCCGCATGCGCGACCCCTCGGTGTATCCAAAAATTACAAACAGATGTTCCAATCGCATACCTGTTGTTTCCGACCTGAATTTGAGGCTCCGTTGGCTGCTTTTTACATTTTGTTATACGATTCTTTAAATTACGACGCATTCCCAGCTGTTTTGGGGCAAAAATGGGAAATATTAGCCACTGTGGATTCTTATGGCCATGTGTTACAGAATCCCGGGGTAGATGGCAGATACTTTGCCTGTTGGTGCAGGGTGTGGGAGGAATGTTATATTTTTGGAAGTGGTTCAGAAAATTCACTGTTATTCTAAAACTTTAGGGTCAGAGGCTTAGATGGAATGGAAGGAAGTTTTACTGTACTGAAGGGGTGGTAGATGAGTGGAACAGTCTCCCAGCAGAGGTGGTAGAGGGTAATACAGTGAGGGGATTAAACATGCATGGGATAGACATACGGCTCCTGAATCTAAGACGAGACCAACGACTGATTAAGGTTTGAGTCTTTACAGCAGGAGAAACGGGCGACTAGACGGGGGCCGGATGGGGCCGATCTGCCAGTAAATTCTATGTTTACCAAAATGCAACCACTAGAACACTATGTGGCCACACCAGGACCAGTACATAGATAGTACTTCATAATTCAGGACAGTTGGCAGCTATGCATCTGTGAATTGCTCTTCACTAACAGCTGGAAGTCTTTAAAGGACCAATCCCTGCCCTAAAGGTTGATCTCTTTTTCCACCACAGGAGCTCGGCCAGAACTTTCTCTCTGGTGGGACATTTTTGTGGCCTGTCCCGAAACTCCTGCGGCTTCCACATGCAGAGGCAATCTGATTTCTCCAGGATTTCCCAGGGTCTCTGTTCAGCGAAATCAGCCGGACCTCCCCCGGTCTGTACCGGTAACAGAGCTGGAGCGCATGGCCGTGGGGGGGTCTCGTCCCACCGGGCAGACCTCGCTCGGGGTTCCGCGGATGGTTTTTTTGATGGTGGGAATTCTGGAGGCGGCCGGTTGGGAATCAGGAAACGTCTTCTCTCGATCGCCCTCGTTTTTCCCAGGATGGCGGGGGAGGGGCTTGCGTGTCAGCAGGACATCATCTGTATGACATCAGAACCATCATATACATTTTCTTCTAATCCCTGCTTCCTTGAATCTGGAATTTCTTCTCTAAACACGAAGGTTTCGAGGCGGAATTCTGACCGTTCTCAGCTTCTTTTATCTCTAAATGGAATTCGGGGTCCAACGGCCCTAGAAGCTGTATTTTTAGACATTTCTATGAAGCATGAACCTGATTACAGTCATTTATTGGGCCATAGAGGTCTCTTTTTCAGATGATTCCGTAGCGCTGTTACGATAGCGGACGTATTTCACAGCAGAAAGAGAGCCCTGGTCCCGTGAGCTTACAGTCTATTACCGTCAGAGTTCCCAGTGAGGCTGGGGGGATAAGGACAGCACACAGACGCAGGTCGCTTTGGGGAACGGATACTTTCTTTAAACAAAGAGGGCAAATCCGTCTCTTAACCCCTTGAATGTCGGTGGGGCTGTCAGTATATTCCCTAAAGCTGTACACCAATTAGCCACAGAGGAGGGCTGTCCACGTATATCTCGGGGGGGGGGGTCCAGCCAAGTGTCCCAGTAGTAAAAAAGCCCCCCCCTCCCGATAGAAGTCTGGCAGAGCACATGCCCCACGTGTCCAGAAAGAGAACACACAGAATGCCTATAAAGGAGCAGAAAAAGGATCCGGTCATGATGAAAATGCCACCTTAAGTCACTTTGATCTATACATCCTGATAGCGATATGTAGAATTCCTATAGAAGGCTCAGCGAACAGTCCAAGTGCTTTAAAAACAGACTAGCTCCTTGGCAGCCTTCACCTGAATTAACCCCTCGAGTGAAAGAGCGGTGATTGCATAGGTTGGGACATACCGACAGGTTTCTATCTGTACCCATTGTACAGCGCTGCAGAGTGTGATAGCGCTATATTAAACAACAAATAAATATTATATGTTATGTGTGTGTGCTTGAAGAAGAGACTTAGATTGTCTCAAAAGCTTGCAATCTATCAAAATTCTCTCTCTCCCTCTCTCTCCATCTCCCTCTCTCTCTCTCTCTCCCTCTCTTTCCCACTCTCCCTCTCTCTCTCTCCAACTCCCTCTCCATCTCCCTCTCTCTCTCTCTCTCTCTCTCTCCATCTCCCTCTCTCTCCCTCTCTCTCTCCCCTCTCTCTCTCCATCTCCCTCTCTCTCCCCCTCTCTCTCTCTCCCTCTCTCTCTCTCTCCCTCTCTCTCCCTCTCTCTCTCCCTCTCTCTCCCTCTCTCTCTCTCTCCCTCTCTCTCTCCCTCTCTCTCCCTCTCTCTCCCTCTCTCTCTCCCTCTCCCCCCAGTTTGTCCTTGAAGTGAGAATTATCTCTCCCAGTTTGTTCCCAGGAAACGTCTGTTAGTATTTCTTTAAAGGGTTAAAGTTTTGCAGCTACACACAATAAATAAAATAACACTTAAGTGATTCGCGTTACAATGTAAAGTGTCGGGGGGGGGGATAGTCATCGGGGAGTCGCCGGTCCGAAGCTGCGCATGGATCGCTCGGCACTCGACCTGGCTAAAAAACTTTTGGCTATATCCAAAAAATAGTGTTTTGGGGTTTTTTTTTGGAAAGAAGTAATAATTTCCCCAACCGCGTGGAAAATGTGTGTTACATTACGTGGTTGAAGCAACCAATCAGCAATCAGGAAAGTGCTCCCATGGAGTGTTTTGCCGCGCATGCGCACGTTGGTCCGCACAGACCCCTGCCTGCATACCTCGAGCTGGCTGGAGGGAGATCTGGTCGGCTGAACACGTGTCCTGCGCTACTAACACCTGGGGGGTGGGGGAGGGGCAAAAGCGTATGGGGGGGCATTCTGCAGACCCCCCCTTTTGATCTGTATACGCATTACAATGGATATAATGACTTTAATGAAGCCGTCAGATTTCCCAGGTTGGGTTCAGCCCGGTTATCATTAAACCTTCATAAATAACTGATAAAAAACTATAAAAAAAAAATAATAATAAAATAATATTCAATTTACTAAATACAGATGAAAAAAAAATTCTCACGCAAAAAAAATAAATAAAAATAAAAAGATACAATATGTATCCGGAAAAAAAAACCTCTGCAACGGAGGGCATAAAAACCCCATAAAAAACACTATTTTTAATTCTAAACGATTCAGTAAATGGAAAAAAAAAAGGCGCGCGGATCTATAGATTAATGTGAAGGAGTCGTGTAAATTGTGTCGTACCGCGTGTTTTTTTGTCCTCCGGGACGCCGTGAATGGCATGACGGGGATTCCTCGCGTCCGACTCTTCCAAACAGGTGTCCCCCCCCCCCCGCTTGTCATTTCTTGTTTTAACAGCTGGGACTTTACTTCCAGCGTTTCAAATCACCTCCAACATCCACGCGTCCTGACGACTATTCCGCTTCCTCAAATCCTGTTATTTGTTTGCTTTCATGTTTTACGGTAAAAGCTGCTCATTAAGCCATCATTTATCATGAAATCGCCAAAATACGTTAAAAATACCCATTCGGCCCGCCTCGTGCGCCCATCCTCCCTGCTGTAAACACCTTCATCAGTCGTTGGTCTCGTCTTAGATTCAGGAGCCGTATGCCTATCCCATATATGCTTAAATCCCCTCGCTGTATTAGCCTCTACCGCTTCTGCTGGGAGGCTGTTCCACTTATCTACCACCTTCTCAGTAAAGAAAGAAAATTAAAAAAAAAAAGTTCGCCCGACCATCAAACGCAGTTCATTAATCTTTAAAGTTCTCACGCTTCGTTCTGATCAGATTAACTTTTTGGAAGTTCTGGCCAAATTGTTTGAAGAATAAAAATAATTCCATATTTATTTTCAGAGGTTTAAAAGTTTTTTTATCTATCGGTTCCATAAATTAGGTAAATAACGATGGGGGGGGGAATCACACGTAGAGTTTATTTGCTAATTTCTTGACCTCGATCTTTTAGATTTTCAGATTTAGTTTTTTTATATATTTTTTTTATTTTTCTTTTATTTTAACTGGGTGCCTTCGACCTCTGCTCGCCTTATTATTACATAATTACATCATTAATATATTCTGTATTGCACCCGTAAAAGGGTTATAAATCCATTAAACGCCAATAAAACAGTCAAAATAGATTTAAAGCGCGCATTTATATATTTATATTTTTTTTCCGTTTACCTTTATAACGCTATTTCGAGGAAACCAGGAACTGCATCACCAATGGTTCAGATCGACGTGGAATGGATTTAGATGAATAATTAATGAGCTGGGGAAATATATATATAAATTAGCATTTTTTTACATTTTAAATTAAGATTTAATTAGATAAATTACAATAAATTGTTCTACGGTAATCGTTAAGCGCGGCCCTAATTAAAAATAGGTTGAGTCTCCAGATGCTAAATTAGAAATTGCCCAGAGAGGGGCACTTTTAGTTTAGGGGGTGTGGTTAGAGGTGTGGCTATGGGTGGAGTTAATTGTATAACTGAGTGGGGTATTTAGAAGAAGAAAAATGGGTTCTATTTAATTTGGACTTCGACAACAATCCTCATCATCCCTGTCCTTCCAAGGATAAAACTTGTGGATGAGATTCTTCTAGAAACATAAAATTCCCATCAACTTCAGCCATAAATATTTTTATTTATTTGTGTTTTTTTTATTTTTTTGTGGTTTTTTTTTTTTTTTTGAACATTTTCTTTGGTTCAGAATATATTTCATCCTCTGTTAATAAGAGATATGAAATCATCTGATTCGTGCTGACCTTGCTTTTGACTTTTATCGGTGGGATTGTTGCCGTTATTCAGGCTTTTACCGCATCTATAAATAAAAGAAAAAGTCGTTTTCATGCAGAATGGGCAATCCGTCGGTGCCTGCGCCGCCGTCGCTGCATGGGGACCAAGGTTTTATTACAACGTAACACAGAAAAGCTTGGCAGAGTTTGAACCTCCAGTCTCGCTGACCCCTAATTTAAAGAATAATTTCTAAAAATGGTCCCAATTATAAAAAAAATAAAAAATTAAAAACTTCCTGCTGTTATGGTAACAAAATTGTGACGTGGTTGTGGTGAAGAGAGGGAAGGATATAAAAGGTACTGCAAGCAGGGAGACGGCGAGGTGGCGCTGGCACTTTAAGGCCATGTGATGACATCGCAGTGGCCGTGTGATGACATCATTGCTGGCCGACATCTGGAGCAGCAGATCGGGTGCATAGGGAGCGATGAGGCCCACCAGGCATTGGCCCGGGGTGGGAGGTTGGTAGTCCTGGCCTGGCTATGAATACTGAACATTCTGACCTTATCCCTACAGTAAGGTAGATGGGCAGTCCGGACCCCCCGGCAGTCCTGCCCTTCGGCTTGTACACCTGAAACGTTGGGGGAGGGGTATGATACCTGCCAAGTTTCTCTCTTTAGTTCGGCCAGTTCCTTTTCTGTTCTCCAAACTTCTGTGTCCCTCTTTCTTCCCCTAACGCTCCTTTTCCTCTGTCTAAAACCCCTCTTTCCTCCCTCTGATGCCCCTCTTTGCTCCCCTGATGCCCCTCTTTGCTCCCCTGATGCCCCTCTCTCCCCCCCCTGATGCCCCTCTTTTCTAGGAGGTCAGAATGTTTGCTGGGTATGAGGGCATCGCAGGGTTCTACAGCCCTAAAAGCCCCGATAATGTGTATAGAAGCAGCAGGAAACGGCTTTATAAATTAAACGGGGTAAATAAACCCCATTATTCTTCTTCTAAATGCCCCACTCAGTTACACAAATAGCTTTTAATCATCATGCTTTTTAGTAAGGGGGAGCCCTGAGCTTAGTTCCTATTGGCTGGAGCAGGGGCATAATAACCCAGGCAGCCAATAGGAATGAGAAGCAGTCAGCAGCTGTGAATTTGCTTTGTTTTGATAAGAAAAACGCAACATTCCATTAGAAAAAAAATACGATTCTAAATTCTACATGAAAATAGTGATTTTTTTAAAAAACCAAATCTCATATAAGAATCATTTTCATAAAAAAAAAAGCGTTTAAAGCCACGGATTTACACTAAACAAATATTTCAGACAATGAAGGGAAGATTAATTATCGTCATCGTTTACTTAAAAAACACCGTTTATATAACACCACAAAAGATAAATAAGTTACCCCTCCCCCCCCCCGGTCTGAAAAAGTCGTATTTGCAGAGCTTTGAAGAATAAAAAAACAAGGTGATTGTTGATTTTATTGTCGGGGGGCCGCACACCTGGCGAACGCCGCCTAATGCGCTTTGTTACGGGATTACGGCGCGTTCCGGTCTGCAGCTGGCGAGGTCTCTCTATCCGATGCCTCGATCTGTGGATACAAGTCGCTGAGATAAGACTTTTATCAGAACCCGCAGCCGCGCATGGGACCCCCCACACACTGCTGAATCGCGTTAATTTATTCCAAAAGGTTACGAGGCCGCTGTGTGATGTCAGAATTATGTACCGGCGGCGCACGCAGCGAGCGCGACAATCATAACGCGACCTTTCTGCCGGTCAATCTCTGCGTGACTCAGAGCGGCTTTTAATTGATGACTTTCACGCTGGAAGAAAAAAAATGAATGCGGAAAATCACTTTATTAATAATAACCCCCAGCGCTGTATACATTAATATAACCCCCCCAGCGCTGTATACAGTAATATAACCCCCAGCGCTGTATACAGTAATATAACCCCCAGCGCTGTATACAGTAATATAACCCCCCAGCGCTGTATACAGTAATATAACCCCCAGCGCTGTATACAGTAATATAACCCCCAGCGCTGTATACAGTAATATAACCCCCCAGCACTGTATACAGTAATATAACCCCCAGCGCTGTATACAGTAATATAACCCCCCGCGCTGTATACAGTAATATAAACCCCAGCGCTGTATACAGTAATATAACCCCCCAGCGCTGTATACAGTAATAACCCCCCCCCACCGCTGTATACAGTAATATAACCCCCAGCGCTGTATACAGTAATATAACCCCCAGCGCTGTATACAGTAATAACCCCCCCAGCGCTGTATACAGTAATATAACCCCAGCACTGTATACAGTAATATAAACCCCAGCGCTGTATACAGTAATATAACCCCCAGCGCTGTATACAGTAATATAACCCCCAGCGCTGTATACAGTAATATAACCCCCCCAGCACTGTATACAGTAATATAACCCCCAGCACTGTATACAGTAATATAACCCCCAGCACTGTATACAGTAACATAACCCCCAGCACTGTATACAGTAATATAACCCCCAGCACTGTATACAGTAATATAACCCCCAGCGCTGTATACAGTAATATAACCCCCAGCGCTGTATACAGTAATATAACCCCCAGCACTGTATACAGTAATATAACCCCCAGCGCTGTATACAGTAATATAACCCCCAGCGCTGTATACAGTAATATAACCCCCAGCGCTGTATACAGGAATAACCCCCAGCACTGTATACAGTAATATAACCCCCCAGCGCTGTATACAGTAATATAACCCCCAGCGCTGTATACAGTAATATAACCCCCAGCACTGTATACAGTAATATAACCCCCAGCACTGTATACAGTAATATAACCCCCAGCGCTGTATACAGTAATATAACCCCCAGCGCTGTATACAGTAATAACCCCCCAGCGCTGTATACAGTAATATAACCCCCAGCGCTGTATACAGTAATATAACCCCCCAGCGCTGTATACAGTAATATAACCCCCAGCGCTGTATACAGTAATATAACCCCCAGCGCTGTATACAGTAATATAACCCCCAGCGCTGTATACAGTAATATAACCCCAGCGCTGCATACAGTAATATAACCCCCAGCGCTGTGTACAGTAATATAACCCCCAGCGCTGTATACAGTAATATCACCCCCAGCGCTGTATACAGTAATATAACCCCCAGTGCTGTATACAGTAATATAACCCCCAGCGCTGTATACAGTAATATAACCCCCCGGCGCTGTATACAGTAATATAACCCCCAGCGCTGTATACAGTAATATAACCCCCAGCGCTGTATACAGTAATATAACCCCCAGCGCTGTATACAGTAATATAACCCCCCAGCGCTGTATACAGTAATAACCCCCAGCGCTGTATACAGTAATATAACCCCCCAGCGCTGTATACAGTAATAACCCCCAGCGCTGTATACAGTAATATAACCCCCCAGCGCTGTATACAGTAATATAACCCCCAGCGCTGTATACAGTAATATAACCCCCAGCGCTGTATACAGTAATATAATCCCCAGTGCTGTATACAGTAATATAACCCCCAACGCTGTATACAGTAATATAACCCCCAGCACTGTATACAGTAATAACCCCCAGCGCTGTATACAGTAATATAACCCCCAGCGCTGTATACAGTAATATGAGGGGAGTTATTGGCGGTTACCTTATGGTTTCCGAGTAATTCATTAACTCCCAGAATACGTCATGTGGCAGCAAGAAATCGCTGACTCCCAGCTACCCCAACCCCTGTCTGTGCCGCGGCGTCACTACTGATGGGAGTCCCCGTCGCATTCTTTCAAAGCCCCGTCAAGCTGTTAACCTTTTCAGTGCAAATATTACGCAGCCGAATGCAGGCTCGGAGCGGCCATCTACGTAGCTGGGTGTGAGCCTGAGTCTCAGGGGTTTTGCCCCAGTCGCAGGGGCAGATTCTCAGGGGTCACACAGTCTGGAGCCGACTCCTTCTTACAGTCACCCCCCCCCCCCGCTGTGATCCTATATAAGACTCCCAGTTGGTGCTTTTGCTCCCAGTATGTTATGGTAAAAAATGGCACGATTGTTCCTTTAAGGCTGAATGAACTATTCTGAAATTTCCATTTGTTCTGTTTTGGGTTTTTTTTTGTATTTGCAGTCATTTTCGAGCCGTAAAAACACATAATTACCACCATCTCTTTATTGCGGATCCCGCGGAGAGCGATACGTTAGAGGTTTCGAAACGCTCAGACGTGTTTTGGAAAGGCACTTGACCGCTCGGGGAGTCAGCCATTGTGACGGCGGCCGCACAATCCAACGTCCTCAACATTAAAAGGCGGAATAAACGCGGAATCAAAAAATTATCGCTCAACAGATGGTTTTTGGGGGGTTTTTTTGTTTTGCCAAATAAAACAACCTATTTTGCGAATGATTCGCGTCGTTCGCCGTTAAGCTCTTTGCTCGTGGCCAAAGCGGCTCGTTGTGTTCCCGCGGCCGCTCGGGCGTGAAATCTTCACAATCTGTCCTGGCAGAAGCTCGAGAAGTCTGCCGATAGCCGCGCCGGGTCTGTGGGCCGCGAGCCGGACAGCGATGGACAGCGAGACGGAAAGAGCGGCTGATGGACCGAGCGGAATGATGATTAATGGCTGGGATTCTGGCAACTGTGTAGCAAACGAGTCTAATGAAGACGTATCATTTCACCACAGGCAACCATATCTACTTCACACAGAAACATAGAACCCGCCAGCAGATCGGCCCCCATTCGGCCCCCGTCTAGTCATCCGTTTCTCCTGCTGTAAAGACTCAAACCTTAATCAGTCGTTGGTCTCGTCTTAGATTCAGGAGCCGTATGTCTATCCCATGCATGTTTAATACCCTCACTGTATTACCCTCTACCACCTCTGCTGGGAGACTGTTCCACTTATCTACCACCCTCTCAGTAAAGTAAAACCTCCTTACTTTCCATCTAAGCCTCTGACCCTCTAGTTTAAGATTATGGCCACTTGCTTTAACCCAACTAGGGAAATAAAAAAGGATCAAGGAAGGGAAATTTATCTCAAAGGAGGAGAAATGTTGGAACAAGAGGCCAGAATCTAACACTGGAGGATCAGAGACTGAGATGGAACGGAAGGAGGTTTTACTTTACTGAGAGGGAGGTGGATAAGTGGAACAGCCTCCCAGCAGAAGTGGTAGAGGGTAATACAGTGAGGGTATTAAACATGCATGGGATAGACGTACGGCTCCTGAATCTAAGACGAGACCAACGACTGATTAAGGTTTGAGTCTTTAGAGCAGGAGAAACGGGCAGACTAGACGGGGGCCGGATGGGGCCGATCTGCTGGAAAAGTCTGTGTTTCATAGCAAAACCATTGAAACCGGGATAAATGAAGGGTCTCCATGGTCGAGGAGTAGCAGGTTCTTTGGCTGTCTTGATAGGAGTTGCAGTCAAACATCAGCTTAGCGCGTCTCATCCGTAGCAGGGATTCGATTGGCCGACGTGCTTTTTGGGTAAGTAGTCTCCAGACCCCCGAAGAGTCTCCGGAAAAAAAAAGCTGCCGGTGATTAAAGTACGCTGCTTGAAAACGATGATTTTTTTTTTCCGCCCCGTTCGGTCCTTCTTGACACTTTCGATAAGAAACCGGCGGCTTTGACCTTTTCAGAAATGCGCAGGAGAACGGGTAATGATTGTGTGACTTCAAACAAATCAGACGGAAATCAAAACGCTGCAAATAACCGCATGGATTATTCATGGCGACGTGGGGGGTCCGCTCTCCAGCTTCCCCCCAGGCCAGAAAATATATCCACGGCACCACGAGAAACAAACAGAAAGGGCAAAAAACAAAAAATTATGATTTTTACGGACTTTATTTCTACGGGACGGATCGGAGTCAATACCCAGAAAAGACGATTCCCGCTGATGGAATGTGGAGAACAAGCGGAGTCTTCATTTATGTTACGAAAAGAAGCTTTTTGACTCCAACGACACCAACGCATTTTTATTAACCCCTTTATTGCCAGATGGTCACACTACGCACTTCTGCTAGGTTCTAAATTATTCTTATATGAAATAATTTTGACCATTACTGGCCGCAGGGGGTATGGATTTACCGTTATTCTTCCAAATTACTTTATTTCTGGCAAGTTTGACACCAGGTTATAGATTAACCCCTTAAGGACAACGGGTTGTCCTTAAACCCATTAATGACAATGGAGGCCATCCTTGATATGAACAGGTGACCCAGACCAGCCAAGTAGGACCAAGTCTTTTTTTTTTTCCGTATGACATCATATGTAGCTTGTAGCAATAACATCACTGCAGCTTTATGCACCAGGGTTGACTCCAAAGAGCTTCTCGTGCAAGAAGGAGTTGATCCCCCGTCATGTATAATATATTTTGGGGAGGTGACGGGAAGTATACATTATACGGGTACATTATATGGATATATTATACGGATACATTATATGGATACAGAATATGAATATATTATATGGATACATTATACGGATACATTATACGGATACAGTATATAAATATATTATATGGATACATTATACGGATACATTATATGGATATTATACGGATACACTATACGGATACAGTGTATGAATATATTATACAGATACAGTATATGGATATATTATACGGATACAGTGTATGAATATATTATACAGATACAGTATATGGATATATTATATGGATATATTATACAGATACAGTATATGGATATATTATACGGATACAGTATACGGATACATTATACGGATACATTATACGTATACATTATACGGGGCGGCTCAGATGGAGCTCTCTGGAGTTGGGGATTCATCATGCAGAGTGAAGTCAACGAGCAGAAATGTTTTGTTCTCCAAATTTATTCAATTCCCCCCGTTGGGGTAGAGAAGATACAAGACATCCAGGCAGTGGCGTGTTGTAGTCTAGACTAACCAAGCAGGTCCAGGGGGCCAACGGCAGCCCCTCTGTCGCATAACAGGCAGCCAGTTACCCTATTGTGCGTTTGCACTACTGGGGTCCGGTTAAAAGACCCATCCGGACCACCAGCCGGTTATCGTATGGAGGCCTATGCCGAATCGGCACGGTTCTTTCTAGATTACATCCTTATGATGTCAGAGGTGAGAGGAGCAGCTGGTGGCTCTTCCATAAGGCGGTGAAGGACCCCAAAGGAATCTCTCCATCCGCTGGGAATCTGTGTGTCGCCGTGTGACAGCCTCGCTTCCCTCCTGCTTCACAGAAATACATTCTTCATGCGCGGAGACGTGATAAAGGGTTTAAAATAACGCATTAACCCTCGCCCTGCAGCCTAATGTGCTGTTGGTGCAATCAGAATGTGGCGAAGCATTAAATGTTTGGCATTAACGCATTAACGCACAGCGGCGGCTCCAACGAGCAGGAAGAACTCGCGCTTTCATCCACGGTGCAGAACCGCCGGTTTGTGGAGATGCAAATAAACGATAAAAAAAAAACCACAAATTGTTCGGTGAATCATTAAATTCCTAAAAAGTACATTTTAATTTTTTTCTAGCCATGCTGGCCTCCGTATGCTCAGTAATGTCGGTCGGTGACAAAAACCTGGTTTTATCGCATTTTGTTCCAATAAACCCCCTTTATCTGCAGACCTGGAGCCGCCGTTGCTGGAAGTCATGTGATGTTTTGGGTGACTTTCCCGGCTCAAACACCGCACTGAGCTGACGCTTTATGGCGATGCTAATGAAGTCCCTTCCTCCATAGACTTTCATTAGTCAGAGAGTCCTGCTGGGTAATTAAGACTGAGCCGTTCTATTGTTATTCTACTACAGGCAAAAAAATTGTCCTTTATTTGTTTATTTAACAACAGAAAGCACAAGCTAACGGCAGGTTCAGTAGATGAATTGAGTTATGATAAGCGCAGCGACGGTTCCCATTCAACGCTCTATCGCATGACCTTCTGAATTGCTAATATTACTGCTTCTGTGCCGTTTAACATGCGCCTGCGTCACGGGAAGTTATTTTTTGAGTAAATATGGGGTGTTTTGTGATTAATATCCGCGCTTTATCTCCCCGCCGTAATTTATTGAAATGCCGGATGAAACGTCTCGCGGTGAGATTTCCGCAGCAGGCCCGTGATTGGCTGACAGCATGAAGAGATGCCATTTAAAGCTGTTTAGCGAGCGTTTAGAGCGCACATAATTGATGTGGCCTTGTGCATAGGGGTGAGATTGCGGGAATGAGGCGAGACCCACACTACCTCCATGACGTTTTAAATGCATTAATCCATGGCCAGATTTACTGTACTCAGCCACATTTCCGATGCTTCTCTGAATATTTTGAAACGTTACGGTTTATGCAGCTAATGATGATAACGAGCAGTCCATTGCTGGCCATCTGAACTTTAAGAGCCTTATTTTTGTCCTTTACTGAGAGATAGATAAGTGGAACGGCCTCCCAGCAGAGGTGGTAGAGGGTAATACAGTGAGGGTATTAAACATGCATGGGATAGACATACGGCTCCTGAATCTAAGACGAGACCAACGACTTTTTAAGGTTTGAGTCTTTACAGCAGGAGAAACGGACGACTAGACGGGGGCCGGATGGGTCTTATTTAATGTCAATGAAGGCCTGGAGTGATAGGAGTTGTATAAAAGCAACATATATTGCAGTATCATTCGTCTGACGCATACATACTTGCAGTGCAAATCCCATCACTCCAGCCCCCAAGCCAGGACTGTGCTTTGGTCTTTTCTCCCTGTGCTGTCAACCACTCGCGCTGCCTTAGAATGATGGGAGTCACATTCCTTCCTAATGGAGATGATCTCACTCTATCATGCTCAGCCAGAAATGATAACAGGATCTGTCTCCCACCAACATCTCAAGGGGTGGCCGTGACCCACTCATGATGAAGGTTGCTTTTCGTTGGATGAGCTTTTTGGGAGTTGCCATCTAACTAGTACTAAGGTGGGTCGGCCGCTAACTGATTACCAATATTATCTAAAATTGCTCTGCTTGCGGCAGATAGGAGTTGCCATCAAGCAGCTTCTGAGGCCCTCTCCATCCATCCATGGAAGAGAAGATCCCAGATTCTATTGATCGGGTTGATGGGAGTTATCATCACATAAAACGCAAAGGAAAACCGAGCAGACTGCATGAACTCAGTGGTTCGAATTTACCACCAAATTCTATGTTCCCATGGACGAGACGTTCATATTTGCTGTTGGCTGGCGGGAGAGGGCATCGGGCCGCAGCTGGAGTGCTGAGAGTTGGTCTCCTCTACGAACACGCTCTCAGTTTATTCTAGAAAGCTCTTCCACCCGTCTGTTTATCGCGACGGTTACTTTGTTGCTAAGAGCCGCTTCCCTGCTTGTTTTTCTGTTCTGCTTTCCTAAATACTTAAGCAGTAATCCCCGATATCTCTTCATCTGGCCGCCGAGAGGTCCGCGCAGGTGAGCGCTCTCTCTCTCCGAGGCTCTTATCAGCGCAGCCTGTGCTGCATTTGCAGAGAACTTCATCTCAGTTATCCCCGGCTTGGCTTTTTTCAGTATTTTCCATCATGCTATAAACACCGTCTCTCGCCTCTTTCCCCTCATTTCCCCTTTAGACCTTCCCTTTTAAATAAATATATTTGTACCTTGCTCAGCCGATAAGTCTCGCGGCGGATTAGTCCGTGTAACACAGCCCGGCGAGGGCCGGTATAATATAACGGATGACACCGTCGCGATAATAAAACAGATAATAAACACATACAATATGTCCGCCAGAAAATGCTTTTATGTATATGGCGTTTATTGACTGAGGTTATATTCTGCATTTAATGGGGCCACGGTCAATGCCAGGCATGGTAACGGGGGGCATAAAACCGTTTGCCCCCTCACCTCCGCGTTGAGTCTCTCTTCCATTTAATTTTTTTTATATAATATTTCAAAATTTTTTTTTTTCAGTACAAGAATGAAACAATGTAATGAATTATTAGTCAGAATGTAGTCTCCAATGTGAGCTCATTGTACCAAGAATCCGCCGGCAGATAAGACCCATCTAGTCTGGAGCCCTATGCCTATCCCTATGTTGTAGCCTCTGCCGCTTATGCTGGGAGGCTGTTCCGCTTAACTATAACTCTTTCAGTAAAGTCAAACTTTCTTACATTACACAGGAAAACTGTCCATTGTCCCATGAGGGGTAAGAGCCCATAAGGACTCTTTCTAGACTTCTAGTAGAGTCCTGAGCGATTGCCAATGCGAGAGACTGTATACAACGGAGGGCATAATTAACTCAGTGGAGAATATATTTGGGGTAGCTTTATTATTGGACCACTTGGACAGAAAGTTCTGGAATCTTCTGGAATCTTTATGGTTTTGGAAAGAACCCAGTGAAAGACGATCGGCTAAGAAAGATCTCGAGGGAAACGATCCGGTATCCTCTGCCGTAAAGCAATCAGCTCGGTAGGGTACGGGAGGAGTGGGCGGGTCCCAAACGCTTCAAGATGGTGACTTCCAAGTCAGTTTTAAATTGCTAGTTAAAGAAAAAAAAAATGACTTGCACAATTAATTAATTACTTGTTTACACAGCACTTCTTATTTTCATTTTTTTCACTTGGTTATTTTTTTTTTATGGAATTTACACCCATTTGCCAAAAATGCCTTTATTTTGTCATTGGCCAAAATAATAATAATAATATTATTATGTTATTTAGACGAGTCAATGCTCACTAAGGCTACTTGCACAAAGGCACAGAACAGCATGCAGTGAATTTTGATCGAGGGTGGAAAGATTGCCGAGATCTATATTTTTACAACTGACAAGAGCTAATTGAGGTGTTTCCTGGATGATTTTTATCCGTGGGCCTTTTTGACCTTTGACCGCCTCTTGTGCTGGAGAAATTCTTTTTATCCTTTCAGAAAAATCAAATCCAGGCTGCACGGGAGACTGGTGTTGGCGTAACCGAAGGTCTTGGCAAAAGACGTACAGCAATGCTTCTGTCAATTTTCCTAGGTTTGTGTAGACATTTCCAGGCATTTTGTTGGGGGGCTGGGAATTAAAAATATATGCATTACATAAAAAAATATAAAGTATTACATATTAGATAATAGTACCTTGGAGCTTTTCATGGCAAAGGTCTCTCCCCCTTCTGGAGGGGGTGGTTTCATGTAGAGGTGGGGCTATCTGCATGGGGAGGCAGGATAAGAGGACTAGCCACACATGTGGGCGGGGAGAGGGCGTTGGCCAACAGCGCTTCCTGTCTGGAAAAGAGAAAGGTGGCCCGGAGACCCAGGGAAGCAGAACTCCCCCTGGAGACTCCGGGTCAAACCTCGAGAGAGCCCAAATATTTAGAAAATGCAAACATTTAGGAGACATGTAAATATTCTAAAAAAAGACCCCTAACAATGTATTAGATATAATTATTATGTGATATATGATTAGGGATCTTACGCCTTTTATTAGAGGTTTTGTTTTTAAAACAGTTTAGACGTTTGGCATTGGCACCTGGCCAGGTAGACACATGGGTCGGGTCTGGTGGATTTCCATTTAGAGGTCATAATTGCCACTTTAGTGAAGAAGCAATAGGACATCTTAAAGGACAGCGAAATAACATATTTTCATGGTCTCCTTTTTTTTCATTTTTTAAATATTTTTACATTTTTTAAGTATTAGACCGAAACATTCTAACAAATTACAGAACTTCAATTTTATTTTAATGAGGTAAGAGATGACAGAATAAATTGGAGGAATCACTGGTGTGTGTTTCCCGCTTTCCCTTTTCTCCGACTAATTGATTGCTGATTTTCCCGCTAGTAAGAAACGCATCAGCCTTGAAAGAGAATGAATGGAACACAAAGTAACAAAAGGAAATGAAATTCATTCAATTAAACTGGTCTACAAAACAATACGATATCCCAGTCTCCGGCGTCCTCTTCTTTCATGCTTATTTCACAGGTCATCGTGTAGGTTTCCTGGATGAAAAGTAACCGGCAACCTTGGATATTTTTAAATGGGATTTTATCAGATCGTGTTATGTCTACATCATGTTTACACTCTACGGCTTTCTTAGTCTTTACAGCAGGCCACCTTTTACACCCTTTCTGCTGCATCGCGTACCGCCACTTCACTCTGCCATTTACCTGCAAGGGGGTAGAAGGGTTAGGGTTAGGGTGAGGGTTTTAGGGATCCATGTATAAAGTTGATATAGAGGCAAACGGTGATCATTGTTGACCTTATTTGCATGAACCTACCCAGAATCCCTTGTGGTTGTGGCAGCACCATGAGATTTCTGAGGGGAAAACAAGCCTTCTGGCTTGTCCGGTGTATGTAGTTGAGTGTTTAATAATGCTTAATCTAAGAGGAAGGATTTTGCCGTCACTTTTACTCACCATAACTTGTGTAGTGGTATTTCTCGTGCTACCTCAAGCCTCAAGTATTAAGCTGGTACTACAACTTTCTGCTGATAATTCCTGGTAAGGATGAAGTTTAGAGAGTCTTTGTTGTAGGTTTGTGGCTGCTTCTTGAGCCTGGAGCAAGCTGATTTTTACCAGCAGGGCCCTTTGCGGGATTGCTGTGTTCAGCTGCTTTCTGGCTGGGCTTCTGTGGTAAAACTTCAGGAGGGGAAATAGATAATATGCGGTTTTAATAAATTTGTTTAGTTACATTTAAAGCTGCGAAGCAGACAGGTTCCCTTTAACGCGGCTCTTCTCCGGAATCCTGTTTTATTTAGAATTCTTTGAGAGATTCTTGTAATGCATAATATAGCAGGTCATGCAAGTCTAATGCATGCTTTGCAAGTCTATAAGGAGACGCTGATCTGTGCTAAGAAAATCTGACTTCCAGATCAAATGTCAGACCTGAAACAAATCTGAAAATGGCAGATAATTTAGGCAGCTAATAAATTAACCCCTTAAGGACAATGGGCGGTCCCTAAACCCATTGAAAACAATGTATTTTGAGCCCGTACATGTACAGGCTTTGTCATTAAGGGGTTAAAAGTGCTTAGCGAGATTGATCACCGACTTGCTTTGTAGTCGCAAGTATCCTGACCTAAGCCAACAAGGTCCAGTGGGCGGCAGCCACTACTCAATGGGGCAATTAAAAGGGAGATCACTGATGTCCCCATCTCCCAACCAACCCAAGCCGGCACAGCTCATCCATAGTGTCCTTCCGTGCCGGGAATGGCTAAAAAGATATCTTCAAGCTGCTGAGGAACGTTGAGGAACTCCTGAGGAGGAACTCATGTTTCCATGAGACCAATGGCTTCTGGGGCGTCATGACTTCTACATCACATAATGTTTATGTCACGACTCATGTGACTTTACAGGAAGTAAATAGAGTTGGCTATTTTATGACCTTCTCTTTGTGATATTTTCACAGTAACTTCCACAGCAAAGTTTTTCACTAGTGTTTTTTTTTTGTTTTTTTTTGCTGCTTCTTAAACAAATGGCTGCCTTAGCAGATACAACCTTTTATGTGCTTCCACTTCCTGCCTCATTACCTAACATGACCTTTTATATACAACACAAAAAAAAAACCACATTAACCCTTCATGATGAGACCATTTACTGTGACGGGTGGTTCTATAGCTTAATATACTGTTAAATATTCAATTATTAATTTGGTGTGGAATCCTTCAAGCTTGAGGGGCTCTCAAAAATATCACTTAGTAAATATGTGCCGCTCGCTCTTTAACGTTTCATTTTGTTCTCGGTAATTTCGTTCGGAAATACTTAGTGATCCCAGGCATGAACAAGCATCACGTTATGTTAATAACGGCTGACCTGCTCCTGGAACTCTGATGTGAAGTCGGGTACTAAAACAAAAATGGTTCTGAATAAATTGAAGAGCTGTCCGGTGAATGGCGATGGTTGGTTGGGATCCAGGACCAACAGATGTCCCTTCAACATTCTAATGCTTCCATTGGAACGTAACGGAGAGTTCCGAGATGATTATCCTAAGTGTTTGATGGGCTTTGTTCCACCAATCATGATACTTTAGTACCTTGGCTTACCAACAGTAGACGCTTCTTCCATACCGATAGCCTCACATCCTAACATCCGCCAACACCACAGGTGCCTCCAGCCTTCAACATGTCCAAAAAATCAAAATATAAATTATAGAATTTTGAAACAAAATGGGATGTTGAAGGGAAAATCATGGATTTTTTTTCCCATTATATGGATAAAAAGAAACAATTCTAATGATTCTAATCTAATACACAAAATCTTAGTAAAACTGTTGACATTTCCATAAAAATATATAGCTACAATTATAATTGTAAGGGCTCCGAAAGTTCCACCGACCTATTATAATAACCTTTTATTTAGAGTTAAAGATTGTAAATGATGGGTTTGTGAATGTTTGGCCAGATCAAATAATCAAACAATGGAGCCAAATCAGAGGATCATAAATTTAAAGTGAAGAAGGTGGTTTTTAAGGAGTAAAGAGGCTCTAGAAGGAGAGATGTTCTCTAGTATTCTTTCTGTACTCCTTTTAGTAACATCTAATATTCCAGAACTGGTTTATGGTTGACTTGAAGGTTGGATAAAACATAACTTTCCCCAGGAATTCGACCTTTAAGAAGTATTTGGTCCATCTGCACCCAATGTCCTGATCGCTATTAAGATCTACTTTGGCTACATAGAATTCGCCAGCGAATAAGACCCATTCGGCCCCCGTCTAGTTGACCGTTTCTACTGCTATAAAGACTCAAATCAGTCGTTGGTCTTGTCTTAGATTCAGGAGCCGCATGCCTATCCCATTCATGTCCTGTATTACCCTCTACCACTTCTGCTGGGAGGCTCTTCCACTCATCTACTACCACCTCAGCAAAATAAAACCTCCTTACATTCCATCTAAGCCTCCAGTTAGAAACTATGGTCTCTAACAGTTTTCCCTTCTTTCTCGCAGCTCAAGAGCAGTAACAAGAGTTGTGCCTAGAGAAGCCTCGACATGAATGATGTATCCCTACTAATGTAAAATGTGTATGAATGTCCACGACAAGAATGTTCTGGTTCACAAAACAGCCAATAGGGTGCCAAAATCACCAAATTCTTACCGATTCTCCACCTCGACAAAAGCCTTTAGATCGGGGCTTCTTGTGCTGACGGGGAAGGGTATCTTTGGGATAAAATAAAGGCTTTTGACAGTGGCAAGATCGGAAATCTTTTTATTTGTCAGACGTGAGCTTTCCGCGTGGATAAAAGCCATACCAAATTACCCCCCCCCCCGTCTTCTCTGTCACAATGCCGATATATCCCGGGCTGCCGGTGAAAGCCGAGAGAGTAAAACGTTTCGGTTTCTCACACTTAGCAAACTGGTGTTTATCAGACTGGATAAATAAATCTTACAGGAAGAAACAGATGCAGCGGAGCGTAATACGTATCTCAAGGGACTGGGACTGGGTGATATAAATTCAGTTCAGGGAGCGGGGTTGATAACTAACTAAACATTTCCACCGGTTCATAGAAATCACCGCATTGTTTTTTTTCTTTCTTTTATGCTGTAACAAAACACAAGCTGGTACGCGTTTTATTCTAAGCGCTTCTGATGATGGTGAACAAGACGGTGGGGGGTTGGGTGGGCTATTATTTGAGCGTCACCAACATGATTTTGTAATCTCTTTATCCTTTTTCCTCCTCTCACCTCCGTGTCTTCTCCCTTTCTCTGCCTTTATAATTTTTTTTTGTCCCCCATCTCGCTATCCTTTTTTCCAATTATCTTCTGCACCAAATCATTCCACCTATGGCCAGTGAGTTCCTTTGAGGGCCGGTTAAACCCAACAGAGGGCCCAGGGTAGTCAGCGGCTGTTGGGGTGAAAGTGCCTGGTCATCCCCAGTCCAACCCTTTATACTCCATGTATCCAATACAGTCCTTAATCTTACCATATATGGGCAGAGAAAGTGTAAATGGGATCTGATTGGCTGTAGGCGCAGCCTGTCACAAACAGTAATGATAACGATGCCATTTTTTTGCCTGGGGTCTCCTTCAAGTCAATGACGCAAAACTGGGATTTCCCAAAACACAGGAATCCACCCCAGTATAAAAGGGTATAGGCTGTATGTATCTAGCGTGAGGACCAACTGAATCATATTTAAGTTAAAATATGGCTGTCCTGTCCTCCTTCATCTTATCCTCCCGCACTTTAGAACGTCTTGTACAGCTTGTCCGGGCATGTTTTTAATGCGTCGCCCTGCTTTTATTAACGTGAAAAAATGCACTGAAAGGTTTTTTTTTCCTTTTTAATATCTGCCTCTAATGCATCAGTTGCTGCAGTAAATCGGGTTCAATACATGGGTTTTTCGATGTTTTTTTTTTTTTATGTTGTTATTCATGGAATACAAAAGGACAAAGCAGAGACAGATGGAGCAAGCGTCTTTATCTGCCCTGCCGACCGTTATTACCCAGAGAAACCTGCCGATATAACGCAAGGTAATATAGAGCATTTAAATGCTAAAGGCTTTTAACCCTACAAGTGCTGCGAATGTGGAAGCTGCACAGAGAAATGGGTCGTATCCCTGGCATTTGGTGGGTTAAAATTGAAGACCATTTGCTTTTCAGGAACAGGATCCAAATCTTTTCCTCCTGATGGCTTATCATCATTATTTTACCAGTTTTTATTGTTATTATTTACTGGGCAGAAAATATAAAAAAAAATTCTGACCTCGCCACTGCTTTATTCCTCCCCCTTTTTAACCTTTATTTCACTAGATTATTTTATTATGCGTGAATATTCTGGAAGAGGAATGTGACCAAAAAAATTAGGGGGGGGGGATCTAGAACTCTAGAAATTCTGCGTGAATCTAGGAATATGATGGATGACTGATGGATCACCTAGAATTGGGCTTAATCCGAAATAACAGGTTCATCTCACCATAAAACGCGGGTCGGAGAAGTTTAAAAGTCGTCTCGATTGTTTTACCACTCGGGACTCCGAGCATCATCTTTTAATGATTTATTGAGCTTGTCTGTAGATTTCCACCAGCCGTTGTCATGTCAGGTAAATATTTAGCCAGGAAGTACACAAAGCTTTGTGTTTCATTACACAGTTATGACATCTGCTCTTGGCTCACAACCCGATTCATATCTACACTCTTCCAGGAGGTCCAGTGTCCAGTTTCCAAATTCTAGGGTTGGGTGGACTTCCATCGCCGCCTGGATCTTTGTGTAATTCATTATGACGAGGCGGCCCTGGCACTTTAAGGCCCACCAGGTATTTAGCCAATGTGCCAGATGGAATTCAATGTAGCTAAAAGTCCAACTTGGCTAGAAGAATGGAAGAGGGAGTACTTGCCCCACCTGGAAATAACATGTCCACGTCACTCCGCATTCTTTGGATAGGGCTCAGGTTTTGCCCCTTGTCCCCCCACTGGAAATATTTCTATAGATGCCCATGGTTAGAAGTCCTTGACCAATTTGTTCTTCACCGAGCTACTCAAGCACTGACCCAACCTTTCCAACGCATTCCCAAACCACGTGGCATGGAAGTCAATTGAACGCGAGTCAGATAAGTTTATGATACGATAACAACGTGGCTTCCAACTTTAGGAGAGATGAGAAACTTCGGGGAACATTATTCATTAGACAGATCCAATAAATATATAAAAATACATATTTTTCTCCAAATCCAAAAATAATCCATGTTGAGGTCCTGATCCTGTGAACGACGCGCGATCTGTATCAATTTCTAGCAATTAGTCTACGTATTGATGTAATCAATGTTACTTTTAACCATCAAAAGCTTACTAATTCTTTAAAAAAAAAAGGAAAATTGAAGTCTAACTTTTTTTTTTGCACTGTTTTCATTTGCCAAGCTTTTCTTTCAATCATTAATTAGAGACTGAACGTTCCAAAGCGTGCGTTTGATTCTGGCCCGGCTTAGATCTGTCGCCATACCCTCGGGGTGGCCTCTGGATTTTTTTAATTGAAGGACAGTTAAATATCAATGACGGCGTATAAATTAAAATCAAGTATCCTGCAGGTGCGTAAATAATTTACCAATGTTCTTGGCATCCGTAAACAGACGTCAGAATATTTAAACCACGCTGTCCAAATATTTATTTTTTTATTTTTTTTTTTTAAATCTGAAAGTTTTAAAACTAATTTGTTGACTTATTAATGGGGTGTCGAGAAACACGGATTTGATTTAGCAGCTGTCTACAGATTTCTCTACGTACCGTAATCCCGAAGCCACCGAAAACAGAAGAACGGCCAACTGGTTAATAGCGGTATTTTATTATTTTTTGGGGGAAATTACATGAATTTTCGTTGTACCTGGTCATAAAAAAATATAACCAACCATAATGTAATAACTTGGCTCTTGAGGTATAGCCTTAAAATGATTACGTCTATTGATTTTTAATTATAGGGAATTTAAAATTCCCCCGGTGTTACGCAGGCTTGGGCTCCTGGTTGCTCACTGATGTCCCATATGCTGAGAGATCTGGTCCCTGCTGGAGAGCTCATGGGAATCTCTAGCTCCGTTACAGGGCCCCTAATTAATATCAGCACCCCTTATATGCAGGGAGGGCTGGCATTTTTTTGCCCCGGGGGGCAAGTAAACTCAAGTGGTTCCCCCATCCTCTGGTTCTCCCATTACTAACACACTCACTCTATCACACACGCTAACACCCATTGCACAAACTGGGCTGTCTTCATCAAACCGGCCCCGGTTGTAGGATTTGGACCCTATATAACAGGGGTGTCCAAACTGCGGCCCTCCAGCTGCTGCAGGACTACATCTCCCATCCTCCTCAGCCAGCCCCTTAGCTGAAAGAGCATTATGGGAAATGTAGTCCTGCAGCAGCTGGAGGGCAGCAGTTCGGACACCCCTGCTATATAAGAAGGGGCAGGCAGAGCCAGGGGGGCACTTCCCCAGAGACCCTTGCTTCTATTGGACACAAAGTTGGTTCTAAAGTCCAAAATGGACCTTCTTTGAAGGAGAAAATCAACGTGACAACAACCCCTACAGAATAGTATCAAAGAGATGGCAAAATCAGTATGCGGGGGCAGAAATTCTTCCCCGTCGGAGTGATATTTTTCTCCTTATATAACAAATCTGCAATTTGATGGGATTTTAGCCATAAACCAGTCTATCCAAACCTTCTTCCACCCCAAATCCCAATTAACATACCAGTGTGTTTCCAAACACATACATTTATTACCAACCAACCTTAGAAGATTTCTCCTGTTAGCAAAATGTTTGGAACTAAATTCCTTGGATTTTTTTAATTTTTTTTTTTTTTAGAATTTTTTGAAATTGAATTTTTTTACTATGATGTCAAATTAGATCGTTTGTACCCTACAAGAATGAATCTCGTCTATCGAGATTCTGCGTACGGAACATTGAATCCCCCCCCCCTCCCCTGCTCGGAACAGATAGATATGATTATGTGATATGTCATTTAAAACAGATGTCATAAACGGATATGAAACCCTGAATACAAAGCAATAAATGAAGATAATTGATAGTTATCACTAAACTTATGACTGTCGGTGAATATAAACCGCACTTCCAAGCGATAGAAAAGCCACGGAGAGGGTTAACGTCAGTGACAGTTCTAATTTAATGGAAACTTTTTTTTTTTTTAAGTGTTTTTTTCCCTCTCTTCTCCTATGTAATAAAAGTGACTGTTTTATTATTACGCCCCCGCACATAGCCTTAGTTATCTTCTTTTGGGAGACCGGAGGATGTTAGCGAAAGTAACGAGGCAGAAAAAAAAATGATTTTTGGACCTTGTGATGTAGGAGTTTCCGTGCAAAATTAGGGCATATTTGAAGTATTTTATTATTTTATTATAAATATTTAGCTTTTTTTCCCTTCAATTATTTAAGCTGTTTATTTTACAATTATATATATATATTTGAATTATTTGCACAATAAGTACAATCATTTTAAGGATTATTTATAGGGGAAATTTAGTATGTTTGTCTTGGACGAGGAAATGTCAAATATGAGGTAATTCTACAAAAATGAGCCAATTTTTGGGCAGAAATATTTTATCACATTTATGCTCTATACATTTGTTCAGAGGCGTCTCATTAATCAGTATCCCTCATTTATGGGAAATCAATAGAAAAATAAAAGGCTGGCCAGTGGAACATTAAGATTATAGCTTGTGGAACAATGTGTGACTACCCCTCGGCGCAGAAAGGGTCGCCGGTCGGCCCTTTTAGTGGCAGAAGGTTCAACTGAGATTGGATTGTGAATCTATTCACTAACAGCTTTTTGGTGCCTCACTTTTTTTCTCAAAAATGAATTATTATTGTTGGCATAGTAGGCTCTTCCAGATTACAAGCTTTTTTTTTCTCTAGGATTAACAATGTTTAGGGTCTTTTCCTGGGGACAAGGCGAGACACTGTCATGGACCCAGAACATTAGATAAGAAGACTAAAAAAGAAGATAATACTCAAAAAAGAAATAAAAAAAAAGAAAAAGAGATTTTTTTCAAATAAAAAAATAAGAACATGTTCAAATAAAACCTCTCATGTTTCAGGGAAGGATTATCGAGGTTTTAGTTATCACCTTGACCGTGGATTTGAGGGCCGCTTGACATCATGGTCCTCGTATCCTCAAGATCCTTAGTATAGTTCTTTATACCCTATGGGTAAATCATTTATTTTATATAATGGATAGAATACGGCTGCATTCATTTTGGAATCCTGGGGATATATGTTTCTAACACCAAATTGTTACAATGGGGTTCATTGTACCCCCCCAGTTCCCTCAATTTGTTGTTGTTTTTTAAATGTATTTATTTTTATTTAATTTTATTTTGTGATGGTGGCGGGGTGAATTATGCAAGTTATAGGTGAGGAAATGCAAGTTGAACTTGCATGCCCTCGCCTGTAACATTTAAAGTCACAGGCACTGCCATTCCTGTTCCCTCATCCGAAACGTTAAGATTTTTTTGCAAGTGTTAGCATGCGCATGGTCAGTCAAGTTAACCACTTCTTAGTAAATTGAGTCAAATGTAATAAATATTGACTATAGGGCCTTTGTTAACCCTAACATCTGCTCACTACACCCACATTCTAGAGGCGTCAAAGCTAGGCAGGCAAACCTTGTGCATGTCAGTGGTTGCGTCTTACTCAACCTAAAGATAGTCTATGTCGATGTTTATGAGAACCGAATTGTTTTGAGTGCCATAGTCAGACCTAGAATAACGAATTGGTGGTCATGAGGCCATTAACTCCACTCACTTGCCCTCTAGTTTATTGTTTACGAGATATTATTGGTTATAATGTAGTCTATGTGTCATGTGGCCCTTAAGGACATGGCCAGCTCTGCCAAGCACTAGATAATCCAAACCATAGAATCCTTATCCGCTACTATAGTCTCATCTTGTCCCTTTTTTTTTTTTAGAAAGCTTAACTCTGTTGTTAAGAGCGATTAATCCTTCCGGTTGCCATGGAGAAATAAATTGTGTTCTATAAAATGAATCACCTTAATGAATTCCATTATATCAAGAAGCCGAACAGCTACAGAGCTGCCTTTCTATGCCGGTAACGCTCAGTGGAAATCGTGTGTTTCACATAATTCGCGTTTATATCAATACGCATCTCCGAAGAACAACAGGGTTCTGCACTGTGTGCAGCAAGAGTACAAAGAGGTAGGTAACCAGACCGGCCCCCATTCGGCCCCCCGTCTAGTCTGCCTGTTTTTTTCCTGCTGTGAGGACTCAAACCTTAATCAGTCGTTGGTCTCGTCTTAGATTCAGGAGCCGTATGCCTGTCCCTTGTATGTGTAAATCGCCTCGCTGTATTAGCCTCTACCACTTCTGCTGGGAGGCTGTTCTACTTATCTACTATATTGTACTGAGTTGGTGGTAACATCTTCCTATTTTTGTTGTCCATCAGCTGGTGAGAGCGCTACTACTCCTTTGCAATTCTCACACCCTGCCAACGTCTGAGTGCCTCGAAATGACATCATATTTCGAGGCACTCAAAAAATATGACATCGTATCATGGCACTCAGACTCAACCTGTGCGGACTTAGCAAGTGCAGCTCTCCAGCCTAGAATTACGCATGGAGCAGGTTGAGAAGAGGTTTGGAGGAGCTGAGCTAGCATTGGGGGCCCTGCAATCCGGGGCTGAAGGGGTCTCCGTTACACCAGTCCCGTCCAGTTGCTGTGAGTTGAAAAAAGTAACACAGGACAACCTTATGATTTGCAAACGCAAGTTGAAATGAAATGTCATAGAAGGTCCTTGTCTATTACATCCATTCAAGGCAATGGAGGGTGCAATGCATCCTCCAACCACTAGGGGCCGATAGTGCAATAGAGTATATAAGCAGCAGCACCCATGTTTCAATCAGCTGCCAACAGGCAAAAGAATTAGGAAGCTGGTTTAGAACTTGCTTTTGCTGTGCTCAGTATCACAGTTTACGTCCTGAGCGTTCTGTATCAAACATACAGTCATAAACAAAGCTGATCTGTTTTCACGCTGTAATAACGATCTTTTGACATCAACAGAGGCAAGGACTTGTAGAAGTTATAAGGGTTCTGTGTACATACACGACAAATCGAGACAACCGTGACGATACATTGTAGCCTAGACTCCGAGCTTTAATAAAGAGCGCTGTCCTTGCTGCTTTCAAAAATATCTATTGCCGTGTTATTGGGTTTTCTTTGGGAACGGGCGGCTTCTATTAGCGATGCGTTCGGTTCAGGTCAGCGCTTAACAAGGGTGATTTCAAACAGCGGATCGTGCGGTCTCATTAACGTGCAAATTATATGTTTACATGCTAGTCGGGGAAGGAAGTGTGGGCTTCAGCGGGAAGCTCGTGATTGTCAAACGAGCGCCGGATCGACCCTCAGGGTCACTGAAAGCCTTCATTTGTTTTGGTAGCTAAACAAATACGGAATGAAGCGGCCAAATGAAATGCAAACACAATGAGGCTGTTTGTAAACCGCGGCAGGAGCTGGCAGGACCGAGAATGTTTCTCATCCGTAACCCGGTGAAGTGTTTGGTGGACGTAATACGGTGGCGTCCATGATTTCGGCTTTCATCCAAAACCAGGCGCTTCATAATGTATACTAACCATTTTTGGGGTAAATAAGGAAGAGATAAGGATTCCCCCTTCGCGCTTCCATATCATTTCAATGGCAAATGATCACCCCAAAAGTAGTCGGCCCCCGGGCAGTGTGCGACCACCAGCTGTATATGACAGGTCACCTGCTGCGCATGATTTAACATAGAAAGTGGCCCCTCGTATCCACCCGTCGGCAGCACTTACGTCATCGGGGGCCACCAGGGCCGCCTCGATGTCCCCAGTCCGGGACTGGAACTCATTAATCTTTTCTTTCTTCATCAAGTTGATTTTGTAATAATAACCAAAGACTGATTAAGGTTTAACTCCTTCATGGCAAAAAAAACGTGCAGACTAGATGGGTCTGATCTGCCGGCAAATTCTATATTTCTATGACGACCCCAAACTTTTGATTCCCCCCCGCCATGGAGTGTGTTGGACATTTGTAACAGAGGGACCCTTTTGACCGTGGCATCAAATATTGTCTGGTGGAACGGGATACCCAACCCTCAAACTTCATGGAAACTTGGATGTTTCGGCTGCCTGCTCCTCGATCGAACCCTCAATTCCCCACGTTAAGTCTCCAATCCTTTTCTTCTACTTTCTTTAATTATTAATGAACCCCAGGCGCTTTTTGTGGTTCGGCGTCGTGACTAAAAACAAAACAGAAATAATTGATGAAATGTTTAAACATTGGAACAGATGCGGAAAGGGCCGAGGGATTTTGTTTTCTGCGCGACATCTTGTGTTATTAAACTGATATAATGGATGTAGACGTAGCGGGGGGGGGAAGAACGCTAGAGAGACTATGGCAGAGAACTGAAGAGAGCGTTAGACAGACGAGGGGACGTGTGATAGGATTAGTCACAGCTATTCATTAATATCCCTTTGGTCAAACTCATTCGGATCTCTCAGAACCCAATCCATGTTGTCATCAATAAAAGATACATTTGATGCTTCTTGATGATGTCACGGTGGGTTTTCCCCCCCCAAATTGGGTCCCAATTGGGTCTATGGCTTCTGAAACCAAGAATTGATAAAGGTCAGTAGATGCAGTAGACGTACTCGTTATTGGAAGAGATATGAGAGGTTGGGTCGAATGGAACAGAAATACACAAAGGACCTCTTTGAAGAAACATCTGCTCCTTGATCTCCATCACCCGCTATATACTGCACGCGTTTCGCCTGAAAACTATACTGATGGAAATAACGATTTCTCTGGGAATGGAAGGAATTAGCACCGATGGCTTAGTACTTAACTTTGTGTCATATGGTTTCTAATAAGTTGTTACGTTTCCAGAAAAATAATGGCTGTCATCAAAGCGAAGGGAGAGCGCGGACGCTAACTATTGCCTGTCCTTCGAAGTGACTCGGAAGCCAAGCTCTATATCTGGGGCAATAAAAATGGTGACATCATTAGATAAAGCAATCAATACTTAATGTGTCCTGTGTCCTTTGGGATTCCACGTTCGCGATCACATTTAACGGAAGTAAGTGCGAACAATCAAGAAATCTGATGATTGCCCCTAAAAAAACGATTACCCCCCTCTAATGGCAGAAATGAACACCGTGGTTCTAGATCTCAATCAGACGACCGTTAGACTTGATACAATGAACTCGTACAATCCAAGAGATTCTTTCATATCATATATTTTATGTTCTCGGTATAAGTAGAAAATAACGTTATAATTCTTTATGCAAACAAACAAAAAATGTATGGAATGGTTATATTGTTCTACTCCAAAACATTATTACCCAAGCTACTTTTCTGGAGGCTAAAAAACGAGTACCACTGGTAGCAACGAGCTTTCGGACCCTCGAACAATCATTATTCTATGGCTGGTCTTAACAGGTAACCGTTGAAGATGATGTAGACGTCAAAGTCGTCGTTGTAGATGGCGTTCTCTCGTTCTCGTTTGAACATCCTCACCCACACCTCGTCCTTCTCCTGCAGGTCGAGCATCAGGCTCTGGCTCTGCATTATGCTCCTGTCGCTGGGCTGAGCGTACAGGATGGCTATCTCCTCGTCGTTCCTCATCATGTGCAGATAGGTCTCCTTCAAGTTCCAAGTGTGAACGTTCAGGTTGAAGAAGTAGACCCCGGCGACGTAGCACACGAACGTCCCCGAGAACATGTTGAAGTGCTGGTACAGGTTAACAAATTCCGTGTCGAAGGTGACAGGCTGGAAGTACTCGGCGCTGTGCATTGATTTACGACGGGCCACCGAGAATGCGGAGTACTGATGCTTGCATGAATTTCCGGGGACTCCTGCTTGGCCCTTCTGACCTTTCGTTCCTGGAGGTCCTTGAGGTCCTTTGTCTCCTGGTTCTCCGGCCAAACCTGGATCTCCCCCTCCACCTCTCTCGCCTTTGGAACCTTGGGGAATATTTATTGCATTGGTTATTTTTATGTCGGTCAGTGGTCTGGTCTCATAGCTTTATGCCAATCCCATGCGTGTTTAAGTTCCTTCACTGTATTAGCCTCTGCTGGGAGACTTCTCCACTTATCTACCACCTCTCAGTAAAATAGAACCTCCGTTCTTAATATATTCTTACCTATTGCCCTCCATTCATAATGTCTGTAGACCCCTGTGCCTATTATATGTCTGCGCCTATTGTACTACTTTATGATGTCATATAACTACATCTATGTCGCCGGCACCGACTCACCTTTCAGAATAGTCATATCTATGCGGGCCTGGACCCGCGGCGCGGCGTACGATATGAATTCCTTCACTTTGCTGTTCGGGGGGTAGCCGGGTTTCTCCGAGCTTTCGCAACATCGGACGCAAGACGAGCTTCCCACCTCCTGCCACACCAAGGTCCGGCGCGCTACGGCGTTAACCGACACGACGGAGGCGAACAGGATGAGCGCGGGGAAATCCATCGCTGGGCTAAGAAACATGGAAATGGTGTCAGAATTTATAGAAATTAATTGGTGGATAAACTAATAATGGATGGATTTTGGGGGGTGACATTTTTGTCCATTTGCTGCAGAAATGGATACTTTTTTGGTGTTTTTAAAATAATATAATTCACAAAGTAACATTTATGTCACGGTTGGTCTCGTCTTAGATTCAGGAGCCGTATGTCTATCCAATGCATGTTTAATACCCTCACTGTATTACCCTCTACCACTTCTGCTGGGAGGCTGCTCCACTTACAATGTTTTTCAGCTTCGATCCGTCTCAGTTTTCATTGTTTTTCCAGCAAACATTCCGAGCTCCTAGAAAAGAGGGGCATCAGGGGAGGAAAGAGGGGCATCAGGGGAGGAAAGAGGGGCCCTTCGGAGTTATGCTCCAACTATTAAGAGGGGACATCTGAGTAAGGAACGCTTGTGTTCATAGAGGTAGAACATGTCACTACGTCAACATCGCCCGTTACACCGCGGTAATTATATCTGCCCCTTTAGTGCCCCTCTAGGGGCCATCGTACCCAGAGCCAGGCATAAGAGGCTATTCAACCAGATATGTAAATAGGATTATTTGATGTATATCTCCATACAGCCGCTGAGTGTTTCTCATTTCTGTGTCTCCGGGCAAACCGTACGCTTCGGGTCTATTAAAGGTGCTGTCCCATTTACACTGCGGGATTTAACACTTCTATAACTAAATTCAGAGGAGACAATGTGATGATGATGATGGTGATGATGATGATGGTGATGGATCTGCTACGGTTCATTTGTTTATAATACACTGGAGATTCCAGTTAATGATTCCTCTAAGTGGAGAAAAAATACGAGGAGAAACTGGTAAAAAAAAAACTAAGCTGTCGGCCATCACAGGCCGTAAATTCCATGGGGCAAGAAGAGCAACTGCCCCAGGCACTGCAAGGTGGGTGACGGTCTAATGTCCCGGCACCTCCTTCCCCTCAGCAGATGTAATGTTAGCTCTTGGGGTAAAATCTAGTTAAAGCCCGGGCCATCGTGTTCCAAGCACACGAGACAAAAAAACTGTAGCGTCATTATGTTATTATATTTACAACTGGGAAAAAACTTTCATCCATATCTAAAAAAAACCGACATTTTTGCCCCATGGAATTTCCAAATCGCAGCACCTGTGACTGACGGGGGGGGTAGCAGGGGCAGGTTTGGGGCCCAAAATGGGCAGGAACCAGAAGTGGACAGGACTGGATGCGTGGCCACCTGGCTACCTGGGACAGTGCCCGAAATCCAAGACAGTTGTCATAGATGTGGGCCTTATCTGCCAATTTCACCTACTTTCATACTTCATCCCACAGAAGTTCCCAAAGCAACTCCGGAGGATCTTAAAAGGACTTCTGCACCATTAAAAGGAACATGGATGTAACTTCTAGACAGTTTTGATGTTCTGTTGCCGGCACAACGGCTTCCCGGGCCTTTTGGATCTATAGGCGCTGCCTTCCGTAGCTTCAGAAATACTCGGCCCCATTGACAGCAGAAAGAGTTTAATCTGTGAGAATAAAGCCCGTTCCCGCTAATGAGGACATATAACACGGCGACATCTTTAGCTCCTCTGCCAAGGAAAAGGTCGTTTCTGATCTTCTCTGTTATTCCGCGGCTTTGAAGACCTCGGCAGCGCAGGCGCCCGGCCCGGCTCTCCGGTCTATGTTACGCTGCGAGGCATTAGTCTGGAGATGAGCCACGATAAGCGTGTTGTGCTTCTTCACGGCTGTTGGGTTCCGCCGTGTGGTTGCCGGGTAACAATAGCTCGCCGTACGGGTGTCTTCGCCTTCCAAAACATAAGCCACGGTTGGTAGCTTGGATAAAATGTTGCTTTCTTTTGTATTTTGCAACATTAAGGTAAAGAATTCTTATCTCGGGGGTAAAAAAAAGTTCCGAATTAGTTCCAACAAATTGCTCTGCTGCCACCTCAAACATGGAGTATAAACAGGACTTGGCCCAAGTCTTAGCATTTTTACCCCGGTCTCAAGGCCTCAGGGTTAATATAGGCAGATCCTCAGGGTTTTTACCCCAGTTTTGGGGTGAATGGGCAGATTCCCTGGGTTTTTACCCAGTCTTAGGGTCTCTGATGAACGGGCAGATTATCAGGGGTAGTTTTTACCCCAGTCTCATGGTCTTGGGGTGAATGGGCAGATTCTCTGGGTCACACATTACTAGTTAATTTCCTACTTTAAAGATACCTTTAATGATATCTGAGCATCCTGATTGGTGCTTTTCCCAGCTGGGATCCTTGAATACAGGTGACTTCATTCAGAATATTGTTACCTCTTGACATCTCATCGTCCTCATAAGAACCATTAGTAGAACCGTTTTGTTTTCATCATTAAGGGGTCACTAGGATAGAATAGACTGATGGGCTATTAAAGGGTTAACTTTTGAAGAGCCTCAGTTGCCTGGAGTCGAAGAGTCCTTAGCGCCCGACACGCCTGTGACTCCTACATTGCTGCTACAGCAATAGCCTATCAGTGCCTGCTTTTGTGTCACATGACAATTAAGGGTTCCCTAAACAAAATGTAACTTCTGCATAACTAAATATTTATTTTAAAGAATGCATTGAGTGCTCAGCAGTACTAGAAATTATGTTTTCATTCTGCATTTTTTTTATATAGAAAAGCATTAAAATTCAGCAAAATCAGCGGAAAAACACCTCCAAATATTGAATTTTTTTTTAATTTTCTTTTTTTCGAATTAATAAAAAGGGAAGCTGATCTTTTTATTATTTTTTTTTTAAACCCTTATACTTTATATTTGGTTCCTCTGTTTCTGTTTTTTTTTTATTTTTATTTTTTTTCCTCTTTCGTATTTCTTTTCTTTTCTTCTTCGTGTATAGAAGAGTTTTACCCATAATGCACTGGCGTTCTAAATAAACTTAAGATGAGAGAGAAGATTCTCTGATGTTTTCAAAGATCTTCCCGGAGTTCTACCTTGTAGCTGCCTTCAATTTTGGGGGGGGCAAAGAATGCATTTTAAATGAAATATAAAAAAAGCCAACAATGAAAGATGAAAAGATGAAAGGAACTCTTGAGACGCCTGAATATTTATATACATTTTCGAAACAATGTTTCTATGACTCAGTACATGGATAACATTATCTTGATTTATGTTCTAGGACCGGAGTTCTAGATCTCTGCTACTAATTCTCATTCATGTTCTACTCTAATTTTTATTCTAAATATAATATATATTATGTCTGAGCATCCTGATTGGTGCTTTTCTCACTGCTATATCACAGCTGAAATACCTGCTTGAACACAGGTGATTTCATTCACAATATCTTTCTCTCCTGATAAGTCGTGGTTCTCATAAGGACTATTAGTAGAACCATTTGAAAGCCACCATTAGCTGTCACTGCAGCAGAATTTGAATGGCGAGGGGTTAAATATCTGTTGACTCCCCGCTACATGAAAACGCTCTGCTTACTCAAACAATATTATTAGCGCCAACAAATATTTAAACGGCAGACTCCTCGTTTCAATAGATTTACTTTCATACCTTATGAAAAATGAATTCCGCGCACCGCGCCGCTACCTTTATGCATATTTTATAAGCAGCCGGCATTTACCGGTGACCCGGTCACTTCATGTATATTTCAAAGCGCCCCCCGTGTTAAACTATATGTGGGTCAGACCCCAAGGGCGTTCAGAGTAAGATTTGCAGGACATCAAAGAAAAATGGAACGTGTGCTGTATACAGTAATAACCCCCCCAGCGCTGTATACAGTAATAACCCCCCCAGCACTGTATACAGTAATAACCCCCCCAGCCCTGTATACAGTAATATAACCCCCAGCTCTGTATACAGTAATATAACCCCCAGCGCTGTATACAGTAATATAACCCCCAGCACTGTATACAGTAATATAACCCCCAGCGCTGTATACAGTAATATAACCCCCAGCGCTGTATACAGTAATATAACCCCCAGCGCTGTATACAGTAATATAACCCCCAGCACTGTATACAGTAATATAACCCCCAGCGCTGTATACAGTAATATAACCCCCAGCGCTATATACAGTAATATAACCCCCCAGCGCTGTATACAGTAATATAACCCCCAGCACTGTATACAGTAATATAACCCCCAGCGCTGTATACAGTAATAATCCCCCCAGCGCTGTATACAGTAATATAACCCCCAGCGCTGTATACAGTAATATAACCCCCCAGCGCTGTATACAGTAATATAACCCCCAGCGCTGTATACAGTAATATAACCCCCAGCACTGTATACAGTAATATACCCCCAGCGCTGTATACAGTAATATAACCCCCAGCGCTGTATACAGTAATATAACCCCCAGCGCTGTATACAGTAATATAACCCCCCAGCACTGTATACAGTAATATAACCCCCCAGCGCTGTATACAGTAATAACCCCCAGCGCTGTATACAGTAATATAACCCCCCCAGCACTGTATACAGTAATATAACCCCCAGCACTGTATACAGTAATAAAACCCCCAGGGCTGTATACAGTAATATAACCCCCAGCGCTGCATACAGTAATAACCCCCCAGCGCTGTATACAGTAATATAACCCCCAGCGCTGTATACAGTAATATAACCCCCAGCGCTGTATACAGTAATATAACCCCCCAGCGCTGTATACAGTAATAATAACCCCCCAGCGCTGTATACAGTAATAATAACCCCCCAGCGCTGTATACAGTAATATAACCCCCCAGCGCTGTATACAGTAATATAACCCCCAGCGCTGTATACAGTAATAATAACCCCCCAGTGCTGTATACAGTAATAAAACCCCCCAGCACTGTATACAGTAATATAACCCCCAGCACAGTATACGTTTTGGGTTTTTTTTTAAATGGTTTTCATTTCAAAGTTTATTTTATTTAGTATTTTTATTGTAATGTAGCGGGGGGGGGGAGTTTGCAAGTTACAGGAGAGGACATGCAGACTCGCATTGAATTCATCCTCATCTGTAAAAGTGGTCGTCCCAAACATGCTCAGATTAGTGACTCTACGAGTTGTTTTTTAAGCGTTGTCATGTGCAGACTACTGGCTACTGCAGCCATGTCTGGTCAGCCAACATAGCCCTTAACGCAACTGACCACTCGACTTGTTAGTGAATACACTTAAAAGAGTCCAGCTGGGCAATTAAATCTGAGCCATTCTATTGTTCCCCACAGGCAGTATGATAAGGAGTCGGGGTGTTTAGTAGATCGGGGATCAGATAACAGAGCGAGAATCATACAAACGGCTGATATGCAGCTGCCTGAAAACTTTATATTATGGGGCAAAAACTACAACTGGGGTAAAAAGAAAACAGCAGAATATTTTTGAAAATATATTTCTAATCTGATATCAGAAAATGGTGAGAATTCCGCTTTAATGCAGCGTCAGGAATATATAAGACACTAGCAGCGTATGGATTTACAGAAACAAAAGATAAGGAGGGCCCTGCTCAAAGGAGCTTACAATCTATTTTTGTTCCTTGAGAAATGCTACTATTTATTTTCCTCTCCTTTCACTTTCCTGCTACATTTTTTTCATAACAAACTCGTGCTCCTAAGAGCTCGGCTCCCTTCATTAGCGTTTCTTGGTTTATCTCGGGGTCTCAGGGAATTTTATCCTTTTCTTGTGCAGATAAGAAGAATACGACCGTCGGGGATTCAGCTGAATAGACGGCGGATTTATCTATTACACAGCTATGGAAATCTCATGAAATTAATTATGAAATAACTGTCAGCCCCTATTGTCATTCATGTCATATACCGTCTTCTCATATCGCCTTCCGCTTCTCTTTAACCATTTTTAATTGAACAATTTTATATAATCATATAAATTTGTTTCCCTTTTCTTTCTTCATTTTAGGCTCTGGGTAGCATCTGCGCTTTCAATTTATTAACAATATGTTACTATCGCTAACTAATACAATTTCAATTATATGTTTAAAAAAAGTGTAATTCCTTTATATTTATTTTTTCATTAATTTTATTTAATTTTTTATTTATTTTTATAGTATTATGCTATGCCTTATATTAATTTTTTTATTAATTGTATTTAATTTTGTATTTATTTTTTATAGTATTATGCTATGCCTTATATTAATTTTTTTATTAATTTTATTTAATTTTTTATTTATTTTTATAGTATTATGCTATGCCTTATATTAATTTTTTTATTAATTTTATTTAATTTTGTATTTATTTTTTATAGTATTATGCTATGCCTGTATTATTAACAAATGTATTCAAAAATATATATATATATATAATTTGGCACACTTTTTTAAATTTTTATACAATTTATTAGTAACTAGCAGTCACTTTTAATCCCCCCCCCCCGCCCCCGGCTTTTGGCTACCATTACTGAAGGAAGAGCAGAAGGACGACATTTTACGGGGATTCAGCCCACGGCACGAATCTCTTATGGAACTAAAGGGACTTCATATCACAGAAGGTTCTGGGGGATCTCAGGGTTCCGTATCGGAACTCTCTTTCTTCCCGTTCTTGGGACAATCCCTTTCATTGATGAGTTGGGCATGGACTTCTTCAAACAAAGAAAAAAGAGGGTCCGTTCTATGTTATAGAGTACGGTTCTGTTGACCTTCCTTGGAAAGTTGGTGGATAGGGTTGTTATTGAAGCACCGTAGGGTTAATGAGAAGCGCATAAACCTGGTGGGTTCTGACATGATGGCCAACTGGAACCCACCAGGAACGCAAGTTCCTTATAGACACAGCAGGGGAGAATAGGATGGAGTCGGTTCTAGGCTGTGTGACCCGGAGAATCTGCAACCTTTATCTTGAGATTGGTGCAAAAACCCAGAGACTCTTTTTGTTTGGGGTGCAGGGAGCCTTTTACCCCCCCAAACATCAACCCTACGAAACATCAACACCAACCCTATCTACCTACTTTTAACAAGTGCTTAAGAGCTTACAGTTGATTTACATGTTCAATAATTGTTATTATTATTATTCTATAAATATAAAACATGACATATAATGCTCTATACTGGCCAAAATTCTTGAATGACATCACACAGGGAGATGGGCTTCATCCGGACGGCAATGTCGGGCTGCGTTTCCAGCCAGGAAGGGGTCAATCCGGCCAGTGACTCACCGGTTATAATAGAAGCTGAAGTGTGAATTACTTTCGGCTCCGAGATCTTATCCCAGCTACTAGGATATAGCTAACTGTCTGTGAATAGCGAGCGCGTCCGGCCCGTGAATTATTATTATTATTATCTGCCGCAGAAAGGTATTCTCAGGAAAATAATACAATGTTTCTGAGGACCCGGCGGCCTCCCGGAGAAGAAAGGCATTCGAGGGCCATTATCATCTTTTTTTTTTATAGAATTTATTGTTACATTAAAGTGACATGTTAGGAAACTATAGGGGAATTTATTTCGCGGCACCCGTGGCTACTGCTGGGGGCCACGGCAACGACTTGAGGGGGCGTTTATGCTCACGGTGAAAAAAACTTATAGGGGATGAAAGACGGGGGTCTTCAATCCAGAGATATATTCCACGGAATGGAAAATGGCCTTAGGCAAACAGAGATGAGCATCTGGATACTTTTATCCCTTAAACATAGAATTTGCCGGCAGATCGGCCCCATTCGGCCCCCGTCTAGTCTGCCCGTTTCTCCTGCTGTAAAGACTCGAACCTTAATCAGTCGTTGGTCTCGTCTTAGATTCAGGAGCCGTATGTACCCGTATGTATGCATGTTTAATACCCTCACTGTATTAGCCTCTACCACTTCTGCTGGGAGGCCGTTCTACTTCTCTACCAGTAAAACTTCCTTACATTACAAAAAGACACTATGCGTGCAGCATGGCCAATGGCGAGGTCAAATGAGGTTCCGAAACCCAGAATCTCCAGAAAATCCATAACTGGCCCTTTAAAGGCAAAGTAATCCATGTTCAACCCCCAACCCCCACCCGCCGTACCGGGCCGTGTATATCTTTAAAATCCTCTTTTAAATCCCGCAACGCGTTTCTCCGCCTGTCTGCCACAATGTTTCATTCCTCTCTCCCAGCCGTTACCCCAGAAGCTTCACCCGCCTCGTTACCCCGCTACATACCTCTAGGACTTCCGTGCAGAGGGTCTTCTCTCTGTTTGGAAAGCCTCCCCTGTCCTCGGTTTTTTATGGGCCTCTCAGCTGCCGCTCGTCAGATCAGGACTTGGCCGCCACGGGTTCTGAGAGAGACATTGCGACAGTCTTCCTGAAAAGTTTAAGCGTGTGGTGTTACATTTGGCTGCAGGTCGTGACTTCAGATGTTCCTGAACATACCGTCAGCGGGGATCCTCGGGACAAACACACCAACACACGCTTCTGTCTGGCACAAACACGCGACGGCAGGAGCCACACGCCTATCGCTCTATTAGCCTCTGCCACTTCTGCTGGGAGGCTGTTCCACGTATCTACCACCCTCTCAGTAAAGTAAAACTTCCTGCCATTCCATCTCAGCCTCTGCCCCTCTAGTGTTAGATTCCGGTCTCTTGTTCTAATGTTTCTCCTCCTGTACTTTATCTCGAAACATACAAAAAAACCCCACAATCCCGTGCTTCATACCAGCCAGCTCTGTCCTGCAACCAATATTGTCAGAATTTTATGTTCTTTTTCCTGCGGAGTTAAAGAAGGGTACACCCAGCGCCGGCCGATGAGTCATTTCAAAAGTTGGACGACTTCAGATATATTTTCCGGCGACTAAGCGCAGAATATATCCTAGTAATGCTTTTTTCAGAATGTTTTTTTATTATAATTTTTTTCCTCTTATGCAGAGTTTTGTTATAATTCCCTGTAGGTTTCCATACAGCGTCTCTTCATCCGTTACAGAGCCGGCAGCTGCATTCTGATGGGCAAAAAACCTTTTTTTAAATAATTGAGAAGATAGTGGTCCGTGTTTTTGCTTTACTGGGAAGGTGGTAGATAAGTGTAACACCCTCCCAGCAGAAGTGGTAGAGGCTAATACAGTGAGGGGTAGACATATGGCTCTGTATGTATTAATCTACAGACCAGGACCCGCCGTTGCTGTCAGTCATGTGATATTTTGGGAGACTTTCCCGGCTCAAACACCGCACTGAGCTGATGCTTTATGGCGATGCTGATGAAGCTGATGTCCGATCCTCCATAGACTTTCATTAGTCCGAGAGCCGTGTTGAATGATTTAGACCGAGCCATTCTATTGCTCCCCACAGGCAGTATGATAAGGAGTCGGGGGGGGGGGTAGTAGATCGGGGATCAGATAACAGAGCGAGAATCATACAAATGGTTAATATGCAGCTGCCTGAAAACATTTATATTATGGGGCAAAAACTACAAAAAAGAAAACAGTGCAAAATTTTGAAAATGTACTTTTAATCTGACACAAGTGATAAATAAAATTACGTTATGTACCCTAGAATGCCTAATTTTCTACAATTCATGATTTCACCCAATTCCAGGAAACACGTGAAAAAAAAGCAAAAAACTAAACAAAAAAAAAAAAACATAAAGTAATTCCAATAACAGCCATTAAGTTTTCTTTGAAGAGTGGTGACCAATGTCAACTATCAGGCAAGTTCACAGAGACCGAACGCAAATCATAAAGAGAAGTTGTTTGTTTGTTACGTTATTCTTGACTCTCAGAATGTTAATTGTTGTACATCTGAACTTGTTAGGAAATCTCAAAACCCATTAGCGAGTTGTTTACTGTTGTCATGGAAACGGCAAATGCATTAGCACCTCGTTTCATAAACACCTTTACTCGACGGCACTTTCTTTTTTTTTCCCTTCCCACAATATACTAGAAATGAAGTTTGGTACAAAAAGAAAGTAGATTTGCTGTTTACCACCTGTTCCTCCGCGTTTCGCAGTTCACGACGCGCTCCGGCTTTTGATTTCACTTCACGTGGACAACCTGGTCCTCCACTGGGTCAACAGAGGGGATTGAAAGTTTATTTTGTTCTTCAACAGTTCTTCCCCCAACTGGAACGGGCCAGGGGACTAAATGGCCTTTTCTCGATATCGTAAAAAAGTAACAATAACGATCATCTACACCAATGGCCAACATCAAGAACATCAAGAACATCAACCCTACTAATTCAATTTTGGTTCCAAGGCCCAACTCATGACTGGTGGTAAATCCAAACCCAAAGTACTCCTTTAGAGAAGCCAAGTTAGGCCATAATGGACCTCCAGCCTGTGATGGATGAAGCCACATGTTGTAGGCAGGTCCAGGTACTGGCTGTCATAGGTCATGGTGGTCTTTCTTTTGAAGTCTAGCCCTCATAGACAGATGAATAACCATTGGTTCCTAAACAGGCTGCCATATTAAGCATCGTTAGGAGCCCTAACTCTATAATGCAGGATTTGGCAAAATACAGAGGGAACCTCGTTTTAATTGTTGGGGTCCCCTATGTGGAACCCAGCCAGTTGACTTCAAGCCACAGTCCATGACGGAAGAGCAATCACAAAGAAGGTTAAGTACCCTGACTTGTGACAGAACAGAAATCCTACCAACTAACCCAACACAATAGCTTTAGCGCACATTGTTCCATCGATCTATAAAATGACCACGCGCTAAAATGAACCAGGAACATCATAAAACAGCATGTGTGACCAAAGAAAAGATGGCTTTTAGAGAGATATAATGATTCGCCGCACGGGGGGCTTTTGGATCAATAACACGTGGAATAAGAATAAAACCTCCACTTATATTTATTATAGCGGGACTGAATATAGCTATCATCCATTTAAAGACGCAGAAATGGCAAAGCATTTTGTAAGGTGGCTTCCATTTATTATAGGGCAGGGATTTCTCCATCAAGAAGGTGTCACGGAGGCCGGTGTCTGGATGGGACAATACAGATCGAAGGTTATTCACAACCACAACCACCATTAAAAAGTCCTGTGACCTGGTTCAATTGTCTGGCAAACAAAGAACCTCGAACAGTGTTGCCTTACATCTCAAATGGGTTCACGGGTAAATTGGCCTCTTAAACGGGACGCTAGGGAGCCAGGGTGTTTTTTTTGGGTCAGACCAGTGGGAATTCTTATCAATGTTTCCCGGCAATCACTGGTATTCCATGCAAGGTGAGGTTGGACGCACGAAAAGACAATGATGTTCTTTAATAGAAACATTGTCTCTAAAAAAACAACCAGGTTGTCGACATGAGGTCAAACCTTTGAGACCATCACTGATCTTGGCATCCTGGCCGCTCTTGTACTGTTCAGTTGGTATGGAATATCCCTCCATACTATAGAACCTGCCGGCAGATCGGCCCCAACCGGCCCCCGTTTCTCCTGCTGTAAAGACTCAAACCTTAATCAGTCGTCGGTCTCGTCTTAGATTCAGGAGCCGTATGCCTATCCCATGTATGGTGAAACTCCCTCACTGTAGAAGACATTGTCTTCCACTCATGGAACTCATCGGCCTTGGTGACCATAACACGATCTACAAACTAAAGACATCGCAACAGCTGAATTTTAGATAATAATTTTTGGCACAGCAAGCGTCGGTGTAATGATAGTACTTGTTTCAGAAGACTACTAATTTTCCCGGTACAATTACTACGCGGCGGAAGCCTAAGAAACAGAGTCTTCTCCATGACCTTAGCGTGTGATAGGACTTGATACTATGTTACAAACACCTTCAGCTAATTGGCTGAAACTGCAATGACACGCATATCTATAAATACGTTCTATTTTACCTGTTTCAGAAAAAAGTGCAAAATGTGTTAATTTTAAAGCGTCAAAAAGCAACCCAAGCACAAAAAATATTAACGAGAGTTGGGTGGCTTACAGAAAACCCAATGTTAATGGAATATTTCAATTTAAAAATCGTAAAATCAATAATAATAATAATATATCTTTCTGTAACGGTGCCACTTCATTATAAATTGTGTAGCGCAGACCATCAAACATTTGGTCTGAGCGTTTAATGCCCTTGGCCGTTGAATTTGTTTTATTAAAGCCCCTGAATAGCTAGATCTGAGCAGTCGTGTTCCACCTTAACCCCTTAATGACAAATGCTCAAAATGCATTGTTTTCAATGGGTTTAGGGACCTCCCATTGTCCTTAAGGGGTTAAATCTTCTGAATTGACCTTTTTTTTTTGAGAGATGTTACAAAGGTGAGCTATCTGGAGGTCACCTTTCCCGGTGGGGTATAGATGAAGAGACGGAACTACTTCCAATCACAGAGGTATCTCGATCGCTTCCATTCCCAGCAGGGGGTGGTTCGAAGCTGGTTTTCCATTTGGCCGCGAATTGAACACTCCTTGTAGCCCCCTCTCCGCTTCTCGCCGGTAATCTCTAAGACTCCGCAGGAATCAAAATGATATTTCCTTGTAAAAAGTTCATTTATTGTGCACGCCATTACGAGACAGCGTGAATCGCGCCAGAAACGGTGAACTATGCAAGATGAGAAATTTAAAAACCAAAAACGTTCTATACAGCTCCCCGGAATCGCCCGCACGCAGGCACTGGAGAGCTCCAGCATTACCCTCTGATTGTTTCTCATTCTTTATGTTATTCTTATTTTTATATATTTCTTTTTTTTTTTTTACAAACTGCTACAAATGTTCCAATCATAGCAAAAATTCCATGTTTGATGAGAGCAAAAAAAAAAATTACATTTAAGAGCTGGTAAAATGTTTAAAACTTGGTTGGACATCTGATCGAGGACGTTGAGTCTGGAGTAATCCATCTTGAGATAAGGATAATGGCTTTTATGTGAAGGCAACAAGAGATGGATGTTTAGGTTTTGTTATAACAGTATAATAGACACTCTTTGTGGAGAGGAAATAATGGGTACCTATGTCTGCCATTAGAACCCAGAACCTTGTTTCCTCCCCTGATGCCCCTCTTTCCTCCCCTGATGCCCCTCTTTTCTAGGAGGTCAGAATGTTTGCTGGGTATGAGGGTATGGCAGGGTTCTACGGCCCTAAAAACCCCGATAATGTGTATAGAAACAGCAGGAAGCGGCTTTATAAATTAAACGGGGTAAATAAAACCCAACCATTGCCCATCCCCCGTTTAATTCTACTAATACGAGCCGGCCATTGGATGTAGGCTGGTCCATGGCTGGTTTGTACACCAAAAGACCTACTCAAAGGATGGAGCTCAACCAAATGTAACGTTATTCTCATGGATCATAACGTACCGACCAACACAAATAAATTAATCAACCAGATACGTATTTGTGTTGTTAGAGAAAATCCAGAACAACGACTGAAGACGAGGAACGCGTCCAATTATTACTAATCAGAGCTACTTGCCATAATGCTATGGTTCAAAGCTCACGCCGTGCATTACAAAGCCGCTGAATAAGTGCCTGGCCCCCTCGCCACATTCATAATAATTAGACTTCAGTCCTCAGAAAGGTCCGCTAAGGCTAAATAAATGAATAAATATAAATCTATACGATGTCTGTAAGGAATGATGTGAGATGTGTAGATTTCACGTACGTAAGTTCCCCCAAAGCTATATATTAGCAGGGAATGATTATAATAAAAGGAGCTCCAGGAAAATATACATATATTTGGTCTGCCATGGTCACGTTGCAGCCATGAGGTAAAATGGGATTCCCACCACTTTTCATTCTTACTAGTATCGCGTTAAAAAGTTTTCCAAACTATTGCCCGGGGCAATTTTCTTACCCAAATAATTTGCACGTGTCTAGCACTGGGGTTATTACTGTATACAGCGCTGGGGGTTATATTACTGTATACAGCGCTGGGGGTTATATTACTGTATACAGCGCTGGGGGTTATATTACTGTATACAGCGCTGGGGTTTATATTACTGTATACAGCGCTGGGGGGTTATATTACTGTATACAGCGCTGGGGGTTATATTACTGTATACAGCGCTGGGGGTTATATTACTGTATACAGTGCTGGGGGGTTATATTACTGTATACAGCACTGGGGGTTATATTACTGTATACAGCGCTGGGGGTTATTACTGTATACAGCGCTGGGGGGTTATATTACTGTATACAGCGCTGGGGGTTATATTACTGTATACAGTGTTGGGGGGTTATATTACTGTATACAGCGCTGGGGGGTTATATTACTGTATACAGTGCTGGGGGTTATATTACTGTATACAGCGCTGGGGGTTATATTACTGTATACAGCGCTGGGGGTTATATTACTGTATACAGCGCTGGGGGTTATATTACTGTATACAGTGTTGGGGGGTTATATTACTGTATACAGCGCTGGGGGGTTATATTACTGTATCCAGCACTGTTTCCGCACAATTAAATCCTCAAAAGAAGGAAAGAATAGGGTGACAGACCCTTTAAGGTCTACTTGCTGAACACAATTTCATGTCGAAATGGAACAGAACCTTTAAATTTGAATTTCTGTCTTTTTCTCACTTTCTCAAAAATTTGCATACACCCACGTCAATTAAGTCTGGAAATCTCAAACCTTGATGCTTTTTTTTTTTTTTTCCCCAAGACCACCGTAGCTATTTGCTTGGCGGGTGCATTAAGAATGACAGGAACATCTCGAACCCGGGGGGGAAGGTGAGAGATAAATCCAGCATTGCCATTTCGGCGAGTAATATATCAGTAATTTTGTTGGTTACAGGGTTTTTTTTTTCCTTTCTGGAATATAGCCTTGAAAATTGCTTTTTTTTCATATTTGTGATTTTGACTTTAAGTTTCTAACCCCCCGCCACGTATTCATATCATGCGCCGCTACCGCTGTCTTCAGTACTGTGTATTCACTATTAAATTTGGCCGCTCTAAGGCATAAAGCAGCAGGATTATTTTACATTTCAATTTTATCTGAATAATGAATATCGGGAGGAAAAAAAAATAAAATATAATCATAAGAAAAATATTTAGATTTGATTATTATATGGAAAAATCCACACGCTGCCCCCAGAGTAAACTTGCGCTAAATGCAAGAACCTCTTTTACTTTTGAAATCCAATGCCTTTCAATTTTCATATGAACCGTGGCGGCTTCTAATTGTTTCATTTATAACCTAGAACCGGACCTGCGCTCCGGGAATAAATAAAAAAAAATACGGATTCTATTATTTCCGTTGGCTTAAACCGACAGATTCCAGCAAAAAAAAAATAATAATAAAAAAATATATTAAAAAAATAAATATATATAAAGAGAGAGATTTTAAGGCATATCTTTTTCTCCACCGCTGATGTCGGTGGGCAATGGACTCTCCAGGCCCTCCACCCTCCCTTGTTTTGTTAATGTTGCCCCTTTTTGTAGATATGGCTGGGGGAAAGGGTGTGTATGTGTGTGTATGTGTGTGTGCAAATGTCCTTAACTGGGTCAAAATACTATTTATATCCTAATTACTGGCTGGAAGCCGACAAAACCCACAACATAGCTGAATAGAATCACACGGACGCGCCGATGTTGTAACCATAGCAACCACAGTGCACCCAGCTCGACACAGACCAAGCACAGCGTGTACACCTTTCACGACGGATCAGGGCCAGGCTGAGGATGATGAGGTGGCCCTGGCACTTTAAGGCTTTGCCCGCCTGATGATGTCAGCCTGCGGCCCAACGGGCATTTGCCAAATGGCCAGTCCGGGCCTGCAATGGTGCATGCACTGGAGGTGCTATTAGAATATGGGAGTATTAATGACATGTGTCCCATACGGGCCTGACCGCTATGCCAGAGTGTACGTGACATTCTGAAATCTAACGGGGGGGAAACACTAATGACGGTTATGAAAACAGAGGGATTCTAGCGCAGGCGGTTGCTATGGTGCCACAAGAGGAACCTTCATCTAATGTTCTGGAGCTCTCCTTATAGGAGACAGAAAGGGGGTGTGTCTGCATTAAGAAGGCGGGGCTAGCCATGCAAACGGAGAGGATGAGCCGCAAGATACTTGAAAAAGACAGGAAGTGGGTGGCATCTGGGTGGAAGTGGGTGGCATCTGGGTGGGAGTGGGTGGGGTTTAAACCCAGAGGCCCAATAATCAGCTCTGATTTCCGTATCTACTGGGTCAAATGTGGCGAGTTCCCAGTATGGCGATTGCACCTGCTTCACCACTTCCCACCGCCAAGTGCTCTTTATACATAACCTCCTATTCCTCTCCTGACCCCTCTCTCTATCTCTCTAATTCTTGTAACATAACTTAGACTTACCTAGACGCATACCTCCCAACAGTCCCGCACCTGATTGTGAGACCCCTGGCTTCCTACCTCCTATAGATTTTTGCAGTTTCTTTTATGGATTAAATATTAATATGATAATCTTCTCTATCTAGTTCCATCCTTGAAACCTTTTATATTTGGATATAAGCACATATTTTCCCTTTAAGACATTTTTCTTTGACTAACAGTAAAAAGCTTTTTTAGTGGCAGCTGTCTCTTTAAATTATTCTAGTAAATCATGAACATTTTTAAAGCTTTCAGGTTAGAAAAGAGCCTGTTTTTATAAGTCCCTTCATTCTTGGAACAATTTCTTTCTTATTTATTTGTCCCTCGAGATTGCCGCCATTCCATGTACTTTTAAGAAAGCTGTCAGGTTCCGAAAAGCTGTTTGTAGAAATTGTGGATGTGAAAGTTTTAATCATTATATTTTATTCCGAGGATTCTTGTCCTTGCAAATAAATAAATTGTGTATTTCTCTTTTATACCTATCTTAACCTTCGTTTATATGTAGATAACGTCTAAAAGGCATAATGGAGACCATCCGAGGGACTTTCTTTTAGAAGACTATTCTATTGTAATAAAATAAATATAATAAAATATAATAAAAATAAATATGATAAAATAACTCTGTTAATCAGTAACTATAATAACTAAGTGCCCATGACATGAATAAACTATTGTCCGCGTTCCATTATTGGTGGAACTCTGGCCATTGAGTTGGAGAAGGAACCTGAAGTTACATGTCTTAAAGAGGACCACAGGAGTGAATTCATATGCGGACAAAGGAGATCCATTGGATTCCACTGATACAGGATCCAAAAGCAGAAAAAAAAGTTTCTAAAAGTCTTAAAGCACCAAGGGGAACTGGGAAGCGAGTCTAGAATCCGAGTGAGGAAGCCAAAGTCAAGTGGAACAGGAACAGGTGGCAATCAGTAACAAACATGACACCTATGGTGGTCACTGTGAGAGGTCTTCTACCTGAGCCAGGTGAGCAGTGCCGGTGGAGGACACCCAATTAGTCGCATGGACCGGACACACAGGGCGTGCCCATGTCACAGAAAAAGTGAAATAGTGCTCACTGCCAAACAAGGAAGCTTTTGGTTGAACATGAGGTGCTCAGACTGGATACCGAGAAAGATATCCTCTGAGTGGTAGGCGCTGGCCAGGTATGTGACAACCATAGACGGAACTTCAAGGTTGAAGCCAAAATCAAGTTGAGGAATGTGCCCTGATGAGAGGAAAATGTATCCACAGAAGAGAAAGGAACACACGCAACAATTGCTGACGGCATAATGCCTATTGTCTTTAGAAGAGATAAATAAGTTTGGATGCTAATTGCCAGTCTACAAAATTAAACCACAGTCCTTATCTTAATTTCTCAGGTCTGCTCTAGAAGGCTTGCAATTGTTTTTGGGCTGACCAGTTCTATTGTTCTCAGTAGGAAAAAGTTTAAAATGAAGAGCGATGAAGACTTTGTCTCTAGAAGCAAATATGAGGTCCACCCTTGTACCAGAGGCTTCATTCTAATTTTTGGGTCATGTCTGAATGATGAGGACTTCACACACCCTGTGAAATTTAAGTATGGTTCCATGGTGGGGTTCTCCAGCTGGTATTTCAAAACGAGGAGACATAAAGTCTCCGTATTGGTGTGAGTATGTATACGTGTGTGTCTTTGTGTTTATTTGAAATAATAATAACAATAGTGAAAAATTGGGGGGGTGCCACACAAGCTATCTTGCACCAGGGTCCTTCCCTCACTAGTTCCGCCAATGCCAAGGAGTTTGTACGCATGAACAGTCTCATAAACATTGAAGACATTTTTGCAAATTGTTCCTAAAGATGTTGCAAATTTAACCTGTTGTCCCTAACCACCAGATTCCGCTATTTACACGCGAATAATGATATTATATGCATTTGCTGACTCCATCACTCCATTGACTGGCCTAGAACTCCCCGCGAAACACGGCTGTCAATTTTCATTCATCAGCTTGGTATCAGAGAACATTACCTAAGGAGAGCGTTTTGCACTTATTTCGACGTCTTTATCACAATTTCATCTTATCGCTAGAAACACGAAGTATGATAATACGTATTCTCTTCTTACAAGATTTTCGCAATTTCCAACCTGTTATTTCAGGTATTTTAAAACATATTTTCTAAGAATTTTTCGCTTTCCTTATTTTCATGCCTATTGTTGCGAAGGAAATCGCCGGCAATTGTATCAAAGTTGCCTTCTTTTGTATGATATGTATTAGGTTTTTCTTTCTATGATTCTAATAACATGGAAAAAGCTACTCGGCAAAAAAAAAAAAAAAAAAAAAACACTTTCTAGGCATATAGACTCCACGTCGATTTTATTAAAATAAAATATTGCCATAATTTTCCGTATATTTAAAATACATATATATATTTTTTTTTATTAAATTGCAATGAATACAAAAAATATACAACCAACATACTACATGTTTTTTCTGTATTTTTGACATTTTTGTTGTTTTTTTTTTGTATCTTACATATATTCTCTATTTTTGTAATTAATTTACTTTTGTTTTTCATTTTTCCATCTGATAAAATCCATATTGTTATTCGTGTTTATTTTTTTATTGTTATTATTTACCTACTATGCAAAATGACACAAAAACGTTGAGAAAACAAAAGCAAAAGCCAAAATAAGTTATTTGTGAATTTTTAGAAATGTTCCAAAAAAAAATTAGAGTTGATGCAAACTGATCAGACTCATGCAAATGCCCTTATATGGGCGTACAGAGTAAAATAAAAGATATACATTTACAAAGTTATTTAGGAAATAAATCTACATTATTACAGCTTTATGAAAGGTGGAATACTATTTATCTCTGTAGGGGATGGAGCCCTGATGCCAAGAGCAACTTCTGAACGTTGGAGATCTGACTTTTTTTTTTAAAAGAAAAAATGTCTGATTTAAAAAAAAAATGTAAATGACAAAATCGATTTTCTTGCTTTTTCCACTGTAAAAATCTATACGAAATGGGACGCCATCACACATTGTAAGGTTTTAAATTGAAATTGTGAATGGTTTCTGATATTGATTGTAATACATTATGGAGTTCCTGTTGAGTATAATCTAATGTGATTAAGTCGGCACGGCTGGCACTTCCTAAAGACGTTGCCGGGAACCTGGTTAGGGGTAGAGTGTAGAAAGTGTAAGATTCACAAATTGGTTTTGTACATTTTTAACATTTTTTTCTTTGGAACGTTCAATGATATTATTCAGCAGCACCTCCTAGAACCAAGGTGGCAGGTCCAGAGAGAGAGAGAGAGCGCTAGCCCATGTCCCATGATGCCAACTATCCTGTTGGGCTCCCTGGTAGGCAACAGCCAAGGCCAGTTGGGGGGGAATCATATTTATGATATTTAGTATTGATAATAACATGCATGGACTGCTGCTGTATGAGAACGTTCTTATTTATACCCCCCCTAGAGGTAGCGCTACCCTAAAATTACCCTTCAGCAGTGGATTAGGACTCCCACTCGTCAATGGGGTGCCATCAGATGATGTAGAAACTTGGGTTTATTGTAATTTCACATTAGTATAATGTTTGGGTCATTGGCTTTCCATAAGACCGCTAAAGTTCTAGAACTACATAGGCCATGTGATTCCGATCCAAGCACAGAAACTATCCCTTGCTATCATTTGACTAATAGAAGGCCTCTACATTGTTCTGCTGCTTCCAACTTTCTTCTTCTACCTCCCCACCCTCACCAAGACCAATTCTTCCTCTTTTTGTTCTGTTTTGTAGGATCTTCACCCTTTAGCACCAGTAGACCAATAAGAAAAAGCTTGACCCCCTAACGTTTCCCCCCAAATCTTTTCTATATAAAAGAGTACCTTAAACGGTATAAGAACAGAAGCAGAAGACCCCAAAGTTCTTCACGATTCCCCTTTTTTTGAGACGCCAAGTTTTCCTCCTTGATTTGCTGAGTTCGACAATTTTAATATTTTGAGTTCTATCGGCTTTGTTGAAAATGAAGACTAAATTTCCTCAAATACAGACCAAGATAAGAACCACATCGGGAAACGTTTACAATGTTATTTGGTGCACATAAAACCAGACGTGACTCCAGATTGTCCATTGTTCTTGGCTGGAGACATTGTAACCATCCTAACACTTTGACAGCTCATTTTATTCTGCATTACAAAGGTTGATGTTAACTGAGTGATAGAACATTTTGTTACAGATACACAATGTTGCTTAAACAATAAAGTTAAGGTGACAAATGTCGGAGCAGAGAAAGAATAATTCTGAGCGAATGAATGAGATGTTTTAATCATAGGCCGGTAATGTATAGCTAGGGTGCCAAAAAAGACAGGTATAGTGTGCAGCCTTGAACAAATTTCATCAAAATAACAGCCAGAAGCATCCTAGAGGCGCATGAGATATGAGAAATATATTAGGAAATAGATAGATCTATAGAGCATGGTGTGGTGAAGCCGGAAGCAAACTATTAAATGTATGAACCAAACTATAAAGCACAGTGTGATCGAGACCGGCGTAAAAAGGGGAAAAGGCCCTGTGGGTTAGGACCTAGGTATTGATCGGCATACATTAGAGCCCCGGAACATGCAATAAAAAACAAAGTAAACTGTAATATGTCGGCTCAGCGGGGGGTGGGCTAACCCAGGGGGCAGGAGGGCGATTGTTTATATTCTTCAAACAACGCCGGGCCAGATTGTACCAGCATGCTGGTGGAGGTGACCCTGCGTAAGTAACGATGTTCCCAACGCAGGCGCTATACGGGGGAAATGTGTGCATACCGCCCAACAGTCCTGGTTTTCGAGGGCCAATCCTGAATATCAGGCACTGTGCTCATTGACGTATTCTAGGACTTGGGTGGCCAGTCCAGCAGGGGGTGGCAGGACCTCTTGGGTAATACTCTGCCGCCCCCCGATCATCTCGTTTACACTACGGATACTGTTCTGAGCCGGCGCCGATGAGTGCCTTTGGGTCACAGAGCCCCGGGAGCCCCCCCGCAGTGGGGACGGCGGACCACTTGCCCCGGGTAGCTGCCCCACTATCTGCCTTTCTGAAGCAGTGGGTAGAATGACCCGATTGGGGGATCCTCTCAAAAGAAAAGAGGCCATCCGCTGTGACCCTGAAATCACAAAATGACTTAACCCTTTCATTAACGGGGGGAATATTAGCGCACATTGCTGTGTAAGGAAACGTCAGATGTTCTTGCTCATGACCTAGCAGACATATCGGAATGTGTTCCGGAAAAAGTGTTTGATTTTAGAAGAGCGAACAGCTGAGTTTTAAGCCCCATCGTGGAATTAGAACCCATTACCGCGCGCGTGATACAATCCCATTAAAAACCCATTACGCGTTTTCGGCAGCGAGATGCAGCACGACATGCTAATGATTTACGAGGAACAGTCCGGCGGAGATTGCTTTCTGTCTCTCGACACTTCATTACTGTTACATGTGGCGTGAAAAACACATCGCTAAATACACAGCCTGATAAATCCAAATGATCTGCCTCGAAAAACAAACTTTGCTGTTCGGTGGGGAAAAAAAACTTTCTATAACTTGCACGAATATACTTCAAATGTTTTCCCAGTATGAAGATGCACATCGGTCTCTTTTCTAGACTTCTTCAACTGTTCAAGGTGCTGTCCCACTGAGACAACACATTAGTTGCACTCTGTAGGATGTTAAGTAACTACACCTTAGACTATCTGCCATTTTATTATTTCCCTAAAAAGTCAAATAACAGACAAAAAAAATTTTTGACAGAAAAGTTTATGAAGCAACCACCTATCAGAGCTTGCGTTTGCATCACATGACAATTAAGCGTTCCTGGTAATTAATGAAATGCTGCTTTCTTTATGGATTTATCAGGGGCGACCTATTGCAGAAATCATAACTCGGAAGGAGTTAATCTTTTTTTTTTTCTTGTAATGGCGGCTGCTGCTCGCGTCCCGGTTCATTAGTCTGAAACATTAGGGATTCCCTTTTCGGAATGCCTGACAGCGTTTCTCCGTGGGGTTTCTTCTTCTAATAAATAGCACACCGAGTCACGCTAACCATCATTAGAAAGATCCCTTTTTTTTTTTTTTTTTTATTAAGTCATCAAGAAATGTGGTGTTATCTTCATTCATTGACCTCCAAAGTCTTGGGGACAAAAAAGAAAAATAAAAGCACTGCGTGATTTTTATTTATTTATTTATTTTGACAAAAATAGATTACTTTTCTGTATAAAATTGACTATTTGAAGAGTTTGAAGATCAGATAATTAACAGCTTCCCTCATATCTCCTTCAGATCATCTCCTTCAAATCATACTTACAAGTCTGCTAGAAGTCGGCCATTTTGACCATCTAGGGCCTCCATCTCCTTAAGAGATCTTGCTATTGGCTGCTGTACTTCGATAGCATTATGATGGCTTCTCTCTCCATGTCTTGTGAGATAGGGGTAGAAGCAGGGGTAATCCTAAGGTTTTTAGTGACAAAGCTGAAGTGTGTCCAAGATGCTCTTCTCCAAAACGTGTAGGGACTACAGTTGGTAGACACCCTCCAAGACCGTTCAATGCAGTTGAAGGTCCATGTATGCAGGTCATATCTTGGTCCTCTGTGTGTCCAAGTCTGGATTTACCTCCGAGACATCTCCTGGTACAATTGCTTCACCTTTATCCACAAAAGCAAGATCCAACGTGGACATGGGCTAAGCCAAGCAATGCCACCGCCTGGTCTTCCAGAAGACATGTAAGAATATGGAAGGGCAAATTACCCATCGACAAAAACACTCAAAAAGAAAACCCTCTGGTGTTCACCTTGGACCATCCCTTCTAAAATGGGCCATCTTCTCCACCAGGGAAAACTTCCCAAAACAGGGAAATGGCAGGAATATATTTTACCGTAACACAGAGCCATTGGGTGAAGTCAGATTTCATACATAATATTATTCAGCTTCAATAGATTTCCATCTCAAACCTTTTGATTGACACCATCCACCCACGGGGGACAAAATAATTATTTAGAACCATGAAACATCGCCCACGATAAATAATGAATATTTTCCGGTTTGGCCGTCGGAAGGTGTTTTAAATTTTGAAGTGTTTGGCTTTTCAGAAAAAATATCGCTTCTTCTCAGGCCCGGATCATTATTAACGTTATTTTCCATAATTAGTAGCATTCAGTGAAGTTGACCTCTTGCAGGGTTCCTGATCTCCCCGCGCTCCAGAGCTGTCTCGCCGTGGTGGTACATCTGAAGAGGTCTCGTATCTTTAGTATTATTTCCAAATCCAGGCTGTTAAAATAATGCCGCTGATTATACCTGAAGGTCTGACCTCGTCTCTGTTGTTAGAATAACAAGCAGGCTGCCAGTTTGATGAGAATGAAGATGATTCGAGGAAATAGGTGCACTTTAGCACGGCAATCAGATGAATGATTTTCCGTATGCATGCCCAGGATGCCTATGGAGATACATAGTCAGTGCTATTATGTAATTAGATTAAGAGACTGCTTAAGACCCCCATTGAAATAAAGGGTGGTCTATCTCCGGACAGGTTGGGAAAAATCATGAATTCTCATAATGTTGAATTTTAAAGGAACCTCTTAAAGCTGCTCTGCTCAGATATAGGAGCGTGCCAAGAATTAAAGGTCCGTTAGAGCGACTCTCTTGGTTGGCAGCAGGGGATCGTCTGGTATCAACCAATGCTCTTCATTGGTTGATGCCAGACGAGCCCCCTGCGGCGACCAATAGAGTCGCTCCTACGGACCTTTAAAATTCTGGCGCCAAAGCCATTGGTCTCCCCAGGCCAAGTTGCTTCAAGGTGGACCTTGTCCTCCCCTTTGCCAGGGGGACTAAAATTACCATTCCAATTGCTCAGAGCGGTTGTCTCAAACTTTGTAGGTTTTTTTTAATGAAGATGAGCAGGAAGATTTCGATGGCACCCAAGTCTACTTCTTAACTGGATCCCCTCACCCAGTGGCATATTAAAAGAGAAGGACCTCGGGAGCCCAGGGCAGCATCCAAGGTCCAAGTATCTCAAGTCATACATCCTCGTTACGTTTTTATACTCTGCATGGCCAGCCTGCGACCGAACAACGCTGGACGTGATCTGTAAGGACAAGTATCTGGTGCTATTGGCCGCTAGTCCAATGAGATGTTGGCCAGATGGCCACCCCGGACTTGGCTGCAAGATAAATATATGATCTTCCCAACTTGCCTATGGATTAGCAGCTCACCAGGGAGCCCGATCACCCCAACAGGGCATTCTGCACCTGGTATTGCCCTTTGGTCAGGATCCAGCCCCATCTTTACCCAAGTGCGAAAACGAGCATTTCTAACAGGAAAATGTGGCATGTTTTTATGAAACTCTCACGTCTCTCTAAATGCATGACGTTAAGAGGCACAAAAAACTCATAAAACCAAAGACCAAATACATTTAGAGCAGAGAAGGGCGTTCCCCAAAATTCTCAATACATCAAACATTCATTGTGCTGCCGCAGAATAGTAACTTAATGACAGCTGGATAGAAATTGCATTTCACTTTAATAGCTAGTAATTAAAGACCATTTCTCTGCTTCTCTAAAAGCTATTGTCTGGTGTTGGAGGAGCCCTGAATGCTTAATACCAAATGGAATCTCTCAACAAAAGCCTGAAGCATCAGCGCTTGTATAAACAGCCAGCCTCCTCTTATTGACTCGGTCAAAGAGATGAATAGCCAAGCATGAATCTTTTTTTTATCATAGAAACATAATCCAACCCGCTCATCCCGTTTCTCCTGCTGGAAAGACTCAAACCGTAATCAGTAGTCGTTGGTCTCGTCTTAGATTCAGGAGCCACATCGGGCTTCAATAAAAAAAAACGCATGTTTCAGTCCAATAGTGGAGTGCGGCATGGTCAACTACAAAAAAGCTTGAGATCAACTCGACTGAGAACGGACTTCTGCTTACTAACCATTACAGTGTTTTCCTACTCAGAAGCATTGCCGGGCTGGCGATCTCGAGGAGGCGCTGAGCACATTAAGGCCGGCAGCTGACTGATGACATCATGCAACCGACTGCTGAATATGCGCAGCAGCCTACCTTCTTTTTATACTGATGTAACGTTCTGCTGCGCATATACCACCGGTGGCCACACAGTACAGCAGGATAGGTGAGGACAGGGCACTGATGAGCTAGCGGCCCATTGGGCATTTGTCTCGGAAGAGCCTCGTGTTTTAGTTCACTTATGAAGAAAAACCTCCATCAACACATCAGCTTGATTCTGTCCCCAAACTAAAACCTCAGACAAATCTCATCTGCACAAGAGGACCAATGATCACGGCAGCATGTTTCACCCTTCAGGAAAGCTTCACCAGTGGGTTCTAGTCACCAACCACTATGGCCGGAAATGAATAATTAGGTCCAGATCTGTTCCCATCTTTACAGTTGGAGAGATCCTCGACAGAAGAAATTTCATCCAAAACAGCTCGACCAAGAACAGACATCCAACCTCAATGGCCTGCCCTATGGTGCATCTCCACCGAGGAGCATCTCAACTTTTAGCGCTTCACTTATGGAGGAAAAAACTCTGTAATCCTTGTATGGAATCTCCCCCCCTTTCAGGGATCACCCCAAGTGCAAAGATGAGTCCAGACCTGCTCATTTGGGTCTAGAGAGTCAATAACTTATGGTCAACCTGAATCTCTGATTTAGGTTGAGGTTTCTGATGTATCATGGAAAAGGGTTCAGATGGAACACCTAGAACCGTATAATGTTACTAAGAAGATAGTAGATAAGTAGAACAGCCTCCCAGCAGAAGTGGTAGAGGGTAATACAGTGAGGATATTAAACACGCATGGGATAGACATACGGCTCCTGAATCTAAGACGAGACCAACGACTGATTAAGGTTTGATTTTTTACAGCAGGAGAAACGGGCGACTAGGCGGGGGCCGGATGGGCTTTATCTGCTGACTGCCGGTAAATCCGGTTTCTATGAGGAATAAGGGTTGCCTGTAAACTTTGATTCCCGTGATGAATTACGAGCATTCTAAGAAATCGTACTATTTAACGCAATGTTTATTCTACGGGTATCGCCGCACGAAGCACAAAAGGTACGCTCTCCTCTCTTTCGAGGAGCTGTTTGCTGATAAAATCCTCGGCGTGTCTTCGCTCTCCCCGTGAAAGCCGCATTCGTAAATCTCATCTGTCACTCAACGTCCCTTGTCCTGAATTGTTTTGGCAAACCAATTACAGCTTCGTAATTAACTTCCGACGAGAAATAATAATAATAAAAAAAAACAGAGTAAGAAGGGATGTTACCGGTGGGAGAGGACGCTCGGCGAAGACACAAAATGCATTCCAGAAAGTAATTTTTTTTTGTAATCCCCAAACGCTATAATTATTCTCGAGAATTTTGAGTGCCGCTGTTTCGTTAACTATTTCTACAGCCTCCTCTCAAAAACCCCACCATCTTTGCCGGGTCAGTCTGTCTGTACAATCGACACATTTGGAGGTGTCATTAAAGGGTCAATTACCTTCTGTGCTGGTAGGCTAATCTTCCTATGATAACTCTCTAAGCAGGGGACTTCTGTGTCATCTAGCAGCCGATTAGCCCACCCCTGTGGGGGTTACACATGATTGCCCCAGTTAGCCCTAGGGTAAGAAACTGCCTGTTCAGCCATGGCTAATGCCCCACTTTCTATCCCCATATCATCTATAAAAAAAATATTTAAAATAACAAAATTGTTGTCCAGCCCAAAGATCGCATGTATTAAAGCAGCAGGTGCCACTTAGTAGAGCTTTTATAACATCGGTAAAACATCTTCCGAAGACGTAGATGAAAGTCGCTAAACATTTTCGAAGGAAATGTCATTTGCCTCTTGATGCCTGACAGGTCCCCGAGGAAGAACTCATGTTAATTATTCCATAGCTCACTTAATGAATAAAATAAATGCCACGGAAATTCACGTTCAGCCCAGAAAGATGAGAGCGTGCAAACATATTGGCAGAAAGGCGGGGAGAGACATTTCTCCACCACAGCGGAATGGCTCCATGGTTTGTGGGAGCTGTGTCCAGGAGTGTGGAAGAAGCGTTAAACATGCGTGGGATAGACATGAGAGTGGGTCATCTGTTGGCACATGGAGCAGTACCTACCTTACTTGATCCTTGGTTTGGCTTCAGGGTAGCATTAGTCCTATACAACATATACATGATACATACATAAAAGCACAAGAACAACCCAAACAAAAGCAGTTTAACACTTGTGGGCAGCTGAAAAATATTTGGCATACTAATCCAGGGCAACCCCAAATATACATTTCCACCTGCCTAAGCACTCTCAGTACAGGGCAACTAGTGCCCCCCTAGACGCACGCGACCAAGGACCTCCACATCGGGACTAACCCTTATACTTGGGGTGAACCACAAGAGATTAACAATGATTACTGTTTTCCCTCTATATCAACTTTATACATGGATCCCTAACCCTGGCGCTCGCCCTCACCCACATCCACAGACAACAGATGGGTTGTTTCTTCCCTCAGAAACCTCATGCTGCTGCCACCACCACAAGGGATTCTGGGTAGGTTCATGCAAATAAGGTTAACAAGGTTTGCCTCTCTATCAACTTTATATCTGGATTCCTCACCCGTATTCTGGGCTTCTGATGCCGAACGGCACAAAACAGCACCTATGGAGCACGCACCTCGGGCTCAAATAAAAAAAATAAAAAAGAAATAAACTTGCCACCCTCTACTTTTAGGCTGGGTGGGGGGAATTGGGGCTGGGGCCATAATGGTCCTATTTTTCTTTTTCTTTTTCTTTTTCTTTTTCTTTTTCTTTTTCTTTTTCTTTTTCTTTTTCTTTTTCTTTTTCTTTTTTTCTTTTTCTTTTTCTTTTTCTTTTTCTTTTTTCCCCCCTCTGTTGTTTTGCTGACTCAAAAAGTTTAGAGTCCCTCGGTCTAAGTGTCTTTTATATTTCCCTGGTGGCTTCAAAAATACATTTTCCTCATATTCATCCAAATTTCCAACATTCTAATCCGAGTTCTCTCAAAAACGCTTCTCCTTCCGTGCGTCCTAAAGAAATGTAGCATCTTTTCTTCTTCTTCGTAAGCCGCCTTTCCTTTAAGTACCCAAAGGTTCACAACGTGGCCCAAACCAACTCTTTTCATCAAAGATGGTGGAATGTTGATGATGGCATTTGTGCCGCTTATTGCATGTATTAAAAGTAAATCTCCCCTCGGCCAGGAACGCGTTCTCCCGCTCCGCTGGATCTCCTCAGCTGGATTGTACGCGGAGGTTTAGCCTCCTGACCCTCCGACGATAAGTATATAATGAGGAGATGAGATATTGTCTGCGGTGTAATAATGTGTGTAGATGGTGATAATCCCTGTGGCATTTCATCCGCATTCAGAATGCGGCTTTTACAATGACTTGACTTCCTAAGGAGAACTTTTAATAAATACGCACTGATTCGTCTATGATCCATTCCCTCATCCATTATCTATCTATCTATCTATCTATCTATCTATCTATCTATCTCATGTATATGGCCATTCGTCGACAGGTTCTGGGGAACTGCAGCTTTAATTGAAACAAGGTATGATGAAATGTTACCAGTTCAGGGTCGTGGGTTTCTCTCCGTGTCTTCTTTCTTCGCCCACTCCTCCAATTCGCACTTCCGAAAAAAGAGAGGAGTCACCGAGACAGCCTCTGCCCAATATGTGAAGGGGTATAATAAGGTTACGCTAATGCCTATTTACTCATGCCTGAAAACCATGCTGTTTAGCAGATATACTCCGGGGGAGGAAATTCGCTGTGGGTAAGGCAACTTTCCAGATGAAAAGAAATGTAGCCGTGGAAGAGCGTCAGCGCATGTGCAGAGTGGATATGGTTTTTTAAAGCCATGAAGAACGTTGCAGAAGGCTTGTTTTTCCCTCAGAAATCTCATGGTGCTGCCACAACCACAAGGGATTCTGGGTAGGCGCATGCAAATAAGGTCAACAATGATCACCTTTTGCCTCTACATCCACTTTATACATGGATCCCTTGAAAGTAATTGCCTGAATCCAGAATCCCTTGTGGTTGCGGCAGCACCATGAGATTTCTGAGGGAAAAAATAAGCCTTCTGGCTTGTCTGGTGTCTGTAGTTGAGTGTTTAATAATACTTCTACTACCCCCTTAATATTAAGAGGAAGGATTTTCCGTCACGTTTACCCACCATAACTTATGTAATGGTATTTCTCATGCTACCCCTAAGACTCAAGCTATATGTTTGTGGTTGCTTCTTGTGTCTGGAGCCTAGAACAAGCTGATTGCTACCAGCAGGGCCTTCTAAGGGATTGCTGTGTTCAGATGCCTTCAGGTTGGGCACCTGTGGTAAAGGTAGACTGAGTAACTCTTCAGCCAGGCTGTATTTTCCTGGCTGGGGTGATGAAAGGCTGGCAGGGCTTGAAGGGACCCATTGCACATGGCTTTCTGACTTGCATGAATAGTAAAGAAAGCTGGGGCCCTGAGCCTTCTTGGTGAGACCTTATTTGCATTTGCCTACCCAGAATCCCTTGTGGTTGTGGCAGCACCATGAGATTTCTGAGGGAACAACAAGCCTTCTGGGTTGTCTGGTGTCTGTAGATGAGTGTTTAATAATAATGCTTCTACTACCCCCTTAATTTTAGGGTTTTCCATCACCTTTACTCACCATAACTTATGTAATGGTATATATATCTATATTTGTATTATTATTATTATTATTTTATTATTATAAATTTCATGCATAGTCCTGGATTTCATATGTTTTAAATCTTACTGTCCCTTTAAGAGAATTTTAATCCTAATCTAAGGTGTGTATAGGATGCCTTCATATCATCTTGATTTTTTTTTTACTGTTACTTAGACCGGAACCCATCGCTGTCCTCCAGAAATAGACCCTTTGAGTAATAAGCAATATTCTTTTCAAAGAAAAAACTAACCAAGCAGAGACCTTTTATCCAGCCCCGAATGATCAGAGATCGTGACTGTCATATCTGGTTATCCGCGGCTCGTCCCCGGGATTATTTGTGAAGTCGTCTAATGGTCACAGTCAGTGCTGGCAGCTGATTTGTTTTACAATCCAATTACCGTCTCTTTGACTTTATACATCCCAGTTTTTTCCCCCGTGGCCTCGGACAGAGGCTTGCATCCTCTCCCATGGGCTTTTTTTCTCTTGCTAGATTATTCTCTTACTTACCGCGTACGAACGTCATGGAAAAAGAAAAAAGGATTTTTGGGGTTTGAACTCTAAGGGACTTCCATCTGAATATAAAACTCAATAAGAGATAAAACCAGATTTTATGCTTAACTCAGAACACAATTTTTCAACAATCTATAGATTTTGTTACTTTTACACCAAGGTTCCACTTGGATCACCGTGGTATAAATATATGTTTTTTGATGCCTCCTCGCAGAGGACCTGTGTAGGCTCATCGGAAGTGGGTTCCATCTATAATGGCTGATGGAGAGAGCAGCAGAGCTCTGGGCTTATGATGTCATAGATCCATATATGGATACCCAGGAACTTTCGAGGGTTGGACCCCGAGTCTGCCTTAGATGCCGAAAATACATAATCCCTGAAGCGGCGTCTCCCGGGACCACTATTCTTGGTCCTTAATCATTGTCCTTCCGGTAAAACTAATTTTGTGGTTTGTTGATTAACCTTCTTATTTAGAAAATAGGAACATGCAGAAATTTACAGCCAATGAAGAGGAAAAGATTAACATATTTAATATAAATACATCACGCAGACGATGGCTTCTTTTACAGTGGCGTCGTATATCAAGCTACAACCGGCTCCGAGGCCATCGCTCTTCCACTTTCTAATTATTCGGATGGATTTTCCAATGTATCTTTTGTAAAGCTCCCTCCCTTTCTGCTGCGTCCGTGTTCCCTCCACTAATTACATTATTATACAAGTCATTGACAGTCAATAAATCAGATGGGTTCATTAACCCTGATATGCTGCTTATAGCTGATTAACAGTAACAATCAATTATTTAACTTACAGACCGAACAAGCATGAGGATTGATCTTAAAGGAGCAGAGACATTCCAGGTCAGTGGTGGATCCAGAGCCCGATCTCGGGAGGGGGGCTCACGCTTACACACACACCCAGACACTCACACTAACCTATGGAAGATACACACATTAACACACATGCACAGACTAAGGCAACCAGACACTCACACTAACCTACCCAGATATACACATTCACCCAGACACTCGCACTTACACACTTTTACTTGGACACGCAAACACACTTTCTCACACACTTACATACCCAGACATGCACATACACAAAATAACATACCCTGTTGAACCCTCCAACCCACCCCATCACCATTTCATGGAATAAGTTGCTGTAAAAGGAACAGACACATGAAAGAAGTGAGCTGGAGTCTGGATAGGGGGAAAATTGTTTTCTGAGTCGCTCCAACGTGACTAATGACTTGTTTTACCATCTTCTCTTGATTGACTTCTTAAAGAGATCCCCTGAGCAACTCATTAATCTAAAAAAAAGAAAAAGAAAAATACTTACCTTGGGGAGAAGCTGCAGCTCCCTGCCCCCTCTGTGGTTCTAGGCTTTGCTCCACTGATTGGCTACATGACTCAGCCAATCAGTGCCAATCAGGAATCTTTATATGCAAGAAACTCAACTGTGTCAGTGACCTATGGACTTGGACATGACCGACAAGGTGTCTAGAACTTCAGTGGCAAAGCATCATGGGAGTTGTGGTTCTTAGCATCTGGAACATCAGCCTTTGCCTCTATTGTTGGGGGGGGGGAAGCTACTTCATCTGCAATAGAAACCCTGTACAATGTATACACGACATGTCTCTTTCAATAACTATTTGATTTCTAATGGTTAATCGAGTAGAGCGTTCCGTCTCTCAGCTGGCTCTTAGCCGTACTTACATAACATTAGGGATACACAAATCTGTTTTCGTGGGTAATTGCTCCAATTAGCATTTGAATCGATCAATAATTAAACAGATTGTGCCTATTGTGTGTTGTATCCACAACTATAATAACGACTTCTCATTAGAATGTGAATGGGGTTTGATTACTTGGTTTACAAACGGGGAGGATATCGTAGAAGGAAAAGTATCGGCTTTAGTTCACTTAACATGTAAGTGGCTCTGGAAGCTAAATATATATAGTTTAGCTCAACCGAAAAAGTCTTCATTTTCCTACAAATTTCTTCTGCCTCTTAACTGTGATTGGCCGTACTTTTATCAACAGAGCAAAGGAGACACAGAGTTACTTCTTTCCTCCTGCTTCCTCCCCACCTCCGTATGAAATGAACCAGAGGTTCCAACCCGGTCTTTGAGGCGAAGTAACATTTCAGGATTAATCCAATTTAATAAGGGGCTTGAAAAACATAGAGCTTAAGTGGGCTTCAAGGACAAGGGTGGGAGCCACTGATCTGCGCCTTAAATTCTTGCCTCTTCCTGCAGACTAGAAGACCAAAGAGAATGTATAGATGGTCACTGCGCCAGAGGAACACAAGAGGAACACCGTAGACTGACCCCTTCCACAGTGTTTTAACACTCCCCTTCAGCATACCTCCCAAGTGTCCCTGTTTAGTTTGACCAGCCCCTCTGTGAGCCCAAAATCCCTGTGAAAATCTTTCCTCCCCTGTTGCTCCTCTTTCCTCCCCTGATGCCCCTCTTTCCTCCCCTGATACCACTCTTTCCTCCCCTGATGCCCCTCTTTTCTAGGAGCTCGGAGTGTTTGCTGGGTATGAGGGTATCCCAGGGTTCTACAGCCCTAAAAGCCCCGATAATGTGTATAAAAACAGCAGGAAACGGCTTTATAAATTATACCAGGTAAATAAAACTAATTTTTCTTCTTCTAAATGCCCCCCTCAGTTACGCTAATAAATAACAATAAGAGAACTATAGAGAATGTATCAATATCAGAACGTAACATTATTTAATAGTTGGCGTTCTTTCACAATATAACTGATTGGAAACCAACGATTAATAACGCTAACGCATCATTATTCACATCATTAGTCAATCGGCTCAAAGACGGCTGAAAAAGTTTATCCAAACTGCCCTGTTCTCCTCAAATGCTGTCATTTTATTTGGATAGAGGCTCCTGCCCCAACACGCTGAGTAAACACTCAACATCTTTCACGAGGAGATCATTAACACGAGCATTGTTTGTATTTAATTACTGGACGTGTGACATTTCGGTAATGAAGGCTGGAAGAACGGTGCTATTCAGCTTGCGGTTCCGTGGAAGGCCAGCCATCATCTCTGATGTCACGGCGGCTACGTACATCTCGTTTTCAAAAACACGCCATCACTCGCTTATATTTTTGGAAAGGTCAAGAAGCATAACAGGAAATTAACAGGACTATCATCCACACTATCCATCCCCATTGGTAGACTGACTTTGGGCATTCATTAAAGTGTTTATTTTTACATGCACTATTATTGCCCCCAGGAATGTGGGTCCAAGTCCCAGGGCCGGTGGCCCGAAGATGATCTTTGTTCGGTGGCAATGGCCACCACCCTTAGTAATTAGATCCAGACGGAGGACAAAAGTTGGGTATGGGCAGAATAAGTTGATCCTATCAAAGAGTTTCCATGGGGTGGGCAAGTGCCTTCTCATAACTCCGACTACGAGCACCCAATATTATGGTGGCAACCACCAACGTCCATTCCCACCTTCTCATTGAACAGGGGTGGACAAGGGTGGCAAAGTAATGGCTTGTTGGCCGCCTCATGATCAGATCAGATACTAGCCCTCAATCGTTACATTGACCGTCTGCATTCTGAAAACATTTGTACAATATAACCAGGAAAAAGCCCTCAAGTTCCAAGTAGTGGGGGGGGGGAGATTTAGCCGATACGTCTATGTGCCTCCAGCTATGATTTCTAATGGTGGGGTTCTACAGGCCAGGTACTATCTAAATATGACTGAATCATTGATTCCACCGCAAGAAGAGACCTCTGAGGTTCTTAAAAGCTTATGTATGGAAAGACTCCACTTTCTCTTGGGCTGTCTCCGTACTTCTTATTACTCAGGGTGGAGGAGCTGGCTTAAGAAAGTCGAGGCTCGATGTTTTAACAGCAAAACACAGGATTTAGTGAGATGGCCCTGCTTGATAAACGAGGCCCATGGGATTGGATTGTAAGATTTCCATCTCCATGTTTCGCTAACTAACTCACCACGTCGGAAAAAGTCAGACGCGTCGGACAATCATATCTTGTATCCCCTCAAAGCGGATAAATCCCCCGTTATCAGATTCAGCCTCATATATATACAGAAAATCTGATATTTGTCTAGAAAATACAGAGGATTTCCATCGGATCTGAATGTTCGAAAGGCTACGGAATAATAAAAAGCCTGGGAATACAGGAATTCCGGACATAATGTCAAAAAAAGTCTATTAATATTCATTAGCCCAAAAATGATGGCTCTCGGCCCCTCCAGTATACCCTTCCAGGGGGGTGCTGGAGTTCTCCAGTGAAAATGATGATTAATTACAGTTTCTGGTGACCTTCTGTTACCTTTTTCGTAGCGTACACATCATTAAACGGATCACGAAAGTAAACTAATCATCAAGCATTTGTTTAAAGAGATAGTAATACCTTGTGACGAGTAAGCACTCTGCTTTCTATCATCGGGCTTGTCTCAGGAGCTGATACTTCAGTGCTCCAAACAACTAAGACAGATTTACTGCCCCTTTAAATGTAGCTGTTTAGTTACTGTCACTTTAAAGACAGGCAGATCGCGGTAAACATAAAGGTAATCCTAACAATTTTGGTCCTCACAGGCAGTTTAGCCCCCAGTAAAGCTTATTTAAAATAATATATATAATATAATATATATATAATATAATATATATACAATATATATATATATATATATATATATATATATTATATATTATATATATATTATATATTATATATATATATATATATAATATATATAATATAATAAATATATATAATATATATATATAATATATTTTATTTCACTTCCTAGGATATGGAGAGCTTACTTATTATATACTGTCACTTTAAGACGGATTTTTTTTTTTATATGTTTGGAAAAAGGGTATATATATTTTTTTAATTAAAAAAAAAATCATTTTTTAAAAAAAAGTTTTTATGTTGCTAATTCATTCTAGAGCGTCCCTTAAATAATTAATGTTAATATTAAATTGAGGGCTCACGCTGTGAAAAGACATACCAAAAACCACCATTTTTGTTTTAAAAGTTTATTGCGATGCATTTGTGCGATTAAAACACTTAGTTTCTATCTGTTTTTTTATAGAAGGCGTCTACTGGTACCCGGTGAGCTTCATGGCGACGGGGTACCGGGTGCGATGGGTCATGCACTTCTCCCTGTCGATGAAGAGACTGTTGGCCTTGTTGGCTACGTCTTTTTCCAGAGACATCCTGGTGTCTTCCAGGTTCCTCAGCGCCTGCTCGGCCGCCTCCAGCTTCTGTCTTAGAACGTCGACGGATTCGGTGAGTTCCCCGACTTCGCTTATCAACCTGTCCAAACAAAGCGTTACGAATGGATGGTTTGGGGATGATTCTCAATTTGAGCGCAAATATGGGGGAAAAAAGCCAAAATATTTGAAGATGAATGAGAAGCGAACGCTAGAGGAAGATGGATAACGGGGCAATTAGGGAAAAAATGGTTAGACGCAAAAAATTAATCTATAAATTCTACTTAAATTGTGATTTTTTGTTTTTGTACATATTTGGTTTAAAAAAAAGGGATTATTTTAATTTATAAATATTAAGATAATTGTGGATAAACTGGCCAACTTCCTGTGCAGATGTCCTCTCCTTTCCCCCCCCACCCTTACAAAGGCTGCCTCAACCAATCAGCAACAATCAGCAACTTAACAACAGAGGAGATAATGGGGAAGAATAATCACGCTGTGAACTTATATAGGGGGCTTTTGGAACTCTTGGATGTGCTTCACGTCTAATTGGCGAATAAAGTCCACTTATATACCGTATTGGCTCGAATATAGGCCGCACTTTTTTCCCCCACTTTAAGTTTTTAAAGTGGGGGTGCGGCCTATATTCGGGCTCTAGCGCCCGACGCCCGGGACATGCAGCGGGGTTAAGATACAGGTCCCCCGCAGCGGTGCAGGGGACCTGCATCCTTCTCCCCGATACGCTCAGACAGCCTCCCCTGCCAGCACTTCCCACGGGGGGGGGGGGGGGTGCCGGCACGGGAGGTTATCTAAGCGCTTTACCTCTGCCCACCCCCGACTTACCGGAGCAGACTCCCGGGTGTCTTGCGGGGCCGGCGGGAGACATTTACGCAATACGCGCATGCAACTTCCGGTACCGGAAGTTGCATACGCGTATTGCGTAGATGTCCCTCGCCGGCCCCGCAAGACACCGGGAGTCTGCTCCGGTAAGTCGAGGGGGGGGGGGCAGAGGAGGACAGCGGCAGCGTATCGCGGGGAGGGAGGACAGCGGCAGCGTATCGCGGGGAGGGAGGACAGCGGCAGCGTATCGCGGGGAGGGAGGACAGCGGCAGCGTATCGTGGGGAGGGAGGACAGCGGCAGCGTATCGCGGGGAGGGAGGACAGCGGCAGCGTATCTCGGGGAGGGAGGACAGCGGCAGCATATCTCGGGGAGGGAGGACAGTGGCAGCATATCTCGGGGGGGGGGACAGAGTGGCAACATGTTTTTTTTGGTGCTTTTTTAAAGAAAAAAAACTTTTTCTTTAAAAAAGCACCAAACTTTTAGGGTGCGGCCTATATACGGGGGCGGCCTATATCCGAGCCAATACGGTATATATATATATATATATATATATATATATATAAGTTTTGGGCAAAATTATTGATAATGAAATGTTTAAAGTTTAAAGGTTTCTTTTCCGGCACTCATGGGGTTAAATTAAAGTGTTATTTCTGGAATCAGTAAATATAAATATCCTTGCGTGTCCAGATGCCTGCGCGGTCCGCCCCGTTAGGGCCACTCCATAAATACATTTCAGAATTTACGGTTTTGGAAAGGGGGGGAGGAGGGGGGGGGGGCTTTCTATGTTTATACAGAGCTGTAAACAAAATGGCAAAATCGTAAATTTCAATGGTGGCGGCAGAGCCAGCGGACTCGTCCAAGACTAATATCTGTCGTTCAGTGAAGACAAGCGGCCGCCAGAAAAATAATCAAAAAAAAAAATTATTGAGGTCGTCTCTTCGCTTTCTAGATTGTCTCTGATTGGTTGGCTGTTGCGTTGATTTATAACGCTGAGGGAAGATACATTATTCTTTCATAGAATCATCGAACCTGCCGGCAGATCGGCCCCATTCGGCCCCGTCTAGTCTGCCTGTTTGTCTTGCTGTAAATGCCTACCCCATGCATGTTTAAATTCCCTCGCTGTATTAGTCTCTACCACTTCTGCTGGGAGGCTGTTCCCCTTATCTACCACCCTCTCAGTAAAGTAAAACTTCCTCCCATTCCATCTCAGTCTCTGATCCTCTAGTTTTAGATTAGAGCCTCTTTTTTTTCCTCCTTTCTGTTGTCTTTGTAACTAGCGAGAAAGGTCTGATGCGTTGTTCATGCGCTCTGACATTAACCCTTTGCACTCCAGCAAGCAATAAATTAGAGTGCATGTGTTACAAGGACCGTAAGGTGAGGTTTGCCGTCAACCCCCAAACACTGTTATTTTATTTCTGTCCGAAATCTCTCCGGATTGTAATCTTTGTGGCTTCGGCGCTCCCTCCGAGCGTCTGGTTCCTGAATGTTCGTGTGGCGGGTCGAGGAGTTTGTCCGCCCCTACAGCTGAGCTCTGGGAGGCGGATCTTTGTATAAGGTGGGCGGGACCCGGGATCCACCCACTTCTGCCTCCATGCTCATCTCTTCCCCATCTAGCCACATCCCGATTTAGACACCTGAGTCGTCGTGGAGGGGAAATGTATCCTGAGAATGTTTTTTGGGTGTCGAAGCCTTGGCCCCCCATTCACACAAAGGGGTCTATTCACTAAACAGCGAGCTGCCAGGAGAGTTGTGTTTCAGCTCCTATACATTGTGAAGGGCCAACCCCAGTGCGCTTCTGCTGTATTAAGAACTTAGCTGGCCCTGTATAATGTATAGTTAAATCGGGGCGATTTCACACATTGAGTTATACATTATACGGGGCCAGCTCAGCCCGTCCCGCCGATCTTTCATAATGGATAGAGAAGCCGGGGAGTTAAAACATTGTGAAGGAAAGCATTGCAATGCACTGAACCTCTGCGGCCCCCCTATGCAAACAATCAGGGGGGGGGTATTTCCAGGTCTTATTAACCCCCCCAAGAATAATCAGTTTCAGATCTGCGTTTCAGATCACCGCCCCTTGGAAGGTTTTTTTTCTCTCGCAGTGATGTCAGATTTGAATTGACCGAGACATGACCTCATCAGTTTTCTGAGACTTCGGCTTCTTACAATAGATTGTTTGCTTATTACTAAAAGATCAAAAATCAAAAAAAAAACAAGAAAGAGACTGCTGTTCCCAGAGGGGCTGTCTCTGCGCTCTACATACCTGAACTGCACGGGGTCTCTGCAGAGCTCCACGTTGGGCCTGTGAGACCTCTCGTACAGCCGCGTCTGCGCAACCTTCAGCGGACCTTCCTTGTCTTTAATAGCTTGCCGGAGAGCCGCGATATTATTCTCCTGGCCGGCGATTTCTGCCAAGGTCTGGGGAGGAAAAACAACAAGATAAAAAAACGACAAAGCGACACATTAATCGATGTCCGCGCAGGCTCGTTGCGTTTTATTTAAGTAATAACCTTGCCCCGCGAGCTCAAATATTTGCAAGGATATTAGTTTTTGCCGAAAGAGGGGTTCGATGAGGCGTTTAAAGGTTATTTATACGCCAGCGGGGACGGGGCTGGAAACGCGGACGCCGAGTGTCGCCGCCCAATCAGGACGCAGTCACAGTTACCCCGCTGTAAGGATACCCCGTCCGTAACGGAAGCAGCAGCCTTAGCGCCACGTTTAATGGTTATTATTTTGCGGGGCTTATTAAATATCCCAGCAGGCAACTGGTTTGCAAGAAGAACAGAGGCAAAAACTGCGCCCCCCAGTGTCTGCGGGGCAACAAACGCCCTGGGATATTGTGTTATTCCGGTGCAAAGTCTTCAATGTGCCCTTATTGCCATAGCAACCAAGGGACAGGAACATTCCGTTGGTTTCTATGGTGATAAAACCACTTTTAAAGGTTTGCACCAGAACAGCTCTTTATAAATACGACCGCTGTGCTTTTTAATGCCAGCGGCACTTATGCCCTAATTTTGCCTTCTTCTGCCCCAAAAATAACGTATTGTTTCATACTGGCAACAAAAAATCCCCAGTGAGAAACATATTAGATCGGCCCCATCCGGCCCCCGTCTATTCGCCCGTTTCTCCTGCTGTAAAGACTCAAACCTTAATCAGTCGTTGGTCTTGTCTTAGATTCAGGAGCTGTATGTCTATCCCATGCATGTTTAATACCCTCACTGTATTACTCTCTACCACCTCTGCTGGGAAGATGTTCCACTTATCTACCCCATTTAACGTAGTACATCATACAGCTGCTTCAGAACATCTTGTGACGGAACATTTCCCTTAAATCAGCCCCAATTCTTCAGAAACCAAGCAGCAGACAAACGCTTTAACCGGCCGCGGCTGCCAAGAGATGCGAGCCGGCCGATGTTTTCTTCACGATGGCTCCTTCCTCCGGGGGAATGTTAGTTAATTAAGTAATAAGCTTTGTTTATTAGATGAGTGACATCCAAGGCTGCCTCTTCCCTTCCATTCCGTTGTTCTGTTCCCCCAAGGCCCTTCGCAGGCGCATGTTCCCACACCTAGAACGTCCCTAACGGTGTCGGACGCGCAGATCCGTCATCATTTATTATTATTTTATTATTTAAATATTATTATGATTTAATAATTCTGAATAATATTTATTATTTAATTATTATTATTATTGTTCTTATCATCTTCAGGCTGCTTAAGGTTTTACATTTAAAATACTACTCTGGGAAGGTTTTAGACGTGAATGAAGTTCCTTGCGCTGCATTTAGTTGTAAAAGGGTTAAATTCAGCAGAGTAGGTGGAACAGCACCTTTAAAGCAGGACTACGTTTTAAGATGACAGCGAACCGTCACGTGTTTGTGTCTCTGCAGTTCATGTGTCTAGAAGAATGTTTGGATTAAAACAATCCCTAGAAAGTTTGAAACACCATTACAGGTCTACAGGTGCCCCATGTGGCCAAAATAGTGCTATGGAAGGGGTAGGAAAGGCGAGGGAACGGGGTATTAACCGGCTCAGGACAGACTTGATGGACTACAACAAAGTTCTACTGCACAAATCTTGCCATATCTTCCTACAGGGCCCAAAAGCCAAAACCTAAAAGAACGGAAGGAAGTTTTACTTTACTGAGAGGGTGGTAGATAAGTGGAACAGCCTCCCAGCAGAAGCGGTAGAGGGTAATACAGTGCGGGTATTAAACATGCATGGGATAGACATACGGCTCCTGAATCTAAGACGAGACCAACGACTGATTACGTTTTCAGTCTTTACAGCAGGAGAAACGGGCGACTAGACGGGGGCCGGATGGGGCCGATCTGCCGGTAAATTCTATGTGTGAATATAGTGATAAAATCTTAAAACGCATTAGTGACACAGATCTGTTTATATAACTTATGGCAGCGTTTGCTCGTTTATTTGGGGTCTCGCTGACGCGGGAAGCGCTTCGGGGCCGACTACGAGGTTCACAAATGAAGCGAAATAAATAACGTCGGGTGTTTGTTTTAACCGATCTTCCCGTTAACTAGGGAGGTTGTTATGGAAACCAAAGGCAAATATTGTAAGGGGGGCAAAAGGGCCAAACAAAACATGGGAACAGATGAACGTTGGCCAAGTGGGGGGGGGCAGAAATAAGAAGTCTCCTTCAAACAAAATCACAAGAAGTCGTTGATCGGGGTCCGCAGAGCCGACTATAAGGACTTCATAGATGAGGCGTCAATCACTTGAGAAGCAGCTTTCCACGATATGAAGTGAGAGAGAAGAGGGTATTATCCGGAAAGGCGCAGTTATCAGGGGGTATTATCTCCTAAGGATGGGCTGGAAGAGCGCATCGCCCAAGAAGTGGTTACAAGAGGACATTATCTCCTAAGTGGCTGTCAGATGTCACCCGAGAAGAGGCTGTCACATTATATCATCCGATTAGATCTCCTCAGAAGAGGCCATCGCCATGGGACGGAAGACAATCGTGAGGTCCTTCATAACGTTAGCGCCCTAATTGGCCGTCATGAGTCTGCGGCTCTCCGAGTTGGGTGACCAAAGGTTTTTCGGGGTAACCCAAGAAACCCCTGGACCTCTGTGACCACTACAAGACGGGGAAGGGGTTTGTATCGCCTGCCAAACACATCACGTGCTGGACGGGACCTACTGAGATCACTGACCCTCAGGCGGGCCAAGTTTTAGCGGCCCGACGAGCCCTCGAAGACTCGTTTCTGTTAATTAAGTAATTGCCTAATGGGCCAATAATTAAAAAAAGTGCAACATTGTCTAACTTTCATCAATCGATTCGAATTACTTAACGTCTGTTTCTGTGGACACGGAGGAACCGGTGGGCCCGTTCGTGTTGTTTATTTGTCTCTTTGTGAGCAGAAACGTCTCCTTGGAAATAATGGAGCTTCGTGGATTATCTGCGGTTTTTCAGCGCGTGAAATAATGTCGTTTTTCTTGAAAGGGATACATTATCACCATTCTGTAAAAACATATTTACATTTAAATGCAGCCTTGCTCTTCCTCGCTCTGTTTCTGGAACATATTTGTACAAGTGAAAGAGTTTGAAGTTCTTCCTTCCGCAGCCTTCCTTGGTGTCTTTATTCTTCTGTATTTTTGGAGAGCGATGGAGGGAATCTGGCTGGAGTTTAAATCCTAGTAGGGCCTCGGAGGAACCTAAAACATCTCCAACTTTTCCATCTTTGCTTCCTCATGCCTGTCCGGAAGGGCAATTAGTATGCGACTCCCCAACACTTCAGGGGTTCAGGTCAGGACCTTAACCGACGAGCCCCATCATGGCGCTCAGCTTCACTGCGTCATGAGGTGGCCACTTGGGAGCTGCTATGGAGGACTCTGCTGCTATGGGGTCTTCCCAAGTGGGCCAAGGTCCACACTGCCCATGGCAGCAGAACATGCGGAAGGTACGCATGACATATTGGTGGCCAACTCTGTCTTAGTTCATGTGCAAGTTGGGTCAACCAGACTAGGATCCTTCTCGGCTCGTAGACCCACCACGGCCACCTATCTTTATACAGAGGTATATACACAGTACTGGGATCAAGGAGAGGACCCCAGTCTTGAATGTCCTCGGTTCAATACCCATTCCTAGGAGGCAGGTTTATTTGTCCTGGTGGAAGGAAGCAGGGAGAAACAAGCCATGGTGGTGCAGAGGTCTGGCTCTACACTCACATGACTGAAGGTGCCATAATATGACATCATACCAGTCTTAGGAGCGAATGATGTGTGAGAAACATGAAATAAGGGCACATAACTCGCTGCTACCGTCCACCAGGCCACCCAGTGGTGATGTAAATGGGTTGCCGGGAAAGCAGCAGTATAGGAGGGCAACAACTTTAGCCCATGTTGTAAAAATGGTGGGTAACGGCACTTTTTGCTTGGTGGAAACCTTTGTGAATAAAACCGTGCATCATGGGGTTTATCATACGCGACGTGACTTTCCCCCTCCAGCCTTCGGCCCTTCACAAAATCCCGCAAGACCCACTTCTTTAGGGATTCATCCTAAACGTACCTTTTGCAAATGGTTTTCTAACTTCCTCTTGGCGTCGTCCACTTCCTCGCAGCGCTTGGCCAAAGCCCGGTCGACGGCGGCGCACTGGGCGCGCAGGTCCTCCGCCGTGTCCTGGAGGATGCTGTCAATCAATGAACGGAGATTCACCGAAGTCATCCTCTCGCGCTCTGCCTTGTATATATTATCGTGGCTGTACTGCGTCCAAGATTCTGGGGTGGAAGTGCTAGAAATGGTTTAAAAAAGGGAAATATTAAGCAAAGAACAAACAAATAAATACCACATTTAATTAAAAAAGCCGTTTCCGGCTGTTTCTATACACATTATTGGGGCTTTTAGGGCCGTAGAACCCTAAAACCTCAGATCCCCTCATACCCAGCAAACATTCTGACCTCCTAGAAAAGAGGGGCATCAGAGGGAGGAAAGAGGGGCATCAAAGGGAAGAAAAGGGGGCACAAGGAGGAAAGAGGGGCATTGGGGAGGAAAGAGGAGCACAGGGAGGAAAGAGGGGCATCGGGGGAGGAAAGGGGGGCACAGGGAGGAAACAGGGGCATCGGGGGAGGAACGAAGGGCATCCAGAAGGGAAGAGAGGTACCGGTGGAGGAGAGAAGGGCACAGAGAAGGAAGCTGGAGCATCAGTGGAGGAAAATGGGACATGGGTAGGAAAGAGGGGACAGGGATCTAGGGTCAAAGAGGGAATGTCCCTCCTAAACAGAGACAGTTGGTGGGTATGTTAGTAGTAATCTATTGTAAAAAGCGTTGGAAATAATTAAAATAATCATAACGGGAACGTCATTAGCGTGGCGGGGGGGGGCGCTTTCCTGTAACGCGGTCACGTCTTGGTATATTCCTTATCTTTTAATAGAGGTCACTTCCGAATTACCCTGAAGGTGAGAGACGCCGCCGCGCTTTATAAAAACCCATATATTTAAAAGTCGGGAACAGACGCGAGTGATTCAGAACGCATCCACATGCGCGAAGCTTTCGGGAATCGCTGGAAGTTCATTAATCTCTCGAGGCCAGAGCGGAACGGTTCAAAATCACGCATTTATGCGACTTTCTCTTTAAAACTTTCCCCTGGATTTGACATTTTCTGCAATGCTAGAATGTCTTACAAATTAAATACTTTTTTTTTATCCCTACACAAGATTTTTAGATGTCGGCTTTTAAATGATAATTAAGGTCCCTACAGATCTAATTTACTGTTTTTACTCGTAGATAGTAAATTGCCGTCTTTATCCGTCTGAAGGTATGTGAGACGGGGGGGGTTAGACATAAAGAACTGTGGTGATATACCGCCACCTACTGGGCATCGGGAGAAAGGGCAACGATCAAATAAAATGGGTAACATATTTGCACGGTAAACAATCGAAAAGGATACATTACTAAAGCATTTACGCCAGCTTATAAAGTGTTAATGATGTACATAGAGGATAACAATATATTTATATATATATTATTTTTCCATACAAATGATGGTTGTAGCGTGGAATGGCGGGGGCTACATTTGCACTTTTTCTTAACCTAACATTAATAGTTTTCAGGATTAGAGTCTACACTGGCCACCGGAATTCCGATGCCGTGGGAAAGCTGCCGGGCCACAGCTGTATCGGCATTTAAAATGCCAAGTTTTTCACAATAAAAAATAAAAAATTCTCTCAATAAAGTAAAACTTCCTTCCCTTCCACCAAAGCCTCTGGTTTTAGATTCTGGCCTCTCGTTTTCTTTATGTGTTTAAATGTCTCTCTCCCATCCCCCCCCCTCTCTCTCTCTCTCTCTCTCTCCCATTCATCTCTCTCCCATCCCCTCTCTCTCTCTCTCCGTCTCTCTCCGTTCTCTCCTCTGTCTCTCTCTCTCTTGCTCTCATCCCCTCTCTCTCTTTTCTCTCCTCCGTCTCTGTCTCTCTCCCATCACCTCTCTCTCATCCCCTCTCTTCTCTCCCCGTCTCTCTTCCATCCCATCTCTCTCTTCTCTCCTCCATCTCTCTCTCTTCTCTCCCCCAAGCCGGACATATTGAGATCCCTTAATCTATCCGTATCATTTTTATCCTCCGAGCCATTCCCCATTTCTGTCGCCCTCCTCTGCACTCTCTCCAGAACACCAACATCCTTCTAGAAATGGGGTCACCAGAAATATCTCACTAGTTAAGAAAGTGAAACAAACTCTGGGCCATCAGAACACAGGACTGGCTTTAAAAATACGGCAGAGGGCAGGTACATATTGAGAATGCCCCCCACACACGCACACACACATGCACACACGCACGCACGCACACGCACGCACACGCACACGCACACGCACTGATTTTTCCCTCAGTGTCCTCCTTACTTGTCTTCGTATTTGGAGGAATTGTGGTGGAACTGGATCTCTGTGCTCTGATTATTGTATCTTCCGCATTTGTCGTCGATGTCGTAGGCTTCGACCTTATCCGACCAGTCCATCTCCAGAGCTTCCTTGGCCGCGCGATTCATCCTAGCGGGAGAAGAATCGCTTTGGTAAGACATTAAAACCACGGAGTCCAGAGCTGGCCCTATTCAGTACCCCAAAACCAACGCTGGAGCTCATTGGCGGTAAGTATATCCCAAGCAAGGAGATGTGTTCGACCATTGGAGCACAGGAGTGATGGGAGTGATAAAGGGCCATTGGAACACAGGAGTGATGGGAGTGATAAAGGGCCATTGGAACACAGGAGTGATGGGAGTGATAAAGGGCCATTGCAACACAGGAGTGATGGGAGTGATAAAGGGCCATTGGAACACAGGAGTGATGGGAGTAATAAAGAGTGATGTACACCTATAAAGATATTCTGGTATAAATCAGCCGTTTCCAACTACAATAGTCATTTACAACATTAACCCCGTCTGCACTGGATTTCTGATCCATTTCATGTTATTGTAATAGACTAAACGTGCTTTTCTTTCAAAAACCAAGGGGATTTCTAAGTGACCCCAAACTTATGAATGGTAGTGCATGATATACCGGTATATGTAATGTATATTTGTATATATATTTATATCTCAGCAACAAAATAACTGTGTTTGTTTGTAAATAAGACGTTGGCAGTAAGCGGCTGGTAACAGAGCGGCCGTCGGCGGCCAGAAAGGGTTCTTTTAATTACCGGATCTGTTGAATGGTTTGGTTCAGGGTCCTCTTCAGAAGCTCTTGAACATTTCTGATCAATTCTACTTCCTGGAGAAAATCAGTAATATCAGTGAGATTTGCATAAAAAAAGTAAATGGTTTTTTTTTTTTTCAATTTACATTTTTATTAATTACCTAGAATGTTAAACATAGAATGTTAATGAGAAATGTCAGAAGGGGGTCCGATACCCCATAGAGGGCCCGTAAACACGTACGGATATGCGCAGGAGGCGGAGCTGTGGTAAAAACATCCAATCGTAGTCCGCGGCTGCTGGGCGCTTATACATTTAGCTCCAATGCCCATGCTCCAATATCTTCTAACATTTGGAACGGCCAATGAGGGTCCATATTTTATTGGATGTGATTATCATAGAAGAAGATGTAAAGATATATAAGCTTTCGGGGGCCTCAGAGGTCTCTTCTTCACTTGGTTATGTTTATTCACATTGACTAAGTGGGGCATTTAGAAGAAGAAGAATGTAGAACCCCGTGATCCCCTCATACCCAGACAACTCTTTGAGCTCCTAGAAAAGAGGGGCATCAGGGGAGGAAACAGAGATCTGGGGACCTAAGAGGGACTGGTCACACGGAGCAGGGGCAGTTGGCAGCACCCCCGGTGTGGTATGCCCGGTTACCCCGTGCCCCTCAGTTACCTGCAGCAGCTCCAGCTCCACGCCGTCCCGGACCAGCTCGGCCCCGACTCTCCTCTCCCTGCACTGCAGGTTGTCCGAGGCGATGCTGAAGGGGATCTCGGTGGCGTCCAGGGCCCTCTCCAGCCTGTTCTTGCCCTGCAGGAGGAGCTGGGTCTCGGCTCGCAGCTCCTCGACCTCCCTGGCCAGCTCCGACTTCCAGAAGTGAATATCCAGCAGCCTCTCCCCCAGCCTCCGGGTGGCCTCCGCCTGGCTGCGCTGGGCCCGGGCCTCGGCTTCCGCCGCCAGCACCTTGCTCTCCTGCCTCGTCCTCTCCGAGCTGTCCCGGTCGGCGAATGCCTGGTAGTACGTCGTGGAGTTGCCCTGCTGCCATTCCTCCAGCAGGTACTTCGCTGTACGGAAGCCGGAGGTGGCCAGGCCGGAGGAGGAGTGCTGGCCCGTGGCGTTGATGGCAGCCTCCGGGGATTGGGTCGGGAGGCTCCCCGGGGGGACACTCTGGGGGGCCAGGGGCCGGGACACAAGAACCTCGGCGGACATCGTGGGATCACTGGGCTCTGATAGAGTTGACAAGGCCCTGGTCACCCAGGCAACAGATGTCAACTGGCGTCTCGTTGCCAGGACACCGGTTGCTGCGCAGCAGGCAGCCAATGGCAAAGCGAAAGGAAAGCGCTCGTCAGGAACGCGTGGAACCTGATCTTGGTGACCATGGAAACAGACGCCAGGCAACCAGGTCTTTTAAAGGGACATGCGTATGATTCCATGTCATGTGATTCAAAAAGTGATTCTGGTGCATTTAGAAAACTAGTGTTATTGCCCTAGCAACCAATAGAATGGTGCAGTCAACAGAACCGCTCCTTTGATGATAAGTCAACCCAGGGTCACTCAGGCAGCTGCCTAGGTAGCCTAGACCTTGGGGCCCTCAGTGTTACACTAGAAACTGCCCCCAGTGTGCAGAAATCTGGCAGGTACCTCATGGGCCGGGCTGCACCTAGTGGGTTGTGGGCAAGGGCAACTCGCTCTAGCACCCACTCACTCTAACACCAACTTACACACACATTCTTTCACCTGCTCCTTCTCTCCATCTCCCAAGCACCACAAACCCTAGGCTCACCCCTGACACTTGACACACAATCACAATAACACCATAAGGTGACACACACACACACGCTAACAGCATATACTAACATACACACACTCATACCATACAGTAACATGCATACATGATAACAGCATACTCACACACATGTGGGGCTTCTTGCCTGGGGCATTATTGGGGAGCGCGCTTTTTACACTTTTAATACACATCCCTGAAAGAAACAATGCCTGAGAATTAACGTTTAGACAGCATCTAGAATCTTTTTTTTTTACAGTACCCTATTCTGGCCACTAGATGGTGCTGATTTATCAAGCCTACCAATGTCATTCAATCAATAGCTCCTTAGATTACACCTGAATGCAAGCCATGGGCTGTATCGGTGTATAGTAAATAAAGGATATTACATGAATCTACCCACTCTGTATTCCTGTCTCAATTGTGTAACCCCATTCGGCCCCCGTCTAGACTCAAACCTTAATCAGTCCTTAGTTTCATCATAGATCCGGGAGCCATATGCCTATCCCATGCATGTTTAAATCCCGTTTCTGTATAAGCCTCTATCACTTCTGCTGGGAGGCTGTTCCATTTATCTACTACCCTCTCAGTTCTATATTTTGTACAAATATTCTAGCATGTGCAAAACATGGGCCACAGAGTTTGTAATCTACCCAGGGGAGCAATAAGCGTTACCACCAAGTCAGAGAATATTCCACATCCCTGCAGTCCTCCGTCGTACCTCTAGGCGGCGATGTGACATTATGTTGAAGGTCTGGGTTTATTGTAAAGATGCCACTTTGATGATTTTGTCTTTTTATTGTTCAGATGACTCTGCATGTCCCATCCTCCCAAGCGTGGCGTTTTAAGTCTTGGTTTGCTATATCATTTGCCAATACGGGATAATCTCTTCTTCTATGCTTTTCAGTACAGATTGGACTGTGTATAAATCAACCGAGCCAGAAGATTAGTCAAAAGCAGAGATCCGCTTAGCTGAAAATGCTGGGCTTTCAGTAACGTCGGAGCAGTCAGCTGTGTAACGAACTTCAACATATTTGTCACGGCTTCTGGGGGTTATATTACTGTATACAGTGCTGGGGGGGGTTATATTACTGTATACAGCGCTGGGGGTTATATTACTGTATACAGCGCTGGGGGTTATATTACTGTATACAGCGCTGGGGGTTATATTATTGTATACAGTGCTGGGGGGTTATATTACTGTATACAGCGCTGGGGGTTGTATTACTGTATACAGTGCTGGGGGGGGTTATATTACTGTATACAGCGCTGGGGGTTATATTACTGTATACAGTGCTGGGGGGGGTTATATTACTGTATACAGCGCTGGGGGTTATATTACTGTATACAGTGCTGGGGGGGGTTATATTACTGTATACCGCGCTGGGGGTTATATTACTGTATACAGCGCTAGGGGTCATATTACTGTATACAGCACTGGGGGTTATATTACTGTATACAGCGCTGGGGAGTTATTACTGTATACAGCGCTGGGGGTTATATTACTGTATACAGCGCTAGGGGTCATATTACTGTATACAGCGCTAGGGGTCATATTACTGTATACAGCACTGGGGGTTATATTACTGTATACAGCGCTGGGGGGTTATATTACTGTATACAGCGCTGGGGAGTTATTACTGTATACAGCGCTGGGGGTTATATTACTGTATACAGCGCTGGGGAGTTATTACTGTATACAGCGCTGGGGGTTATATTACTGTATACAGCGCTAGGGGTCATATTACTGTATACAGCACTGGGGGTTATATTACTGTATACAGCGCTGGGGGTTATATTACTGTATACAGCGCTGGGGGTTATATTACTGTATACAGCGCTAGGGGTTATATTACTGTATACAGCGCTGGGGGTTATATTACTGTATACAGCGCTGGGGGTTATATTACTGTATACAGCGCTGGGGGGTTATATTACTGTATACAGCACTGGGGGTTATATTACTGTATACAGTGCTGGGGGTTATATTACTGTATACAGTGCTGGGGGGTTATATTACTGTATACAGCACTGGGGGTTATATTACTGTATACAGTGCTGGGGGTTGTATTACTGTATACAGCGCGGGGGGGTTATATTACTGTATACAGTGCTGGGGGTTATATTACTGTATACAGCGCTGGGGGTTATATTACTGTATACAGTGCTGGGGGTTATATTACTGTATACAGCGCTGGGGGGGTTATATTACTGTATACAGCGCTGGGGTTTAGCTCTGTATACAGTAGACATGATTTCATTCCTGTATCTTAATGGTGTTTTGGTCTGAAGCGTCTCCGCTGATTATTATGACGGAAAGCTGCCACTTTTCCCGTCCCCGGTACCGTCTCGCGCAGACTTTCCTGACAGCAAAGCGAACGCGTTCGAAGAACTCGCTCGGTGTGATTTCACAAATGAATTATTAATGATTATCTTTTCAAGGCATTTCGTGATTGCAATTAGGCACTCGCTTCAATGACGGCTACAGAGGGAAATAAACATAATGGCGGAATAAGAGAAACACTTTCACGGGGCGCGTAATGCTTCCTGCGCAGACCCGCCGTCTGGATTACTGTTTTGCGGTTTTAATTAATGGCGTAAAATGTGAGGCTCTTTATGGGTTTTGCAAAACAACAGAAACTTTGGGGACTTTTAAGACAGCTTCGGGAATACAAACTTGGGGCAGGTCTATCCGAACGAATCCGCTTTCTGTTATTCTATTCTGTCCCGTGCGTATTATTTCAAATAGGTATTGTTAAGACGTGAGCAATTTTGCAAATATATATTTTTTTTATTTAAGGAAGTTTTTCTTAACTGAGGGGGTGGTAGATAAGTGGAACAGCCTCCCAGCAGAAGTGGTAGAGGGAAATACAGTGAGGGGATTTAAACATGCATGGGATAGACATACGGCTCCTGAATCTAAGACGAGACCAACGTAATAAGTCATTGGTCTTTAACTAGGAGAGTTTGGTTCTTATCTGCCATGAATTTTATACTCACAGCCTTTTGACCAGAGAATAAAATGTTCGAAGACCAGGCAATGGTGGGACGTAACCGGCCAATATATCGAGAATCCACGTTCATATCTGATCAGTAATCTCCTGGCACTCAGGGGGTTAAACTACAGGTAAAGTACGAGAAACGAGACGCCTGTTCTCGTCCCTGACTTTCTTTTCCCCGTGCTAAAGGGATTCTTAAATAATTATTATTATTGTAATGGGAAAGCCAATATCGAGTCACAGAAATGAAAGGTCAGCGGGAGGCGGGATAACCTTTTTACGCGATTATGCAGCAGGCAGATCCATAACTCACATTAAGACCTATTTACCGTATTTAAACCCCCCCGTACGCTAGAAAAACGTTTCTTCTCTTTAACGTTTATTTAATACGCTCATAACGTGGGCTTTGGCTGACATTTTGGGAACCGTTTAACCCGTGGACGGACCAAAGATCCGACGTCACGTACTTACCAGAGCGGGAACATTAGGTCTCCCCGTTCCCCTTCGTGTTCAATCGCAGATTGATACAATTACCGTTTCCACCGACGTTCTAGAACCGGCGCCGATGACTTATAGGCACTTAATGGGTTACATGCAGTGGCAGCCATGCTGCTACCAAAGGGATTCCTCCATGGACTCTCCGTTTACGAGTTACAGATGGAACTCATTTGACCTGACAATGTTCGGGGAGCCACTCACTAGAGATAACACGGCCGCCCCGGCACTTTAAGGCCAGCGGCCACTTAGTGACATAACCACAGCTATCGGCTGGATATGACGGGCGGCTCACGTTGTAATCAATAGCTCTTGAGATCTTTTGAGTCGGAACTCAACCGCTGTGAAGTTCCCCAGTTAAGATGGAAGTGCAGCTTTGATTTTACGATCGTTTAACTAATTCATTGTGGAGACATTTCTCCTCTTGACCGTCGACTCACGGAAAATGAGTCCATCCTGGCTTTAATTAAGCCAGTGAAGCTTAATGGGATCAAGGTGGATAGAAACGTGGTGGAGTTGGCGTTGAATATGAGTTGCTCAATGACACTCAACTTGATCGAGTTACTTAAACAATTCAACTTGGGTGCCAACATGACGAGTCTTACCCAATAGACCCAACATTTCGATCCAGACTGGGCCCTTTCCATGCTCCCTTAATGGGCTTTAAACCATTATGGTCCCGTCCAGCTTGGTTTTTGGCTGGATTGTCCTAGTGAGATGTCATTGATCTTTTCAGAAAACCCACAGGCTACATTTCTTTTTGGGCATAGTATCCATACATTTGGCTTTAAACTCTCTGGTAACTTATAATTAGCCGCCATCCGTGGACCCTCATGCTTTTTTTTTTTTTATATAAAACGCGTCAACCTGCTTTTTCTCTAGATTTTTATTAAGGCAAAGCCAGAGGTTTAATTTTATAGAACAAATCCCTCAAAATGAAGATTTTCCACTTTTGCATTTTTATACAATTCCTGATTATCTAAGCATTTTCTGCACCTGCAGGCTGTTAAGGGGTTTTTTTTAACAGGGTGAAAATCTAGCCAATTTTCTCAGTGTTTGTAATGACTCCAAGCTCACATTATTTAGAACGTTTTATGGAACCAACTAAACCATATAATTCCAAACGTTATGGCGGATTAACCAGGTGCGGTTACATTGATCTCCATAAGAGCAGGATTGGGTCATTAAATTAAATTACATTTTCCTGAGGGAAATGTTAATAAGTCAACGTCTTCATTTTTGGTCTACCTCTCAAGGTGGGCCTCCAAAAATGGTTCTTGTACCATTAGCCGCAACTTCATCCAGTAAGAGGAGGTTGAGGTCATTGCTTAAAATATAATTTGTGCTTCATGAACAGAAACTCATCAATTACCATAAAAAAAATTCATGTTCCTAATTAAAGATGTCGGACCAGATGTTCTTGGTCAGAGATTAGCATGGCCCATTCTATATGTTTGATCACCGGGCCTATATCACACCAGGGTATGGTTTCGGTAGGACACATCAATGTAGAAGGTTCTGAGGTCCCTCAGAGGCTGGGTGTTATCAAAAAAGAGTATCCAGTAGGTTCCTGGTCATGAATGTTTTGAAAATCCAGTTATATTTGTTAAAAAAAGAAGCAAAGAAGATCTTCTCTGATCACATGTAGCATCTGAGGGACACCTTCTACAACGGGGCATCCTATTGAATCCATAACCTGATGTGATACAACCCTGCAAATCCATAGTGGTGAGAAGTCTTCCCTCTGATAAAACATATAGACGATTGATATAGAATCTAATCTCATACAGAATGGACATCACGCCTTTAACATCAAAAAGCGCTGTAGTGGACCTTGAAGAGCTGACACTTCTGCTGTAGATCCCCTGTGATTCTTGACCCAACACCTGGCCAGTGAGGGACACTGAAACCACCGAACCATATTCTATAAAGCTTGTCCTGCGTCATCAGATGACATAATCAATGTCAGTGCCCCACTTGGGTCTCCAGCTGGAGCAGCCTGAAGAAGGTGGGCTCATCTTCTTGGTTCTTGATAGCATACAGATTTCAGCTGATTCAGGCATGACTTGGGCCCTTTTTGCCTCCGGTTTTGCAATGGTTGAACATCATGGAATGTTGTCTACATATAACTTCTCTTGCATATTCCGTAAGCTTCTTCTACAAAGTTCCACCATTGATATTTTTTGATGGCGGGTCATCGTTAAAGAGGACATCAAGTGGCTTTGGGTCACAGGGATTGGAGGCCCACTAGCACATTATAGTGGCCATCGTTTTTGCCACCAAGTAAGTCTTGGCTGGAGCAACACAACCCAACCTGGTCTTAATGTAAGACTTCCCTCGTTTTTGTAGATTAGCTTGACCTCGCGATACATTTGAAAACCGGGAGCCAATGACATGATAACCTGTAACCCGATCAGTTAACGTGGGAATACGCGGAGCGTCACGCCAGTTCGTTAGTGAAGGATTACGGGAAATCCGAAAAAAAACGGAAAAATTCAATTAACGGGAAGAATTCCGTCTCCCTCGTTCCCCGTGGTTTCCACGCTTGTTTCCATTCTTCAGCGATGGTTAAAGTATCACCGGCTGTAAATATCACCCCCCCCCCGTTCCCTCGATTCCGAATATAATTAATAACTCCTATGTTATGACTCACTGGCTTCTTAGCAACATGAGAGCGCAGGCTCTATTTGAGTAGATTTTTTTTTAATTCTTTTTTATTTTCAAAGCTTTGTCGTTCTGGAGAAGTCTTTGATTGCTTAACCTGTCATTTGCAACACGTTTAATTATATTTTGCAGTCCAACTGAGCGTTCGTTTTCCTTTTTTTTTTCTTTTTCTTTTCATGGCTGGCTGTCAAAAGTTTCCTGCGTGATAAACACGTCGCCAGGCTATTCTCAAAACGGAAAAAGAAATTTCCGATATCCATCGTATCGCGTTCTGTTGCGGGCTTAACCCTTTCATTGTATTATTGGCACGTTTCGGAAATCGACCCTCCTGGAACCTAAAAAAGCGACATATTTGCATTCTTTGCCTACGTCCAGAGTAAAAAAAAAAAAAAAAAAAATTAATAATAATAATAAATTATATATATATGTTAAAAATGGCCCCTATGCGGAAGGCTCATTAACCCTTCGGAAGAACACATTCCTTACCTTCATTATAAAGCCCACTAATAAAATCTAAGTCACAATTTAAATAACTGTCTTTAATACTATATATATATATATATATATATATATATATATATATATATCTCACGTATTTATATGTATATGTATATATATGTATGTGTATGTATATATATATATATATATATACTCTTCCATTACAGATATGATCCGCTCTCCGCTCCTGCCGCGCTCCATTAAGCTTCTTCTTGATTTCACTCGCTCCAGAATAATTTGATTTCATGTTTCAGATTTCACCTGCAAATTAACCGAACCGCTCCGAGTGATTGGCAGCTCTTTTATCTCCCAGATTGTGTTTTTTCCGATCAATCTTGCCATATCTTGCTCTCTAATAGACCCGGCCGATGACATCACCGCGATGAAAGTCAATAAAAGCGCTCATTAGCGGCCGCGTTTGTGCAATTCACGAGCCGTGCATAGGGATCCTCTATTATTTATTGCCCGTAATCGGCTCACATTAGTTAAGACGTCCGGCATTATTCTGCCCAGACAATAAAATGCCTGTGGTGTCAGAAATGGATTTCATCGGGTGAAAAATGCCGGACGCCGCAGAGTAACACACAATTTCCAGTACGGTTTGGAATCCGTAGACGGTGCGAGTGAAGTCCTATGTTCTTTGATAGAATACGGAGGACTTACCTGAAACTGATGCTTGAGGAATCCAAAATGCCATTACGCTCGCATTATCCCCTCTTCCTTTCCTCTCCTCTCTCGTTTTCCTCTTATCTCCCCTTCTTGTTTTTCTCTTTCCTCCTATCTCCCCTTTCTTTTTTCCATCTCTCTTCTCTCCCCTACTTTTTGCTCTATGCTTTTCCTCCTCTCCTTTCTATCTTCTATCTCTTCTCTCCTTTCATCCTTTCTCTTTCTTGTCTCTTTTTCTCTCCTTTCCTCATTTTTTCTTTTCTATCCTCTGTCTCGTTTTATTTTCAGAATGTCTCCAGTAAATGACTGGGCAAAACATGGCATCCCTGGACAGGGCCGAAGGCAGATGCCCCTATTACCCCAAAAGAACTTACAGTCCTGTCCTGAGGGGTATGTGGTCTGTATCTAGGGCATCTACCTAACATCAATAAATGGAATTGCAGTTACCCAAAACGGCTGTTTTTTCCCCCCCACGTTTATCGAATTAGGCCTTTCGGTCTTCATAGTTTAACTTTAAATAGTTTCTCTTTAAACTTTCAGACTCGGAATTTAGATCTTTAAGCACCGGTAGCTGCTATTATATAAAAGTTCTGCTCAAGTGGATAGGCTGGAGTCAATCAAAATTACATTACCGAAAATCTGCATCCATTTCTGTCAGTTGCAATCATGGAGATCTTTACTCAGTACGGCTGGAATTCGCTTTCCAAAAAAAAAATAAAATTAAAAAAGTCAGCAGTCGTTCAAGTGAAGAGTTCTTTGGCTGGGAGAAGTAACGGTGCAAATTTCTAATTTTCAGCACAGAAATCACGCAGAAACTTTATAAAGTACCTTTAAATAATGTCTCTCTCGCTATATATATATATATATATTATTTTTATTATTTATTGTTTTATATAGGGCTATCAAATTCCGTAGTGCTGTACATGCATATATATATATATATATATATACATATATATATATATATATATATGGCTAAGCTTAACATGTACGATGCATCATTAATCTCCCCAACCAGTCCATTTAGGCTCATGTTAAGCCACAGAGCGCCAGGATATGGCATCATATCCCGGCGCTACACAACAGCAGCAGAGGAGGAGCGCCAAACATAAGTACATCACTGAAGTATACATTATACAGGGCCAGGTTAAACCTTCATTACGTGCATACCTAGGAGCTTGACGAAGATGTTGAGAATTTTGGTCCGGAGTGCTATATATATATATATATATATATATATATATATATATTTTATTTATTTATTTATTTATTTATTTATTGGCTATATCTATCTCGAGCCCCTGTTTAATTGAGTTATAAATATGTTTTATCTGTCACGTTGCAGAAGGAACTGAAGCTTTGAGAGCCATTTTAATTGTCCCTGGAGGAAATAATGTGCCATGTGCCAGAAAAAAAAAAAATAATAATAATAATGAATTAATTAATTAATTAATTAATTTAAAAAAATAAATACAATTATTTCACTAATAAATAAAAGGAAAATTCGATAATAAGCATGGAGAGATGTTTTTAATTCTTACCTAAAAAAAAGCAAAGGTACTTAGAGCAACCTTCATTCTGTGCATATTTTATGCAAATCAGATATTAATTTATGTAGATTAAAATGACATTTCCTTCATAATGTTTAGCTCCAGAGTTCCCGTACAGAATGATCAGATTATAACTATGAATAGCGAGAATGTTCACTCTTTCAAGCTCGTGGAGTAAATCTGTCTGTCTTTGCAATTAAATTATCAAATCCCGGGGCTGGGATGCCATATCAAGCTTTTCAACTGACTTGAATCGCATCTTCATAATATCGTTAAATAAAATGTATATTTTATTTTAACTTTAGTTTTATGACATTGCAAAAAAAAAATCTGATTGGGCGAAATTTTCTCTTTTAGTCTGCAAGTAGGCGACATGGAAAAAAAATGGAAGTTTTAGTGGAAATAACCAAATTATTATGATTTATTCTAATTAAATGTCATGGGGTACGAGACGTCTCCTTGAAATATTTTCCCGATTAATTGAAACTCAATTTGAATGCAAAGTGTTGTTTAAATAACTCTGGAATTTATTGGTTTATTGGTCTTTCACCAAAATTGTATTTTTTTAAAAAATTAATGTGTGTTGGAGTGCATTTGCATCGGACTACAATGCCTTTTACCGCATGCAAATCGGTGCCGGCGTTCTTTAACTATTGGTGTTAGAATACGAGACTTCTGTGCCATTTAGCTCCTCCCCTGGTCCTCTGGTCAAAACAGGAAGCATTCATCAGTACACTTCCTGTGTATGCTCAGCAGCAGACGCGGAGGGACTCTTAGCGAACTAAATGAAAATGAAGGAGAATGCTCAAAATTTTAATTTGAAATTTATTGTGTCCAAATGTCTACTTAGTAGCACCCCAATTCATATCAGTAGGAGATGAGCGCCCATTAAAATCAGTGGGAGTAGCGGCAGCCAATTACATATTCAGTTAACATTCAGTATATATGATTGGCTGCTATTGATTTCAAAATGGCCTCCAACATTGTATTTTTTACAACTACCTGTTTTTGGTGTCTTTTTTGTGTAATACATTTAACGAAATCTGCTTTAAACGGGGACTGTTTTAATACAAAAGGGCTATTTTACCTCTCTGGTGGCATTTTGTGGCAAAAGCTGCAAAACACCTGTTCCTTAATAAATAAGCTAATCAGGTCACGTCGAACAGAACGAGGTACAAGCGAGTTAATGACATCAGCTATTAATTGCAAAGCGCATCGCTTCACTTCATTGATTCCACATGAACTGAAGACGGAGGAGCTCTCTCCGGGTCGGAACGCGCGACTCGGAACCAATAGACATTGAGTGAAGCGGCTGCCCTTGGGAAATGTAATGCTACGCACTTTGTCTATTCAACGATTAACAAGCAGAGAATGCATCCATTTGCTCCGTCCCGTTGGGCCCTACGCTGATTAATCTTATGGTAATTATTCGTCTTGCTTTCTCTTTTGTTCCCAACCGCTAAACAAACAGGTTCTTTTTTTTCCCAATAATCAAAACTCCGGCAAATCTGGCCGTCTTCTCTATCGAAAGCCAGATGGCCGGGACAGAATCCGTTCCTGGCAGTCGCCGACCGATTCTGTTACCTGTTGAGCACATCCATGCAGGGTTGTCTTTCATGCTAATTCGGAGCTCCGGGCAATTACTTACTGGAGGGATCTCATATAGAACAGATTGCAAGTTATCGTGTGTAGGCTGCGGGACTCTCTCCAGATTGCTGGCTTTGTTATAATTCTTTTCCTTTCGCCTAAAAAACTTCCAAAAATCTTTTCTCTCAGGCTCTGATACTTCGCATTTGAACTTCTTCTCCAGGGCGGAAGATGAAATCTATGGATGTCCGGACCCCAGGAGCCTCCTATAATTCCCTTTTCCAAGAAAAACTATGTGTTTTGGGGGGTTTTTTGCTACAAGTATCATATTATTTTCAAAAATATATTTTCATAATATTTTTTACCCCAGTTGAAGTTTTTGCCCCATAATATAATGTTTTCAGGCAGCTGCATATCAGCCATTTGTATGATTCTTACTCTGTTATCTGACCCCCGATCTACTAAACACCCCGACTCCTTATCATACTGCCTGTGGGGAACAATAGAATGGCTCGGTCTTAATCACCAGCTGGACACTGTGACTAATAAAAGTCTATGGAGGAATAGACTTCATTAGCATTGCCATAAAGCATCAGCTCAGTGTGGTGTTTGAGCCGGGAAAGTCACCCAAAATATCACATGACTGACAGGGCTGGGGGTTATATTACTGTATACAGCGCTGGGGGGTTATATTACTGTATACAGCGCTGGGGGTTATATTACTGTATACAGCGCTGGGGGTTATATTACTGTATACAGCGCTGGGGGGTTATTACTGTATACAGCGCTGGGGGTTATTACTGTATACAGCGCTGGGGGTTATATTACTGTATACAGTGCTGGGGGTTATATTACTGTATACAGTGCTGGGGGGTTATATTACTGTATACAGCGCTGGGGGTTATATTACTGTATACAGTGCTGGGGGTTATATTATTGTATACAGTGCTGGGGGTTATATTACTGTATACAGTGCTGGGGGTTATATTACTGTATACAGTGCTGGGGGGTTATATTACTGTATACAGCGCTGGGGGTTATATTACTGTATACAGCGCTGGGGGTTATATTACTGTATACAGCGCTGGGGGTTATATTACTGTATACAGCGCTGGGGGGTTATATTACTGTATACAGCGCTGGGGGGGTTATATTACTGTATACAGCGCTGGGGGTTATTACTATATACAGCGCTGGGGGGTTATATTACTGTATACAGTGCTGGGGGGTTATATTACTGTATACAGCGCTGGGGGTTATATTACTGTATACAGCGCTGGGGGGTTATATTACTGTATACAGCGCTGAGGGTTATATTACTGTATACAGCGCTGGGGGGTTATATTACTGTATACAGCACTGGGGGTTATATTACTGTATACAGTGCTGGGGGGGTTATATTACTGTATACAGCGCTGGGGGTTATATTACTGTATACAGCGCTGGGGGTTATATTACTGTATATAGCGCTGGGGGGGGTTATATTACTGTATACAGCGCTGGGGGTTATATTACTGTAATATTTTCCGTTGGGACTTCTCCTCTAAGCTCCGTGTCCCATAAGGTCTGAGGAATGGGAAGGGTAACACTGTGTATACTTTTAGTGTGGTCCTGAAGGTCACGCTCATCAGAGGTCAGTCCTGGCCACGTCTTTACTCCTCACCGGGCAGAAAATGACCGCCCGTATTTTGCATTTCTGTAAATTAAAGTTTCTACTTTCTCTTCATTAAAAGGAGGCGTCAGTTTACTCCGACTAAAAGCTCCGCGCAGAAAATAAATAAAACATAACGTTAATATTCTTAAAAGCTTTGAGGCCAACGTAGTCTGACACTTCTATATTATTTCATGTCCGCTTTACATACAATGCCCAATTCTTCTGGCAGATACATTTTTCACCCGACAGCCTTATTTATATTTTAGTACGAAACCGAATATTAACCGACCAAGTACAGGTCAAACGTGGACACCACGGCGGGGGGGGCAGATTTAACGAACTGGAAGAGAAGAGCTCCTTAACGTCCCACAAGATAACATCGGCCTGTCTGAGATTTTTTTTTATAGGACGACAATCAAGCGTCCTGTATTATTCAGAAAAGTTCGTTTTTAGACCAAACCGGGCCATTTGTGTGAGTGGGTGTGGCAAGGGGCAGGCCAACGCAGAATGGGCAGGACCAATGGTACCGCCACCCACCTTAACCCGAAGATCGACACTCAGCTTTTGGGTCCGTTGGTTCTCCCCAACGGTGCTAGGAGCCACCTTTTATCTCCAGTTCTTAAAAAATTCTCCCAATCAACTTAAGTCTGAATAAAGGCAACATGGCGGAGTTAAATGAATAAAGGGACGCTTGACAGCTGAGAGGTCACTTTAAATATACACGACGGCCCCCTTAAAAATGCATGGGGGGGGTATTCTGTTGGACTTACCCCCCTGGCACAAGGTATCCTTGGTATCCTTGGCTCTACCAAAGCTCCAGGGGGTATTACAAGAGGATTTCCATTTTCCCTGACACCGATTGGCTGCTTCAGGTGCTTCATTGCTGAGCATTAAGGAAGTGGAGCAGCTCTGGAGCTGCAGCTTCCACCTAGGGTCTTTTTTTTTTTTAGTGCTCACAAGGCTGCCAGTGACATTAAACTGTCCATTTCGCTCTTTTTAGCTAAAATTTCAGCGCATTAATTAAGTGTACATGTAGAGGCAAACTTTATCACACAAATATATTTAACCCATTCCTGTCTGTTACTGCCCTTTAAGTGTTCGCAGGGATAATAAATGAATTAGAATGTTGATAGAACATTATTCTATTTGTTACATGAAACAATCGTAACCGGCCGTAGTCAGAACAAGTCCCCTTCTTCCTCCTATCGCAACATCCGAGATGATAATGTTATTTCTTTTTCCATCTCGCTCGTCGGCGCCACACATAAGACATCCGATATGTAGTTGGTACATTCTGTAACCGCCGCACATCAGCGGCATGGGATGTGGTTTGGAAATGAGGACAGAAGATTGCGATCTTAATGCGGGGGAAAGTAGACTCGGAAGCTTTCACGGTGATTAGCAAGGAAGGGGAGTTTTTTTTTTGTTTCATTATAGCTGCAGGGAAAATGTCAGATTTGTTGGCCTTATCTTAAATGTATCACGAAATCGACTCTTATGAAGCCATGATAACGATAGGAAGCTTGTTTGGGAGCATCGTCTTTAAAGGAATGGGTCAATTTATGGTAATATAAGATACTTTGGGAAAGAAAAATGTAAATATTTTGTCTTGGTGAGAAGTTCTAGAATATCCAGAAGCGTTTTCTGATGTCGTGGCCCCAAATCTGTTTTAGAAGCTCTCGTTTATCATTTATTTACCTTTCCGGGGTATCTGGAGCCTCCGCTCATCGCGTGAAGATGGGTGACGGAGTCAAAGTGGACACCGGATCCGCTCATCTTCCCCACGTTCCTTCTCTCCCAGTCTGTAGCCTATGGGAGGGTCCGATTTTCAAGGGCCCCTCCCCCGAAGAGCCCCCAAAGACGACCACTGAAGTCCTAATGCCGTAGGTATACGTGTGTTACAGGGTTTTAAGTTTAAACCCTGACATCTGTGTTAAAGCTCAGCTGAAGCCACGAACTATTTGTTCTTTAGAAAGTTTACCTGTGCGGTCACAAGCTGTCCCTTTAAATCACCTAATACTGAAAAAAAGATTAATTTAAGTTATTTTTTTTTCTTTGTCCAGATTTCTTTTTCGCGTTCGAACCAACAGACGTCATCCTCGGCTCGGGTGCCAAAATGAAGCGGAATCTTAAACTCGTGCGACTGAGTGACTCTCCGAATGTGCGAAAGCGATAATGAGATACTTTCTTTTGCGAATGAATTTGCGTTAGTAACGAGCCAGCGAGTACGGAACCCGAGGCATCGCATGCGCAGGTCCGGGGACCCATTTCAATCGCTGGATCGGTTAGATGAGGATCGGGAACGTACAAACTATACCCGGGAGATGGCTTCTGTCCTTTCAACAGCCCGGTGACCTTTGTAAAATGGTGTACATGCGCAGTGGCCCCTTAGAAGAGAGGGGCTTGGGAGTTATTACGTCGGAGGAGTCGAAGGCATGAAGCTGGGTGATTAGCTGGAGGCATTAGGAGAAGGAAGAGGGTTCCCCCACTTTACAGATATCTGGGGAGACCTCTTCTAGAGTGTTGGGGACAGTTCGAGAGACCCCCATCTCCAGAAGGATATTGATATTCTGGAGAGAGTTCAGAGGAGGGCGACTAAAATGGGGAATGGTTTATAGAATAAAAATGATCACCGGCTTGGGGGAGAGAAGAGAGAGAGAAGAGAGACGGAGGAGAGAAAAGAGAGAGGGTTGGATGAGAGAGATGGAGGAGAGAAGAGAGAGAGGGGATGGGAGAAAGAGGCGGAGGAGAGAAGAGAGAGAGAGGGGATGGGAGAGAGAGGCGGAGGAGAGAAGAGAGAGAGGGGATGGGAGAGAGAGGCGGAGGAGAGAAGAGAGAGAGAGGGGATGGGAGAGAGAGATGGAGGGAAGAAGAGAGAGGGGGGGTGGGGGAGATAGATAAAGGGATTTAACAGGAGGGAATTTATGTCCAAGGAGGAGAAAAGTTACAACAAGAGACCGGAATCTAACACTAGAGGATCAGAGACTGAGATGGAATGGAAGGAAGGAAGGAAGGAAGGGTAGTAGATAAGGGGAACAAGCTCCCATCGGAAGTGGTAGAGGCTAATACAGCGAGATTGGTATCTAAGACAAAGTATGGTAGATATTATTTTCTGTTTAGTTTTTTTGTATGTTCTACAGCTTCTAACATAATGGTAACAACAATAATAAAATATGATTTCCATCATAGACACCAAGGGTTAAAAATAAACACGTCCAAAATAAAACAACCAATCAGAAGGTGGAGAGCGGCTGCATCGTAGGAAGTATAATGGGATGGAAACATTGTAAGCACTGGAGACAGTGAGGATAAATTAATAATTTCATCTAATTTAAAGAAATTCTATTTTAGAATGCTGGTAAGGAACAAGCGAGTCCGTCTCCGTTGGATACGTTTGGTCGCTACGCGTTTTCTCTTCCTGGAGACATTTTTTCTTTTTTTTTTCCGTTGTTACGGTTGCGTTGTTGATAAGGACAGGCAAACAAAACCGTTTTCAAAGTCCCGCTGCGGCCGTATCGCCAAAACGTTTTCCATTTTTTATCTCTGAGACGCTGCGCGGTCCATGAATACTTCAAGAGTTTAATGGGCATGGAACGAGGAAAAAAAAACCCAAAAGGAAGTGGTTGAGGTTGAGAGGCCTTTCACGGTGGCCCCTGAGTGCCCCCTTCTCCTCTGAGCGGGGCCGCCGAGCTGTGATTGAGTCCGCCAAGTGTTATTGTCCGGATTCCTTTTTTATCGGGAGCTAGAGAGATATCTCCGGCTCGTGGAGGAATCTGCGAGAGATGAACCTTTGAAGGCTCGATAAAAAAAACGAGAGAAACGTCAACAAGTTGGCGGCGCTCCATCCAACACTCGGCGTGAAGACGGACGCGGGTCGTACCTTTTAGTCTACAAAACTTTCAGAATACCGACTCAAATCCCAGTCTCTAGAATCTCCTGTGGGTCATATTTATAAAGATATGTTCTGGAACAAAGGTTGCCGTGGAAACCAATGGAATGTCCCAGAATTGTTCTCTATACATTGTAACCATTGTTTCCCAGAATGCACCTGATTTCCAAATCAAATGTAACAAAACGAGCCAAACGTGTTAGGGAGCCATGTTTTTCTACGACCATGAGGGCAGCCATTATTCATAGGATAAGTTGCTCCACCCCTTTTGTCCAAACTGATTGGTTCCCATGGCTTTAGAAGGCGGAGTAAAGAGATTTAGGCAAATCGAGCACAAGGAAGCAATTAGAGTTTCCACTTAACCAATGTTTTACAAGCATCTATCTGGAAATATAATATTATCATTATCATTATTATTATTATTATCATTATTATTATTATTATTATTATTATTATTATTTGTGTTCTTGTTCCGATAGGCTAACCATGACATCATCCCCCGGCACCGTATGCAAATGAGCGCCGTCGAGTCACTGGAAGCCATGATGTCAGGCCACCGGCGTGGAATCCCGTGACTCTCGTCGTGTGACATTTGCCATCTGTTCTGGTGTAAATCTTGACAACGTGCGCGTTAGCGAGCTGCCGTGACGCTGTAGCCTCTCTTCGCACACGCAGCCAATTAAAGTACCCCGCCGGAGGGTATTGTTAGGAGGTGTATATTCTCCAACATATTTTTTTTCTCAAAGTATAAAAAAAAAGTCAATTTCCTTACATTCAAAAAAAAAAAAAAACTCAAACCAAAAAAAATCCTGTTTTTCCGCATTCTGGTCCCCTCCACAGTGGCACACAGGGGGTTAAGAGTTTCTATACATATATGATCTTATATTTCTAAGTACTCATCCACATGTATGTTAATCACCTGTGTAACGGTTTCATTTACATGCCTCTGTTTCACTGGATAAAACATTAACCCATAAACAACCAGATTCCAGGAAACCTTTAGAATCGAGCATCTGTTCTCCGAGGTCCCGGAGGATACTTCTCCCGGTGGAGACCTCCATGGTTCTTTTTTGCCGGTAAGAACAAAGGGATTAACCACTTGGCAGCCACAAGTTACCCCAAAGAATAATGGGTTACCCTCCATGTCGTACCGAGGACAGGCAATCTATCGCTGCTGACATACTCCAAATATTATTAACCCTTTAAAAGCCCAGATTATTTTGTAGTTATTATTAGCCAATGGCAGCAAATAAATGTTTTTCTTTGTTTTTTTTTTATAATAATAACTACTAATAAAACCACAGTTTGTCTGAAAATGAAGATATTTGAATGAAGTCACCTGTATTCAAGCAGGGATAGACAGCCAAACTACTGACTCTGAGCATGGACCAGCAGTCATGACCCCCTCTTCTCTGTTGGTCCAGGAGGTCCCTTTCTACCAAAGACCCTGAGATTGGGGTAAAAACCTTGTGATTTAGGGGGCAAACCTGAGTTTCGTAATCCAGCCGCTGCATGTACTGCAACTCCCATAACGCTCAGCTGTGGATTACTCTTGCTGGATTGGAAGAGGTTTGCTATCCGATGCGTTTTTAGGCTGCGAACGGTAAAAAGGCTTAAGAAGTAATGATGATGAGAGCTCCATCCCGCCTCTGAATGTTTAATCTCCGGCTTCAGACAGAATTGTACAGCGTAGGCAGGGGCTTTTGATCCTTTTCGGCTCTCTTTTGACATGAAACGCAGGTGTTTGAACGGAGTAATGGGACTTGTTTTAAAAAGTACATTTCCCCCCCGCTGTAGACCTGATTAACTCCTTACTGTAAGGGCTGGACTTTGTTGTAATAAACCGCAAGGGCAGAATCGAGCAGCCAGCTGCCCGGTGCTTGAATATTGCTTGGTCTGCAATCTCTTGTCTGGTAAGAAGTTGGAGGAGAGAAGAGAGATAGGGGGCCATCATCTAATACTAGAGGATCAGAGACTGAGATGGAATGGAAGGAAGTTTTACTTTACTGAGAGGGTGGTAGATACGTGGAACAGCCTCCCAGCAGAAGTGGTAGAGGGTAATACAGTCTAAGACGACACCAACGACTGATTAAGGTTGGAGTCTTTACAGCAGGAGAAACGGAGAGACTAGATGCGTCTAGATGGGCTTAATGGGTATTAACCTCTACCGCTTTTGCTGGGAGGCTGTTCCACTTAACTACCACCCTCTCAATGAAGTAAAACTTCCTTAATTTACATGTATGTTCCACCTTGGGCTTCTATACAGACAGTGATCATCTCAAGTTGAGCCTACTGATTCTAGAATGTATTAACCCTTAAGAAGCCGATCATAGTGACCGAGTTCACACGGAGAGACAGAACCAAGTCCTTAGTCTCCAGCATGCAGTAAGTGGGGAGGTACACCTGCCTTAACCGTGGTGGTCATGGTGGTCTACCTTTAAATTAGGATTTCAGGTGGAAATATTAACTCCTTGTATGACGGGAACCTGCATGATGCTAAACTCACCTAATCTTTTCATTGAATTATCCAAAATCCTGGAACTACGCGAAAGCTTAATACTCCGTACATAATTACCAATCCTCCTCTGCAGGGATTAGTGTCGGGGATTTGTACCTTCTGTATAATTATACAAAGCAGATTTATATTCTTACTTTTATATAAGTGAATACAGACACAACGATATACGGGTAAAAAAAAAAGATTGTGAGTCTTGTAAATAAATTTATCCCAGTTTGCAAAAATGCATAGTTAATCGGAGCAAAACATCTCAGATTTCTTCAAATAAATTATTTTTAACAAAAAAAGACAAAAAAACATAAAGCTAAATATTACAAGAACACATCTTTAAGATTCTATGTCTATGCTTAGAACACAACCATGGGCTTCACGACAATTCAAATGACCAAATAAGGACAGTTTCGTTTAAGGGGTGTGGTTAGAGGCGTGTCTAGGGCGGGGCTATGTGTGTTAATGAGCGGGGCATTTAAAAGAAGATTAATGGGTTTTATTTACATCGTTTAATGTATTACCCCATTTCTATACACATTATCGGGGCATTTAGGGCTGTAGAACCCTAGAATACCCTCATATCCAGCAAACATCCGAGCTCCTAGAAAAAAAGGGGCATCGGGGAGGGAAAAAGGGTATCAGGGGGAAAAGAGGGGCATCAGGGGAGGAAAGAGAGACATCAGGAGATGCGAGAGGGGCATCAAGTGAGGAGAGAGGGGCATCAGGGGAGTAAAAAAGAACACTGGGATTTGAGGGGTAGTTTGTATTTTTTTGGCAGGTTAGCTTTAAGATACGATAAAAATACTTTTGTTACTTTCTAGAAGTAAAAATGAAAGAGTCTCGAGTGCAATGAAAGTTTTATTTACATAGAAATTATACGGCACAGGAGAGAGTAATGTTGATTTTGCTATCAGTCTCCAGCGCGGTAATTACTACATACACAGCAAATAAATTGCGTTTTAATGAACCGTTTCCTATGTAACTTCTTTCCAAACTTTATTTTCACCTCATCAACACAAACGCTGCTTGCTACATCGTATTCCCTGCTTACAAGACACCCGATGATGTGTTTGAAGGCCTAGAACGGCAGACGGATAGTACAACGGACGAAGGCGAAGAGTCTGCGCGGCGGAACGTTCTAGTTTAGGTTAGTGCCCCAAGTTTCGATCAATGTGGGCAAAACTTGGGAATTTAGAAGCTACCCAAGTCCTTTCATATCTTTAAGGTTCATGGTGGTTAGAACCGTAGGTTCCATTTTTAATTCTCTTTGCTGACGTGGAGCGGCCAAATCCCCATCTCTGAGACCATTGGGTTTGGTTCTGGATCTTCGCCGGATGATGCGAGTAATGAGAGATATCCTACGGAGGATAGAAGATGGATCTTTGCGCCATATTGGTCACGAGGCGGTTGGGGAGCGGGAAGAAGCAGGTGGTGAATACCAGAGGTGGTGGACCTGTGGGCAGGATGTGGTGGAACCAGAAGGAGCTTCATAACGCTCCAAGTTCAGGCTGTTCAGAGTCTATGGAGGGCAAAGTAGGACCCGGCCAACGCTCTTAACATTAGTCCTCCATCCCTTTAACGCAATGGAATTTTGGAGGTCTTTAACCATTTATTATACACAAAAAGAGAGGTTGGAATGCAGCACTCAGCAGTGAAATGGTGCACGAGCCAGGGTACCACCAAGTCCCTCAATAAATCCAAAATAAAGAAGCAGAGGCTCAGCACTTCAAATAATAAGGTGAGTTTATTTCACACAGGCCTGTGTGAAATAAACTCACCTTATTATTTGAAGTGCTGAGCCTCTGCTTCTTTATTTTGGATTTAACCATTTATTGACTGAGCCCAGTATCTCGTAATGGCTTCCAAACCATCTGGCACACTGGGCAAATGTATCACAGGGCGGTGAGCCATTGGGTTGATTGGGCACAACTGCCTTGTTTAGGGGCAAAAACCAGACAGCGCACATAATTAATCTTCCCTGAAAAGAATGAGGTCTTCAGGCATGAAGATATTTCGAAATAAAGGGTTGTTTTTTTTATTTTCAGAATTCTTGAATTGTTTAGGCATCGGATGTATGGAGTATTTTATGAATATTTTTTTTAAATTTAAAATAAATAATAATAATAATTATAATAATAATAATAATAATGTAAACTGTGTATGTATCCCAAAAAGCAATAGTCATTTTTGACGTGCCATACTGGTCCCGCTCTCTAGGTGGCAGCAGAGACCCAGCGTGGAGAGCTGTGGGTATTCTCTCCAGATGCGGGTTTCGGGACGGCTTCCAGCTGCTTTCCAAACTCCGATGCATGAAACCGAACGTGGGAGTGCAGCGAAGTCCTGGCACCGCACGTTGGCCTGTCCCTTTTTTTATTTATTTTTTTTATAATGGAAGCCATATCATATTAAAGCCATGAGGGTTCAGCTGCGGGCCATGAAATTATTACGCATGGTCTGCTTAAAACAAAAAAAAAATCAAACTCATCAGCGGCAGCGACATTAAGCCGCAGTCATACCGGTGCAGACAAATATTTAACGCAAAGGCGTAGCCAACGACAGAGCGAAAACGGGATTTTGTTGGTTTTTTTTAAATGTCCTCGTCTTTATTTCTTTATTTCTTCTCCTTTTGTACACAATTTTAATAGATTTTGTGTCTATAAATTTTATTTAATTTTTTTTTTGTGTTTAATCAGAATATATTCAGAATACAATGTATCTCTGTCTTGGATTAATTCTTAATCACATGTTCCCCCGACCGCTGACCAATTACCCCTCCCCCCCACATCGTGCCTGCAATATTAACATAAAGGTTTGTCAAACAAGGAGGAGCGCAAATGACCCGCGGGCCCAGGGGGGCCACCTGCTTACACGGCCACAGATTTTGCTTGTCCATGCGGTCTTACTCAACGAAGACAAGTTACTGATCCTCTCCTGATTCCTACCCTCGTATTGGGCATCGTTTTTGCGAAGATGGCAGTATAAGGGGTAAATCCAGCCTTGTTATCTAGGGGGGTATTAAGAAAAGCTGGATGGAACTGGTAATAATGAGGCTGGTTTACTGTGGTATGAATAAAGAGACGCCTCGTTATGGTGGATCCAAAAGGCTTTCCGATGGACCCCACCATTTACCCACCTTAATCTATAGGGTGGGATGTGCAGGGACTGCAAGAGTTAATTCTCTAGTACACAAGAAAGTAACTATGGATGGTCCCTGTTCCCTTGTGTCGTTCTAATGGAGTTTTAAGGCTTCATACAAGTAATTCGCTGTGACATCCAACTTCAGGAAACAGAAATCAGGGTTAAAAACTAACAAAGGGCCTTGAGAGGTTTGGGTGAGTCACGCAGAAGAAGACAGGTAGAGGCCGCGTCTCTTCTGATTAGAACGTCCTCCGGACTGCGCTACATAAACTTTCAGCTTATGGGAAGCCACGTCAGATGGTGTCGGGAGAGCTGAGACGGATATTCAAGTCGACCGCAGTGTGGACTCCACGCCGGCAGGCCGGGGATGTATCTAAAGTCTTGGTTCCAGTATGGAGTTGGTTATGACTGCCGTAGATCTGTCCTCACTGGTGATGGTTATGACATCATATCCCAACACGTTGGCGCACTGCATTCAAGCTTCTTTGTAACTGGCCCATTGAGCAGCAGGAACATGGCGATCTGCCCCCTGGTTTTGTGGCAGGAGGGCTGCTGTCGCCTTGGACCTGTCACCCTAGCCTAGAACACGTCATTGCCACGATCATTATACATGAAGAAGGTCTTCTACTGCCATAAGTGCTTAGTCAGCCCTGTACAATGTATAGCTAAATCGCTAACCTTAAATATTGACCTATGCATTATGCAGGGCCGGCTTCATCCTTCTTGCAGCAGAAGCCCCTTCATAATGCCTGGAGGAGTCGGCGAGCTGAAACCACAACTCTCCTGCCCACTCACACTTGAGTGAACAAACCCCAATGCTCCAATTAATAAATTACCCCCAATTTCCCAGTTTAGTGAATAGACTCATCGATAGCGTCTTCATTCTCAACCAACACACTGTTAAGTAATAAGTGCCATCGGGTTCTAAGCCAGGTTCTATTGTTGCCTTTTTTTACGGAATCAATACGGAATTCCGTGTTTCCACCCCGAAGATGCTGCTGAGATCAGGACGTCTTGTGAAGACGCGGCGACCATCAGTTTGTACCAAACGTAACGTGCGGCGGATGCTGAAACAAGGATTCTGGAGCTTAATGCCCATTAATTAATATTCCGAAGGCCGGCGCTGGTAACATAAATACCGGAGAACATATTGTATCGCTGAAGGTCTTGGCCGCCGCGGATCTCGTCCCACATATTGGATGCGGCTCAGTGGCTGGAAGATCTGACCCATATAAACTACTCCGGAAAACAGACGTAGGTTTCCAAGGGCAACTCCCGGCTTCCACCGACAGTAACGACAGTAACGGATTAATTACAAGCCTTGGGGGGGAGCGAGGGGATTCCCTAACAGTTCACTAAATGAATTTGCCAGGAGCTTCCAGGCCGCGCGATTTAAAAGGAGCCGGTCGAGAACTTTGCCACGTAGAGGTTAAAACACCAGCAGCCCGACGTCGTAAATCCGGGAAAATGCTGTGAATGACGGGTAATCGTGATCATCGGGGGTCCAGATGTTGCCAGGGCGATAGATCGGTCATCGCGGTGGGCTTCATCAATACGTACGGCTTGGAGGAGAGAAGGGGGGGGGGTATGATGGAAACATTGAAATACATAAAGAAGGAGAAAAGTTACAACAAGAGACCGGAATCTAACGCTAGAGGGTCAGAGACTGAGATGGGACGGAAGGAAGTTTCACTTTACTGGGAGGGTGGTAGATACGTGGAACAGCCTCCCAGCAGAAGTAGTAGAGGCTTATACAGTGAGGGGATTTCAACATCCATGGGATAGGCATACGGCTCAACAAGAAAAATGGTACATTTTTGGTAGCCGAATGTCATGAAAACAGTTTATTTTTCTTTTTACTTCTTTATAAGATTTTCAGAGATTTTTTTAGAGATTTCACTTATTTTCATTAGTTTTTAATTATTGATTTTTTTTTAAAGGGCAGGCGAATGTTCTCTTCTGATCAGTGCAAAGGTCTGCCGATAGAATCTGTGGATGATGGGCGTTGTAGTGTCACAGACACGCAGCCTGGTCCTCTTTCTATGCAGGACGACCTCACGTGACCTTTCTGATTGCTGGGATCATGTTGATCGATAACCCGTATTATTGGGCGTTCGAAAGAACCAATTACATTTAGTGAGGCAATCAGCCCTGCAGCAGTCGTAGGAAGCCCCCCAGACCCACCAGGGATCCCGCACATCCATTCTCCACCCGGCATGGAGCAGAGACACTGGGGATACGTTGGCCAAGATCTCTTCGACCCGGTCCTTTGCCCGTCCATTCTAAATGTTGTCCGAGTTAGAATCTGCCAGCAGATCGGCCCCATTCGGCCCCTGTCTAAACCTTAATCAGTCGTTGGTCTCGTCTTAGATTCAGGAGTCTATCCCATGGATGTTTAATACCCTCACTGTATTACCCTCTACCACTTCTGCTGGGAGGCTGTTCCACTTATCTACAACCCTCCAAGTAAAGTAAACCTTCCTTCCATTCCAGTTAACCCTTCTGTACTTTGTTAAATCCCTTTTTGTATTTAAATTTAGTCTTCCCATTCTACGCATTGTGCTTTGACGCTATGATATCAGCCAACATTCTGAGGGCTTAAAATATTTTTTAATATTTAGACTTAAAAAAAAAGCCGCCGCCGAAGCAGCCGGAGATTTTATTGCTTTACGCTCAGGAGCGGTTAGAGCCGCCAATAATGTAAAGTATTGATTGCGACGCTCACAGCTCTACTTGTCCCAATCTGAGTAATAATGAAGACTCCGATCAAAGAGAGGAGATTCTCGCCGTTATTCCTGGTACTCCGTTTAAATACTCAGGTATTAGGAAGGAAGTAGATACACGGAGGGGGGACCCGGCTAGACCCAGACATCCAGATCAATAACGCCGGCGGCTGCCACTTATATCACAATTCATTCCCCGTGTGCTTTTATTCCGCTGAGACGGGGAGATTGTTCCCTCTCTATGAAAGGTTAAAGGCTATTTTAACCACTTCCTTACCCAGCCTTTTAACGGTAAGAGGGATGCACCTGTCCCTTTAAGCCTTGGTTCACTAATGAAAGATTCACCTATGTTCATGCAGGGAGATTGGATTCCTCCTCTGAGGTAGTGAATGGTTGTCCGGATTACAAAAGGGAGCGCAATGAGTCCGTCTTGGGCAGAAGAGAATAGAGAGAGGAGGGGATGGCAATAAGGGGTTAAATAAGCTACAGGAGGGAAGTTTATTTCAAAGGAGGAGAAAAGTTACAACAAGAGACCGGAATCTAACGCTAGAGGCTCGGAGACCGAACGGAAGGGAGCTTTACTTTACTGAGAGGGTGGTAGATAAGTGGAACAGCCTCCCAGCAGAGGTGGTAGAGGGTAAAACAGTGAAGGGGATTAAACATGCATGGGATAGACATACGGCTCACGTTAAGCTTTGATAATAATTCTCAGAGCAACAAAATGACCCAGCCTGGGGTCTCCCCCCCCCCGCGGCGCTGTCATCGGTAAAGGTAGCCGCGATCCATACACACGCCAGGCGGCTTTCTCTTACCCCGCTCGCCTAACTCCGATTTTGTCAGCTCCTTACAAGAAGCGGTTTGATAAATATCCCCCCTTTATATTGGAAATGTCACGATCTCCCGCGAGCGATGCAAACCAATGGGGGGGGTTTATCTCCCCCCCCCTTTTCATCTGCAAAAATATTTAAATTCTCCGGAAGAAAGAATCAAACGCTTTGCAAATACCAACAGCTCAATTATAGAAAAGATCTCTTCCTCCTCACAGCCATTAACATTTTAAACACTCCCGCAGGAGACAGCCACAATCAGAGCTTTTACACCGACGAATTTCGCCTTTTTTATTTTTTTTATTCTTGTTTTGTTGTTTTTTTTTTTTTCTTATCATTTTTTAGCATTCGGGTTTTGTCACCAAAAATAGCTTTTGTTTCGTAATCTCGTGTCATTTACTTGGCTTTTGTTATCTGCCGTTCTCCGTATATCTCTTATCCCGCGGCTTCTAATGTGGCTTTTGTTAAAAGTTCTTCTCTTTTATGTGGCGATTAACCCTTTCAATCACCGGACGCGTTGGGAATATCATCTCTTGGGGGGTTCCTGGAGAACAAAAGTATTATTTCGGTTTAATTGGATGAAAGCGGAGACTCATATTAGCCCATCGTGAAGATCCCCATAGACTTTCATTAGTCAGAGAGTCCGACTGGGTGATTAAGACTGAGCCATTCTATTGTTCCCCACAGGCAGTATGATAAGGAGTCGCGGTGTTTAGTAGATCGGGGCTCAGATAACGGAGCGAGAATCATACAAACGGCTGATAGGCAGCTGCCTGAAAACATCATATTCTGCCCAATATTTTTTGAAAATGTATTTTTAATCTGATAAAGGACGGACAAAAAAAAAATATCTATCTAAGTTTCCTACCTTGAATTAAAAAGTCATATATTTCCATTTATTTCAGGATGCGATGACACGAGAGCGTTAACGTTTCCACTGGAAATGATGAGGAAGGATGTGGTCGCTACAAAAACCTTCCATAGCATCGAGAAGCCACTTACCACAACCTGAAACGCTTCCCGGGATATAACCCCCGGGGGGGATGTGAGACGGTGGGGTATCTCGGCATCTCTACCATTTGTCTTTAATGAATCATTAACCGTTCCGGTGCCGACGACCACCTCGAGGAGCATCGACGGAAGAAGATGGTAGTTATGAATTCGTAGAGTTGGTGGTCCTTCTGAAGATATTGTCTCAGCTCGCAACCCCTCGGAAAGGCTGGCTATGTGCTTGCTACAGCAATACCTTTGGGGTAAACCTCGGGGGCAACAAGCAATGGCTGTCTGTTACCCCAAACAGATTCTACCACTTGCCACGGTACACATGTTTTGACCACCATGCCACTCATCCGCCATGTCTATACCCACCAACCATTTGATGGACATTATTGAAGCCTATAAACCTTAATCAGTCGTTGGTCTCGTCTTAGATTCAGGAGCCGTATGTCTATCCCATGCATGTTTAATACCCCCTCCCTGTATTACCCTCTACCACCTCTGCCGGGAGGCTGTTCCACTTATCTACCACCCTCTCAGTACCGTAATACTTCCTTCCATTCCATCCAAACCTCCGACCCTCTAGTTTTAGATTATGTCCTCTTGTTCTAACATTTCTCCACCTTTGAAATAAAATTTCTATGAATCAGTAGTTTTTCAAAAAACAACATTATAGAAACTTTTAAAAGAATAAATCATCATTTATTGAAAATAAGCCAGAGAATTTTTTTTTTTACTGAAAATGTAAAATTCATTAAATTTTTTCGCACATTTTTTTTTTACACTCGTCGACTATGGAGCGCCCTCGATTTAAGACGTCCAAACAATCGCATTCTATAGGAATCAGCAGGATTTGCATTTTATTTTAGGAGCCGCGTGCCGTGAGAATATGAAACCGTTGTTCCGCGCTCTTTGTGAAGAACGCTAATTCCGACACAAAGAATCCCGGCGTCTATTTAATTTTCGCCGTATCTTTTTCCTCCCCTTTAAGCCTGTCTTGTGGTGTAACATTGGCCACTTCAGGTGACCTGGATCCTGCGTTATTTATAGATTTAATAAGCTGGTAGCCGGCTCTTGATCTGACCTCCCGCGAGTCTCTCGTTCTGTATCCACCGACACAGAGAGCCGAAGAAAGATGAAAACGCTGAACAAGATAATAACGTTCCGATCGCGGGGACGGGAGAGACGATGAGACGGTTCGGAGGCTGGAGAGGGGGGTCTGCGGAGATAAGAGTGTCACAGACTGAGAGCGTCGGAGAGAGAGAGAGGGGTACGGGGTAAAGAGTATGCGGGCAAGGCTTCAAAATGTAAAAGTAATATTTCAGTATGTATTACATACCTGCCAAGTGTCCCTCTTTGGCCCCCAGATGCCCCTCTCTCCTCCTCTGATGCCCCTCTTTTCTAGGAGGTCAGAATGTTTGCTGGGTATGAGGGGATCGCAGGGTTCTACAGCCCTAAAAGCCCCGATAATGTGTATAGAAACAGCAGGGAACGGCTTTATAAATTAAACGGGGTAAATAAAACCCATTATTCTTCTTCTAAATGCCCCAGTCATAGGGCACAAAGTCACATGAAACATATTTTTAAAGCCCCCTCCAGCTAGGCTTCTAGCCATACCCCTCTGGCCATGTGAAATGCTGGAAGGTACCGACGTATTCTTAGTGAATAACTTTTTGAATAAAACGTATCTTCTGCAGCTTTTAGGACACAAGGAGCCCCTGCGTGGGGGGGGGGAGCCTCGGGCGATTGTGTGCAGATAACACACATTAACAAAGTCACTTTAACTCCATACACTAACATACACACTCACTGTCTCTTCCTGGGGCCACTAACCTTAAGGACACCCATACTCCACACCGTACTCACCATATCACACCGTGACACACCCGCGCTTAATACCATCATACGCTCACACACACATTAACACCATATACTCACACACATGCTAACACCATACACTTGCAAACACACGCTAACATCATAAGTGCACACAGGCTAACACCATACGTGTGCACACATGTTATATGTGCAAACACACTAACACCATAAACACACTCTAACACCGTACACTAACAAACACACTAAAACACCATACATTTATACATACATACACACACACTCTCACTTTCTCATCCCCTTCCTGTCTCACCCTCACCTCTTATTCTTCTCTCATCCTCTCACCCTCTCCTCCTTTTCCTCTCTCACTCTCTCTCACCAGTCCTTCTCTCCCCTCTCTCCCCACCCGTCATCCAGCTCGCGCAGCTCTCTTACCTTCTGCACGGTGCCTTTATCTTTAGTGCACCTTGCACTCTTTGTGTGAGCTTCCGCTACTACCACGGGGTCACATAACGTGCATTATGCCTCTTTTACCTGGGTGCCATACACCCACTGCACCCACCATAGCGCACCCCTCATCTTCTGGCCCCTGAGCTCCTGACTGCTTTCAAAAGTGGTCATCGACCAAAGAGCTCCTATTGATCACATGGTGACTATGACAACCTCCTAATTTTCTTACATTTTAGAAACGTTGTTTCATTTAAATTCCATGCACATCGCTTAATGAGTAGCTACTTCTGAAGTATAAAATTAATTAAAAATAAGTCGAATACTGAAATGACGAGGCAATTAAATTATAAAAAAAAAAACAACAACAACAACAGCGTCAATACAATTAAAACAACAACAAAAAACTATTAATTAAACAGCCCTCAAGTAAATGTTACAAGAGATACAAGATATGTGATGTATGGAGATACTGAAGGTAGGAGGACGTTTTACTTTACGAGACCAACGGGGGCCGAATGGGGCCGATCTGCCGGCAGAATAATACCACTTAACTCATTCTACACTCTGTCTTATGTTAGTATCACATAACTGCTTATTTATATATTAAGGCTGGAAATGTGTAATAACGCCCCCCCCACACCCACCCATGACCAAAAATATAATTAACTAAAAATAACAATGGAACACTTTATTTCGATAAATATTCAATTAATAGCCTGTAATGAGGAGGCTTTTAATAATAATAGGACATTTTGGCAAAATTCCCAAGAGGCTGCAAGATCCGACACTCTGCACCCAATGTAATTATTTAAAATGTCATCTTCCCCGTTAATTAATTAAATCTGAGCAAAGCCTACGGGGGCCGGGGGGGGTTAACGTATTCCCTTCTAAAGAGTTAACAGAATTGGACGCTTTTTAAGAAATACCTTTATACGGGTCAATCCACCAATCGATGAGTGTTTAAAAATAAAATGATTGCTGGTAGCCAAATGCGTAACCTTGTTATGAATCAAATCAAAGTAGAGTCAATGGGTTTCTCCTAGAAGAATCGCAAACTTTGAGCTAAAAGGAGATTTCCAGACATTTTAAAGAAAATAGGGTTTTTTTCTCCGAAAAAAAATATATTTTTTAAAAAGGGTATATATATATATATATACATATATATATATATAGTAAAAGAAAGCCCAGGAACAGAAATCTAGCAGAACACTTTGCAGAAATGGAGTCTATGGAGAGTGACATTATTTTCTTTTGGGGGGCGGGGGTTAACAGGAACATACGGAGATGGATGGGGGTTCATTTATTTTTAGGCTGGGTTTTTAGGCTAGGATACCCCCATTTCAACACTGTATGGTACCTCAATATGTACAGCTTGGAGGAGAGAAGAGAGATAGGGTGCCATCATCTAATACTAGAGGGCCAGAGGCTTAGATGGAATGGAAGTAAGTTTTACTTTACTGAGAGGGTGGTAGGTAAGTGGGACAGCCTCCCAGCAGAAGTGGTAGAGGGTAATACAGTGAGGGGATTAAACACGCATGGGATAGACATACGGCTCCTGAATCTAAGACGAGACCAACGACTGATTAAGGTTTGAGGATGGGGTGGATGAGTCCGATCTGCCGGTAGATTCTATAGCATGCACTTGTTACATTGTATCAGCACATAACAAGTTAAGTAATGCATTAGAAGCTACTTTGTGTGCAGGGGTCCCTTGAGTCCCCCCAGCGACCACCGGCCTTACTTTCTGGGACAAAAAAGGTTAAAACACCACAGGAAGCCCTTGTTAACCGAAGGTCTCCCTTTATTCCTGCGGATGTAATATAACAGAAACATAACCTAAAGAGACAGTTGCTAAGCAACCAAAACTGAGTTCCCATTGATAGTAGCTGACCTGATTTCCCAGAAGGCTCAGTGAAGGCACCGCCGTCTATTATAAGGCCTACCTCACCAAGGATGGACCTATTAAATATGTTAGCCGCAAAATAAAAATGCCCCCCCTTTTGTGGGGGTTCCAACAATTTACTTTTAATAACATTAATGGACCGGCGACGTTTTTTTGTTTGTTCTTTTTTCTGTCTTAATAGTAGTAATTATTATTATTATTAAATTATGCCCTTTGGCACTTAAACTAAACGTATTTAGCAAAACTACCTATAGCTTACCGGCCATGTTATTGCTTTTAGGTATAAATAAAGGGGTTTTTTTTTGTGGAAGCTGAGATTAGTGGCAGCCTGTGGCAGAACTAGCATTATCTCATTAACTTCCTGCCCCTCCCTCCTCCAGCATTACAAAAGCTGCCCGAACCAATCAAAAACAATCAGCGACTTAAGAGTCGGGGAGAGAGAATGTATGAGGGTCGAAGGAAACAGGAAGTTAAGACGGCCGCTCACATGCCTATACATATTCTTTATTTTGATCTGTAAACACCATTATTTGGGTTTGTTTAGATTATTACTATTAAAAAAGTGAGGAGGGTGACAGTAAGCAGGATTTAGCCCCCCCATCATATTTTTATCCCCCCCCCGGTGTCAAATATAATACGGCTTGGCCGCTGACATCATTGATATTTTTTTCTCTAGGAGCTCGGGCCGCAACATCTCCAACCTTCATCTTCCAAATGACTCGGCCGCTGCTATTCTTAGAATTCTGATAAAAAGGATTGGATATTTTGTTCTTTCCCTAATTATGTTAGTCTGTGACAGAAGCGAAGGCGCTCTCTTTCTCCCGATGCTCGCCTCGCTCACTTTTATCTTTTTTTTCCCTCTTTTCTTCACTTCCTGTCTCCTGCTCCCACTTTACGTCTGCCTTCCCGTGTTATAATTTTGCTCTTTTTTTCTTTGTTCCTTATCTTCTTCTCGCACATGTCTTCTATATTATTCCCTTCTCTGCTACCGGCGAAAAAATATTCTCCTACACCAACCTCCTTTCAGCTCTCGAAAAAAAAAAAAAAAAAAAATCCTTCCGGCAAATATTGTCACTTTTGAAATTAATATTGTTTTTTTGTTCTATGTCTGAAGGACGATTGGGAAGGAAATAAGAGGGGGAAAAAAAAACCTACAAACGCCGCACATCGGGAGATTTGATGAATGTTGAAATTGTGACGAAGTTCCAATAATGTAAGAATTATGGGCGCATTGGCGTCCTGATACAGTTTTTGTGCCAGTTTCAACAAAAAATGTTATTAGATCCTATGAAAAACCATTTACGATGTATATTTTCGGATTATTTCCCTTTAAATCAAAGGAAGTTGGGCAAATGTAGGGTTTATACAGGTTTCTGGGCTGTTGCTCGGCAACATGATGGATCGATGAGTGTAGGAGTGGATAGAATGTTGAGAAATGGAGACGGTTCTATGGATGCTCATTGAGTTTTCCTTAGACGATTACCATGCCCTTGGTTTTTCTAGAATATCCGGAAGTCGTGGCACCAAGAACATTGTTCTCCAGACACGCAGAACGTTCTAGAACCCGACCCCAATTCTCATTGCGCACCGAAAACCAAGAAACTCCATCCCTTCACCCGTAGCCAGGCTCAGGATCCTCTGCGTCTAAGGAGGCTCATATCAACCTCACTTGGAAAGTTCAGAGATTAAAACATGTCCCATCAGAAATATTTTCCCACAGAGAAAAACGATACTCAAGATCCACGACTATTTCGGTACCAAACCATACATGGGAAATGTTATTTTTAAGACAAAGTGTGCCTGTAAATATGCCACACACACCGAGACGATGCATGTTACAGCCCCGGGTTCAGACCTGCTCTTATCTCCGCTGATAAGTTACTTTCTTTCATTCCAAGGAGAAGCCCAAAAAATGGACAAGTTAATTACGACCCCTCTGTGTGACACCAACAGAACGGGGACCCAGGACACATTAGGCTTGGCTATTAAGGAAAAATGTCTAGAATGGCCTAAGGTGACCTAAAAAAACAGCACAAGGAAGCCCTCTTGGGTATGATACACAAAAAGAGAGGTTGGAATGCAGCACTCAGCAGTGAAATGGTGCACGAGCCAGGGTACCACCAAGTCCCTCAATAAATCCAAAATAAAGAAGCAGAGGCTCAGCACTTCAAATAATAAGGTGAGTTTATTTCACACAGGCCTGTGTGAAATAAACTCACCTTATTATTTGAAGTGCTGAGCCTCTGCTTCTTTATTTTGGATCTCTTGGGTATGATGTCATAAAAGGGGACATTCTAAAGGATAACTTTATATATATATATATAAAGTTGTGTATTCGTGTGTATTTGGTTGACAAAAGAGTCAAATTGTTTACCTAAAAAAATATACATTTTGGGGTGAATTAATATTAAGACTGTACTAGTATGGTGAACTTAACCAATCAAGTTTTTATCGTCCTGTTAAAATGTTAACGCGCTATCGCTGCTACCGAGAGTAAGTTTTATTTAACCCAAGTGTCTTTTTGTCCTGGAAAATTAAGATTTGATGGCAGATAAGAAGAGTCTCGCCCATCTAGTCTGCCGTAAAGTTAAGGGTTAACGCAACTGACAAAGCCCAACTCCAGTCGTTTGAATCTGAGAGTTGTTTGCTGAGAATGCGTCCTTAAATCCTGTGAGTTACAGGTGAGGGCATGTGAGTTCAATGTGAATATGCATGTCCTCGCCTCTTTCTCCTCTGCTTTTCCTCTTCTTTTCTCCCCCTTTTGCTCTAGTCTCCTCTCTCATCTCTTCCTTCCTCTCTCTCTCTCTTCTCTCTTTTATGTCTACTTTCTCGCTCCTTGTTGTTAGAGTGCTGGGTAATAAATCGTCTGACTGGGTTATGAAGAAATACTATTTTATTAAATAGGTGACTTTTAACACCAATATGGAAATCACCATAAAAAAAATGCCCGGAATCTGTCATTAAAAAAAAAGCAGATACAGAATAAAATTTTGCCCAAGGTTATAGTGGGGGGGGGTTTGTGTTATAATAGGCAAATTTAGCTGCTACAGAATTTTTTTTTTTTGAATAATTTTTCCTTTTTAATATTTTTTTTTCATTTAAAAGCCAAAAAAAGCCATTTTGGTACCGTCTTAATATTGTCATATTTTTATTTATTAATCCCTACAGCCTCGAGCTTGGTTAAATCCGGTAATATAGAACCGGGTCGCCACACAGGGCCGTGTAAACCATGTCAGGGCTAAAGGAATTTTTTTAAAATGTTTCATTTTTTTTTTATTGATCAATTTAAAAAAAAAAAAAAAAAAAGCACACAATCCCGTCTCGTTCTCTCTTACCCTCCTCTCTGTTTCAATCTCTCATCGAGGCTCATGAATTTCAAATAGCAGAGCAATTTCAGAAATAATTTGATCGTCTCACTATGTGGCCAACCTCAGCCCGGGACGGGTCAAGGGTTAAAAGAGAAATTAAAGAGTTAGGATGCGGGGATATGATTTTTTTATATATACTATAATGAGAGGCGGCTGCAGGTTCTTCCCAGGTTCCAAGACTGTGATTTTTAGACAAAAAAACGCTTATGGTCGGGATTGGGGATGACGAGGAGGCCTCCTAATGCCCATACCTGGGAACTTTCTAAATAACTGCCCCCCTGAGACACTTCAAATATTAACCCTTTAATAGACCATTGTTTCTTTCTATGTACTGACTTGCCAAATGTGTTACCCAAATTGCTCTAACACTCATGAAAACCTTGACTATTTAATTGAGTCACCTGCATTCAAGCAGGGATATCAACCATAACATACTGGGAGCAAAAGCACCAATTGGGAGTCTCATATATGATCACAGAGTGGGGGGGGGATAGGAAGGTGTCGGCTCCAGACTGTGCGACCCCCAGAATCTGCCCCCGAGACCCTGAGATTAGGCCAAAAACCCTGAGGCCCAGAGTCAAACCCTGAGATTAATGCTAATGACATAAGCATGGCCAGACGTCAAGTTGATCATAAAAAAATATGTTTGTAAAAGGAGAAAATGTCCTGAAATCCTGTTTTTCTCGATGTTTTTGAGTCTGAGAAGACACTCGGTCATCAGAAAATATTTAGTTGAGAAACTTTCTCTTCTTACCCATCTTAAAAGGGTTTCCCCTGATTATAGCCTTTTAAAGTGGTTGTTACCCCGTTTAATTTATACACATTATCGGGGCTTTTAGGGCCGTAGAACCCTGCGATCCCCTCATACCCAGCAAACATTCCGACCAATAGAAAGTTAGAGAAGTTTTTCGGTAAAAAACAATGTTTTGGTTTCAGTGATGAGAGATATGGCTGGAAGCTAAATTCCGCATTTCTCCAAATGATTCTAACAAACAAGACGAATCAAAACAATTTACATAAAATTACAACTAAAACTATTCGTTTTATTTCTCATATTTCTAATGTAAACCACCCCCGAGCGGTAATAACGAGAGATAACGATCCAAATGGTAGTGAAATTAACTAGAGGAAATTATAGAAACATATGACGGCAGATCGGCCCCATCCGGCCCCCGTCTAGTCGCCCGTCTCTCCTGCTGTAAAGACTCAAACCTTAATCAGTCGTTGGTCTCGTCTTAGATTAGGGAGCCGTATGTCTATCCCATGCCGGCTCCCTGAAGACTTTTGGGCACCATCTTTCTTTGAACATCCCCCGAAGAAGAAGAAGACTGAGAACTCGGTCACCCTGTGGCCTTGACTCATTTGGAGCTCTTGTACTTGTTCTGCACAACGATGGGCACTGTTTATTCCGGGCACCACAAAAAAAGGATTGAAATAAGATGTAATGGCACAAGTGAGCTAAAACCTGAGTGTCTGTGTGTGTTAGTGTGAGTGTCTGTGTGTGTTAGTGTGTATGGTTCTGTTAGTGTCTGGATGTTAGCGTGAGTGTCTGGGCACATTAGTGTGAGTGTCTGGGTGTGTATGTGTATTAATGTTAAATGCCTAGTAGTGTTAGTGTGAGTGTCTGGGTGTGTACGTATGACTGGATGTGTGAGCTAGTGTAAGTGCCTGAGTACATTAGTGTGTGTGTGTCTGAGTGTGTGTATTAGTATGTGTGCATGTGTGTTAGTGGTGAGTGTCTGTGTGCATGTGTGAGTGCTTGAGTGAGTGTGTGTAAGTGTGAGTTTCTGGGAGTGTGTGTTAGTGTGAGTATTCTGGACTCTGGTTTACCACACAGAAGAAATGACCATTCAGCCCCCGTTACCTGATCACGGAATTATTTATTTATAAAGTGGCAACAGCTCCCACCTGATCCCACGTAGGTTCATTCAATATAACTTCACGAAGAAAAAGTACAATGGTCTCTGTATCATGAGTTTCATGAGTCTATGGGGCTGTCCAGCCTTGGGACCGTCCTTCCGTCCCTACATGCGCGAACGGCCGAAGCCTAAGTACCTATTTGTCATCGTTCCTTTGAAAACAGGGTCTTATCTTTCCGCCGGAGGGTTTTGGGAAGTATCTTATCTCGTACGCAGGGTGAAGACGCAATTCCAAGAATAGTAGGACGTTGGTATCGGGCAGAATGTCTCCTTGTGGGGAGAAGTTTGAGAAAAGGTCAGCTATGTTTCGGAATTATCAAGTATGGAGGCTTTTAGCAGTTGACGGCCCTCCCTGGTATCCCGAAAGCTTTGTGTAAAGGCTGGAAGGACTATGTATGGGCTACAAGTACGGCACCGGACGCGGCGGCTCATGAGTTTACTGAAAAATAATATTTAAATAAAACATTGACCGTCTTTTAGAATAAAAGAAAACAACAACAGAGGACTCCAGCGGTCTTAAGCGCCTTGGAAAGAGCCCTCTGTCTCATTCAGCAGAAACAATAAGGTTTAGTTCAGATAAAGGAGGGAGCCATTTCTATTATATCGCTGAAATGTCTGATATCCTAAAGTGTCACGCTGTTCCCCCGCCAAGGGAATTAATGGCATTTTAGAAACAGATCGATGTGGGCCGCACACAGAGTAAACCTCCGCTGTATCTGCTGAGATCCGGATGGAAATCTGTTTTTCTTCTGTGTCCTTTTCGTACTGTAAGGAGCATGATCTAGGGGGGGGGGGTTATTTGTTTAATATGAGTTGAAGGCAAGATGGACCAGGTTTCTCCATATTGGTCTCTCCAAAGTTTCTTTTTTCAGATGGGACCAGAAGAAAAGAAAATTCCAAAAGCTTGTTCCATTTCAAGATGGAGTCAGAAGTTCCAAAAGTTAATTCCATCTCCAAATGGAATTCCCAAAAAACGTATTACACCTCAAGACGAAATAAGAAGGAAAGAAATTCCAGAAGCTTTTTCCATCTTAAGAAGGAGTCAAGAGGAAAAAGAAATCCAAAAGCTTGTTCCATCTCGAGACAGAATCAGAAGGATAGAAGTTCCAAAAGCTTATTCCATCTCAAGGTGGAATCAGGTGGTAAGGAATTCCAAAAGCTTGTTCCATCTCAAGAAGACGCTTGCGAGGTCCATAAATCTGGGTCTTTAACCTACTTGAACACAATATGGCATCACAAGGGTCACTTGTTGGGGCAGATAGAATACTTCTCACCGGGTGACCCTGGCTATTTTGGTGACCACATGTTCTTGTTAGAAGAACATTCCCAGATCCATCATGTCCTCCTGAAATAAAGACAATGGGCTTCTGGAACACTCCGAGAAGACATCTCAGGCTGTTCCATTCCGTTGCTACTTTCTCACCGAGAATGCGTGGCACGGCTTTCCCGCTTTCGTGACCAACGGAGGCAAAACGGGAGGGGGGGGGGTTTACTCCATTATTCCCGGGCTAGGTTGCAATCTTCACCGTCTAATGTTAAATAAAGACTCTTGTCTCGTGCCGCAACCACAATAATCCATCCCTCTCAAGCTACCGGCATTTATTCCGCCCCGCCGCCGTTCACAATAAATGATGCTTTAAATTTTATGTATTTATGTAAAGTTATTTCAGCGGGGAGGCCCTCCCGAGACGCGCTCTCATCTGCATAGTTACTCTGTAAGTCCTGCATTTGCATTCTAAGCTTTGTGTAACGGAGGCAGGCGCTCGGTGCTGTCGCGTCGCTTGTTCTCAAACGTCTTCTAATGGAATTATTTCTACCCCCCCCCCGCCTCCTGCGGTGTCAAATTAAGATTAACGCCATTATCGCCCGTTTAGGGCAGAAACATTATCTATTCTTGCCGGTCTGGAAGACGCCAGAATGAGTGATAAGATACCATGTAGTTATGTCTCAGAGAATGTTACATCGGTTCTTGAGATGGCGGGGGGGCTTTGTCATACCTCCCAACAGACTCATAGTTACAGGACTGCCCCAGTTTTCTGGCACTTCTTTTGTTCTTGTACTTGTGGATTATAAAAGTTTGGAAAACAGCTTTTCCAAGATCTTTAAACGCGGCGTTAGTTTGGGGATTTTAGGGATTCTTAACTAGAGTGATCAAGAACAACTCGATCTGATCGGGGCAGCTGCCTATGGGCAACAGGGGGCCCTCGTCACCGGAGCTATATGTGAAATATTGCCGTGAGCCACAATACTAGAGGTTTTGATCACCTGTCTGGCCGAAGGGCGAACCATCTATCCAAAGAGTGGGTGGTGGATAGGTGGAGCAGCCTCCCAGATGAAGTGGTAGAGGCTAATACATTGGGGGAATTTGGCATGGGATAGCCATATAGCTGGACCGTACGGGTCTTGAATACCGGGACCGTGGAGCGACTCGTTGGGGGTCCAACACAGTTTGGGAAATCCTGTCTCTTTAACAAATGACTCAGTTGCTGCCGTTGCGTTGATCGCAGGTATACAGAGCGCTGTCTCACCTGAGTACATTACAAAGACGCGTCTTTTGTCTGCGTGTAATCAGCCGCCGGTGTTTGTGTGAACGTCACTCGCTGAGCGCATTCAACGCATCCTCCCCGCGATAAATCCTCTGTTTGTGGATATTCATTACGAGCAAACAGGGGCAGACTGGCTTCTACGCCACTGAGTGTCATATGAGACAAAGCACGGTCAACACTCTCCATCCCAGACAATGCTTTTGGACAGGGCGGTGGGTTGTCATACCGACCAAGTTCCTCTGTTTAGTTTGGCCAGTCCTGCTATTTGGTCCCCAAACCCCTGATGTCCCTCTTTCCTCCCTTACTGCCCTTCTTTCTTCCCCTGATGCCCCTCTTTCTTCCCCGATGCCCCTCTTTTCTAGGAGCTCGGAATGTTTGCTGGGTATGAGGGGATCGAAGGGTTCTACAGCCCTAAAAGCCCCGATAATGTGTATAGAAACAGCAGGAAACGGCTTTATAAATTAAACGGGGTAAAAAAAACCTATTATTTGATCATCGTTGACAGGCTCCTGCATATTTACCATTTAATTAAAGATGAAAAAAGTTGCATTACTTTAAATCATTTCTTTATTTAAAGGGGAAGCTCTATTTACAATAAAATGAAAAAAGGTGAAATGTTTTTTTTTTTTAAAAAAATATGAATCTGATGAAATTCTGGATTTTTTAAATTAATATTTCCGACTCTGGCTCTGTATTTTATTGCAGGTGAGTCGTGCCTGGAATCTCGTCGGGGAAGCTGGGTGGAAAGAAGAAGTTCATCAAACGAAAGCATTTTTGAAACATCAAAAAAGTCGCTTTGCGTGAAAAAAAAAAAATAGAAAAAAAAATCCAGCAAACTAATTCCCGACTTGCTAATGCATTGCCTATTTCTATGGCAACGTCAGAAATCCCGTAATTAGCATGCGTAAAGTGATAAGCGGTAACATAAACTACTACTTCTGAGCGCTTTAAGCTTTTCCATGTTGATTGACCCTTAACCGGGCCGGTGACATCATATGACCTCATCAGTCACAGACCCAGCGTTGATCTATACACAGTCTGCACAATACCCAGCACTTCATCGTTATGAGCATTGGACGCACTTTCCGGACAGAATTGGTTAAAAAACGAGAGGAATTTATTGAAGGAGGCGGTAGAAACTTTGGAAGGACGAGAAATGATGGATCTGCAGCACTAAAAGCCAGAAAAAAACCACTTGTGTTAATTATGGACTTTTAACCTTGCAAAATCCAATTGCATGATGTTTCCTTAAAAGCGTTAAGTCGGCAGTGGAATGAGGTTGAGTTCTTTACATGAACATCACCTGAGTCCCATCAGCAGAGGAAGGAATCAATTAAACATTCAAACACAATAATACGGGCACAAAAATCCATTTACTGAGATGGTCATAAATAAATGGAACAGCCTCCCAGCAGAAGTGGTAGAGGGTAACACAGTGAGGGGATTTAAACATGCATGGGATAGACATACGGCTCCTGAATCTAAGACGAGACCAACGATTAAGGTTTGAGTCTTTACAGCAGGAGAAACGGGCGACTATACGGGGGCCGATCTCTATACTGGGTCCCTCATCACACTGAAAACTCCTCCAGATTCATGCATTATATACGATCAAGAAATTGGATTCTAGAAGAAGTGTGAAGTCCCAAGGAGAGCAAAGCCTGACCAACGGGGGTCACGCAATGCGAGTTTGGGGATCTTGTGGTTATGACGCATAGAGAGGATCAGATGATGAGAGTGTGTATGTGTGTACGGTGTCAGGGTAAGCGTGTGTATGTGTAAGCGCATGGTGTTAGAATAAGTGTATGGTGGTAGAATGTACATGCGTTAGTGTATGGTGCTAGCATGTGTGTCAGTATATGGTATTAGCATTTGTGTATAAGTGATTTATTGTATGGTGTTAGAGTGTATGTGTGCGTTAGTGTATGGTTCTATCATGTGTGTCAGTATATGGTATTAGCATTTGTGTATAAGTGATTTATTGTATGGTGTTAGAGTGTATGTGTGCGTTAGTGTATGGTTCTATCATGTGTGTCAGTATATGGTATTAGCATTGGTGTGTAAGTGATTTATTGTATGGTGTTAGAGTACGTGTTAGTGTATGGTGTTAGAGTGTGTGTTAGTGTATGGTTCTATCATGTGTGTTAGTATATGGTATTAGCATTGGTGTATAAGTGATTTATTGTATGGTGTTAGAGTGTATGTGTGCGTTAGTGTATGGTTCTATCATGTGTGTCAGTATATGGTATTAGCATTTGTGTATAAGTGATTTATTGTATGGTGTTAGAGTGTATGTGTGCGTTAGTGTATGGTTCTATCATGTGTGTCAGTATATGGTATTAGCATTGGTGTGTAAGTGATTTATTGTATGGTGTTAGAGTACGTGTTAGTGTATGGTGTTAGAGTGTGTGTTAGTGTATGGTTCTATCATGTGTGTTAGTATATGGTATTAGCATTGGTGTATAAGTGATTTATTGTATGGTGTTAGAGTGTGTGTGTGTGTTAGTGTATGGTTCTATCATGTGTGTTAGTATATGGTATTAGCATTGGTGTATAAGTGATTTATTGTATGGTGTTAGAGTGTGTGTGTGTGTTAGTGTATGGTTCTATCATGTGTGTTAGTATATGGTATTAGCATTGGTGTATAAGTGATTTATTGTATGGTGTTAGAGTGTGTGTGTGTGTTAGTGTATGGTTCTATCATGTGTGTTAGTATATGGTATTAGCATTGGTGTATAAGTGATTTATTGTATGGTGTTAGAGTACGTGTTAGTGTATGGTGTTAGAGTGTGTGTTAGTGTATGGTTCTATCATGTGTGTTAGTATATGGTATTAGCATTGGTGTATAAGTGATTTATTGTATGGTGTTAGAGTGTGTGTGTGTGTTAGTGTATGGTTCTATCATGTGTGTTAGTATATGGTATTAGCATTGGTGTATAAGTGATTTATTGTATGGTGTTAGAGTGTGTGTGTGTGTTAGTGTATGGTTCTATCATGTGTGTTAGTATATGGTATTAGCATTGGTGTATAAGTGATTTATTGTATGGTGTTAGAGTGTGTGTGTGTGTTAGTGTATGGTTCTATCATGTGTGTTAGTATATGGTATTAGCATTGGTGTATAAGTGATTTATTGTATGGTGTTAGAGTGTGTGTGTGTGTTAGTGTATGGTTCTATCATGTGTGTCAGTATATGGTATTAGCATTGGTGTGTAAGTGATTTATTGTATGGTGTTAGAGTGTGTGTGTGTGTTAGTGTATGGTTCTATCATGTGTGTCAGTATATGGTATTAGCATTGGTGTGTAAGTGATTTATTGTATGGTGTTAGAGTGTGTTGTAAGTGTCAGAGGTAAGCCCAGGGTTAGTGGTGTGAGTTAGAGGAGGGAGAGAGTGTGTGTGTGTGTGTGTGTGTGTGTATATGTAAGTATATGGTGTGTTTTAAAGCAAGCTGAATGCACCCGCCCGCCATTAACCCTAGATTTCTATATTGTCGATTGTAATGTTATTGTTAATTTTGTTTCCTTCCTTATTGTAATAGCGCTACAGAATCTGCCGACATTCTATCAATAAAATGTAATAATAATAATAATAATATTTATACGCTATAAAATAATAAAAAGAGGCTGTTCTCAGAGTTTGAAAGCTTGAGCCGGATTTAGGGCTTTTAAAGCTTGAACATTTATGAAGAAAAAAAGATAGTTTTATGAAACCCGACATTTTTACCCATTACGCAAATAAAAATTATCTGTGCTGAAAGTGACTTAGAATAGATGGAATATCGGAGGAGGCTTTTCCTGCAGAGATAATTGGACTTGTGCTACGATATTCCCAGCTCAGGATTTTACGATCCATCTTTGTGATGTCTTGATTAAGAATTCCATTTGGGAATCTCGAAGCTTCCTTCCCGAGGAATGGATCTGTGTGATCCGAACGGGACAGTGGATATAATTCCCCGGGAGGAAAGAGAATTGTGTCCTCGGGTCACCAAAGAGGGGAATATTTTTTGGAAACAAACAAGATATCAAGAAAATTTAACTGTTCTAGAACCAATTTTATTATTATTATTACTATTATTATTATTATTATTACTATTATTATTATTATTACTATTATTATTATTATATTAAAAACCAATATCCAATACCTCCGTCCAGAGGCACAGATGAAATATTTTTGTGCATTGATTTAAAATCTGGGAATTATAGCCAATATATATTTATTAAAATTACATTGTTCATTAATGTAATCACTGAATAAGTTTCATTAATATTAATTATAATAATTATTAATAACATTCTAGAACATCACAGACCCTGGTTATAGCATGTCAATTCTAGAACTCCCACCCTACTGACTGAACGACCAAGTGTGTGACTCATGCATTTACCTACAAGCTGTCAGGACTTGACCCGGAATCTCGGGGTTTTGACTCTAGTCCTGGGGTGAATGGGCAGATTCTCGGGGTCACACAGCCTGGAGCCAACTCTATTATATTCCCTCTGATTTAATTATATCTGAGCATCACGATTGGTCATTTTCTCGCTGCTATATCACAGCTGATTTCCCTGCTTGAACACAGGTGACTTCCTTCCGAACATCCTTACCTTGCGTGGGAACCGTCTTTGTGACGGGCTGTTAAGGGTTAAGCACTGCGGCATCAGCTGACATCCTCTTATCCAGTATGTGCGCCGTCCTGCTAGGTTTCTTTGTATGCCAATGCGTGTCACACATAAGCGAAATGCGCTGGCCAACCCCCTCGCCTATGTAATATCGCAGTTGACTCATGGATAGCGGGATTATTAGTTCAGCCATTGTCCTAAAGTAAATTTCCCCGGTGTACCGTGCAGTTAGATATGAAAATGCCGACGGAATATATGGCAGTAAGGTATGGAAGCTGTACATTCAGGATATTGCACACTCAGCACCTCGCGGGTTTCCCTTCATTTGCCTCCACCTGCCTTTCTCATGGGGTTATTAAATCGCAGCCAGGGTAGGAGCACATACCCCGACGCGCGATGCCCATGCGCAGCAATCTGCTGGAAAAGATCACAAATTATTTATCTGTGAAATAGTGAAAACGCGTTGGAAAGAGTTAAAGAGCGTTTTGGCCAAGACCCGAATATTTCATGGTATTCCCAATCCTGGAACATGTTTTTTTTTCAGAATAACGCGTGATTTTAATACCATGTGCGAGACGAGCTTAACCTTTTTAACTGGAAGCGATCTTTAATAACTTAAACAGAAACAGCAAATTTTAGCTGAAAACTAGGAATGGTTTTGGGTGTAAATTCGGCTGCACTGACTCTGGAATTTTCCAAACTGTCTCGAACAAAGTCGGTGTTCTTCTGAAAGGAGCTGTTCCACGTAGGGGGCTCTTAAAATATCCCCAGATAAGTGCTGCATCGTGTAGAGAGAAGTGCAAGAAACCTGCCTGACATTTTGGTTTCATCCTTACTGGTCCTCGTCTCGTAAAAAACTGTGTTAAAAGGTTTATTGGGATACTGCTGCTGCCTAGCAATAGAGTCCTCCACAGCCCTCTCCTATGTATTACATCACGGTAGTCTGACCGCCTACAGCCACTCCCACCTGCCGTTTCATGCTCATGCACAGCAAAGTTCTACAGACACTAAAATACAGTGAGGTAGAGCGAGTTCTGATAGATGTGATGGGAGTAATGTGTGATGGGTGTGAGGTGTTTTGTACAATAGGTGTGATGTGTGATGGGTGTGATGTGTTTTGTACAATAGGTGTGATGTGTGATGGGTGTGAGGTGTTTTGTACAATAGGTGTGATGTGTGATAGGTGTGATGTGTGATGGGTGTGAGGTGTTTTGTACAATAGGTGTGGTGTGTGATAGGTGTGAGGTGTTTTGTACAATAGGTGTGATGTGTGATAGGTGTGAGGTCCTTTTAAACTAGAAGACCTTATAGATAACGCCCCTTCTGTGATGTCAGAGATGGGAAGGAAATACAGCAAATCATTATGTTATTTTAAAAAGGAATGTGTTTATTTTAGATGTATACGATAGCAGTACGTCATAATATAAGAATCTAGGAAAGTTGAGGAAAAAAAGTCTGTGGATCAGTACTCTTAAAGTTCATCTGCTTTAGCTCGGTCTTCTTCCATTTTATACTCAAATCTAATTTTAGAGCATTAGGACAAATCTGTATTTTTGGGTTAAATTCTGTAATCCTATAGTTTCGTTAAAGCTAAATTCTGTGTTCATTTAGAGCAGACTTGAGCCCTGAACGTGGATGTTCTCGAAAATGTCACCGTTGACCAAGCAACTGGAAGCTCCTGGAAGCGCCAGTTACATTCTGTCCCATTACTTTGAGATTACATTCTTACATTTAAATTTATTTCTTGGGGAAGTTTGTCGTTTCCAAGTAACCAAGTGAGAATCCTTAGAGTTTTCCGTCTCCCACAAAAGTTTAGGACCCTCCAAGCGAGTAGATTAAGGTAAAAAAGGTTCTTCATAGCTCTGTTCTCAAGCCAGCTTGACCACTTAGTGAATAGACACGCTTGGGTGTCTGCCACTTTTTCGTGGGAACTCAGCCTAAGATCTCAAATGAAATGGAATTTTGGAAGGCCATGTAGCAGAAGTGATATTGGGTCATGGTCAGGCCTGGACCGGCCATCTGGCACACGACGAATCGGGTGCTGAAGTATCCATTTACTGGATATCCCCAGGGGCACGCTACGCAAGCAAAAAAACGCGGTCTGCGGCCCCACATACACAGCCCTCAGCCACTAGCATTAAAGCGTCAAGACCACCTCGTCCTCGTCAGTCCGGCCCTGGCCATGGTTGACCATTCTTTCATATAAATTAAGTCTCCGGGGGTCTCCTTGCATAAGATGTCCCTGAGAAAAGTGCTCAACGACAAAGTTTTAGCCGGTATCGAGCTGCAACTGCAACGTCACCATGGTCTCACGGCTGCTGGGAAGAATATTGGACATGCTCTAAATTTTAAAAAAAGCTAAAATCATGGAATTCCAGCATTTTCCATTTTTTTCCCCCAGTTGGGTGAGTTATGAAACCCTCGCGGATTTCTAATTCTCCCGGTGGCTCGAGGTTACCATTTTGGCGCCACCGTCCAGGTCTTTCAGAAACCCTCACTTGGCTCCAGCAAATACGACTCACAAAACACTCTTGCCCCGGGGGTTAATATTCACACGCATCATTACGCTCTTTTAATAATATTTAGTGAAAAATGGCGATCTAGAGCTCCAGTTCTAAGCGCTCCGTCGTGAGTCCTTGTATTATGTATCTCACATGATATAATTATAGACGCAGGAGGATGATAGCCGGTCCTTTATAGAATCACAAATCATCTTTACCCAAAAGACTATCTTTATTAACCCCTTAATGACAAAGCCCGTACATGTACGGGCTCAAAATGCATTGTTTTCAATGGATTTTGGGACCGCCCATTGTCCTTAAGGGGTTAAAAAAACAAACACGTGTAATCAAATGTCAGCTTACTTAACCAAATCCACTGACCAGATGCATTTGCTGATTTTATCTGACGCTGTCTCCGGGGTGAGCGGATAATCTCGTTACTTTGTACCTGTTTTCACTTTGGAACGTTAGAGATTTTGCCGGAATTATATTTCCCGTTTATAAATGAAGACCAATTAACCATATCTGGCCGGGGCAACGCTTTATAACCTCGTAAACTCGTCTGGATATTTTATCACCGCTCAGTCAGTTAACGGGTTATGGGTCAGAATAATAATTTAAAATTGTAAAAAAAAAAAAAAGAATAATAAAAAAGATAATTTACATTTATTTGATACTCTTTTAATTCTGTTTTTCTTTATATATTGAGAATAAAAAAAAATTATCCTAATTATTATATTTCTAATAATTTATTACATTTATGATAATTTTGTAATAATTTAATACATTTTGCCCGGATTGAGATGGATGAATATCATTTTTGTTTTTCAATTTTTTTATTTTTATTTTTATTCTATGGGTGACAAAATTTTGTTATTTTTAATATTTTTTTGTAATAGCATACGTCACAAGATTCATGTTTATGGGAAAGAAATATTTTTCATTACCTACAAAATAAATACAATTAATCAAAGGAATCTAATATTTTGAAAAGGTTATTTTTTATTTCTTAACATTTACACTATTTTATTCGTGGAAATTATTATTTATTTTTTTTTGTTTTCTTTTTTTCTGGGGAAACTAAGAAAGTATGAATCCCGCAAAAGTTCGTCTCCGCCCTGTTACTTTCGATAAGAATTTGGCAAGTTCACAGAGGTAAATGTAAATCCCAGAGGGGGATATCAAGCAGCTGCTGGCTCTCTTACTAGCCGAATATCGAGGAACGGCAGACAGGTGCGTAGACAGCCTCCTGGTTAATTGGTCGAGTGTGGCCTCCTCCTGCGTAGGCATTCCTCGAAACAAGTGGTGATATTAAACCTGAAACAACGGGACTGGAACAGAAGAACGTGCCACATTCTTTGCATGACATCGATGACTGTTGCAAGAGCATCTGGTGCTCTACGAGTTGAAGGGGAAGTATCAAGGGATAGAGTGGCAAACTTAGGACTCCGGACATGAGCATGGCTTACTGAATCTTCCTTTAAGCTTTCCCGAGTTATGATGACAGAGGGTTGAGGCAGAAACTAAGCTCCAAGCTCTATAAATCGCGGTTACCCCCCCCCCCCATGACTGCTTTTCTTCTCTTGGTGGCCTAGGGTAGGAGAGGTGAGACCTCCTCCTTATTGTGCTTTTCATAATGGTGGCTGCTTGACTTAAGAGATGAAACATTGGAACGTCAAACCTTATCAGTAAAATATCTCTTTTCCAATGCTCCCCATTGGGTCACTGCTTGGAACGTAGACACGGGTTATGACATCATTACTTGGATCTGAGGAGGTGCCTATGAATCGAACGGGGAGAAGAAGGATCTTCCTGTTTCCAAATATCTTTTTTTCCAAGGCTCTCCATTGGGTCACTGCTTGGAACGTAGACACGGGTTATGATGACATCATAACTTGGATCTGTGGAAGTGCCTATGAATCAAACAGGGGGAAGAAGGATCTTCCTGTTTCCTGTTTAGAACCAATAGAATATCAGATTTGAGTCAGGGGTTTTAGTTAATTAATTTTTAGGCAATTATTCTCTATAGTGACGACAGAATCAAAGCCAAATCTTTACATCAGGACAAAAAAACAACAAAAACAATTTATTATTATATTTATTATTATATTGTGAATTTATTATTTTATAATTTTTTTTTTGTGTCCTTGCTCTTTTTCTCTCGTTCCATAAATATGCTGTTCCATTTGGAAATGAGCTGCTTCAAAGGAAAATAATCAATTTGCATATGGAGTCGCGGCGATGAGTACTTTTAAAAAAAGCATCTTTAAAAAATTATTTCTTTTACAATTTTTAAAGGACAAATATTTGAAATATCAAAAAACATACAAGCGAAGTGAGAAAAATACAAAACAGTTAATTACTCTGTACGCATTTAATTGTCGGATTCCGAGAATTTCAAATCATTTATTACAGGTAACCAGGTAGTGATTAAGTATCTACAGAAAAGGAGGAAATTATTTCTATATTAACTAGTTGTGGTTTTTTTTGTTAAGCTGAACCTGTTCTCTAATTGGCTACGCATGCTTTATGTATTGAATAGACTAATTAAATAAAGGTAAATATTGACGTTACCGGTGTATAAGTGGCACTCAGAGACTCCAGATGGATGAGCAGATACAAAAAAAATAAATAAAAAAAAAAGAAAAAAAGAAAAAAAAACATATTATTCAAAACCCATGGCATACAAGGGGTTAACATTCCACCCGCTGTACATTTCCCAAAAAGCTGTTAAATGTACAAGTTACCAGCAGTTACAAAATAATAATATTTGATTATTCACTTTATGATTCTTTATGATTTATCATTCTTTATGATTTCCGAAACTCTGTTTTTTTTTAACACGTTTGCATAAATTATATATATAACAATAAAAAAAACAGTGAGCAGCTCATTGGCTGGGCTATATGTTAGAACCTGATTTCCTATTGGCTGTAAGGTTGTTACAATACGGTTTGGGTTTTGAACGTGTATTGTGGCTTTTTTAATTGGAAAACATAAACAAAAAATATTTTTTTAAGAAATTAAGAAAAAAAAACAGATTATTTTTTTTAAAAAATTACAATATGGAACATATTTATCAATCAAATTAAAGGGAAATGTCTGATACATTCTAAAAATTGCTGCAGGAGTTGCGTTATAGTTATCACCATAAAAAACCATTGTCCTTGACCCCTTTTCACGCGTTCTTCGGGTGATTTTCCTGTATTTTTTAAATTAAAAATGTATTGATTACATTTTATTTATTTCATTTTTAAATACAAAAAACATTAAATTCATCCCCGAACAGCAACTTAAAAATTAAAAAAAAAAATCTAGGCATAAATTTAATAATTATATTTCAATTAATAATAATAATAATATAATCGTAATAATATAATCAATATTCTAAAATATGTTTCAAGAACTCGTTGGCGCCTGGTTTTAAAGGTCGGATGTGACTAGAAGAATAAATATCTAGAATGGGTGAGATATTTGAGCCAGAATGGACTTTTTGAAATAAATAAGCCAATAAATGTAGCTGAATATATTAGCCTTTCGACTGTAACATACATGAGAATCTACATTATTACAGCCTGATAGGCCCTGGACACGCATGGAAGACCCAATCAATAATATTCTGTGACCAGCCTAGTTTTAGGGTCACCAACCTTGTTTCTTCGAGGCAAAAATCTTAATTGGAATCCACAACCTGTGTTATTAATCCAAATGGATTTTTTAAAATCTACTTACAATTCGCATTCACCAAAGGTTCCCAGAATTCATAATTCTTTAATAAATAATCACTACGCATGACATCATGGATTTTCTATCTCCAAACGCACTACTTTTCATGATTAGAATAGAATACAAATCTAGAATCAATTTGTCCCACTCCTATATACTTCAAATTCCCCAATTTATAAAAATTGTTGCATTTGTATCTATTACATTTGTAGCAATGTAATCATTTTCTGTCCGTCAAAATTAGAACGTATTGATTATGATCATTTGCATTCCATGCAAGGTCGCGGGATCCCCGATCAATGCCATTTAGAAGGTTATTCTTACGAAAGACGTTCGTCCGGATTATTCTTCGTTTACAGAAACAGAAAACATCGAGAAACCCAATACTGGGTCAACCGACATTTCCAAGAAGAGTTGAGTTGGTGGCTACAGTTTACGGATAAAATTGCAACATTTTCAATATGAAAATGTCTAAAGTAGTACCAGAGCCCCATTATTTTATTTTTTATTTAATTTTTTAGGGATAAATTCTATAATCTCTAATTTCTGGCACACTTTTCCCAAATTCATCGATCATTCCAGGTCAGGCGATAGAACCGAGGTAGCCACTCGTGGCCATGACATGGTATAGAGTGCCAAAATCCTAAAAAAATATACAAAAATAAATGAAATATAATGCATTTTCCTGTTTTGTCACGGATTACACAAATTTCCACAAATTCTGACACTATTTGTATAAACGTGTCATTAAGCAAGATGGCAGCTCACGGGCCGAGTCCTCAACCCCTGTTTGTATTTATATTGTACAGCGCTACTGAATATGTTAGCGCTTAATACATTTATATATATATTTATATATAAAATAAAGTATTTTAAGGAATGTTTGCTATGTTACATGTTTTTTTTCCAGGTAATAAGAGTAAAGAGCGCATCAGATGGACCTACAAGACGTCGCTGATGGATCTTGCGGTGATTTATACGAGGGCATTCGAAGAAGGATCATTAGCTTTCGATGCACAACTGCTGCACAAAGATATCTATAGTTTTATAGACTGGAAACGTTAGCGTTTTAATGCGTTTTATTGGCTTTTTGTAGCCCTTTTTCAGAATATTTGATTTCCAGAACATCCCTGTCTGCTCCATTTACCTCTGTTCCAACCCAATGCATTTTACAAAGCCGCTCCCTGCTGTTTCTATACACATTATCGGGGCTTTTAGGGCCGTAGAACCCTGCGATACCCTCATACCCAGCAAACATTCTGACCTCCTAGAAAAGAGGGGCATCAGGGGGGAGGAAAAAGGGGGAGTCAGGGGTTTGGTGCCCACAGACAGACTTGCCAAACTAAACAGGGAGACACGGGAGGTATGAGATGGTACAGCCTTAATAACATCGGTGAATTGTTCAAAGAGATTCTATAGAAGACTAGAATCTGCCAGCAGATCGGCCCCTATCCGGCCCCCCTGTCTAGTTTCTCCTGCTGTAAAGACTCAAACCTTAATCAGTCGTTGGTCTCGTCTTAGATTCAGGAGCCGTATGTCTATCCCATGCATGTTTACAATCCATCACTGTATTACCCTCTACCACTTCTGCTGGGAGGCTGCTCCCTTTATCTACTACCCTCTCAGTAAAGTAAAATATCCTATTCACCTGTATTGACCTAAATCCCAGAATATTTATCAAACACTTTTATTCTGTTTCCTACACTATGTGGCGCTATACATATATACAAAAACATAGAGTTCTAAAACATTCTATATTTCTCTCTTTTAAACACGGTTTTAATGCAATTGGCTTACAATGTCTCAGTCACAAATCTTACTCTCAAACGGTTAATTGCATATCTAAAAAAACAACAAAAAAACAATTAAATTGCAGGCACAACATTTCAATGGAAAAAGCTACTAAAATTACTATAATTAAACAAAAAATACCCCTAGTAGATCACAGAATGTTTTGTAAATTTAAAGGCTTTTTTTTTTTTTAATGTTAAATTGTATACGAAAATACTTTAAAAAAAATCTCTAATAGGTTACAGAATGTTTAATAAATTTAATGGCATATTTTTTAAAAAAAAGTTAAATTGCAGATACAACATTTCTCTCAAAAAATATACTAAAAATATTATAATTAAGCAAAAAAAAAAAACAAACAGGATTTTTAATAAATTTAATAGCATATCTAAAAAAATTAGTTAAATTGCAGGCACGTTTTATTTAAAAATTATACAAAAAAATAATAAAAAAAATCCCTATTAGGTTATAAAAAATTTGGTAAATTTAAATATATTTTTAAAAAAGCACAACATTTGATTCTAAATTTATACTAAAATATACAATAATATAAAAAAAAATCATTAGTAGGTTCCGGAATTCCGGCAGTGAGTTATAGGCCTTCAGTGGGGGTTTTACTCATCGCCGCTTCGATTGATTTCCGTCTCCTTGGGAATGGGATTCTCCGAGAAGGGATCCAATCTGCTCGGCACGCGTCTCGGGCGATGAAGATAATTAGAATTGTCCGGTCCTTAAATGCTTCGTCCATACGGCGGCCGATTGCCCGAATTAAATGTGAAATTCCTAACTAAACAAGAGGCAGACGCAGAACAGCAGAAACGGCAGACATTTGTAATAATTAGCAATTTGCACAAATACAAGCGTTTACAGCCCAAATTTACCCATAAAGCTCTTCTTTAAACAGAAGCCAAATTACGACGGCGAGCTGATTCCTGGGCAAACCGGTCAAATTTTTTAAATTTAATTTGGGAATATTTTTTTAATTAATATTTTTTTCACGAGGCCGGCAGGTTCCTGGGCAACGAAAAGGATAAAATGTATTTTGTGAAGGAGCTGATTCTGGGGGTCGACTCCTTCCTATTCTCCCCCCCACTCAGATATAAGACCCCCAGTTGGTGCTTTTGCTCCCAGGATGTTAGGGTGGATATCCCTGCTTGAATGCAGGTGACTCAATTAAGTGTACCTTTAAACAATAATAATTTCCATGAGGGCCAGCACTAGAGCTATTTGGGTAACAGATTTCATGAGACGCTATGCAGAATCTTCAGGATGGGCTATTAAAGGGTTAATATTTCAAGAGTCTCAGGGGCAGCTCATTTAGAAAGATCCCACGGGGCGGGGTTTAGATGCATGTGGAGGTGGGGATATTTGCCAATGGAGGTAGGGCTATCTGGGCATGGAGGTGGAGCTAGCCATGCATTGAGTTGGGAGTAGGAGGAGAGGTGGGTGGGGAGTAGGAGGAGAGGTGGGTGGGGAGCAGCCAAACCCCACCCCCTCCTGTCTAGAGAAAGAAAAAAGAGACCCGGAGGCTTTAGGTGAAACTTGGAGACTCCGGGTCCAACCTGGAGAATTCCCACGGAAATCACCGATTATCTTTTTTTTATGGACAAAATTGAATAAAATAAACCGACCAGCGGGGATTTATATAACATAATGAACTCTCCCACATACATTTCAAAATATCATTTAAAATTGTTTTTTTGGGGAAAAAATGCAAAAAAAAAAAAAAAAGAATCAAAATCATGAGAACATCGGATACATATAGATTTGTTTTACTTTTTTTAAATAAAGTTGTTGATAAGATTTGAATAATTCATATTATTGTCACGATAATAAATCCCAAATAAATGTATATATTTTAATTTTTTATGTATATTTATTTATTTTGTTATTTAAGTAGAACGAGAAGATCATTTAAAGAGAAATGAATGAATAAAGACATTTTTAACGTTCCGTCTCGTCCGCGTATTTCCAGCGCCCTCTGCCATCGTAATATCTGTATTCATTCTAAGAATGTGTAGTTGGCGCAGGGCTCGGCGGTCTGGTATACACACACATATATAATATGTATATATCTGTGCATTCATTCACCGACTTGGTATCAGGTTACAGCCTCTTTTGTATACATTGTGAATGAGGAGCGACCTCCAGCTAAAATCAGCCGTGTTTATCTTTAATATTCTGGATCGAGGCCAAAATATGTGCCGGAGTCTCGGAAGAAACGGAATTCTCTCTCCTGGAAGGATTCTTGCGCATGGATACGCCTCACGTGGCCACATCCGATGGGTACGGGGCACCAACCTATACTGTAGAGCAGTACACAGAATTGGTCACGCCCTTGATTCAGGAGCCACATGCCTATCCCATGCATGTATAAATCCCCCTCACTCTATTAACCCCTGCCACCTCTGCCTGGAGGCTGTTCCGCTTATCAACCTTTTTTTCCGTAAAGTAAAACTTCCTTACATTCCATACTTTTAGTACAGCGATACGGCATTATATATATATATAGTACAATGAGCGTATTAGAGCTCGTTGTACAGAGGATCAGCTTTCAAGGTGACTCGCGAGGCTTGTGTTTCGGCCAAACGTGTCCATTTTTCATAACATCGAAGACCAAATTGATGGGTAAATTATAAATGGAACAGGAAATTAAAACATCATCTAACCAATAAGAAATAAGAGGGGAACCCACACCATCTCCGATTGGCTGCCTCCAGTAGAACATCTACAAGCCGAACCTCCGGGCGAGTTTGTGAGACATAGAATTTGCCAGCAGCTCGGCCCCATTTGGCCCTTCTAGTTCACGGTTTTTCCCATGCATGTTTAAATCCCCTCGCTGTATTAGCCTCTACCATTCCTGCTGGGAGGCTGTTCCACTTATCCACCGCCCTGTCATTAAAGTAAAGGAAATCCAAGCGATGAACGATATCCTTAATCTCAAAGACGGAGCGGATGGGTTCTGCGTGCGACGGGAAGTGCGTTTATTTGCATATCGGAGTTCTGAATTAGAACACTAATCAGCCAATGGGAGTTAAGCAGAGAATTTTCCCTTCTCATTGATTTAACGCAACGGAGCCAGCCGGCTTAATCCGCCTCCCAGCACATGCTCCGGCTCCTTTAATCTTCTCTCCCAGATGTTTACATGAATGCGGCCCAATTTGTATACGGCAAAACGCATCTATGTATATATATATACGGTATATAGCGGGCCGGAACGAGCTGCCCGTGGCCCCCCCAATGATTCACATCAGCTTTGTGAAGGCAATGAAGCCCCCTGCTTGCCCCGCCGGTCCAGCGGTGATGGGGTTAATGTTAGGAGCGGGTATAAGGCTGCCTCTGTTACGTCTCGCGCTGTTCTGTCTGCGAGCCGTTAATGAGTTCTGCAGATGCCGGGCGAAGAATTAACTCAAACCTCGGCCTCTCGTCTGCACTCGCCCCGGACCCCAGGCCCAAAAACTCAATTTCACTCAAATAAGTATTTTTTCTGTTTGATTTGGCCGCTGCACACTTTAAGTAATAAAACCATCCCATACGTCTTTAAATTCCTTCACCGTATCAGCCTCTACCACTTCTGCTGGGAGGCTGTTCAACGTATCTACCACCCTCTCAGTAAAGTAAAATTTCCTTCCGTTCCATCTCAGTCTCTGATCCTCTAGCGTTAGATTCCGGTCTCTTGTTGTAACTTCTCTCCTTTTACTTTGTAAAATCCCTTGACGTATTTAAATGTTTCTCTCTCTTTATCTCTCTTTTTTCTCTCTCCTTTATCTCTGTTTTTCCTCTCTCACTTTCTATCTTTTTTCTCTCTCTTTGTCTCCGTGTCTTTTTTCTCTCTGTCTCTCTTTATCTCTCTCTCTCTCTCTCTTTTTATCGCTCTGTTTTTTTTTCTCTCTATCTCTTCTGTCTCTCTTTATCTCTCTCTCTTTTTTCTCTCCATCTCCCTTTATCTCTCTCTTTCTCCTCGCCTATATTTTATGTATAGATCTGTAACATACAGGATTTGGGATAAAGGATTAGTCCGCTCCCCGGCGGATCCACCTTTCCCACCATCGCTGAAATACATTAATTGCACATTTCGTTAACTCTTGAATGCCAGGGGCTGTGTTGGGTTTGATGCCCCTGTTGGGGTTTGATGCCCCTGTTGGGGGTTGATGCCCCTGTTGGGTAAAAGGGACGGCTGCCGCCGATTATATCGGAAGAGGTGTCTTTTGATGAAGCTGTCGTGGGGTCGCAGCGTTTAGTAACAAGTCCGTGAGGAGGCATTTAACGAGACAGGGAACACGGGGGGGGGGTTATTTTTTTTAAGGGTACTTTAAACGTCCCCAGGTGATTCTGCTCCAATCTGATTGGTGGAGAAAGAGCCGGGCAGCGATGTTTCTTCCAACACGCCCAATCGTGGCTCAGGAATCCGCCGGTCTGCCCTGAGAACAAAAGAATTCTAGAATCCGGATCCAGCAGCCTTCGCTGAAACTGCAAATCCTCAAATGTGGCACCGTGCGGTTGGCGCGTGTCTGTACCCTCCATTCCGCGACCCAGATGCCTGTAAATACTACCTAATTCAATCAGATCTAAGAGGGTGCCCTATATAATGAGAATATCCGCGCCATCGACAATCCCCACATGCCAGGTTCCTTAAGGGGGTAGTTATGGGACCACATGTGTGCACCTGAGCCCTGGCAGGTGGGAGGAAAAGGTGCGGCCCCCTGCACATCCGGGGGCCGGTGCCAGCCGACAGAGATCGGTAGCCTCCGGCACCCCGGATGCCGTGGACTACTTCTGCCATTGTGCCAAACGCCTGCTGGCGCTCATTACTGATCAGAGAAAGCTAGCAGAAGCCCGGTTGCTAGGGATGTGCCTTCTTTGTCTCCTCGCTCCAAAGGCTGACTGTGCATGATGGGACTTGCAGTCCTAGGGGACAATTAAGTGCTTGCGCGTCTCCTGTGGGAAGGCGGCCCGCTCCAAAAGCTGGCTGTACATGATGAGAGTTGTAGTCCACAGCGGCTGGTAGTGCCAGGGGTTAACTATCTCAAGCTCCAAAGACAAAAAAAAACCCCCATTGAGAATGCTGGCTGTGAATGATGAGACCTGAAGTCCTCAGCTGGGCTGCCAGATGCTAGCAGGACCTGTGGCCAAGGGGTGGCTTTCTTTTTACCCCATGCCAGGGCCAAGGAGTGGCACCCCAGACCATAAACCTGCTCTCCACACCTCCAGCATCCTTTCAGCTCCCAGCTCTCCTCCCTCCCTCCTCCTCTCCTCCTTCCTCCTACCCCCTCTCCTGGCTTCCCTCCTCCCTCCCTCCCTCTCTCTCATTCCTAGTTTTGCTCTCCCCCTCCCTGCTGGTACATCAGAAGTTTGCTGCTCGCACTGTTAGGACTCAGCTGAGCAGAGGAGTGGAGGCTTCTTCCCTTTAAAGAGACTCAACTCAGAGAGACCCCCATCTCACCCCCACAGGAGGAGGACACAGAATTGGAGTGTGGGGGGGGATCATCCTGGCACCAGCTGCTCCTCCTCACCTGGATAAGAGGAGAGCCTTTGAGACCCCAAATTAAGAGGGAGGCAGATGATGGAGGCATCAGGCTAGGATTGTGCATCAGAGCCAGCCCACAAAACCACACCTGATACCCCTGGAGCCACTGGATTTATAAGCTCTGGATCTTTTGGGAAATTATTTCACCCCATCACCAGTCCTTTCATTGTTACTCTCTGGGGTTCATGCAAACTGGGGGGTGAGCTATGCTTTTGGGAAGCCAGGAATCCGTTAAATCGAGGTAAGGGGCATCTGGGCACATCTGTGGGGGGCATTAAAGGGAGAGCATCCTATATGTAGGGCAGGAGTGACATGTGTGTGTGTGGGGGGGTTGGTGTGACCTCACAAGTGGAAAAGGGTTGGTGTGTGTGTGTGTGGGGGGGAGTAAGGGTCACCCAATATATTTTGGTCATTTTGGTAATTGTGGTGACTACCAAGAATGCCTAAAAATGTTGCCAAAAAGATCAAAGCCGAGCCACATTTTCCTGTTTTTTTTAGTAAAAAATCAAAATAAAAAACAGCTGCCAGATGGAGAGGAAAGAATTAAAAAAAATATTTTCTTACCTCTGTGGCACTTAAAGAGTTAAACTTTTTCTTCTTATTTGGAATATAACCTAACCCAGCACCAGGGGCTTTAGTGGGGTGTCTTAAACATCCCCCCCCCCCGAAAAAAACCCACCTTTAAAAAATAATATTATTTTAAAATATGAATTATTTTATTTATTAACAGTATAATATAAAAATATATATGTTGTTTTTTTTTCTTTCTTAAGATTTTCTCTCTCCACCCAGCAGGGACTTGGAAGGGGTAAGGGGTTCTATAAGGGATTCCACTCAACTTATTTTAACCGCTCACAAATGGTATTCTTTGCGAGAAACATAAGGAAACAATTTCCTCCTCTCCGAGCTTTCAGGATTTTTTTTTTATTTTTTTATTTTTTTTTTCTTCTTACTTTTCTCCAAAAAAAAAAAAAAAAGATTCCGCTTCAACACTCGGGCAAAAAGAATCTTTTTTTTTTTTTTTTTTTTTTTTTTTACCCTTAAAGAAAGTGTCAGGGGTGAAAGCAAAAAAAAACCCCCAAAAGGTGCGTAATGTATATATACTGTATGTAAACTGTATATATTGTGTGCATAGTCTGTAAATCCTGTTCTTCTACACAAAATATCTCCGCTATAGGGTCATTATATAACTGCACCATGCATGGGGGGGCAGGAGAGGGTAACATACTCATTACTTATTATCTAATTAGCCCCCGTGGGGGCGGCTAATACCATTCTTTATATATTTTTGTGGATATTAAGAATATATTTTTAATTATTATTTCTTTTTTAATTTTTTTTTACAAAAAATCTGATATTATTACCCCGCGTGCATGCGGACGTTATAATGGGCACCGGGGATATCGTATTATCCATCACGGATCGCTGGCTACTTTTTTGGGGGGGTTAACCCTTTAGCTGCCTTGGAGAAGAACTGCTAAGTGGTCCATCACCCAAGCCCCCCTTCCCCTCCCCCACGCCACCTTAAATCTGCCCCTGTGGAACCGTGGAGCCCCCCACAAAACGCCAACGATCGAATATTAGGGAGTGCCGGCTGGTAGACAAAAGAATCGGCTTTACTTTTTCCCCGGCGAGGGAGCGCAGGCTGCTAATTTATGTTTTTCTTTTCTCGTTAGGCCGGCTTAGCGTTATGTTGCTCGTTAATTATGTGCTTGTAATTTACTGTGGGGAGGAATAATGGAAAGCTACATACATGTAAAAGTGTGAATGTGTCATGCCGTGTTGTAAGGCAGGAGCGGAACGATCATGCTTATCTTTGGAATCACCCACCATGGCACCCTTTGCTCACCTTGCCCGTCTTAACTTATATTTTTTTCCTGATTTCGATGCTTTGGTGAGTCTTCCATTCCGAGTCTTTCCTCCTTTCTTCTCTCTTCTGTTCTCATTATTCTTTTCTTTTACTTCCTCTACCCCCCCTTTTCGGTTCTTCTTCTAGCTATTCTACTTCTCCGATCTGTCTAGGACCATTCCCCAGCATTCTCTGTCTAAATAGTTATTTATTTCATTATTGCCTCATCTCTTCCTAGGATCTCCCTCTCCGCGAGTCTTCTTTATTTCCTAAAAGCCCCAGCTCTCCGTGTTCCACCTGCTTTTCAGGTCCCTACTTTGGGACACCTTGTAGGGTGCTCCTCCTGCACCCCATAATCACACCATCTCCTCTTTTTTTTTTGTTGTTCACCTTCTCAGGTGCCGTGTGCTATCATGACTGATGGCGAGAGAAGAGAGACCTTCCAGCCGCTGGATGGAGATGACATCCGGGTCCCCATACCACCCATGCCACAGGCTGGGGATCCCGGTGAGGAGGAAGATGGTGGAAGCGCAGAAAAATCAGCTGTGGGAAGTTTGGGCTCTGGAGGTTCTTCTGGCAGAGGTCGAGGCCAAGGGCTGGGCTCGGAAGAAGGAGAACAGGTCCCCTATCCAGCACTGGCTCCCACCGTGTTCTTCTGTCTCAAGCAGACCACTCGTCCCCGTAGCTGGTGTCTCAAACTGGTTTGTAACCCATATCCTTTCCATTATTGGTGGATACCAAGACGTCACTTCCAAGGTCCTCTCTCCTCTCATGCAGGGAAGAGGACCTGGAGAGGTTGGATGATGTTCTCTTGAGTTGCTTGAAGTTGGTGGGCTTCCTTGAACAAGTTTTTTGGTTTTTTTTGTGGATATTATGTGTTGTAGTTGAGTGGACGTGGAACCGTCTTTGAGTTGTGGCCTTGGCGCGGGTTGTGTTATCGCTTAGAGTTGTGTAGACGCAGATCATTGAGCCCAAAAGATACCGGACGGGTCTGTTGAGGTGGCTGCTGGTTTTGTCCACTGGTTTTGTCCACAGTATTTTGTACACATTTGAGGTTTGGTTGCTAGAAAAATGTATAGTTCTGATCCTTTTTAAAACTAAATTATCCACGAAGGATATAAAATATTGAGAAAAAATATATATATTTTTAACCTAAATTGTGATAATTGTTCCATTTTCTTTTGCCTTGTATAATGTTTCTGGTTTTTTGGCTTATGGCCCTGGCTGAAGTTCCCATGATGTGTATCGGTTACCTTACCATAGTTTCTTGGTGTGCGTCATCCGGTACGATTTAACCCCCCAAGCGCCAGGGGCCTGTACCACGCATTCTCTTGCAATGGAATATTTAACACCCTGGCGTTGAAGAGGTTAATGGGGTAAACCAGAACTCCCCTTTAACCTGGGGACACATACATTATGCATGCCGTTTGCCTGTATTAGCACCGTTTTTCACTCACGCAAACAATTTTCAGACGCTTTAGTCCTTTTAAAGAAAATAGCTCATCCCTGTAGCGCAGAAAGGAAAATTGCCTTTCCCCCCCCTGCCTGTTTCTACGCGTTAACCCATTAGATGCCAGACAGAATAAAGAATAATGATTTGATTGTCCGTCGAGTCCGCAAAAGGTTAAAAAAAAAAAAAAAAAAAACGTGTAAAATTATGAGTAAGTCTGCCTTTCATAGACGTGTTTTGATGTTTTTTCGGAAATATTTAGGTTTTTGGCTTTGTTTTTACGAAATAAATAAAAATAATAGAAATAGAAGGTCGTACAGTTGTTTTTTTGCCAAAAAAAGTACCCCCTTCTCTGCAAAAAGTAGCAAAATACTTTTTATCTCATTACATTTATTTATTGTTTCCTTTCTCACGTGTTTAACTCATTCACTGCCTGGCTGTTCCATCTACGTTTTGTTGGCATTTAAACATTCATGGGTTAATTGCTGGTTACATAAGGAAAATGATGACTTGCTGGCGTTGTACACGCGCAATTTAATCTGCTTTTTTCTCCCTACGTTTTTTTTTTTCTTTTTCTTTTATTAAATATGGATGCAGAAAGATGGCGCTTTTGAAAAAAATGATACAAAAAAATCATTTGGAATGCGTGATCTTATTTAACCCCTTACACTCTGTTATTTCATGGACCACTGTGTACGAATTCTGAGTTATTGTATGATTTGGTTTTTTTTTAAGTTTTTTTTCCTAATTATTATTATTATTATATTATGATTAGATTGTTTGCTTATATTATTCATCAAATAATAATATATATATTACAGATTTAAAGCATTAGCACGGATAATAATTCCCAAAATCATAACGAGGTCATAAAAGAGCGAATCTACCTTTCTCTTGTTACGGTGATGGCTGATTTAGGAGGGTTGGGGGAAAAGGTCCTTATAATTACATTCCTAATTATGCCACTTTTTCATCTTGACAAAAAGCAGGATCCGCGCAGTACCATCTACAGGATATTATTATATATTATGGCTAGATTTCCTCCCCATGTATGGCCTTGGGAGGGCAGAAGGCCCTGTGCTAACCAAGCTGCCTTGAAGGGGTTAACAGAAGTGGCGCTACAGCTAAAGTGAGCGACGTTCAGTAGTAAGGTTGGCTTGGAATAATGGGAATTGCAGTCCTCAGCAGTAGAAGTTCCTGCGTTGCCATATTATAGACTACAGATCCTATGGTGCTCATCAAGCACACAATTCGGATAAGAGATATGGAGGCAGTGGCAGTGCAGGCTGAGATTCATGAGAGTTGTGGTCTGCACCTGCAGGAGTCATTTCTTAAGTGATCTCACGTGGTGATAAAGGAGACTAATGGATCTTTGGGTTTGCAGAGTTTGGCTATAAGGAGAGCTGAGTTGGATGGGAGTTGTAGTCCGGATTAGCTGGAGTGCCGGGGGTTGGCGGTTTTAGCCGCGGACTGGGTTTAGTGGATGGAGCACACGGGGATTGTATATAACTGGTGTCTGGTGGATAGTTTGTTATACACACGGATAGATCGTCTGCTTGTCTGTTTTCATGAAACCCAGGAAGCGCTGCCTGTGATTGATAGGCTCTTCGGAGTCAGGCATCGCATGCAAAGATCCCACTGTCTTTCTGGAGCACGTGAGATCCTGTTTCCCCATCCTGTTCTCGCTACGTGTGAACCCAAGGTGTGAATCTCAGCCCGAGCCATGCCGGGAAGCGCGGGGGGGGGGTAGATTCTCACTAAGTCCAATTGTAGGTGGCAGTGACGTGGCACACAGATAGCTGCGTACGTGCCACACGCTTCCCCATACTCAGCCATGCAACATGCAATTGTTTCATTCTTCCCATAGCTAATTTATAAATATACTGCCAATAGCTTGTGATTCTCAGAGATAAGATTTTTTTTACGTTGTGAGAGGGTAGTAGATAGGGTGAACAACCACCCAGCAGAAGTGGTAGAGGGTAATTCAGTGAGGGGATTTAAACATGCATGGGATAGACATACGGCTCCTGAATCTAAGACGAGACCAACGACAGCCGGGCCTGTCAACCCATGGAGATCAGATCACTGGTGTTTGCCCATTTCGTTACATAATGATAAATGAAATGCAGGGTGTGTTATACCGGGGCCTTTTTTTAATGAATATGTTTGCTAAGCAGGGGACACATTTTATTGTTGCACCGGCTAATGCAGATCAGTGCATTTTTGTTTCTGCTCAGGAAGTAGTGGCTGTGCAGCATGAAACCTCTTCCCCCAGGCAGCCAGAAAATAAAAGTGTCGATTTTCAGTAAGAACTCTTTAAAAAAAAAAGACAATTCATAGAAGGCAAAGAAAAGCATTCTTCCTCCCCGCCTTCCGATGCCACACATTGTGTTTGACAGAATGAAAAGGGATTTGGTGTCACCTGCTAGTGACTGTGGCGGCATACTCAGCTGGCATTTGGTAGAGAAGAGGACTCGTAAAACGTAGCCTCTGTAAGAGAGGAAATATCCGATTTCAAAGTAGGAAGACAGAGGCAGCTGCGCGGACGGGACGGGCACGCGTTAGTCTGAGAGGGGGCCGCGCTTTGGACAGCAAGATGCAGATAAAGAAAAAACCCTGTCTCCAAGGGGACTTTGTCCTGATGGTCATATTCAAAACAGTATATTTCTCTATATTATATATTGACTTGTGGACTCACCTGTATTCAAGCAGGGATATCAGTTGGGAACTTTCTAAATGAGCTAACCCTTTAATGGCTTAGAGTGTGTGACCCAAATGGCTCTAATACTGGTTTCATGGAGACCTTGACTTGTCGTTATTTAAAGATACACTTAATTCAGTCACCCGCATTCAAGCAGGGATATCAACCATAACATACTGGGAGCAAAAGCACCAATTGGGAGTTTTATATATGATCATGGGGGGGGGGAGTTAGTTCCAGATGGTGTGACCCTGAGAATCTGCCCTTTCACCCTGAGATTGAGGCAAAACTCCTGAGCCCTAACCAGCTACCCCATGACGGGTTTAATTGGGACTGTCCCGTCTACCCAGGAGATCTCTCTGCCGAGGGGGACTCTTTTAGAAGTGGATCCGTTTGCCGTCTATCAAAGCGAGCCCAGCTTTAATCAGCATCTGGTTCGTGTTAATGCCGGAATACGGACGTCTTTATCTTTCACTCCATGAACGGTGCGGTGTGTTTTCTTTTTATCGGGATTCCCTTTTAATTCAAACCTCCTTATCAGTGTGAGCGTGAATGAGCGTGCGACCGACAACCGTCACATGCGACCATCACGTGTGACCATAACGTGCGGCCATCACGTGCGACCATCACGTGCGACCATCACGTGCGACCATAACGTGCGGCCATCACGTGCGACCATAACGTGCGGCCATCACGTGCGACCATAACGTGCGGCCATCACGTGCGACCATAACGTGCGGCCATCACGTGCGGCCATCACGTGTGACCATAACGTGCGACCATAACGTGCGGCCATCACGTGCGGCCATCACGTGTGACCATAACGTGCGACCATAACGTGCGGCCATCACGTGCGATGTCTGCTGGTGGAGGGCAACCTGCTGATTTGCACCACGCAGTTGACAAACATAGCCATGGCTGGCGTATTTATTTTAGGCCCTAACCTGGGCCTAACCCAGGGCAGCACCACTAGCACCCCTCCTGCGCCGCTCCTCTGGGTCCTCATGTCGCCACGGAGAATCTCCTGGGTTGATGAGACACGCCCCATTCCCCACCCACTGCCTTTATTATTTTTCCTGGGCCGCCCACCGATGTCAGTAGACCCACCCACATCCTGAAAACAAAGGACTCCGAGTAGCCGGAGCCAGGGATAACCACCAGCCACGCCCCTCCGCGCAGACGTCCTTACCGCTGGCCATCAGATATGATGTCATATCGTGGGGCGCCACATGAGCAGCGCCTGTAGAATGGAAACCATGGAGACTGTGCTGACTTGCCACGGTGCTCCGTAGTGTTAATGGGCCGGCTGGGCCGATTGGCGATCTCTCTTTTAGTCGCCCCCAGTGGTGCCATACTGTACTCCCTCCTGACTCTTATATTATTATTTATCCATACTTAAATTAAACATTCCTCAAAGTAACACTTTTGGGTTTATAAAGCCGTTTCCTGCTGTTTCTATACACATTATCGGGGCTTTTAGGGCAGTAGAACCCTGCGATACCCTCATACCCAGCAAACATTCTCACCTCCTAGAAAAGAGGGGCAACAGGGGAGGAAAAAGGGGTATCAGAGGAAGAAAAAGGGGTAACAGAGGAGGAAAAGGGGGCACAGGAATTTGCGATACAAAGAGGGACTGGCCAAAGTAAACAGAGACACTTGGGAGGCACGCAGCGGGTTATCATTCAGTGAGGAGATGCCGAGCCGCGCTCCCGTGCTGTCTCTCACATACGCCGTGATCTGTCCCTCAGCTTTGAAACGCTCTGATAGTTTGCGCTCGGCGCGGCTCTCGCTGACAGTGCCCCCGGGGGCCGAGCGATTGGGGTGATTTATCGATGCAGATAAAAGCCCTTTAAACAACTTGCAACAGGCGTTTAAACTTTATATCGGGTGATGAATGTTTGTGTCTCAACAAACACCGCATCGGGACTGTCGCTGGCCTCCGAGACTGATGGGCATCACTGACTTAACTGCGCGTCACATCGAAACATGACAAATGCAGATGGTGATCCTCAATGTACCCCTGGTCTGGCTGGGGGGGGTTTACACCTCGGGGCAGTTGATATTCAATAAAAAAGTTTGTAAATATATATATATGTATATTATTATTTCTGCTGTAAGAAGGGCTGAGCCGACCCTGTATAATGCATAGTTCAGCTGGCATGGAGACCTTTAAGTCCTACTTCTAGAAAAAGATCACCCTTTATAAAGTCGGTTGAAACCATGACTCCCCTGCAAACAGTTTAGTGGATAAACCCCTGTATATCCACCTCTCATTTTCTATTTTTTTATATGAATATCACTCTCTTGGACTTTGTGGTGGGGATGGTAGATAAGTGGAACAGCCTCCCAGCAGAGGTGGTAGAGGGTGATACAGTGAGGGGATTTAAACATGCATGGGATAGACATACGGCTCCTGAATCTAAGACGAGACCAACGGGCCAACTAGACGGGGGCCGAATGGGGCCGATCTGCCGGCAGATTCAATATTTCTGTTCTTATTGCTTCATTTATCTATATAGTGCCTGGCAGCAGGAGTGAGGCTGGGAAAAGTGAGGCAAGGGTAGGGGAGAAGAGCGAAGTTAATAAGTTGTTTGATCGGCTTCCCTGAAGAAGTGGGTCTTAAGGGACCGGAGACAATGAGAGGATCGTATACGTCGGGGCTCGGACATTCTAGAGGAGAGGGGCAGCTGTGAGATGTCTTGTATACGAGCATAAGAGAGCAGAGGACAACCGGAGAGCTGCAGCTTCACTGCTTAACACAGTACGACTGCCGAGAGATTTATTAAAGTGACCTAAAAAAAAAGTAAGCGTTGCTGATTCATCCACATGGGGAGTTTTATCATAAAAAAAAAAACTGCGTCAGAAACCTCAAATTTTATGAAAACCGGCGCCCGTGCGAATAAAAAATAAATAAATCCGTACATTACTTCTACGCGGAGCGGTTCCAAGCGCGCTCTACTGTTAGGATTCACCAGGAAAGAATATTATATCATATTAACTACGGTGAAACATTACTGTTACATCGTATCATCCTCATTTGTCTTCCCACTCGTAAACGGCGTTAAATTTTATGTAAATCTGGAAATATGAATTGTCCTTTATTGCGGATTTTAATATGCGGCCAATCGGCAGCGAGGGGTAGAGGATTAACGCCTCCTTTTACTGCGGGGAGTATATTTAGCGTTATTTAGACAGACGGCACTCAAATATTTTCCAGCTGTAGCTAAGGTGTCTCTGTCGTAACAGACCTTGTAACGGAGGGGGGGGTGTTTTTTCCCTTTAAATGTCCTTTTTTCCTCCCCGGATGCCCCTCTTTTCTAGGAGGTCAGAATGTTTGCTGGGTATGAGGGGATCGCAGGGTTCTACGGCCCTAAAACCCCCGATAATGTGTATAGAAACAGCAGGGAACGGCTTTATAAATTAAACAGGGTAAATAAACCCCATTATTCTTCTTCTAAATGCCCCCCTCAGTTACACAAATACCCCGCAATAGAGCACAAAGTAGGGCATTTGCTGGATCGGAGGTCCTCGTATTCCTTTGGGGGGGGTCCTCTAACATTTCGGTTAAGTTTTATAAGAAACAGTGAAAATTACCTCTTCTTTGACCGCTCGTGCCGGCCCCTGATTATATATTTCTAGAGCGAGCGTGAAAATGAAACCATTGGCGTCGCCGCGGCGTTCCGTTCCGAAGCCTGTTATAATTCCCAAAATAGCTTTCGGCGAGCAGCGGGCTTTATTGTGAAGGGGCACGGCCCCCGTGGTCAGGAGTGTTTCACGTACCTGAGGTTATAGATTAACAATGAAAGAAAAGAAAAAAACAGGCAGGCGTTAAACGTCTGAAGGGCTATTTCACGAAAGTACGTGCTTCGCGGCCGCGGCAGGTGCGCTCTCTCCGAAACGTCGCGCTTTACACCTGTGTGGAATCGTCCGTCGGTCCGGCAGCTGGGACTGCTACTTTTCTTGCTGACGGATATATATATATATATATGGAAAAATAGTTTTTCGGGAAACTTTTTCTTTTTTTTTTTCACCCCCCCCCTCGCAAAAAGATTCCCCGTGTTGCCAGCGACGGGGCGAAAAAGGCGATCCGGCCCCTTTTATACACTTTTTTTTTTCCTGGTTACGGTTAACTGTATGCATTAACCCCTTTACTGCCAGGTCGGGGGGGGTAAGCGCCGTAAGAGTGCCAGAGTATGACATCATAACTGATTCCCTCCCGTGAGTTTATACTTCCTGCAGGGGGCAGCACTTTACACCTGCTGGTCAGACACATGTGATATATAAAGGTGTCCCGGAAAAATGGCTGATACGTTCGCCAACGCGAGAGCGCGCCTAGCAGGGGGCGCGCAGAGTTTAACCCTTTAACAATCGGTGGCGCTGCTGTGGAATGTTTAATTTAGCGGCTGCCTATTCCGCTTATTGATCCGCGGCGCCCCCCCCGTGTGATTAGGTATAGAAGTCACCGACGCCATTGAGCAAAGATTTATATTTTAACGCATGGATACAATGTATGTTTATGTGGATACAATGCAGCGTAGTTATTGTGGGCCCGACACATTTTTTTTGCCCAGCGGTTTTCACGGGTGCCCGCGCCGCGATCCCCAAGGTCAGCCAACGCGCATGCTCGTCTGCCACTGAACGAGTTAATCCAGACCTTCCCGGCTGTCACTAGCGGGTGTTCTTGGCAGGACGGGACGTTAAGTGCGGCGTTTGCGTATGACGGCCATCCAACATATTAAACAATGCCGCTGCCAGGATCCTTATTAAGAAAGTGATTGAGTGGCCCGGTTTCCTGCCAAGGGCCATAACTTTATTCACAAACCTACTTCTGGGGGCACATAGCTAATTAAAAGTCTTAGTTACCACCCAGTGGGGTATATTGGCAATGTCAAAGAGCTTATATGGTTTTTAGTCTATATGACATCATACTCGTGTATTCTCTGCCCGGGGTCTTCTTCTGATACCCCCATCGGCTCAGACCCCGGGGAGTCGGATCTTATGCTTTTCCTGTAAATCTCCAGATTTGATTGAATCTGGAACACCGGATGATCCATATGGCGATGGTTTCATATTTAAATGGATTCAGACTCCATTTCTCATTAGGTCTTGCGATGGATCTCCAATCTGCGAGCCATTTCCGGTATCATTATTATTAATTATTATTATTATTATTATTATTATTGGGCAAAGCTATTCAAATTTATCGCTTCTTTAAACAAAAAAAATTTGTCTCGGTACTCGGGAGAGTTTTTGAACTTTCCAAAACAACATTGATTTTCCGGGTTTGTTTTTATACGGACACTCTATTCCGGGGTTTGTAATGATTGCTTTAACGAGAGAGAAAGTTAATGCCAATTAGTAGCTCAGCCGGCGGAAAATCCCTCCGATTTCCCTGCAATAACGTCGCGGCTTAATGGAAAAACTCCCCTTGCTGTTATTTGGGTCCCTTCGGACGGCCCAGCTGTGGATCTTACACAATAAGGTGTTGTGTTTCTAAACCCATCGGGAACGCACCTTGATTGTTTGCAAGAAGCTGCATTCTTCTTACACAAGGTAAAAATACACTTCCAAACGAACACTCTAAACAAAAATGTTTCCTAATGAACATTCTAAGCAAACATTCTAAATACAAATCCTTTTCCAAATGAACATTCTAAACCACAACGCTCTAAATAAAAATTCATTTCCAAAATGAACTTTCTAAACCAAAACACTCTAAAAAAATACATTTACAAACATTCTAAGCAAAACATTCTAAATACAAATACTTTTCCAAATGAACACTCTAAACCAAAACACTCTAAATAAAAATTCATTTCCAAAATGAACATTCTAAACCAAAACACTCTAAATAAAAATACATTTCCCAATGAACATTCTAAACCAAAACACTCTAAATAAAAATACTTTTCCCAATGAACATTCTAAACCAAAAACACTCTAAATAAAAATACTTTTCCAAATGAACATTCTAAACCAAAACACTCTAAATAAAAATACTTTTCCAAATGAACATTCTAAACCAAAAACATATATTTTTACAAATATTCTAAGCAAAACATTCTAAACAAAAATGTTTCCAAATGAACATTCTAAACCAGAGCATTCTAAATAAAAAAGCATTTCCAAACATTCTAATCAAAGCATTCTAAACAAAACATTCTAACATTGCATTTGCTAGAGGAAATACAACTTTCTTCTGTAATCTGTATTAAAACCACATCACAGTTTAGAAAAGTGCGGTTGCTGCACAGATTTTTAATACAAAACCTAAAAAAATTGCGTGTTCTTGCCACTGATTGGCTGCTTGGCTGTCAGATGACATCAGATACTTGCTTTAGTTTTTTGGGCAGATTTACTGTCCCTTTAAAAGTGCCGTCACCCGCCACGCCAATAAACCTTAGCAGAAAGGTAATATTTTCTTTAATATTTTCAAACCTTTTTTTTTTAGCTTGTATGGCAACAACCTATCAGTGCTTGTCAGATGACAATTACGCGTTCCCGCACAAATCATGAACTTCAAAATATTTGGGCATTCAGAAGAGCTGGGAATGATGTTCTAAAAGCATTAAAATTCAAGAGTGTAGGTGGAACGGCAGCTTTAAATACATTCATCACATCACGGTACCAGAAACCAAGAAAAAAATGCCTTTTTTTATATACAGACTTCCTATTTGTGTCCCTATGAAACTTTTACCTTGAGAACTCTATTTTTTCCCCAAACAGAATGTAATGTTTAAATTGTGGCCCGCGCAGTTCACTTCCACCTCCAGCTGGAGTATGTATGTTTTAACATTAAATAATAAAAAAATATCCCATTTGCTGCTATTAATACATTTCCCCCGTAATCCCGGCTAAGCTCTGTTTTGATGAATGATGAGCGTATATTTTCGCTTGACTTTTTGCCCTTTCCTGTTCAAATCCAAGAAATCGCATTTTTTCCCCCTCCTTCCAATTAATTATACGACTGTAAAAAACACCGCGTATGCATGATGGACTTTTCACTAAACTCCTGTGTTTTTTTTATGTAAAATACCAAACCTTGGGAGTTTTTTTTAATTCATTTTATTTCATATTTTCCGTTAATATTTTTAGCCTCTCTTGCATGCAAATTGACCTATTTCATCACTTTTTTTTGGTGATATTTCTGTAAAATACCGGTAATTTTATACGTGTTCTGATAAGGATGTAGCAGCTGCTGTGCCTATGGGCATCTTCCAACCTTTTTTAAATTCATACCAGCCGACAGTCCTGGATTTTCCGCTACAGTTTCGACTGCCCATATAAGGCAGCACGTATTATGACATCATGCTGCCACCCAGATAATGTTGTTAAAATCCCCATGTGATGTCACACACTCTTTGCTGTTTTCTGCAAAGGGAAAAGATAAGTCGGTTGTCAGAATTGACCCTTGTGGGGATTCGGGTGCAAAGAGCTAAAAGCAGTGCAGTTGCCATAACAACACCATAACGCCTAATATAATAATGGCCTAATTTCTTTAGGATATTGGCCCGACTTCTGCTTTTTTTTTACCGTACCATGCGCAGAATAATCCCTTTTTAGTAAGATTTAGACGGATATTATGTTTATAGGCAATATCCAATCAGACTCTCCGGCTTGTTGTTAAATAAACCGCAAGAAAAAAAAAAAAAGAATGAAATATTAAATCATAATAAATAATAAATATGCCCCATTATCTCGTCTTCCTGGCTGAATACGTCAGTCCCAGCGTGACCTGATTCTGCGCCGTTCATTACGATAATTCAAGGGCATAATCAGGGAGAGGCAACTTCTGCCCTTCCAGCTGCCGGCACCGTGGCACTGAGCCAGTTTCTAAACTCCCATGACGCTTAGCCAGCCATCCAACTCCCATCATAGGCGTTTTGGCGTCCACAATGGCTATGCGGGCTTCTGCCGCTTCGTTTCGGTCTCATGTTCAGCTAGCCTCCTCTCTACAGTCCGCTATGGCTTTTTTTTATGAGGATAATAGGAGTTGCGGTTCTGCATCATCAGGCTTCCCCCCCCCACGGGATTTTCAAAGCAGCGGAAGGAGTTAACGGCTCTGGATAATAATCCTAAATTTGTAATTACTGAAGTGCTTGTTACTTTGTGTCTGGCGGGAGAGGTTCAGCTCAGGCTTAGTGCTGGGGGAAGCCGATTGGAAGCGCGATCTAGTTTCCTGTTCGTTTCGCTTTGGTGGAAGTTGCAGCGGTTTTTTTTGCGGGTGATGTTTTGGGGTTTTTCGTACCGGTAACTCTCAGTACCCCCCCCCATGATGTGACAATCAAGCAAAAAAGCCCTTGGTCTTCACTTATATTCAGTAGCCATATGCCTATCCCATGTATGTTTAAATCCCCTCACTGTATTACCCTCTACCACTTCCGCTGGGAGGCTGTTCCACTCATCTGCCACCCTCCCAGTAAAGTAAAACCGAGTGGGACCTGTTAGGCTATAGTAGAAATGGTTAAAACGTCAAGAATGGAACATATTTATTTCCTCTTTAGCAGAAGGAGATTTGAAATAAATATTCAGATGTTTGATTATTTGGTGTGAGAAGTGGGATAACTGATTTTTTTTTTTCCTCGAAGGCACGAGAACAATATTTTTTATTTTTTTGGATTCCCTGCATTTCTGTAAAATGTGTTTTTTTGGGGGGGGGGGTTCGGTAACGGAATGACATCACGGGCTTTTGAAGTGGCGCGCAGGGGTTGCCTCGCTCTTTTAATATGTATGAGCGCGTTTAATGAGTATTTTTATTAAAAGTGAATGCCTCTCCCCGCCGGATCGCGAGAAACGCTGGATATTGAGTTGTGAGTATTGACTCGTTACTAGGGAAACCTCTTAATGAATCTCTGGAGTTTCCCGGTACCTTGTCGGAGAATTGGAAAACCTAGCAGGAGCGAGCAAATACAAGTTCTTCTGCAATGGGGTTACCATGGCAACCGGCCGCTAATACCCCAACCGTCTCTCCCACGTACGATAAAATGAAGCTTCTCCTTATATATATATATATATTTTTTTATTGCGAAGGGATTTCTTTATCATATTTGTTTTATTTATCCCCCCCCCCTTCTTTTTCTTTTATTGCCTTTTCAGAACCGCAATAAAAGAAAGTGGGTCGGGGTTAAGGTGTGATTAACTCTTATGAGCCCGGAGCTGGGGGGGAGGTTAAAAATAATACCTATATCATCAGATTTTATATAATAAGTATGGATAAGGGTTCTGCTTTTAAACAACCCCCCCCCCCCGGGTTTAATAGTTTATCCCTTTTCAAATGGACTGAAAGGGTTAACTGACAAAGGAATAGCCATAACTTGGAATTTACAGAATGAAGTCACCTGTATTCAAGCAGGGATTCCAGCTGTGATATAGCAGGGAGAAACGGTGGAGCAGCCTCCCAGCAGAAGAGGTAGAGGGTAGACTAGATGGGCCGAATGGGGCCGATCTGTCGGCAGGCTCTATGTTTCTAAATACCGACAGGTTTGGATGTTTCATGCAACTTTTATAATTATTTGCAAAAATAACAACAATGTATCCGTTTTTTTTATCAAAAATTCTTTCGACTTTTTAACTTGCGATTTTATCCCATTTTTTCCCCAATTCACAGATTTTAGAGGAATTTTCCCCAAATATTCCCGCCGAGGCACCGTATTTTCTTTTGCTTGGCCCCAAAACGTCGGGGCTCGCAATGCGTTGTCTTTAATTGGTTGATTTGGTTATTTTGCACGTGAGTTATGTTGGGCACGGAGGTGACGAAGCCCATCCCCCACGCGGATCGCACAAAAGCACTTAGAGACGCAATTTCCATATCTCAGCAGGTCTGAAAAAAACTGCATTTCAGAAGAATGGCGCTGAGTACAGTGGAGCAGCAGGGGATTCTGGGTAATGACATACATTTGTTTCCGTCGCTCCTCGGTAAGCGCTGCCCCTTTAAATATATTTGTGTTCCGCTTATCGGGGTCTGACGGCGGCCGCTTGATTTTTTGGCGTTTCCAGTAGTTTGAAAATGATGTCATAGTAACGGGGGGGCCGCTGAACAACTTAGGAGGTGGGGTCTAGCAGGAGAAGACTCCACCGGGATAACTGGGAACGCTCTAGGTTTCCCTCGGGGTCTCCTGGTGAAGTTCTGCTTCTCCGGGTCACGGGAGCAACGTTTAGGCCGTAAACAGGAACCCCTTGATGTCAGCTGGTCACGCCCACTGATGTAGGCGGGACTTCCTGTCTGCGTCCTGCAAGGGGAGGGGGCTCCAGGTAGCCATAAAGTTCCCGAGTATGGTTTAGGCACGCCTAGAACCACAGAGCCCCGCCCCTGGCTACGGTACTCGAATCTGCGTTCTCTACTGACGTTACTTTTAATATGTTGCTTCTGGGGTGATGACCCCCCCAGTCCTAAGTGCATTTTTTGAGAATTTGGCTTTAATAATTGAAGCTCGAAGCCCATTTCTCGTGGGCGTTGATGGACGTCCAGCCATAAGTGCATTTTGTAAAAACTTGGCCTAAATAATTTAAGGCAAATCTGTCACTTTTTCCCCAAACTCTACAATTTTATGCACTAAATAAAGCCACAGAACGGTGTTTACAGAATAAGCCCTATATATATATGTATTAAGCACTTTGTGCGCCCATCGTAATCCCTGTCCTCAGGATCTGCATGATTATTCCTCCCCAATAAATTCCGGTTTAAGTTATTCCATGTGGTTGGTTCTAATAGGCTTTTGTAAGGGAAGTCGAAGAAGAGAGATAATATCAAAAACAGAATATTATTATACAAATGCCCATCCCCCCCCCCCCGGGTTTTAGATTGCAAGCTCTCATAAACCTACCATTCTTGGCAGGAGCTGCCATAAGGCCAAAGTTTAAGATCTTGGGCCCCTAGGCTCCTGTGGTATCTGTTTGTGTAATGTGTGTTTTTGGTTAATCCCCCATATTTAAATTAAACAGCAGGATATGTGAGCGCTTATTAAATAAAGAATCATAATAAATAATATAATTATATAAAATATATAATAATAATCATAATAATAATAATAATAATTATTATTATTATTCTGCTTTAAAAAAAAAAAAATTATAAAAGGTGAACTGCGCCATTTTTTTTTAGATTAGGTAGAAACATAGAACCTGCCAGCAGATCGGCCCCCATTCGGCCCCCGTCTAGTCTCCCCGTTTCTCCTGCTGTAAAGACTCAAACCTTAATCAGTCCTTGGTCTCGTCTTAGATTCAGGAGCCGTATGTCTATCCCATGCGTGTTTAATCCCCTCACTGTATTACCCTCTACCACCTCTGCTGGGAAGCTGTTCCACTTATCTACCACCCTCTCAGTAAAGTAAAGCGTATTGAAGTTAAAATTAATCACAAATTGAAAATAAATAGAGAAATGGCGCTGTATTTCCATGTCTCCCGTAAGGCGCGTCGCTCTTGCCGGCGATGAAACAGTTGCGTTGGACGATAGCGGAACCTTCAGCTCGGAATGGAAAGCTCTTGTCAAAATGAATCATTCTGCGGGTCTGGGACGCGGAGGAAATTCTCCTAAATCCAGGAAATCCCAGTGTTTTACTGCACACGGCTTTATGGTGTGGAATTAATTACCCCGCCAGATCTTTAGCAGGATACATGTGGCCGCTGCGGTCCCATAATTCTTTGTGAAGGCGCACATTGTCCACCGACCAACTCGTAAGAGGTCGCGGTGGGGGGGTTCTCTTTCGGTCTCCTGGTAGATCTCGAGATGCGGGGAGAGTGCAACCAATACCTGGGCGCTGCTCCTCCGGTTCTCCGGGTCAAGACCTGAATCCTCCGGGTCGCGGGAGCGGGGACCGCCCACCGACGTCAGCGGGACCGCCCACCAACATCGGCGGGACCACCCGCCGTCGTCAGCGTGCAGTCCTGGCCACGTCCCGCAAGGGAAGGCTCCGGGTACCCGGAGCCGAGAAGCTCCCAGGTATGGTGCAACCTTGTGCCGAGTCCACCATACCGAGCTTGCCTTTTCCCTCTCCTTCTGATGATGGATCTAGAAGGTTCCGTCATGGTGGAGAAGGAATAAGGACAACACCATACCTGTGCAATCTCTAACTGGTTCCACGCTGAGACGCCCGAAATATTAACCCTTAAATAGCCTATTACAAAGATCCTGTTTTAGTGATTCACTAATGGTGGCAACCAAATGGTTCTAATAAGGGTCCTTGTGACTGCTCAGGAGGGAAAGATATTTTAAATTAGGTCACCTGTATTCAAGCAGCTGTGATATAGCAGAGAGAAAAGGACCAATCGGGATGCTCAGATATCATCAAATCAGAGGAGAATATGAAGGAGTGGGATTCTCTGTTACTCGGATGTTAGGCGTTGCCGTCGGTGCCCTATTTATGATAAGACATTACTGGAATACTCGTTTTTTCGTTTAGGTGATAAGTCCCTTTCTCCCGTGCACATTGCCCACAGGCTTGATTGACACCCCGGCTGTCCAATAACACCTTGTCTGGATAATTCTATTGACTTCCTAGAAGATATTTGCGCTAAACCCTATTATGTGTCACAGACAGATGGCGGATTACCCACGTTCAGTGTCCATCTCTTCTAATTACTGCTGGGACCTGCCGGCCGTGGCTGACGTATATCTAGGACACAAGCAAAGCCCCTATATCGCTTTAAAGGGGAAGTACCACCGGGAAACATAGCCCCAGCGCTGTATACATTAATATACCCCCCTGGCGCTGTATACAGTAATATAACCCCCCCAGCGCTGTATACAGTAATATAACCTCCCAGCCCTGTATACAGTAATATAACCCCCCAGCGCTGCATACAGTAATATAACCCCCCAGCACTGTATACAGTAATATAACCCCCAGCGCTGTATACAGTAATATAACCCCCAGCGCTGTATACAGTAATATAACCCCCAGCGCTGTATACAGTAATATAACCCCCAGCACTGTATACAGTAATATAACCCCCAGCGCTGTATACAGTAATATAACCCCCAGCGCTGTATACAGTAATATAACCCCCCAGCACTGTATACAGTAATATAACCCCCCAGCACTGTATACAGTAATATAACCCCCAGCGCTGTATACAGTAATATAACCCTCAGCGCTGTATACAGTAATATAACCCTCAGCGCTGTATACAGTAATATAACCCCCAGCGCTGTATACAGTAATATAACCCCCAGCACTGTATACAGTAATATAACCCCCCCAGTGCTGTATACAGTAATATAACCCCCCCAGCGCTGTATACAGTAATATAACCCCCCAGCCCTGTATACAGTAATATAACCCCCCAGCGCTGTATACAGTAATATAACCCCCAGCACTGTATACAGTAATATAACCCCCAGCGCTGTATACAGTAATATAACCCCCCAGCGCTGTATACAGTAATATAACCCCCCAGCACTGTATACAGTAATATAACCCCCAGCGCTGTATACAGTAATATAACCCCCAGCGCTGTATACAGTAATATAACCCCAGCACTGTATACAGTAATATACCCCCCCAGCGCTGTATACAGTAATATAACCCCCCAGCACTGTATACAGTAATATAACCCCCAGCGCTGTATACAGTAATATAACCCCCAGCACTGTATACAGTAATATAACCCCCAGCACTGTATACAGTAATATAACCCCCAGCACTGTATACAGTAATATAACCCCCCCAGTGCTGTATACAGTAATATAACCCCCCCAGCGCTGTATACAGTAATATAACCCCCCAGCCCTGTATACAGTAATATAACCCCCCAGCGCTGTATACAGTAATATAACCCCCAGCACTGTATACAGTAATATAACCCCCAGCGCTGTATACAGTAATATAACCCCCCAGCGCTGTATACAGTAATATAACCCCCCAGCACTGTATACAGTAATATAACCCCCAGCGCTGTATACAGTAATATAACCCCCAGCGCTGTATACAGTAATATAACCCCAGCACTGTATACAGTAATATAACCCCCCAGCGCTGTATACAGTAATATAACCCCCAGCACTGTATACAGTAATATAACCCCCCAGCACTGTATACAGTAATATAACCCCCAGCACTGTATACAGTAACATTGGTCGGTGGCAAAAACTTTTATTTTATCTCATTTTGTTCCAATAAACTCCCTTTATCTGCAGATCTGGAGCCGCCGTTGCTGTCGGTCATGTGATATTTTGGGTGACTTTCCCGGCTCAAACACCGCACTGAGCTGATGCTTTACGGTGATGCTAATGAAGTCCGTTCCTCCATAGACTTTTATTAGCCCGAGTGTCCTGCTGCGTGATTAAACCTGAGCCGTTCTATTGCTCCCCACAGGCAGTATGATAAGGAGTCGGGGGGGGGGGGTTAGTAGATTGGGGATCAGATAACAGAGCGAAACTCCTTCAAACGGCTATATATATATTCTGGGAGGCTGATCCACTTATCTACCACCCTCTCAGTAAAGTAAAACTTCCTTACATTACATCTAAGCCTCTGACCCTTTAGTTTTATTTATTTTATTTATTTGGGGTGTCCGCGCAGACTCGTCTTCGCTCGCTTGCAGGAAATTTTTACAATGGTTCCTCCTGCAAAAGTCATCCTGAAAAAAAAAATACTAAATGCAAATTAAAGTCCTAAATGTATAAACAGAATATTCCTTGAAGAAGCCTTTGAATAAACAGTTTAACTTGTGTTGTCTCGATGAAATACACTCTTTGGTTTGATAAAGCACACAGACCACCATGAGTCAGACGGGGGGTGAAGTCTTCTGCTGTGGGTTTCTTAACGACAGTCTTATTGACCCATCAACAGGCTACCTATTGAGCAACAACTACAGCTGGCTTACCGGTGACCATCTAAGGAGATCCTGAAGGTCCCGTGTTATTCAGTCAACTATTGGACGGATTCATCTAACCAAAACATTCCATGATGAGTTCATGGATGATGTGAAGGAGCCGCTAGGCAGTGTAGATTAAGGTTCAAGACTTTGGGGGTTCTTATTAGAAATGCCCCTCTTTTTAACCCTTATTCCAACCCACAATGATTTAGGGATCACATGACGAGGAGACCACAGGGATTCCATCTATGGAGTCCATTTGGATCCCATTTAATAGCAGTCTCCTGCCCCACCTATAGGTGGCGCTACCATAAAGACACGTTTTGTATACCTGCCGGTGTTGGCGTACGTTACCGTAGAGCATCTTGTTTTTGGTTTAAATATCGCCCTTCCAAACAATATATCCTTTTCTAAGGGTTCTTCATTCTATCTTAATTCCCTTTTTTAACCCCTTTTTTGCCAGTTTCCCCAATTAGCGTGACGTTTCTCCATGAGAGTCCACGGTTGACATGGAGTGTCATCATGTATGTAGCAGAGAGACTTTCCAAAGTCTGGCATCTGAACAAAGATTCTTTAAGGTGTCGCGGTGTAACGGGTCCCCCGTGTACCCAACTCCTGGGATTAATACCATGGCTTAACCCTTTAGTGGACCGCAAGAAAGACTACAAAGTAGAGAAGGGACTATTTTTTCTTGTCCGGAATGTACCTTTGGGCACAAACGCTTCCTATTTCAACATCTCTTTCTTCACCTTACGTCTGCCACCACCAAAAATATATCAACCACCCCCAAAAAGCCATTTGAACCCCCTAAAAGTCCCTTTAAAGCCCTATTAATGCATTTTTTTCTGCTTGACCCAACGTTCCTCCGATATTCCAAGAAATGTTTGAGCAGGTCCGCATGTCGGGTTGTTCGTAGCCGGCCCGGACCCAGATGGAGATCCCGACTCTGATGGATTGATGTCCCCCGTTCAGAATATTCCCCCTTCTCTGATTCCGTTGACAGAATCCACATGGAAACTGGATACAGCATAAACAGCTCAGCCGCGGAAGGGCGAGCGCTCTGAATGTTTTCTGTTAGTGAGTTTACCCCTCGCGCTCTCTCGCGCTCCTTATACGGTCTCCTAATGTTTTGGCTGCACCTCTGTGCATTGAATTCGAGCTTGCGTGCCAGTGACAAAGCATGATTTCGTTAACCCCTGGCGCGCACGGACGCAATTTAAGCAAAGAGGTCGAGCGGCGGAAAAATGGGAACGGCCAACGACGGGCGGATTTAACATCGCGTGGATGCAGAACATCCGCGGATGCGAAAGTGGAGCAATCGCCATAGCAACCAATAGAATATTCCTGCTGAAAAGCTTCCTATTTGACTCTCATACTTATCCCGCTTTCCTCCCCTGGTTTCCATCGTACTGATGTACCCCTATTATTTATTTAGCACGTACATTTCGTTGAGGCGTCCCACCACATGTTTCCATTTGAAGATTAAAATGATGCCCCAATCCGCTCAGCGCACCGGAGGAATCTTAATGGGGATGCGCTTATTTATGGAATAAATAAGTTATTAGTATGATTAATGTTTAAATCCCCTAAATAGTACACGGCGCTTGAGATACCCAGCACATCAGACATTTATGCTGGAGGGATTGGGTTAATTTAATATATTTTTCGGTAAGGAAACAGAGCGAGCATGCAACCTGTTCAACGCCGGCTCCATAAAAAATTAATGCTTACTGCTAAAAGGCGCCCTAAAAATTGATAAATAGAGCGCTAGAAATGCACAAGCTGATTGCAGTTACACATTATGGCCACTGGGGGCATCTAATCTGATCACAGCAGTTCAATCCTGTCTGGATCCATTCTATGTTCCGCGTAAATCATAAAATTACAGATTTTTTGTTATAAATGTGTTTTTTTAATAACAATTTAATGTTTCATGTAGAACGCCCCTCTTTTAAAGGGAGTGGCTTTGTGTGGGAGGGTATATGGGCGGAGAATGTGGATAAGTGGGCAGGGTGAACGGCTCGATACCACTCCAATGCCCAGCAAAAGTACAAAATGACCCAGAGAATTAGGTTGTCCTTCTATTGGTTATTGTGAGACCAATCAGCCAATAGGAAGCTCCCAATGGAGCCTCAACCAGAATAAAAGGACCAGGTGGACCTCATTTTCCACCTAAATTTGCCTTCTAATGTAGAAGCTGGTCATTTTTTTGGCGCCCAGTAACATCCCGTCACCGGTAAACTGTCGTGCACTCGTTATTTTTATTTGTAATAAAATACAGTCTTTTAAGCCCCCCCCCCAACTGACATTTCCAGCAATTTCTCATCAGGAAATCAAATAAAGCAACCCCTGCGGCAACGAACAAGACAGGAAAGCGCGTGGGGACGTTTCAATAATTTTGCGTGGAATATAGAACGTCCGGTGTGGGGGCTGTCGGCATGCGCAATGGGGGGGGGTCGCATGAATTGAAATGAATAATCAGAAAGCCCTGGCTGTAGGGTGCCTTTTCATATCGCCGGGTTATCTTAATAAATGTGTCTGTCAACTCTATAATTCCATTAGGAACCAGGGAAGTTCTAATTTTATCTTTATCATGCATTCGTATAATGGATACAGAGGCGGCGCATGCATCACGGAAACGAATTAAAGTGACAACAGCAGGTAGAAAAAATATTAGCCCCCAAGAGCTTACGGTCTAAAAACATAAGTGTGCTGATGCGGAGTATAACGGTCTCCAAATGAGGCTCCAAAAAATGTATTTTTTACTCATTTTAGGCTTGCTTATATAAACATAAGTGTTACAGGTGTATGCAAATGAGGGAGCCCATGGGTAAGGGGTCAGAAAGTGCCCCTGTTAGCAGTCAACGGGTGGTGGGGCAAGATGACCCCAAATCTTGTTGCCCCGTTTTACATGGGGGGTCACAACTGCTTGGTGGTCTAATGAGAAGAACAGATACCATATTTACTCCTGAGGCATGGTATGTGGCCAGAGACACCTTTGAGTCAGGTGTAATTTTGGACACTGTATTCCTTGGGCATTTAGACAGATTCCCCCCCTCCCCCGCCTGCCATGACGTTCCAAGCCTTCACATTCCTGTTCAATCACACCCCTATCCCCGGTACTGTCCCTTTAAACACCAAACGGAACGGCTCTTGTGATGAGGACGCAGGAAACGTTCTGTTTTAGGTTCACGTTCAGGTAAATGTCATCCGAGCGTTTGATGTCATTTGTTTGTCCTCTGCTGACACATCAGCGAGAGCTCGGAGGATCTCATTTGTGTGATTTAATGCAGTGAATACAATGTAACTGTCGTGTTCTTTTCAGTGTCTCCGCTTCATCATCGTGCCCCAGTTAAAGGTCCTTTCTGCGGAATTGCGACACAACAGCAGGATGCGTATCAGAAAGTGCTAATGTATGCCGCTTGTGTCCTAGAAAGTGCGACGCCATTATGTACAACTGAAAAAAACAGCTAAATCCATACATTTCATTGGCTTTTGATCCCCTACGCGTTTCACCGCCTTCTAGCGCTGGACAGTCTCCTAACGCAGGCAAAACAATCTGCCGACATATATGAAAACGTATGGATTCCAAAGGAATTTTGGTGGAAAATAAGACGAGTTATTGAAGTATCCGTATATATATATATGTGTATATGGTTATTAGAACCCAGTCATTCTCAGTTTCTCAGAGCGGTAGATCAGTAGAACAGCTTCCCAGCAGAAGTGGTAGAGGCTAATATAGTGAGGGTATTAAACATGCATGGGATAGACATACGGCTCCTGAATCTTAGACGAGGAAAAAGTGGCTACTAGATGGGCCGAAAGGGGCCGATCTGCCGCCAAATCCAGTATTTCTATGTTTCACTACCTGATTACTGTTGGTGAGAAGCCACGCTCTTCAATAGTGGACTTTTTGTAGATCCGCTGGAGAGCATTTGTTGTGTGAGAAGGGTCGGGCGAGCGGTCCATAAACAGAACGGGGTCAGAAATACAGAAATTAGATTATTTTATGTGCTGTTTGCAGAATGATCTGATTAAAACCCAGGAGGGCGGTTGAGTTCAGCTCTGGGTCTTTGCCAAAGTGATTTCTTGCAGAACCAAGGAAGTCATTTTCACCAAGTAATCCGATTGACACGCGGAATACGCCGATGCTTCCAAACGAGGGGATCTGCCGCTAATATCCGGCTCTCGTTGTGGAGACGCTCTACATTTCCCAGGTAGAGAAAGTATGTACACAGGAGATAGTGCTGAACAGGTGTGATAGACATGAAACATGGCTGCTCCAGCGCGTTACAGGTGGCGTGAGATCGCAAGGCGCAGCCAATAAGAGGGAAACTTGCTTTAGATGACCAAATGGTGGAGGCCAGTTAAGATGGTGGTGATGGGACTGACCTGGGAGAGTTTATGGAGATGGGAACTGCTTGGGGAATATTTAGTTGTGCTTACAGGGGAGAGTAATCAAGTTGCACCTACTTTGTTGCGAATTTTAGCCACCTGTCCCCTGATCTCCATCAACCCCCAATCTTCATGGTTGAGGTTGACCCTGATCTCTGCTGTTGAAGCCAAGCTCTGATTTCTGACATTGAGGACAACCATGATCCTTGAGGTTGAAACTGACCCTGAAATGGGGGTCAACCCGTGATCTCTGCCATTGAGTGTGACTCCAGGTCTTTGGCGTTGAGGCTGACTCCGATTTGGGGCTAACCCTGTCTTCCATTGAAGCTGGACGTTATGGACGTTAACTCCTACTGGGATATCCGATTAGGTTTAAATGCCAAAGGGGGTAGAAAATTGGTCAGGAAAAACACTTATGTTGTGAGGATACAATATGAAAGCTGGTAAAGAATTTTGGGAATTGTGACCCAGCGAAGGGCCGTCTCTAAGTAAATCCCCCCACGTTTTATTCTTTAACACAAACGCTCCGGCCGTCTGCATGGTAAACGTAGGGGGGAAAAAAAGGCATTCAAAAATTAGTTGAATTGAGCCTGATTTTAATAAATTCCAAAGTCGTGAAACAATGGAATGTACAAAAAAATGTTACACAAAAGTGTATGCTTTGGAACACAAAATGGAAGAGAGGGATTTTATTTTAAACTCCGTGCCAGAGGAAACAGGGATCTGAAGCATGATATTTATCACCCGCCGACCGGGACCGCATTTACCGCTTCATTCATTTGGCCGATAAACTTGTCTGGGGGTGTCACGAGAGACATGTGGGTGCCAGCTACGTGATAGCCCCGTCTACTTTGCCCCGCTCAGACCTGGATCTGGCACACGGGGCAAATGCAACAGAGCCCCATAAAGCAGGTCAGGTGCCGCAGTGTGCATCCACCGGCCGGATATGCCAAGCCGCAAACCATGTGACCATAAAACCCGACATGTGGCGGCTGCCAGCCTTAAAGTGCCAGGACCTCCTCGTCATCCCCAGTTTGGCCCGTCACAACTTTATTCGTCTTTTTTTTTTGCTCCTGTCGGTCGGAAATAACCTTAATATTTTGGGTTTTGGGCACAAACCTCCGCCAGACAATGTCTCGTCTGGAAAACCCGCTCCGCTCCTCGCTTGTTAACCTTCGCGAATAACAAATGCGATGTTTGACCAGATTACTTTAATGTACTTTGCATTTCTAAGCAGCCCTTTTTCCTCCCCTAAGTACACTCGCGCGCTGAATCTCTGCGGAGGCACGTTCGCATTCTAAAAGGGCAAACATCTGTTGACTCCGAGCGGAGTGCGTTCGGAAAGCGGGTGGATGAGATTTGCGATTTCTTTGGAAGATCCAAATCAGTTCAAAGTAGACTCGAGTCAACAAGAATGGGCGCACGTGACACCGCTTCCCAGACCAGGCTCATAAAAATGTTTACGTTTGTCTCAGTTTCACTTTGCTCCGGTTAAAAATAAATGTTTGTATACGTTTAAGGGGAACTGTTGCCATGACAACTAAATTTGTTTCTTAAAAAATCCTATAACAGTTGCTTTTTTTTTGGTAGATATTTAGAGATTGGTGGCAGTCTGTGGCAGAGCCAGCATGAGCTAATCCATTTCCTGTCTTGACGTTCTCTCCCTTCTCCTCCCCCCACCCTTACAAAGGCTGCCTGAACCAATCAGCAACAATCAGCGACTTAACAATAAAGGAGAGGGAACCAACCGTACCTGGGAACTACCAGCCTTCCCCGTCGACGGGCAGGGCCGCTGTCATTGGTTGGGTGGGGCTGACATCATCAGTGGGCGGGGTCAGTAACATGGTGGGCGGGGCTTTATATTTATATGGGGCTGAGAAATGGCCATGGGCGGAGTCAGATGTATCTAAACGACACTCCTGATTTTGGGCCATGACCCAGAGAAGCAGCACTTCGCCCCGGAGTTCCTGAGTATGGAGATTACTTAGCAGGGGAGAAAAAATCATGCAGATTCTGAGAACAGGAAGATAAAATGGCCGCTTCCGTGGTATACATAAACGCCGTTGTGCAAATTGACTGCCAGATTATTTTGATTTTTTTTAACCCTTTCTTTGATGATTTACTTAACAAATAATTAGTGTTACCTAGTCAGAGTAGGAGATTCTGAACAAACATTCTGAATCCGTACAAGTTTGTGTCTCGTGGGAATCCTGAAATTCTGTGATTTGTTTTTTTGCTTCCAGTTCCCCTAAAATGTCTGAACTTTTGTGAAATGTATCAAAGCTGTTGGTATTACTTTTGAAAGTTGGATTAAAGTAGATATATATATATACCAGAACGGCAATTACAAAAAGATTCATGTGTTATGAGGTTTTACCGTCTGCCTGGGAGGAAGGAAACGGCATATGTGACTGTCCCTCGCATAGGAGTTAATGTCAAGTGTGGCGGCCATTTTAAGAGCGGTTTGGGGGGAAAAAAGGCATCAATTTCTTGCTAGCACAGGCCTGTCTCCGAGGATATCTGGAAGCTGTCAAGTTGCAGTTAGCCAGATGATTACAATTTGAGTAATCGAGATCTAAAAATATCATTTTATGGGAAATCTTCACTTGAAACGATGAGGCTGCATTGATGTTGGGTGAGGGACATACAACCGATATCGGAGGGCAAGTTCGGCCATCCAGGTGCTAAGAACCCCCAACTGGGCACCAGACCCCATCTCATAAATATCCATAACTCAAAGTGACGAAGTGTCCGTGTCATGTATATCGTTTTAAAGGTACCGACTATGCCGGTAGATCAACCCCGTTCGGCCACGTCTAACCCGAAATCTAAACTGATGTAAATATGGAGATGTTGGGTCTTGGAAATGTTGTGGAAACGTTGACTTTTCTCGAAAACAATTGAAACGACCCGTTAAGAAAATATGAACACACTGATTAATGTAAAGCTCTCGTAGATGACAGCCTCATTGGAGTTTTCTTTTCAAGGTTCTAGAATGTTTGGGACTAAATCAATAAATGAGGTTGTCCTCTGATCATTGAAGACCTTGGAGCCCTTGGAACGGCAGCCAAGATGTACGTTTAATTCTTATGAAGACTTTGTAGCATTAGCTGCTTCCTCTCAATACATCAACGTGTCTTTACAAACTAAAGACTGCATTCCAGGCAACAAGGAGCGATGGTTACTTCTAGAATCCCCACCAAGGCTCAGCGATGCCTCCTAATGAGCTAATGCCGCGTCCCTCTAAATTTATTTGATCTTCCAATAATCAACATAATCTTCAAACGAAGTGAGCCTTTTCCCTAGTGATTAGAACTCCCTTCCATTTTCAGAGCCCTCTAAATAATTGAACCTTCCTTTCCATTAATTGACTTTTTCTCGAAGGGTTGAGTAGATAGTTGAGTGAATCGAGACATTCTTGTAGTCCTTGAAGCCAGCTCTCATTTAGCGCCTGAAGCTCCCGCTCGGGGCAATTATCGGAGTCTTGGTGACTTGAGACGGCTCTAATTCTTGAGGCTTCAGCCTCCACAGTGGAGGTTTCCTTTAAATAATTGGAACTGCCTTACAATAAATCCCATTATTAGTGGGCATGCGCGGTCCTCTACACTTGAATTTTGCTTGGATATTCACACATATTTTTATATTTTCAAGAGAAACTGCTCAGTTAACGTCCAAAACGACTTCTTACACTTATATAGAGCTTATTCATCATGGGCTTTCTTTACACTTGAGCGTTTATATATGTTTCCTTGAGCTGTATGTGGGATCCGCCATCTGCTGCATCGCGTGTTTTACATTCCTGCCGCGGATATTTGGGATAATCGCTTTGTTGCACGGCTGTAAACAATCTTTAGCGCTGGAGATACACGCGCGGTCTGTGGTCTGTTAAAACTCACAGCACAGGAAGTCTGTTACAAACTTCCTGTTTGGGCTGACAGTAGGATTCCGACGCAGTCTGAGGGATCATGGGAACTGGAGGAAAATTTGCATGAAAAGTATTAACATTAATTTTTTTTAAAATAATTATAATAATTATAAATTAAAAATAAATAAATAATGATTAATAAATAATATTTTAAATGTAATTAAAAATATTAATAAATAATAATATTAATATATATAAAAATATTATTATTAATTAAATATTTATGATTTGTGATATAATTATTATTAATCTTATTATAATAATAATAATAATAATTATTATTATTATTAAGCACAAGCTCAATATATTCAATACTGGATTCCATTATGATGTCATCGATGTAACGGTTCACTTATTTAAAAAAAAGAAAAGGAAGGAAACGGTGCGTTTTACATGCTAATCATCTCCAACATCCACGACACGCTCTGCACTTGGGTGGCCCTTGTAAGCTTATGATCTTATCAGCGCATGTTTGCTTCCGATATCAGCCGAAATCTTTGATCACCTCCTCTGACTCCAAACTCACGGCTGTCTTGATAATTTCGGAGTGAGCTCCCTTCACAATCCTGGAACGGTTACCTGTCAGACTGAAGTTATACCGCAGAATGATGGCCCGAGGCTCTGTAGGAACCGGTATCTGAGATGTCTAATCCCTTTAACATCTGGTGATGCTTCTCGAACACGGTGGTGGCAGCTGAAAAAAAAAAAGTATAAAACTAAAGGTGCGGTGATCCCATCGAGATCCCGGAGAAGTAGACATTTTTTTTAAGCAGAAAAACAAGCTTTAAAGGGAAATTCCGATAAAAAAATTCTATGTTTTGGGGAACAGAGAGGAAGGACGCGAAACGCGTCAGTATAAATATTTCTAGGAAAATAGGTTTAGAGGCTTGGCTGCATTCCTAGTGATTTTTAGAGTTTGTGTAATTATACTATTGATATATTGGGGTTTAGGCCACATAGGCCTAGGGCGGCAAAAGAGGGAGTCTCAAGGGACATCACTGATCTCCCCAGCGCGCCCACTAACACTGCGGAGGACTGTGTCAGCACAGCACCCATAGGTCACTCCCATCACTCCTGTGTTCCAATGGCCCTTTATCACTCCCATCACTCCTGTGCTCCAATGGCCCTTTATCACTCCCATCACTCCTGGGTTCCAATGGCAGTTTGTGCTATTAACCGTGTAGTTGCCTGATTACCGCGCTCTGCATCAAAGCGGAATGAGTTGGATCACCCGCCGGCGTTGATAGTGTTAAATGAGATTTGATAAATAACATTCCACGCAAGACGCAGAAAGGGAAGCCTCTGGAAGCTCTCTGCGATTTGCCGTTGTAGAGATAATGAGGATCCGCGTGGTATTCCCGTGAATCTCTCGCGCTCCCTCCTCTTTGTACATAAGACTCTGACACATGTTAGAAGGATCTGTCACTTATCAGTCACGCGAGTGCAGGGTCATGAAAATAATGAGGAGAGCTGACGGGGATTTGGGAGCTGCAGCTTCCCCTACCCCCCCCCACACCGCCTTACGCTCCGAGCCGCCGCAAACTGCTTACTCAGGGAGAGAACCCTAACAACTGACAGGTAGTAGCCCGCGGCCAGTTAAAATTGTTTAAATCAGGGTACGGCCAAGAGGACAGAATGTCTGCTGAAATGGCTTTTACAGGGTCACGTCAGAAATCCTCCGGGGCAATCCCATTATCCTTCACTCCGAGAAAGTCTTCCTCCAGAAAATAAACAGAAAGATTTAAAGGCCGCGTCGCTGATGCCGTTTGCCTCTCCTGGCCCAATTTAAACTCAGAGCCGTATGTTTATCCCATGCACGTTTAAATTCCCTCACTGTGTTGGCCTCTACCACCTCTGCTGGGAGGCTGTTCCACTTATCTACCAGTGTAAAACTTCTTTCCGTTCCATCTAAACCTCCATTCCTCTCGTTTTAGATGATGGCCTCTTGTTCTAAACTCCCCTCCTGTACTTTGTGAAATCCCTTTATGAATGTAAATGTTTCTAAGACATCGCCTTCTATTATATACCATCTCTGCTGGGTGTCTGCCCACTAGTAGAGTATGCACGGGGAGTTATTTTGTCTTTTTGCAACACCAATGGTATTGGCAGCCGTCCATTTCTAGCGCGGCTGGCTGAGGATGATAGGAGTTTATCTGCGGTCGGGGGGCTCAGTCGGTGTACATTCACATACCGAGGCCTCGCGGAATTCACATCTCTCCGGGGTCCGCATTCCTCTGTAGCAGTGATGTACTGTGTATACACCAACCGGCAGAGGGGATCGGGGTGGAATGAACGCATTAACTCTTTCATGCCCAGAGTTAACCCTTGCGTAAAGAGCCGTTTCAAAGCAGCCTTAGCTCCGGCATTGGCAGAAAGTAGCGCATGCGCATGGCCTCTACCCCTATTTGGCTGTAAGGGTTAAACAGCACCATTCCGTTTCATGGCGGGAGATCTTTTCTCCTCGGCCTCCTTTGCTCCTCTGTTTTTGTTTATTTTTCTCAATACGACTTTCTCTCCATCATTAGACCATCAAATTTCCCCCTCTCTATATCCCTCCATTTTCCTTTCTTTCGCTCTCTTTCCATACTTTTTTTGCTCTTCTTTATCTTCACTCCTTTTTCTCCTTATCCGCTTTCTCTGCCCTTCTCTCCATCACTCCTTCTCTGTTCTCTCTATTTTCTCTATATCCTCTTTACCTTCCTTTCTCTCATTCCTTCCATCCTTTACTTCCATTCCCTTTCTCCATTCTTCTTTGTGTGCCTCTGTTCTTCATCCCTTCTTTCTGTCCCTTTTTTTATTTTCTCTTTCCGTCCCATCTCTTAATCCCTTCTTTCTCTCCATATAGCCTTCATCTGCCCTTCTCTCCCCTTTTTTCGTTCTCTACATCTCTCTTTCTTTGCTCTCTCTCTCATTCCTTTCTTTCTCTGCCATTGTTTCATTCTTAACAAAGCCTGTGTATAGACAGCCAAAACCCTGCAGGGCATGGAGCCCATGTGTATACAAGAACTGACAGCAGGATTATCTTGAAAATCCAGGAACGCTGGCAGCTATGCCCATACCTTAACACAACGCACGATAGGAACACATTCCAGGACAGTAAAACTGGTTTATACGCACTGTATATATAATAATATTTCATATCACGCTGTATATCACGCTGTATATCACGCTGTATACCGAGTTACAGTATGAAGACATTAATGTCTGCACCGGAGGGTGAGATGTCGCAGGACGGTGGCAGCGGTTACCGGAGGAATAAAATATTCACTTGGTTTAATTAAAGCCGGATGTCAAATAATTGGATCAGTTGTGTGCTGCCTCTTTGGAAGCCAAGGGGTTAATGCCTCTCGAGGGCACGGCTTCAGGATTTTCCCTTCCCATGTATGGCATTACGAGCTGTCAATCAAGAATTAGTATGTAAATACCTCTCCCCTCAGAAATATGGAACCTGCCGGCAGATCGGCCCCATTCGGCCCCCGTCTAGTCTGCCCGTTTCTCCTGCCTTAAAGACTCAAACCTTAATCAGTCGTTGGTCTCGTCTTAGATTCAGGAGCCGTATGCCTATCCCATGCATGTTTAACACCCTCACTGTATTAGCCTCTGCCACCTCTGCTGGGAGGCTGCCCTCCTTATATACCTCCCTCTCATCAACCTCCCCTTACATCAAAACCTCTGACTCTCTAGTGGTTCTCATGCATACTTCCCAAAAAAGAATGTCTGTGTTTTTAATGTTATAAAAGCAAGTATTTACAGGAATATCAAATACCCAGCAATAGGGCACAAAATCACATAAATAGTATGGGTAAAGCCCCACCCACAGTCACGCCCCTAACCACACCCCCAAAAGCATCCTTTTTTGGGGAAATATTGGTATGCGTCACACCCTGTTTCAGCTATGCCCCACCCACCTAACTTTCGAGGATTTCTAACACAAATAGATCGTTAAAATGAGTTCCAAAAACCTAGCCCCCCCCCCCGCCAGTTGCTTTTTTCTGATAGGACAGTCTACTCGTCAACCTCGCAAGTAAAATACGGCAGCAGAAACCAAAAACATGGCGGCCTTCCAAAGACTTCTCAGCGATATCCTCTCAGCGTCTCCGCTCACAATGTATATATAAGAAATACACATTTTTTTCTTAAAAAAAAGACCAATAACTGTAAAATGTGTATTTTTTATGTTGTTTTGACTGGCAAACAAAGACGCTGAATACAGAGCGCTATATTTTTGACGAACGGAGGGAATTTCTCCTTAAAAATCGCGTGCGCGCAGGGGGGGGAGGGATATCGCTATAGTTTGGATTTTTGAAGTAAACGTCTTGTTGCTAGGAAACCGTCGTGTTCATCCGAGAAATTCATAAGGAACTTGGAAATCTGTTATTAACGGCGAGTAATATTTATCTAATATCTAAGGATATAGACGCTTTTGACCTTTCAGCTGGCGCATTAACCCCTTGTTGACTGCTGCCGTTAAACACGATCCTTAACCCTTGTTTTGATTCTTTTTGAGCAATTCCATATATAATTAAGCGCCAGGATAAATGGTATTGTTTTTTTTTTTGTGTGTATTTTGTTTTGGGATTAATGGGAGTTATCCCAAAATCCAGACAGTTTCTTGTTTTCTATAACTCCCTCTAGATTGTAAGCTCCTGTGCGCAAGTCCCTCCTCACCTGTTGTTTCTGTCATCTTGTTATGTCTAGCCTTTGTACAGCGCTGCGGAATCTGATGGCGCTATATAAAACAACAAATAATATATATTATTCCAAAATAATATTGCCGATGCTAACAAAGAGTTAAACACAGAAGAGAAAACCTGCTTGTTATCCAAGTTTAATCTTGCTTTTAAAAAAAAAAAAAAAAACATAGACTCTCTAACAATACCTTAGATCATCTGATACGGTTGCCTAGCAACATTCATCCGATTTGCTACATAAACAATTGAAAATATTCCCGACGTTCAAAAAGCTTCCTTACCTGGTCAGGTCTCGATCTGTAATAAACACAACCAGATGGTTCCATATTATTAAACATTTATCCCCCCCAAAAAAAAATTTCAGTATTTAAAAAAAATATTTTATATTCTTTATATATTTTTTTAAATTGTTAAATTATTTTAGTATTTTTAATGGGGTGTGCGCGGCTGCAGATAAGGGCTGATGGGTTTTACGTTATATATTAAAGATCAGCGGTAACCCTGTTATCTGGCACTTTACTTATTACGCCGCTACAAAAATTGATTATTTTTTTTTGCTAAAAAAATCCTCTCTACAGCCTTTGTCTGTCGATGCTTCCAATGGCCAGAAAGGGGCGTGTTTTATTTAGGGGTGTGGTTAGATTCCCCCAGCCACCCGTTGCCACGGCCGCCGCCATCATTGCGCAGAGCGGGGCTATGATGTCATAACCTGACGCTGCATGACGCAAAAGAGCATAGAGAGGCTAAGATCTCCCTTGTAACCGGTCCCATTAGCCAGCGGCACACTGGGGGGCCTGATCGTGCAGGGGGGCTATCTTAACCCCCTCCCCGGTTTTATGTTGCCCCCCCCCCAGTCATCCTAGGCCGGAATACACAACTTTTACCTTTTTTATGTGATTTTTGGACCTTTTGAGTGACAGATAATATATTGCACACGATGTATACATTAGAGTCTGTAAATAGATTTTTTTTTTTTGTTAGATATGTAGTTTTAAGGCGGTATTGATTTTGCGTTAGAATTCGTTAAATTACAGGGAACGCATTCCGAAACCTAATCACTAAATGTAGGGATCAAACATTTCGCAATCAATAATCATCCGTCAAAGGAATCCATAGAATTCGGCGACGACGGGGTATAAAATGTAGGAATTCTCAGGGAATTCGGGGCTGCCATGGAAACCAAGTGTTACCTTTTTTTAAAAAAAATGTATTTATGAATTAATGAATATTTCCATTTTGGGTCGAAAGGTTGAATTTTTTTAAAACCTATAGAGTATGGAAGGTGGCCGACAGCAATATCAACATGGCCCCTCCACCACGTGGAAAAGCCCATAGCTGCCAACTGTCTTGATCTTGAAGTCCCGATTGGCCTTTTAGCATTCGAAGATAGGACGTTACCTGAGCCGAATGTGTCATTATCAAGCCGTGCCCTAACAGCATACCTGCCAATAGTCCCAGTTTTTATGAGACAGTCCCTTTTTTTCCATGCTGTCCCAGGTAGCTCTGCCCCTCTCCGGCTTGTGTGAGCAGCGGGGATCACGCAAGCGCCCTACAACTAAAATCTGTCAAAATCCATGTTTTTTTTCTTCTTTTATTTACCCAAAAGGCCACAAAGAATACAGTATACAAGCTGGGCCAGCCACAGTTTTTTTATTTTTTTATCCAGCAGCCTCTTATTATTCAGCTCTCTGGCACTCGCAGGGTTAAGCGGCCATGAAAACTAATCCCTGACTCCGGAGCGCGTGTTATTTTAATTAAGGCTTCTTGGAATAATAATCGGGTTATGAAGCCGAATGCTGGATCCGCAGCTGAAATTCTCAGACGTTTAAATTTCCTTTTATTTTGTTTTATTTTTTTTTTCAGTTCTTTTTGGATCCAAGGTTTTTTTTTTGGGGGGGGGGAAATAAAGATTTTAAGTCCTAGAAGATGTCGGAAAAGGAAAAAGAAAATACCTTGAAAACGAATGAAGTTGGAAGTGTGGAAGCGCTGAATTCATGTCATACTTAATGGTTTTTAGTGTAGAACAGCTGGTTGTCATTACAGAGACTGTGACAGCCAGCTGGTGCCTCGGCGCTCAATCTGGAGACCTCTCTATAGAACGGCTATCGCTGCCCTCTCCCCTCAAACATAAAAGCAACATGGACCCCGTTCTTAACGCCGTCACTAAGCGCAGCCAATACCTACTTCTGCACCCCCGCCTCATTTGAACCTCTGCCGGATCCAAGGTCCATCACGACCTTCGGAAGAAGCTGCAGCTACATGGCTGCCCCTTCCTCCGCGATCGGACGATTCTTGGCCCTCTGAGTGGCTCCTTGAAGCAGCCAATCGGCAGCCGTAAAGCGTTCCCCTTGTGGGGGATTTACAAGGGGGGGGTCACCGGGGACTTTAAAGGGACCATGCAGCTGTCACATGCGTTAGAGGGAATGTGATGCTTGGGGTGTCCCTTTGAGGGGCTCTCCAGCAGAGGACATATTTGCATAACGCAAATCAAAGTATTTTTTAGAATGAAAGGGTCATCTTTGTATATTTAGAATTTTTTTTACATTTTTTCTTTATTTTTGTAACATTTTGACACGTTTAGGCATGTCTTGGGTTCCATCATCTTGAAGGCCATCTCTCGTTGACGAATAGCCTGACCTCTGCTGAAATCCTGGAGATGTCCCATAAAATATATGAAAGGGGGCATGACCCCAATCCTCACCTGTTATTCTACCCCTCTCCCCCCGCCCCCCGCCCCCACACACAGATATACCCCATATATATCGATATCACGTCTTGGCCCACCTGCTCGGCTCAGCGGTAGCGACCGCGGTGGAAGATGGACGGAGCTGACCTCGGATAACCGGCCATCATTCTCGTCGTTACATTACGGATACAGCTGTCCCGCGGCATTAACATGTTTCAGATTCTTTCTAATCCCGAATGTGGTGGGGAATATTATTTTTTCCTCCTCACCTGTCCATGTACCGTGCTTTATTGACCCGCGTGGGCCGACACTAATCTATAGGTTTGGATTTACACAGCCCGCTAAACACGCGTCCCCTCGGTAATTAATCACGTCGTAGCCTTCGCTGGGAAGTTTTCGGCAGTAAAACCAGATCGCCCGCCGGAAAAAAAACACAAAAAAACCTTCTGTTAATCAATAAAACATAAAAAAAGACTCTGCTGTGTTAAAAAATAAATAAATAATAAAGTCAGGCATTTTTTAACCTTTTTTTACCTAATAATTCTTAGACGGAACGCTCTGCGCTGTAACGAGAGACCGGAATCGCGAGGGTCCGAGGGGGAGATGGAATGGAAGGGGGGCTTTTATAATATTTCTTATAGAGAAAAAAAAATAGTGTGGCTGCCCCTTTAAAAAAAATCTTTCCAAATCCGTTAATGCGTTAATAATAATTATTGTTTTTTAAAAAAAATGTATTGTTTCCAAGGAAACGGTATAGAAGTGACCTAGATAATCACAGACAGGAGCTCAGATGATGTCACAGGAGCTCACGGATATACCGGGTCTCCATATTGTTCTGGAATTGTGCCGATCCGATTTTATATTTTCAGCAAAGTCAGGAAAAAATAGCCCCAAAAAATAAAAAAATATTCCAATTTAGTATATTATTTTAGACTAATTTTCAATAATTTGGGGGGGGGTTTGAAGATTTTTGGGGATTTTTTTGATGAGATTGATTATGGAGAAGCCAGTGGGCGGAGCTGGGGGGGGATCCTCTGACTCTCCCTAAGTGGTCCATTATACCTGCTGCCCTCGAAAGTGGGACTGTCTTGCAGAAAACAAGATACTTGGGAGGTATGGCCAACCCCTTTAATTTCGTGATTCGAGGAGAGCTAAAACTTTTTAACCCCATAGAAATTAGAATCCTGCATGTAGGCAATAAAAAATGTATTTAATTTTAGTAAATTAATAATATTCTGTCCGTTTAAATTTTTCCATAGGCGCCGTCGCAGGCATTACGCAGTAAAAGAACACAGAATGACTTTGTGTTTGTTTTTTTATGTTAAACGCCAATCACTGCCTGCTTTTGTGTCACATGACATTTACACGTTCCCGAAAAAAATGACAAATGAGGCGAAATTTGACTTGATCAAAGGCGTCGCATGCACGTTAATGCTAATGATCGCTGCGTGTTCCCTTTCCGTGGTGTTGCTTGAGCAAAGGCATAGAGGATTTTTTTTTTTTTTAGTGCATGCGCCTCAACTGCTGCAGGATATTAAAAATCGTTACATGTCAGGGTTTGCTCCCCTGGGTCAGGAAACTCTAAATTAACGGATATATAGAAGCGTTGTCAGAATTTTTTGACATGTGTCAGAATTCTCTCGCTCCCTTGATAGGCTCCCTGTAATGACTACTTTTTTTCCCTATGGAATATTGTATTCTGGCAATGATTCATTTATATCTATAAACCTATCGATATCTATCTACGGCATACATCGCACCCTCGCCTCATCATAGATCATACTGTTATAATGGTTAGAATGCTGGGGCTTGGCTTTAAAATTTACTGAGAGGGTGGTGGATAAGTGGAACAGCCTCCCAGCAGAGGTGGTACAGGCTAATACAGTATAGCTCTCAATTATATCTTTATTAATTATTATTTTTACAATTATTCTATTCTGGGTTTTTTTTAAATCATAAAACATTAAGTTGTAGTAGAGGTTTTAACAAAAATGTGCATTCTGTGCGGCAAGGAGAACATTCACTCCGTTCCCCGGCTTTGATCGGTTTTCTCGGGGTCCTCGTTCCGTTGGACAGTGAAATGTGGGTGACGGGGATGGAGTACGTGTGACTCGCACAGCTTGTAATAAAGAGAATATTAGTAACGCAATCAATTTTATGAATATTTGATTAAAGCGGGCTGGTAATAATGCATTTTTAATGCCGCTCCGGCTTCTCATGGGAAGATTTAAAGGGACCCTGTCATGTTTAGGGGTGCAGAGCCCTGCGATACCCTCATACCCAGCAAACATTGCAAGCTCCTAGAAAAGAGGGGCATCAGGGGTTTGGGGACCAACAAAGCGATCTGCCCAGGGGCCACCTTCACTCTCTAGGGAGAATTGTTGCCTAGTGACAACCCTTATAGTCGCTGCGATACGAGGGACTGGTCCCCCGCTGTTAAGCCGCTCAGCTGATATGTGCACCTGGCTTTTATTTCTTGCCTAGAAAAGAGGGGCATCAGGGGAGGAAAGAGGGACATCAGCAGAGGAAATAAGGTCACAGGGGTAGGAAAGAGGGGCACCAGGAGAGGAATGAGGTCATCAGGGGAGAAAAGAGGGACATAAGGGGAGGAAAGAGGGGCATCAGGGGAGGAAAGAAGGGCATCAGCAGAGGAAATAAGGTCACAGGGGTAGGAAAGAGGGGCACCAGGAGAGGAATGGGGTCATCAGGGGAGAAAAGAGGGACATAAGGGGAGGAAAGAGGAACATCATTTGAGGAAATAAGGGCATGGGGAGGAAAGGAGGAGACCAGGGGAGGAAAGGGGGACATATGTGGAAAAAAGAGGTGTATCCAGGAGGAATCAGGGCATAGGGGAGAAAAAAGAGACATCGGGGAGGAAAGAGGGGAACATGGATTTGGGGACCAAAGAGGGACGCGCCTAACTAAACCTAAACCCCGCGGGACACTTGGGAGGTATTCTTTACGGAAAGCAGAGAAGCTCACTGGAGTTGCAGCTTTATATTCATGAAAGGGTGCAGGTGACGGCAAGAAATGTCTTGTTCTTCCTTTTAAGTGAATTAATTGGACGCGTGTTTCTCATCAGAATCCGTCCTTCTATCTGCCTGCGAATCAATCCGAAACATGTTCCCGGGTGTTATAAACACGGAGGAGGGGAGCTCTGGCGGAGGAGGAATTCCCACATTTTGTACGGCGTCTGCCAGCGCTGCGATCTGCTGTTTAATCCGCACACGTGGTACGAAAAGAAAAAAAAACAGCCGTCTATCAGGATTGCCACGTGCGAGGAAAAGGCGAGTGTAAAAGCATCCGTCTTTTCGGAAAGGAGGTAGCCGCATGTGTCCCCGTGCAGAAGGGGTTAATCCATACCTCCCAACAGGCTCGATCTGGACATCTGGCCGGTGGCCAGTAGGGTCGTATACTTACTGATACTGCCGCTGGATGTGTGTGGCTGCATGAGAATAAGAACGTAACGCGCATGTATCCGGCCTGCGGCAGCATGTGTGCCATTTGGTGGCCGCTGGCCTTAAAGGGACAGCCGAATGCCCCTGACATCCCCTACTGTAGCATAATGCATATTAACGTAATCTGTGAGCAACCCTAAAACTGCAACAAAATGCCTTCTTCTTCCATGATCCAACATGTCTTGACACTGATTGGCTGCTTGTAGCTGTCAATCACTGGCAGGAAAGCGCTCCCATTGAACTCAGCGGGAAGACTTTGCTCTTGCAAAATGAACCACACAAAAAATGTAAAGGGACCACACAGCTATAATCATCATGCGTTAATATGATGTCCATATGATGGCTTTCATGTCCCTTTAGAATGCCAGGGCCACCCAGTCATTCCTAGTTTGGCCCTACCTCCCAACAGTCTCTGTTTTGGAGGGGCAGTCCCTCTTTGCTCCTCAAATCCCCGTGTCCCTCTTATCTAGAAGTCCGGGATATTTGGTGGGTACTATTCCTCTTACAAATACTTGCCTCTATGTGTGTGCGACCGACGCTGGGCTAAATATCTGGAGCTGCCCCAAATTCCCAAGGTCAGGCTCTGGCTTTTATGTGTTTTTGTTACAGAAACTCTACACGGACATTCTAATCAAGCCCCTTGTGCCATGTTTTAAAGTCAGCCCCCTGCCTGTTAAAATGAATAAATCTCGTGATGCAGACAACCCGCTCAGACAGGTAACGGTTCCTTGTGGCTCACATCTGCTCACCATCTGAATAGACCAGAATTAACCCTTTGGCTGGCTTTAGAACTCTTTTTTAACTGGGAACATTCCGGTTACGAGCGACTATGCTTTTTTACGTGAAAGCATTGAGTATTGAAAAAACGATGTAACATGATAGCGGAATTAACGGTGGCCAATCAGCTTTCTGGAAGACGCAAAATCTAATCTGGTGGGATCTGGTCTCCATCTGGTTGTTCTTCACGGGGCTCTGAATCCTGAATGTCAGCGTATGGATGAGACGTTACGAGGAGATGGTATTACTGCTTGGCTAGCTGGCGGCTGCCTCTTAGATGACATCTGCTTGGCGTTGTGCGGCCAGTACTCGATTCCTTTGCTGGATTAGGGTGCTTCCTACAAAGTTTGTCCGCGTTGGGGGTCTTTTTCCCCCAGTTGGCTCAGTTGACAAATGCAAAACAATGTTGTGATGGTGATTCCAACTATTCCTTTAATTATTGTTCCTCCCAAGAGTAGCAGGTAACCACCGAGGACATATTATATCCATCACACCCTGAAGGACCTTAGAGAACCCAACGCTATAGAGAGGTGTGATGGTGATTCCAATTATTCCCTGAGTTATTGTTCCTCCTAAAGTGAGCAGGCAACCGCTATGCACAAATCATATCATCCACACCCTATAGGTTCCGTAGAACCTTGTAGAACCCATACTAGTTCTGTTTGAAAAGCTTGCATTCTAGACTTCTCAAAGGTTCTAGAAGATCTGGAGAGTCCTTACCATTCCATGCTCCAAACAAGCGCAGTATAATATGTCATCTTTTCATGATCCTTTTTTTTCCCCCTTTCCTGCTACATTGTTACAAACTTAAGTTGAAGAATAACGAAAACCGATGTGTTTTCCTTTTCAATTGAAGTTTTTTCCATATGCGGCATGACACTCATCAGTCCGACGTTTCAAGAGTTCACTTGAATTTCGATATGTTCTGTTTCATAAAACCAAAAACAAAATTTTGGCAGTTTTCTGGAATATATTTCAATAATTTTGGAAGCTTCCAAAAAGGTTATTAAATTCCCGAGCCTTGGCCAGTCCAGAGGAGAGGACGATTTTCTACTGCCCCCCCCCCGCCGCATACAGATGTTACACAAATGTTCCGTCTCTGCCAGCGATCTGTGGAACAGTCCATCCGCTCTTTGAACATTATATTCCAAGAGGATTTCTGTAGCCGTAAATCTTTTGGTATCAAGTACAGCCTGAAATTCCCTTAAAGGGACCCCGTCGTGTTTATTTTAATAAAATCAAATCCATTGGGGAAAATAACAATTATTACATCGATGTTACCTAACAACGGGACCCCAACGCGTATTCTGCCCCTCGGATAAAGAGTAAAGTTATATCTGGTGGCTCAACGTCATTAGATATTTCACAAAGAGGTCAATGAGTCTGTTGAGTGCATATATATATATATATATATATATATATAATTAAATACACATTATTGGGGCTTTTAGGGGTGTGGGGCACTGTGATACAGATTGGGATTCAGAAGAAGAAAGAGGGATAGCAAGTGAGGAAAGAGGGACAGCAGGTGAGGAAAGAGGGACAGCAGGTGACAAAAGAGGACCAGCAGATGACAAAAGAGGGGCTCTGGGTTTTGGAGACCAAAGATGGACTGTGATGTCCCTCCTTATAAAATATAGAGCTGAGGACACCTTTATACCCCCAGAATGTTGCTATTACAAATTATTGGGGCTTTTAGGGTTGTTGAACATAAAGTAGGGGACTAATGATGCCACTAAATGCCACATCAAGAAGGACCTCGGTTAGGGCAAACTCCCTTGGGCCACTGAGCAAGCGAAACAAATGCAGAACACTGGCCAAGGAAGACTTGATGCAAATTATGTCCCTTTAAATTTCCATGATGCCCCCCCCTTGCAAATGCATGGGGGGGTCTGTATTTGATTTAATGGTGTCAATTAATTGGGGGCCAGTCTTGGGGGAAAAACATTTAGGGTTGTATAATATTTAAAATATATAAGAACCATTTTAATGACGTCGAAAAGGTCAATCATATAAACAGAGGCGATATTAGAGAAGAGATATGTCATATATCACGCCGATCAGGAACGGGGGCCACGGCAGGTTCGGTTTTTCAGCAGGTGACTTGGTTGGCCAAGAATCCAGAAGAGAAAGTAACCAATAGCTATTCGCTCCATTGAGGGGTTAATACAGAGCTCCAGAAAATACATTTGGGGAGAGGATGTGAAGAGGGAGACGCCGAATATTTCATGGGGTAGTAGAAACCTCGGAGCCTACCACCTTGATAAATATATATATATCGGCTTTGTTATCATTGATGTCATTCAGACAGAAGTCACGATGCTAGAACGGGCCAAATCCTGCGCATGTTTTAGGCAGGACAATTTGTCTTCCCAAACATGAAAAAGGACAGCAGCGAGCGATGGATATATCTCTCTCTCTATATATATCACGATGAGCCAGAAAAGCAGCTTTCTGGGGAAAGACTTTGATGTAGAAAAAGAATAATAATAATAATAATAATATGTTTCCAAAAGCAAGAGGTATCATCGTCTTTTCTGTGCCGTTATCGGGCTGGCTATCCGTACATCACCAGTCACGGCAAATATTGACAGCCTCTTATATCCCCATCATTATTCCGACCCGAGATCTCATCACGCATTCTGCGTTTATTAAATAAATCTGACCTCCCTTTTCTTTCTTCTTTCCCCTTTTGACGTCGTTCTCATATTTCTGCACATTTTGTAACGTCTTTATCTCCGACAGCCTGTAATAAAAATTTTTGATATATTTATAGACACTGCAAAGTTTGATACAAAGAAACCGAATGTGCCAACAGATCGGCCCCATTCGGCCCCCGTCTAGACGTTTTTCTTGCTGTAAAAACTCAAACCTTAATCAGTCGTTGGTCTCGTCTTAGATTCAGGAGCCGTATGTCTATCCCATGCATGGTTAAATCCCCTTGCTGTATTACCCTCTACCACCTCAGCTTGGAGGCTGTTCCACTTATCTACCACCCTCTCAGTAAAGTAATACCTTACCTAACATCCCATCTAAGCCTCTGACTCTAGTTTTAGATTATGACCTTTTGTCATGGTGTCTCCTCCATGATGTTGTTGGTAAGGTCAATGGTGGCCACCAGTTGGGTTGGTTGCCGACCAGAGAGTGGAATCCGCACTCCACCAACAAACTTCAAAATAAAGGAGTAAGGCAGTCAGACCCCCCAAACAGGGGTCATTTTGGCATAAAAATGGACAATGCCTTTATGCCCGCCATTGACGTAATTGCTGAGATTTTGATATTTCCCAATTTAGGTCCATTTAGGACAAAAAAAAGGGTACACAATATGAAGTGAATCTGACAGATGCAGGACTTCCTGACACGAGCGGAAAGAAAAAAATATCAAAAGGGGAATTCTAGCAACGAAGCGACTACAGAGCATTTATTTGGCGTGCCGCTCAAGAAAGTCAATCTGTTTGTAGACTCCGCAAACATTATGTTTTCCTACCGAAGAATAATTGACAATCGGGGATGCGGTGGAACAGAAGAGGCAGCAGATTGGTGAGCCGGGTATCAGATGGGACATCGGAGGACGGATTCCAGAAGAAAGAGAACTGGAGACGGTTCAACCGTTAGAACTTCATGCAGCAAGCAGAGAAACGACAGTATACACAAAAACAGGATTTTATTCGGGGGGGCGGGGGAGCGGGGGAGGAGCCAAATTTCTCGAGGCCATTAACAATCTCATCTCGTAGGTAATTCACCGCGTGGAGTGCATGCCCTACGTGTTGGGCTGGTGGCTTGGCAATGGCAATTGAAGCCGGCATAGGATCGCCGTAAGACACTCCAGATAACGAGTCTTCCCTTTCATCTTTGGAAGTCTCTATACCATAAACTCAATGAGTTACCTAGCGGTGTATAGAATAATGTATAGAATAAGATAGATATCTGCCTCTGGGAATGAAGTCCTAACGTCGGTTTATAAGCCCCTGACACGTTTCTGCTACATTGTTATTTATGAAGCGCATCTCGATGGCCCGAATTGGTCCGATCTGCCGGTGGATTCTATGTTTCCATCGGCAGTAACGTTCCACGTTCTTATGTTCCTATTTTTTTTCTTCGTCGGGCTCCCCGTTTTGTGAAGGTTCACTAGATTTTAGCCCGAGCAATAAATAATCCATACAGTGTTGACGTGATTTTCCGGAGTGGAAGTGGGGTCACGTGACTCGATATAAAGTCGTTCTCCGATGACTGCCGGTTGGATGAGAAACATCTGAAACCAGGAAGGTTATTTGTAAGCGGAGCTTCGTATTCAGTAGGTCGTCGTTGTCATAAAGCCAGTAGGTTTGTCTAATTTCACTTTAAAACAATAATCCTGATCTAATTTGAAACCCGAGGGGGATGACTGCCTTAAGATGAGTTCTCACTCATGTAGAGGGAGATCATACAGTAGTTTGTCTACTCACTTATAGCTGAGTTTACTGCCGTGGAGTTTGAAATTTAAGAATTTAATTAAGAAGGTATGCGCAAAAAAAATGCATATATATTTATTTAAATGCCACATCGACGTTTCGACCCAGTGGTCTTCATCAAAGTTACTGGCCATTAGTTCTAGAATTGTATAAGTGTAAGAATGTCCCAACGTGTTTTGTCATCATTCCGTAGAATCCGGCCGGGGAGGTGGTCAGGTGGTCACCTGGCTCCCATCACGCGTAGCTGCGTTGGCTGTGGATGGTGGGAGTAAGAGCGTGAAAACCAATGAAGGAGCAGAGTGAGAAATATCGGTAGAAATGAATGAAACGTGCCAGAATGTGCTCCGAGGTCATTCCCTCGCACTTTGCTTCACAGACTCCCAGGGAGGAAGTTCAATTCCCAGCACCAGGTTCTCATGCATTTTCATAACTTTTTAATTCCTTGTCTGTGGATTGGACATATGTCCGGATAAAGAAGAGCTGCCTGCGACTTGGCAGCATTCGGCTGTCGCCGATGACATCTGAAGGTTGTTCTGGGGTTACGCGCGCCTCGCCGGAGTAAGAGAAGATGTAGCTTGGAATCCGTTCCTCCCCTGGCTCGTCCAGGGTTAATGTGGCACTGTTCTTCTTTAATCAAAATAAATTATTCCATCGTGCTGAATAATGGAACGCTAATAAAAAATGTAGCGGACAAGGAGGTTCTGTGTTCTTGAGCATGTCTTCTGCTTTACTCCTGGCAGATGTTTGTTTTCACCAAGTATAAAGACAGGCTACTTGGGGTCCAACCACCTTCTCTGGGAAGCAGATTTTTCACATTTTCGTTAATCTCTGCCCAGTTGAAGGAGTCATCCTCCCACATGTTTCCCCCATCAGGTTGGACCACCAGTGATTACACACAGTGCCAATGGGGTCAACAGAATAGTTACAATAATATAACCCCAGCACTGTATACAGTAATATAACCCCCAGCGCTGTATGCAGTAATATAACCCCCAGCACTGTATACAGTAATATAACCCCCAGCGCTGTATACAGTAATATAACCCCCCCAGCGCTGTATACAGTAATATAACCCCCAGCGCTGTATACAGTAATATAACCCCCAGTGCTGTATACAGTAATATAACCCCCAGTGCTGTATACAGTAATATAACCCCCAGCGCTGTATACAGTAATATAACCCCCAGCGCTGTATACAGTAATATAACCCCCAGTGCTGTATACAATAATATAACCCCCAGTACTGTATACAGTAATATAACCCCCAGCGCTGTATACAGTAATATAACCACCAGCGCTGTATACAGTAATATAACCCCCCAGCGCTGTATACAGTAATATAACCCCCCAGCGCTGTATACAGTAATATAACCCCCAGTACTGTATACAGTACTATAACCCCCAGCGCTGTATACAGTAATATACCCCCAGCGCTGTATACAGTAATATAACCCCCAGCGCTGTATACAGTAATATAACCCCCAGCGCTGTATACAGTAATAACCCCCCAGCGCTGTATACAGTAATATAACCCCCAGCGCTGTATACAGTAATAATCCCCAAGCGTTGTATACAGTAATATAACCCCCAGCGCTGTATACAGTAATATAACGCCCCCAGCGCTGTATACAGTAATATAACCCCCCAGCGCTGTATACAGTAATATAACCCCCAGCGCTGTATACAGTAATATAACCCCCAGCGCTGTATACAGTAATATAACCCCCCAGCGCTGTATACAGTAATATAACCCCCCAGCGCTGTATACAGTAATATAACCCCAGCGCTGTATACAGCAATATAACCCCCCAGCACTGTATACAGTAATATAACCCCCCAGCGCTGTATACAGTAATATAACCCCCCAGCGCTGTATACAGTAATATAACCCCCAGCACTGTATAGGTAATAAACTCCCTCTATCTGCACATCTGGAGCCGCCGTCGCTGTCAGTCATGTGATATTTTGGGTGATTTCTCGGCTCAATCCCCACACTGAGCTGACGCTTTATGGCGATGCTGAATTATATTTACATTATATTTTATTATGGGGGCAAAAACTACAACTGCTTTAAAAATGAAAAAACCGCAATACTTTTGAAAGCCCCTTCGTAATCTGATTCTAGTGATAAATAACTCGTTCCCCAGAATCCGGTTTCCGCTGTAACTCGCGTCGTCCCCCGGCCCGCCTCCCGCAGTGAAATGGTTAATTAATTTTAATATGGCAGCAGATGGAAGATCCTTAAATGCAAATCAAAAGTTGCCGTCGGAATCACAAGCCGGGATTGTGCGATGTAAAACACTTCCCGTGGTACGGGGGCAGTAGATACGATGCGGGCTCCGTCTCCCGCTCGGCGCGTGGCTTCTCCTGCGCTCCGCGGTTTGGGATTCCTTTGTTCCCGGATCATAAATGCTTCCGAGATCCGGAGTCCTTTGTCTGAGGAGCCGCGGTAACAAAAGATCCTACAAACTGCTACACGTGCGATAACACCGGAACAGGAGCTCCTGACACATGAAGGGTTAATATGGGTAGAAAAGAGGGGGGGGAAACCCCATATATGCTAAAAAATATTTTTTTTTTTAACTAAGATACCGATAAATGAGAGTCGATCTACATCAGTGACAAGTGTAAAGGCACAAAATTGTTATATTTGAACTTAATTTGTGGAAGGCATATGGCGTTTACAACAGAAATGGTGGTAGATAAGTGGAACAGTCTCCCAGCAGAGGTGGTAGAGGGTAATACAGTGAGGGTAGTAAACATGCATGGGATAGACATACGGCTCTTGAATTTAAGACGAGACCAACGACTGATTAAGGTTTCAGTCTTTACAGCGGGAGAAACGGGCGACTAGACAGGGGCCGGATGGGGGCCGACCTGATGGCATATTCTAGGTTTCTATGAGCAGTAACAGTATGTTGGTTACCATGGTGATTGCTCCACTTTTACGCCTTTGCACCAGGATCGCCCAGGACCCCCAGAGTGCGTCCGTTTGGCCTTTTTAGCGGCGCATTAGGTGGGCCGGTTGTCCCGACCCGGTGCTACACGGGGGGTTTCTGTGTAGCCGCGCGGCTCGGTGTCTCGGCTCCTTATAAGTTCAATACCCTTTAACAGAAGGCAGAGTCTGACGAGGAATGCGGACAGACTAAATAGAGGAGAAGTCCTGCCCTGCGGTGGCACTGCAAACACCAGCCGCTCTGTAAATAGCAGCGGCGGCCATCATTCCGCCTTCTCTCGGTGTTTGTATAACCCGCAGAACCCCGTATAAATCTGCTGCCTCTCCTAAATAAAACGTAATGGCGATAGCTAATGGCTAAGATAAACGCCGCCCTGCTATTGTATGATCTCAGCAGGACGTTGGCACATCCAGCCTCTCTTGGGTGGTAGATAAATGGAACAGCCTCCCAGCAGAAGTGGTAGAGGGTAATATAGTGAGGGGTATTAAACATGCATGGGATAGACATACGGCTCCTGAATCTAAGACGAGACCAACGACTGATTAAGGTTTGAGTCTTTACAGCAAGAGAAACGGGCGACTAGACGGGGGCCGGATGGGGCCGATGTGCCGGCAGATTCTATGTTTCTCGAAGGAGGCTCTTTAGGCTGTGCGTTTTCAGCAGTTGTTGACAACTCCCAAGAGTCTCAGCCAACCAACAATGGTCTACCCCCCCCAAATCCTTAGGCATCTTTTACTTGATAGGAGAATAGGTAACAATGTCCCCGGGACTCCCGTCCGACGCGTTTTGCTGGGAGATCGTAATAATTATGCGTTTTATGTTCATTGATTACAGGCGGAGAGCAGCGCCAGGTTTCATCTCAGCGAGCAGCTGCCCGGTTAACTCTTTCACTCCCAGCCTCGTGTCTGCGGCCCCAGGCCGGTCGTGTCTGAGCTCCGGCTCGCCTCTGCCGCAGAGCTGGAAGGGTTAAGCAGCCACCATGTTGCATTAGGGCCCTAATGACTGCGCGCAGCCTTGTTTTCTTGTCTCTGGTTTTAATTGCTGTTTCGTTAAAACAGACAGGAGGCTGGAGACGGTAAACGTCATATGGGGAGAAGACCTGCGTGCCAAATGGTAGCATTTTAATGCCGGGAGACAGAATTGGGGGGGTCGTCTAGGCTACTTGCAGAGGTCAGTTGAGGAAATTCTGGGGGTATAAACATTTCCCCATTATACGGATGGATAGTCTCTCTTTCACCACCTGTGACCTTTTTTCCTCCCCAATGCCCCTCTTTTCTAGGAGATCAGAATGTTTGCTGGGTATGAGGGGATCGCAGGGTTCTACAGCCCTAAAATCCCCGATAATGTGTATAGAAACAGCAGGAAATGGCTTTACAAATAGCCCCACCCTGGCCACGCCTCTAACCACACCCCCTAAAAGAAAAGTGCCCCCCTGGTCAGTTAAAATGCGAATAGAACATTGTGTTTTTCCTGTTAATACACAGCTTCGTCGGGATTGGTTTTAGAACGCGACCGCGTATTTGGCGAAATCCCAAGTTTTATGGATTTTTGGGGATGTTTTTTTTTAAAAAAAATCATATTGCATTTCAGATCCAGAATATAAGTTCTGATTAGTTTTGGACTAAAACGTCCTTTGAAATCGCCGAGTCCGGAATATTAGTATCCGATCTCCCGGCCGCGTTATTTCCAAGCGGAGAATAAATCTTCTCCTATAAAAAGTCTTTTTTTCTCATATTTCAGTTTTTTTTATTGTGAAAAAAAGTCTTAATTTCTTTCTGCTCTGCCCAAAGCTTCGGCCTGAACTATGGGAACAGGAAAATGCCCAAAGACACAAGTGATGGACGCCCGGCCCTGGGGTTATTACACGCCGTCAATTACCCTGTTTGTTTTCATTAATTGTTTCATGAAAGAAATAGATGATTTTTGCTCTGCGGAGGGTCAGCATGCAGAAACGGGGGGGGGAATGTTTTTTTTTCCCTCGCAGGAAAAATGACGCCAAAATCCCAGGCGTAATATACGTCTTTTTTATAATACACACGCTTCATTTAATTAGAACTGCATTTTTGGGGTCAAAGGATCAGTAGCTTTAAGGGTTAATTTGATTGACCACAATCAGCTAAGGTCTCACGGGCTAAACTTTTGTATTTACTAAGATACAGGTTGTTGTTTTTTACCTTAAACTTTGCCAGTTTCAGGCGAGGGCATGTTTTGTTGAATAGAAATTTGCATGCCCTCGCCAGCAACCTAAAAAGAAAGAAAAGGGCAAATTTCCCCCTCCCAGCACATATATATTAAAAAAACAACAGTTATTTGCCTTTTTTCAAGCACTCACAATTTAGTGAATAGACCCCAGAGCATGTGGCACTTTGTACAATACGCAGCACTTCTTTAAATAAGGGGAAAAAATGTATTTTACACGATTTACATGATTTTACAGAATAACAGACAGCAGAGAGCGCGCCGGACCCGCCTGCTAAAGGGTTAACTTTTTTTGTTGCACTGCCGTTCCTTCTCCAGGCTCTTGTTAACCAATAAAGTCAGGCGAGCCGTCGGCCGGTATATACAGATTATTCATCGCCAAAATATTCCTGTTAACCTTTAACGGGAGTTTTCTACGCCAGGGTTTTCTAGTTTTTTTTTGTGTTTTTTTTTTATTTTTTACCCCGGGCAGGCAACCTGGGTACCTTCTAATGATTCTGACAACCTTAAAATTATTAAAGGGTTGTCTTTTGGGCAGTAAGGATTGTAAAGGGTTAAATTTCTCGTGTTACGGGGCACTAAAAGGGTTAAAGCTCGCACCGACTTCTCATCGTCAAGTGGGGAAACCCTTTTTTTTTTTCCAGAATTGGGACACATTTTGTAAACACTGCTATTAATTTAATTTTGTTCTATCGGCAGCCTGTAACTATGGCAACAAAACATATTAAAACGGGCAAAAAAAAAATGCGATTATTCAACCCAAACATCACGCATATTCTCTCCTCTAGAGAAATAAAGTGGGAGGTGGGGAGGGGGAATACCTTTTTTTTTTCTTTACTAAGATCCTCCGTATTTCTACCCCAACAACAACCCCCCCCCCCCAGAAAGGGTAGGTTTGGCGGTTAACCCTTTGCTTGCTGGGAGGAGGAATTACATTCCAAGCGGAGCAGCCAAAAAATGTATCGTGCTGCGAGAAAATGAGTCCCAGAAATGGAATGACTCGTTCTATAAACTATTCGCTGCCCCACAGCTCTGGCAGAAGATACTTACCAAACATACCGAGTGTTTCTGCCCGTCGCCGAAATCCTTTAAAGGAACACAGAACCCGCCGGCAGATCGGCCCCATCCGGCCCCCGTCTGGTCTCAAACCTTAATCAGTCGTTGGTCTCGTCTTAGATTCAGGAGCCGTATGCCTATCCCATGCATGTTTAAATCCCCTCACTGTATTACCCTCTACCACTTCTGCTGGGAGGCTGTTCCCCTTATCTACCACCTTCTCAGTAAAGTAAAAAAAAATCTGGTAGCAAATGGTAAAAAGTGTGTGGCGCAACAACATGAACCTACAAAAAAGGGGGATTTGGGGAAGTAAATACGGTTCCTGAATCTAAGACGAGACCAACGACTGATTAAGGTTTGAGTCTTTACAGCAGGAGAAACGGGCAGACTAGACGGGGGCCGGATGGGGCCGATCTGCCGGCGGGTTCTGTAGAGTTCAGTAGATTTCCAACAAACTGGCAGATATACAGTTAAAAAGAGCCTCATTTTCTGCTTGAAGCTTTGCGAGAATTAAGCTCCATGAAGGGATTTCTCTCGAATATTTGTCTCTGTTCCTAATTAAACAAAAACTCAAAACACGGTCTTTTCTGTTACTCAGTGTAGGAAATTCTCCAGTTTTTTGCCTACTTCCCTTGGGGGGGCTCGTGAAGTCTAGAGGTGGGAGGTTTTGGGGGAAAATATAGAGTTTTTTGTAGAAGATTATTAATGGCAATATTTGGATAAACATCGTTGGAGGTGTAGAGGACACGGCTCACTCAGGATTCAGATCCACTCAGCGAAGAGACAGGGAGAAGACTTCCATGGAGAAGTGATAAGAGCGAGATGTTTCATCAGTGAAGGCTGCAATGATCGAGGGTGGTTTAAACAATTACGGTCTTACATTACCTAGAGGGTGGTAGATAAGTGGAACAGCCTCCCAGCAGAAGTGGTAGAGGGTAATACAGTGAGGGTATTAAACATGCATGGGATAGACATACGGCTCCTGAATCTAAGACGAGACCAACGACTGATTAAGGTTTGAGTCGTTACAGCAGGAGAAACGGGCAGTCTGTGGTTCCCTATAAAAACTTTTTTATTTGGTTAAACTGTGGGTTTTTGATACAATGTAGCAACACAGCGTTAGATTTTAGTGAATTCCGCATATTCACCACTCGAGCTGCAGCGTTCCTCGGCGGGGGCCGGATATTGTCTGGTGGAATGATTGAAGATAACACAGTTCTTTTTTGTTATTTGCTCGGCTGTTACCTTGAGATAAATCGATGCGATGGTTTAATGACTGCATCTGTAACAGAGAGTGATTATGTGCAGCATCTCACCCCGGGGGCCAGCAGGCCAATCAAGACAGGAACGTCATCTTCCCTGCGTATTTCCACCCTCGGGGATCTTCACACCTGTAACATAAATAGCTGGTTGCCAGCATGGAAGATCGTTCTTGCCTGCTTCCTCTTGAGTTAAGCCAAGTCTCAGAGGGCTTCCTAGGATGCTTGCGCTCTCTTGAGGATCTAAGAAACTCGTGGTCAGTCGGTGCACACGCGATGGAAACGTCACCACTTTCACACCGTCATATAAGTATCTGTAACAAATAAGTTACAAAGCCTTCTCAACTATCCTCGTACCATCATATGAGTAACCCGAACAACCCAACCACCATGAGTCTTCTCAACTATCCTCGTACCATCATATGAGTAACTCGAACAAAGCCACCATCCACCATAAGTCTTCTCAACGATCATTGATTCATTATATCAGTAACTCAAACAAAGCCACCAACCACCATAAGTCTTCTCAACCATCACTGAACTCGAACCAAGACACCAACCACCATAAGTCTCCCCAACCAAGTAGATAGAGTTTGTCCCAAATTCTAGAACTTTTGTGAAAGAAAACCAAATGTTTAGGAAAAGTCTTTTGTACTTTTCAAAAGACCAGAATCTAGATTAACGGGATCCTGCATGCCTCCTAACCTTCCAGTGGCCAAGTGTAGAACGTTCAACCAAACGTCTTCCATTGGTGGTCCACCATCTACAGAATTACCAACCAACCCTTAAACCAGATTTTAAAGTAGATTTTTATTATTTTTGGATGCTCCCCCAGGGAAAATGCCCTATTTCACCAAGATTTGTGTAGGGAACATGGTGCTAGAACACAATGTCTTCTGTGTGAGTTTTCGTGAACCCCCGTGTGGTGGGAACGCTCATCACCGCACCCAATGATTTCTGGGAATACTCTTGATGTTCCTCTTCCGATACGAGTTGCTATGATTGGTATGTTTTGCCCGGTTGTCTCCTGGCAGGGGAGAAGTGATGTGAAATTCAGAGTAATTCTCGTTAGAGGGAAGGCGGCTCTTAAACTGGGTCAGAGTGATCCTTCAGTGCTACAATTGCAGTTATTTCTGCAAAGTGGCCAGGAGTCTGCTAAATAATGGTCTTCTCGGGATCTGGACCGCCATTTCCACCGAGGACGCGGACAGACCCCCATCCATTATTTGTGGCTTCTAGAATTTTACTCTCTTGGGGGAGGGCAATAAAGAAAAAAACAGGCTACGGGAAAAAAAGGGGGGGTCACGGAAGCTTCTGGACTTATCGTCCGCAGGGAATTGCAATACTTTGTGTCGGCAAACGGGTTAAATTATAGAGAAAAAGTCCGAACCAAGAATATTTTCAGAAGAGAACAGAAGATCCGAGCGTTACATTGTATCACGGGATAATACGGGTGTTCTGAATGTGCTTAACCCTTTATAACCCGGAATTGTTGCCGTTCTGTTATGGTCTCGCCATAAGGGGGATCCATGGGCCACCAGGTGGTCTCTTTGGCCGCGTTCTGGTGGGTTGTTTTTTTGAAAATTGAATTGAAATGCCGACTTTTTGGGGCCGCTTCAGCCTTTTCTTGGCTTTTTTTTTTCTCTCTCCCAGATCGGACCACCGCCGGGCCGGCTTCTGTTATAAGGCTCCGTGTCATTTTGAAACAAGAGGGAACCCCCCACCCCGATAGACACATCGACGGGCGGCTTTAATTAAACACACCGCGCTGCTTCTATTAACCTTTAGAGCGCCGCTGGCTAACCTGTGGGGGGAACGGAACGGAACGGGAAAACTTAAGGGGAAAGCGTACTTTTTACAAATAAATTAATAAAATGTTTTGCTGGCGATTAACGAGGGTCACCTAAGTCTGACCTTGAGGGAACTCGCTCGGCATGGAGAAGGTAACGTAACATCTGCGGCGTCTCCTGGTGTTTGTGGAAAGCAAGCGTTTGGTTTCATTCCGTTTTCTGTAGCGAATGAGTGATGAGAAAATCGAGAAAAACAACCACCCGGTTTTATAGTCATTGACAGGAAAAAAGGGTTTTCTCGACATTCTCATCTCCGGCGGTTATTGGGGAGGAATAACTCAATCAAGGTGAGCCTGCTGCGTCTTCAGATCCTGGGATTATTTGCACCGAGGGACGGCTCGGCTCCCGGGAGCAGCTGGGACGGGAAATTTAATGCAATCCATTTATACTGAGAGACGGCAAGGAAACCGGGGCTGATGGGTGCTATAGAAACATAGAACTGGCAGGTCGGCCCCATTCGGCCCCTGTCTTGTTTCTCCTGCTCAAACCGTAATCAGACGTTGGTCTCGTCTTAGATTCAGGAGCCGGATGTCTATCCCATGCCTGTTTAATCTCCTCACTGTATTACCCTCTACCACCTCTGCTGGGAGGCTGCTTCACTTATCTACCATCTTTTTTTCCCTTTAAGTAACTGAATTAGAGGGGTAAGGTCGAGCTGCGGTGCTGGTGTGAGTTTCCCGAACATGCGCCAGTGAGCAGGATATGCCGGCGCGTTTCGAGGCCAGATTCCCAGATCAGGAGCGTTTGCTCTCTGATCTCTGGATGTGAAGACGTGGTTCTGACATCCTGCGTCTCATCACAAATTATTCACAGCCCAGAGCGATTATGTTAATGTCTCCGGCGCGCGCGCTTTGTATTTAACCCGTTCCTTCTGTCATTTTTACTCTTACTGAGAGGGTGGTAGATAAGTGGAACAGCCTCCCAGCAGAAGTGGTAGAGGCTAATACATGCATGGGCTAGGCATATGGTTTTCAGTAATGATTTTGTTATATGCATTGAGTGGATTAAATATCGAATCTTAAAAGGAGGCCCAGAACCAGCGCGTTTCACGCCGTGCGTGAGGAAGTAGAATGTCAGCCGCGGCTCGCGTATAATTCTCGTCGGATAAATGTCAGCTTCCGGGGGGCTTTAATTTAGAAATTAGCAGGGGTTTCCTAGAGAGTAAATAATAATTACTCATTTTGACATAATTGTCACATGTGATGTCATCAGGTTTTTAACTCCTTCCTGGGCAACCGCAAAGCTTAAAGCCCCTCCCCCCCAAGGCAGTGAGTTGGACAATTATGTGCAACCTACTGTATTCTTCTAATTGTCCATCATCTTAAATCTTCGTTAGAAGGAAATCTGATCCCCGGTAGTTATTGACCCCGAGGTAAACACAATTATAACGATCAGATCAATCAACCCACGGAATGACATCCAGCGGGGGGACTGTCTGTGAATCTAAAAGAGCGGATAGCGTTAATTATGTGGGTTTCCTGCGGACCTCGGTGCTGTAACCCCCAGCGCTGTATACAGTAATATAACCCCCAGCGCTGTATACAGTAATATAACCCCCAGCGCTGTATACAGTAATAACCCCCCAGCGCTGTATACAGTAATATAACCCCCAGCGCTGTATACAGTAATATAACCCCCAGCGCTGTATACAGTAATATAACCCCCAGCCCTGTATACAGTAATATAACCCCCAGCGCTGTATACAGTAATATAACCCCCAGCGCTGTATACAGTAATATAACCCCCAGCGCTGTATACAGTAATATAACCCCCAGCGCTGTATACCGTAATATAACCCCCAGCGCTGTATACAGTAATATAACCCCCAGCCCTGTATACAGTAATATAACCCCCAGCGCTGTATACAGTAATATAACCCCCAGCGCTGTATACAGTAATATAATCCCCAGCGCTGTATACAGTAATATAACCCCCCAGCGCTGTATACAGTAATATAACCCCCAGCGCTGTATACAGTAATATAACCCCCAGCGCTGTATACAGTAATATAACCCCCAGCGCTGTATACAGTAATATAACCCCCAGCGCTGTATACAGTAATATAACCCCCAGCGCTGTATACAGTAATATAACCCCCCAGCACTGTATACAGTAATATAACCCCCAGCGCTGTATACAGTAATATACCCCCCAGCGCTGTATACAGTAATATAACCCCCAGCGCTGTATACAGTAATATACCCCCCAGCGCTGTATACAGTAATATAACCCCCAGCGCTGTATACAGTAATATAACCCCCAGCGCTGTATACAGTAATATAACCCCCAGCACTGTATACAGTAATATAACCCCCAGCGCTGTATACAGTAATATAACCCCAGCACTGTATACAGTAATATAACCCCCAGCGCTGTATACAGTAATATAACCCCCAGCGCTGTATACAGTAATAACCCCCAGCGCTGTATACAGTAATATAACCCCCAGCGCTGTATACAGTAATATAACCCCCAGCGCTGTATACAGTAATATAACCCCCAGCGCTGTATACAGTAATATAACCCCCCAGCGCTGTATACAGTAATATAACCCCCAGCGCTGTATTCAGTAATATAACCCCCAGCGCTGTATACAGTAATATAACCCCCAGCGCTGTATACAGTAATATAACCCCCAGCGCTGTATACAGTAATATAACCCCCAGCGCTGTATACAGTAATATAACTCCCCAGTGCTGTATACAGTAATATAACCCCAGCACTGTATACAGTAATATAACCCCCCAGCGCTGTATACAGTAATATAACCCCCAGCGCTGTATACAGTAATATAACCCCCCAGTGCTGTATACAGTAATATAACCCCCAGCGCTGTATACAGTAATATAACCCCCAGTGCTGTATACAGTAATATAACCCCCCCAGCGCTGTATACAGTAATATAACCCCCAGCACTGTATACAGTAATATAACCCCCAGCGCTGTATACAGTAATATAAGCCCCAGCGCTGTATACAGTAATATAACCCCCCAGCGCTGTATATAGAGTTATGTCTATTGATGACAAAAAACTATTTTCTCTCATTTTGCCCCAATAAACTCCCTTTATCTGCAGACCTGGAGCCGCCGTCGCTGTCAGTCATGTGATATTTTGGGTGACTTTCCCGGCTCCAACCCCACACTGAGCTGATGCTTTATGGCAATGCTAGTGAAGTCCGTTCCTCCATAGACTTTCATTAATCAGAGACTCTGACTTGGTGATTAAGACTGAGCCATTCTATTGTTCCCCACAGGCAGTATGATGAGGAGTCGGGGGGGGCGTTTGTTTAGTAGATTGGGGGTCAGATAACAGAGCGAGATATGGCTGATATGCAGCTGCCGGAATGCATTTAACGCCATTGACCGAGTTTGTGTAGATTTTGCATTAAGGTCTCGTTGTGATTATGAAAACACAGCCGAGCGACTCTCTACCTCATTAAAAACACATTGCAGTGACATCATTAGGGAGATATAATTCTTCGTGTGCAGCTGCGAGCTCCTCAGTTGCTGATGGATGCTTGCAAACCTCGGAGTAAATAATTTATTTTTATTATCATTGGAAATCACTGGAATAACTAAACTTTTGCTTCTGTGTTCCTTGATAAAATCGTCACATTTGATCCATACATATCCATCGGAGATCAGGAGGTCGCTCTGACCGGCGGGCCGGCGGCTTTCTTGGATCCTGGATCGTACGATTTTGATCAATATTGGCCAATTAAAAAAAAAATCCAAACATTAATTAAAAAGCATGTATACGGCGATGAGAGGGATTCAGAGAGAGCTGGGAGGTTGGATTGATTGTGAAGAAAAGGTTGGATTGATTGCGTTATGTAATTAAAAGCCTCTCTCCTAAGGAGCTGCCTTGTTTAAAGTACCCCATTTAAAAACAGTAATTATTTGGTAAAAAATACAAATATTACGGAAATAATAGGCCTAGGAAGAAAAGGCTTTTTATGTAAACAGTAATCAGACACCCCCTAAATCCGCGGGGGGTCGTTTCACGCTTGACTTGTGATAAACTATGAGACAGACGCACTTATCATACTGCCTTGTAATGGAATATCTCGGTTATAATCAACCAGACGGACTCTCTGACTGATTAAAGTCTATGGGGAAATGGACTTCATTAGCATAAGCAGGACTTCATTAGCATAAACAGGACTTTATTATAATTGGTTGGCTGTTTTTATGATTCTAGTCTTTCTATTTTCTTCCCCATTTTATTCAGCAGTGGAGGGAGGTTCAGGAGCCATAAGCCTACCCTACTTCTGCTGGGAGGCTGTTCCGCTTAACTACTACCCTCACGCTGGGCTGCATCTTCTGCCAGATAAAACATTAGAGGGTAAAGGAGTTTTTATTTTTGTTTCTGTAAGGACAGCGGGCAGTAAAGCCGTCCTCAGAGCCCGAGGGTGGAGAAGGTTTCCTCTCATTTAACGTGCGGATGAAGCCTCGGCCGGGGTGCCTGGTGGCTTCGGACAGAATTCTGTTTTAAGGATTCTCAGTAATTAGGTTTTGAAGCTTTGGAGTCTGCGGAGTCAAAGCCTTTTCTTCTTAGTCTCTTTTCAGCAAAGACACGAGACGCGCATGTTCTTTTTCTATATATCAAAGCACTGAAGTTCAAATAAACTTCACTTTTGCCAGCCTCCCGTCGACGGCCTCCATCTTTCACACTGAAGTCACTTTGGTACGGCGTGGAAATATTTCAGGTACCAAATCAGGCTAAATTTGGAATAATTACCCCAGAAACCAGAAATTTTGAGAAAAAAATATATTTTTAAAATTTTTTAAAATCATTTTTAGCAGAACAGGAACCTCTAGATATACCTCGAAGGATCTTAGCTTTACGCGTCTTTTTTTATTCTCCTTGTGGCTGGAAACACCACCCTTTATCCTTCTGCCCAGTCCATACCTGCATACTCTGTTGTTGTGACCCATTGCGCACATTCATCCTTTATTTTAAGTTAGTTAGATGGCGGTCGATAAGTGGAACAGCCTCCCAGCAGAGGTAGTAGAGGATAATACAGCGCACGAATGTAAACACGCATGGGATAGACATACGGCTCCTGAATCTAAGACGAGACCAACGACTGATTAAGGTTTGAGTCTTTACAGCAGGAGAAACGGGCGACTAGACGGGGGCCGGATGGGGGCCGATCTGCCGGCAGGTTCTGTTCTTCTGTTTTATATACTCAACCGTAACCTATAAGCAGGAAGAAAGTCTTTGTATGAAGGATTCCTTAGATATTAGACGTAAGACACTGTTGGTCCTCCAAGGCTCTTCTGTAAAAAGCAAGATGGCTGCCAGCCCCCCCCCCCCGCAGCTTTTATCATTTTCCTTAATGTTTAGCAGAAAATGACATTTGTGTACATTGAGCGTAATGGCGACAGTGAAGATTAAATAAATATATATATATACGGTCTATACGTGTATTTTTTTTAATTAATTTCCAGCCACCGGTCGTCCAAGTAACGGGGGGGGGGGATTAATAATTTGTTTGAATGTGAAATGAGATCACGGAAGCAAGAAATTGACCTCACAAATAGAAATGCTTTGCCGTAATGAGTATTCAGACCGAAGACATTAATTCCGTCATTATCCCAATAAACATGATATTATATTTTTAAATATGGCTTTAATGGCCCCCGAATACATCGCTCTATTTAAATCAAACGCAAATTAAAAAGAATCCCATTATCGCCCTGGTCGGGATCCGTGTACACGCCACGCATGGCCGCCCTCGCCAGACTCGCGGAGCCGCCATGTAATAATAACCAGCGAACAAATGGGGGGGGGAGGGGGTCGTAAAAAAGAAGTTAATTTTGTATAGGGCAAGTTAGACAAACGTTCGGGGCCGCTGTAATTGAAGATTAGGAAAAATGACATTATACACGTCACAGAAATCCGATTACATGCCGAACGCCAGCCGGCTTGTGTGTATTATTACAAGTGCGTTCCGTTGCCCCCCCGGGGTAAATCTTGGTCTAATTTAGCTGGACGATAGACCTGAATATTCAGGGCTCTTTAAAATGATCTTTTTGAAAGCATTGGCGTTTTATTTTAGTTTAGTAATTAGAAGTGGAAGGATTCTTATTGGCTGGGGCATTGCAGCAGCCAATGAGTAGCCAATGGCACGCTAGGTGAATTCCTAGAAGCAGCCACTATAGGTTGCTATGTTTGTAAGATGTCCGTCTAACGGGTTTGTAAATAAACATCACCAGAATGTTCTTGAAATAGGTATATTTGAAAGTATTTTTATCTTATTAGAGAAATAGTTTTGTTATAAAATAATTTCCCCCCCCCATCTTCTTCAGAAAAGGTTCAGATTTTTTTTTTTAGTTTATTAATTCGCTGCGTGAAGGCTCCTATTGGCTGGGACATAGCAGCAACAAATGAACAGCCAATAGCAAGCCAGGTGATTTCCAAAAAGCAGCCACTAGAGGCCGCTGTGTTGATAACGCTCTGATGTTGAAAAAGTATTTTATTACTAAAATAAACCTCTGAAATATTACATTTTTTTAAAAAAAAAATAACATTTTTACACTAAATCCAGATTGTTGGTGAACATTCCGGCCAAATTTTGTCTTAATTCAGTAGCCAGTAAATAATATATCATTGCGACGGCATATAGGTCATCCGTAACTCATTGGGTCATCAATGATTAATGTATGGCCAGAAACAAAATATTTGTGTACATAAGCAGATTTTTTTAATTTTTTTTAAAGTACTTTTTTTTATTTTTTTAAATGTAGAAAATTTGTAGAAACTTTTACAGCGCTACGGAACTTGATGGCGCTATATAAAACAAAAAATAATAAATTAAATGAAATATGGAAACTTTACTGTGTTAAAATGCGGCAAAGAAAAGATGTTTCCTGGAATTAAAAAAAAAAAAAAAAAACCCAGAGAGCGAAGACGGCTAATTATGAGTTTGTGTCCAAGATCTCCAGCGGAGTGACCTCACTCTGGCTCGAAGCGAGGGCAGTAGACTGAAGCGTCAGGCAGAGGGTGGAGAGTTGGCCGCTGGCGCGACGGGGAAAGCATGGATCGTGTCATGTGTGAAAATGTTTGTGCGTGCGCTGCGTCCTCGGGGAAAAAAAATCACCAAAAAATAATTCACGGTAAAAAAACGCAGATGGTGAACGGTGCCGTCACCCTCCCTGCCAAGAGTGGCCATCATCGAGATAACAGGGGCCGCGTGGACATCTGCATGCCGTGATATTTCCACTGTAATAATACCACAATAATCACCAAAAATACATTTTTAAATATAGTAAAAGCATCTAAAACATTTGAATATTTTTATATATTTTTTTTACAATTTTTTTTTTTTTTTTTTACACTTCGCCGACGCATTTCGCCGACGCATTTCGCGTTAACCGTCTAAGGAATTTTTTTAACCCATGAATTGTCTTTAAAAATGCCGGCTTGGGACTTTTAGGCCCCAAAAAATAAATAAACGGGTTTCATATGAAACGATTGGTTTTTCCGGCACATAAACTCTTCGGAAGTTTAAAGAATAGATTTCGTTTCACGGTTTCCATGTATTAAGCCATCTGCCTCCCTCCCTGTGGATACAAACGTTATATATTTCCTCCCGGTAAGACAAGGACATGTGGAATATTATATTCGCTCGCACAATCCGGCCCACTTATCTTAATAATTGTCAGAGCAGATTGTCTTAAAAGCTGTGTAATCCCCCAGGATGTTTACCCTATAGCTTTTAACGTGATTAGATAAGCCATATTCAACTTTAAATTCTCTTTCATTTAGAGCTCTATAAAACAAAAAAATAAATAAAAAAAATCAAGGGGGGGCTATTTATGATATTAAAATATTATTTATTATTTCATCACGTCCTGAAATTTTGTAAATTAATCCGTTTCAAAATAAAATATAATTTGCAATAAAATGTCCTTTTTTAACTTTAAAATGATATATATTTAGGGCGTTTTATCTTATCCCCACATAAAAAAAAGTTTAAATAGTATTTAATAATTATTTTTTATTACATTTATTTAAACAAATTATTATTAGCCCTTCATTTTTAAAATATAATTTTCCAAAAAATAAATAAATTAAATAATAATAAGAATAAAAAAAATGATATATATATATAATAAAAATTAAGGGGAAATTATGAAGATTTGGGATACTGGAAACAATGAAAATTTGAGTATTGTGACAAAGAACTGATTGTATCCGATGTCACATTGTGGCACGGCTCAACACGGATACTTGGTGCCTTCGATTAGGTCTACTCACCTATCACGTATAATTGTTATTTAAGCATTTTTATTAAATGTTATAATTTATGTTAATTATATCAATTGTCTACATATAAAGTCATAAAGCTATATTATAAAGTATAAAGCTATACGTATAATACATTCATACAGAACCGTTTACCAGCTGAGACAACGATAAAACCTTCAAAATATTAAATGGGTAAAAATAAATAGCGCAAAATGCAAGAAATTGGTAAAACACACGAAAAAACCTCATAGAATTTGTATTTTGTATGACCCCAGAACATACAGCCCCGGTCTCTATCGCGAGCTGTGGGTTTCAGCACCATGGAGAGCAGCTGGCATGGCTCAAGGCAAATCACTGATTTATTATTATTATTAATCTTTATTTATTAAGCGCCAACGTATTCCGCGGCGCTGTACAATTTCAATATGGGGGTTAAGAATTACATACAATTACACACTTACACGTACAGACACAACAGGAGCTTGCAATCTACCATGACGTCATTGAATTTACATGCAGTAGAGACCTGGTACCTGTCCACTCGTTGTACGTCACTACAGACTAAGTTGGCGCTATATCTACTTATGGATTAGAATGCTGATTACGGTAATTCTGTTCTCCGAGCGTCTCCTTGAGTTCCGTCTTATCTCCCGAGCAGGGACCCTAAACGTCTGCTGCTTCTCGGCCGTCGGCTCTCGGCAGGTTAGCCGGGATACGGGGAGTCCGAATGACATCAATCAGAGAGATTCTTGGCACAGAGCGATTTTCAGCGCAATTACCCTCCACAAATCATCTCTGCCTGCGAACGGAGCGCATCATCGTGTTATGTAACGAGACGCCGCATCCACATCAATTACGCTCCTAATTAGAGCGCCGGCTGAAAAGGTCGCGATTAGGATCGGGCAGAAAGGACACGACTCGTTACAGCAAAACATGCCAAATAATAACAAATATCCCCAATAAATGAGAAGCAACTTTCATTTATACGATCATTTTACAAAGGAACATAGAAGCTGCCGGCAGATCGGCCCCATCCGGCCCCCGTCTAGTCGCCCGTTTCTCCTGCTGTAAAGACTCAAACCTTCATCAGTCGTTGGTCTCGTCTTAGATTCAGGAGCCGTATGTCTATCCCATGCATGTTTAATACCCTCACTGTATTACCCTCTACCACTTCTTCTGGGAGGCTGCTCTATTCATCTACTACTCTCTCAGTTAAAAGTACCAAAAAAAACAAAGCTTGGACTGCTTCAGGACCTGCGCTTAATGATCGAGGAGAAAAAGGGGTTAAAGATATTTAAATAAATAAAAGTATTTAACACAAGTAATTTTTAACTAGAGGGGGTCTTGCCACGTATTGCGCCCCCTGGCCATCAGTTACATCATCGTTTATTTTTCGTTGTGGTTAAATTTTTTTACTAGTTTTGCCACATTTTGCCCAAAATTCTGGGCATACATTCATCTGATCGGACCTTCTAGCCAAAGTACATTCATCCCCCCAAAAAAGTAGTGGGTACATGAAGTTACATTCCAGCAGAGGAGTTAGGGGCAGAGACAGGTGAATTCCTGAGAGTGTGATAAAGTTATTCTAAATAGGAAATGTGAAAAGACTCAAACCTGTCACATTCATACAGAATTTAAAAAATCTCTGAAAGCCAGCAATAGAATTAAAATCACCCGGAGATTTATTTCTCTAATTCTGTTAAAAACCTTGGAACGGCTTCACCCCAGCAGGGCACTCAAAGCCGAATCGAATTTTCACCATCGCGTTAGATTATTGTATAAACCCCTGCTAATAATTCATCCCCCCCCCCTTAAAACGGACAAAAGACACAGAAAACAAAATATTCAATTTGCGGCCGGTAGAAATCTGGATTAGATGAACCGGAGACACCGGCTCCCGGGTGGGACATAATTAATAGATAATATGAAGACATAGACGGCTACTTCATTTTATTGAAATAATTCATAAAAAAGTTTTTTTTTTATATATATATATATTTTTTGTAGGAATTTTTTGGCGTAAGCAAAGTGAATGCAGTTAGGACTGGACCTCGAGACTATTTGTGAGTGGGGAGCAGTTGTCTCTGTACCGGCTCCGTTGTAGGTCCACGTGTAGACATAGGGAATAGAGGTTTGGGGGGTTGCCATGGATCTTTAAGCATGAGAATAATTTGCCCCGACCAGGGTAGATAGGACATTATAGGCACCAGCCCTAAGTGGAGGAATCCAGAGGTGGTGGTAATGGCAGCAGTGGGGTCTTCAAACTAATTCCAATTTTGGGTAAATTAGAAAAAACATAATGTCAAGAAGAACAAACTTCGAGACCAACGTACGGTTTTGCACCAGAAAAAGCTCATTTGCTCTCATGTCCTCGCCCGCGTTCTCCTTAATCCGGCCACCATAATCTCATCGCTGAAACTCACAGCGTCACTCACTTGGAATTCAAGCTTTGGGACAAATTAAACGAGATACTTATCATCAAGGGGCTTATCAACACCCTGCCTCGCATGTCCCGAAAACGTAATTATTGGGATTAAATGCTTCTTTTTCAAGTTATCTGCTTCAAACGGTCGGACTTTAATTAAATCCACTGAACTTTCACTCGGTTCCTTATCATTAGGAGGAATTTCTGCTTTGGGTCCCGACGTCGTCGGCGATTGACCAAAAGAAGAAGAACGCAGAGACAGAGAAAAGAAGTTTAATGGGACGCGTCAATAGCGGGACACGAAACGAAATAACGTATTCGTGGGTTTTTTTTGAAACAATCCAACATTCTGTGATGTTTCCAAAACTCAACGATAGAGAAATGTAGGCGAAGTAGCTTTATGGCCTTCTTCTCCATCACGTCGAGGAAACGACAGACAGATCATCAAGTGTTCTAGAACTTTTTAGATTTTTGGATATAGCTCAACAAATAACTCTTGAATAAAGAGGTTCTTACATAAAACAAAAAGATGGAAGGCCACCAAAAGATTAATGGAAGGCCCTCAGTCCAACACTATATCAAGGGGGGGGGGTTGTATTATTTTCCAGAGATATGATTGATATCAGTTGACCTGTTGATGAACCCTTGAAGGTTGGTGGGTATGGACAGGACAGAGGACCTCAGGGTAGGTTCTTTTCAAATCTTGTTGTGTGTTCTTCGTGCATATTAGCATCGCATGGAACAGTGGACCTGCCAGGACAAATGGCGGAATGCAAGAGGGTTGAGATCATTAAGTAGGTAGAACGTTCACTCATTGTTGGGTGACGATTCAGGTCGCAAGACCTCTGAAGTTCCACAACTGCCTCTTCCCTCTCAAATGAAGCGGCCAAATCAAAGTAGAAGTTTGATGGTCTACCTTAGGACAAGAGGTGGACACCAACTTTTGCCCATGTCTGAAAAGTGTCAGTTACTTTCTGCCCCAAGGAGACTCCTTTGTAAAAAGAAAACACATGTTTATTGGCCATTGGTATCTTCTGCCCCATGGAGATCATGATTCTACGGCCTTAGCCTCACGTGTTGTGACATGAAATTTAGACCTTGAATGGTCTGACCTTATTGAACCCGTTTCCACCTACTTTCACGGGTATCTTCATTCCTGCCGGGGTTTTTTAATGAAAGAAGGGGGGATTATGAAGGTTTTCACCGTAATTCCGTCGGTAACAAATTCAGATCCCCCCCCCAGCTCTGTAGGAAAGAAGCGACGTTCTAGGCTTGGTTCAGGCCAGCGAAATCCTTGATTCCGTCTGTAGAATGTTGAAGGCAGTCACTCAGACGTTAACTGGAGAATTTGTTTGGTAAACATGCTTTGTTCTGCCTGCGACGTATTAGCGGCGAGAATCTCGGATAACAAGCGCCGAACGCACTGTGCCCGGATTGAGAAGTCTCTTATTAAGTGACTCATGAGATCGCTGCGGCTTCTGCGACTGGAGGACACTGATAGACTTATCTCAGATCCTGATAGGGACAGACGTTGGGAAATAAATGAGGGATGCGCTTGCATATGGTTCCATCCACTTCGCTGCGCCGTAAATGCAATTGGATAGGGAAGCGTGGGCTCTGAAAACAGCAGGATTAACCCTTTCTGCTCAACAAACAGAAGAGGATTTTATTCTGCATTACTGCATTTGCCTGCGGTATCAATGTATGGGATGCGAGAACGGGGTCAATATAGAATTATAACAAGAATATGGATACCAGAGCTTCCCACACCCTTAAACCCTTTTTTCCTCCCCTGATGCCCCTCTATCCTCCCCTGATGCCCCCTGATGTTGTGTATGAGGGTATCGCAGGGTTCTACAGCCCTAAAAGCCCCGATAATGTGTATAGAAACAGCAGGAAACGGCTTTATAAATTAAATCCCCATTATTCTTCTTCTAAGTGCCCCGCTCAGTCATACAAATACCCCGCAAGAAGGCACAAAGTCACATAAATAGTCTGGGTGAAACCCCACCCACATCCACGCCCCTAACTACACCCACTGAAACAAAAGTGTCCCTCTGGTCATTTTAAACCTATTGCATGCATGTTTAAATTCCAATGCTGTATCAGCCTCTACCACTTCCACTGGGAGGCCGTTGCACCTTTCTACCACACACAAGGGACAGGGATAGCGATTCACTGGGTCGCTTGGCACGTAAAGAGTGGTAGAAGCTACATTTTCTGAAGCCCCGAATCTTATATGTCTTTGACCACCATCACTGAACTGGCCTTCAAAGTCAAGCATGTAGCGATGGAGCACAGAGGCCATGAGTTGTGGTCCGAGGGCCGGGAGATAGGCTCCTAAGCTCCGAAATTATTCCTGCTTTGGACATCTTGAAGGACATTGATCTTCTATGCTGCTCACAAGCTTTCCGCCGTTAACGGGATAATAAGAATCCGATTCCCTGTCTGCTCGAGAAACAATGCTCATTACCCGGAGTGACAACTTAGCATTCAGGAGCTACGTTTTCGAGGTGTAATATTCTCAAAGCTGGGAAGCGTCTCAGATCGCTGTCCCAAATTAGCATCATTCAGCATATATCAGTAAGTGTACCGCGCATGGAATATGTAGATGTCTCACTGGCGTCTCCAGCTGGGCTTTGTGGAATGTTAAAGATCAGCCAATTTATTTCGCCTCCGACAAACGATGAACCTTGGATACATCTCATAAATAGGTTACGTGACCCGCAAAACCTCAAATGTCAATTATTAACTCTAAGGCTCCTTTTACGACCCACAAAGAGTGAATTTATAAGGGGGAAAAATATAATAATAATAATAATAATATAAAATAATACCTAAAATAGGAATTTTATAAAAATATATATAATATAATTAAATAAATATATAATTAATATGATGCATTATTTATTATATAAATATAATAAAATACAAATAATAAAATTATTATGATTATTATTTATAATAAAAAATAAAAACACAATTTAAAGATTATAGAGCCAGTTACACTTTAAAAGCGCCGCCTACTCCCTCAAAATACTTTAAACGTAGGTAGTTCTGTTCATTTTTGCTTCTCTTTGTATTTGGCCATATTTTCTACCCTGTAGTCGTGGGATAAACCAAGGAGGCACTGATAGGTTGAAAGGCATGGTTGCCATAGCAGCAGAATAAGATAGATGTTTCTGTGCTGTTTTAAAAAAAAACATATTTATTGAAGGAATAATAAAATACAATTCTCATATAACCAGATGAGTCTTCGAGTGGCATTTGAGGGGAAGATGGATCTTTCGGTGACATTTGTTATTAATATTATTATTATTTTTATCATTATTATTATTATTTTGAGTATCCCCGCACATTTCCAAATAAGTCTGGAAGGTTAGCGGAGGCACGAATTCCGATGTCAGTGGCTATATGCTAATGCCTTCTAATGAATGCTAATCCCTCTCATACATATGGATACCAAAGATAGACAATTTGCGAGCTTTGACCCGTCTGGTGCTCTGGAGGGCTGAAGGTTAAAGCCGAGAAAGGGTGAGACAGTTCCTGCATTCAGACGGTCGTGTTTATGGAAGTGTCTCGTAAACGTCATTTATTTTACATTAACCCCTGAGTTTATACGGCAAGCGTGTTTATCCACTCGGAAGTAACAGCGCTAACCCCAGTCTAATTCTAGATAGAACCTTACAGAAGACCCCAAAGTAATTGGCAGAAGGAGTTCGGTGGCCCCCTCCAATAAAAATATGGTGTGTAATTACGCAACATACTAAGTATTAATGGAGGACCATGGTGGTTTTGATTCTTAACAGATAACCGGAAGTTCCATCCTGTGTCTTCTACTTATTGCCCCATTCTTTTAGAAGTTGTGGTTCCCCAAGGTTTATGGTGGACACCATTAGAAGGTCAGACAGGGCTCAACGTCACGTCTTTAGTTTGGTGCTTAATGCTTGGATCTTTTGGAAGTAAAAGGTTTATAACAAGTTGTCCTAAGGACCCACCATGATGGCTTGAACGATCGCCCCCCCCCATGTTGCCCAGATACTAATGGGGATGGTAGAAACCTTTGTCGTCTTTGTTTGAACGAGTCTCTCCTGTTTGCCCAATGGACCGATGTTTCCTGTTACCTTGGGAGCTGTTCTAAAGGTGATTGTAACCTCGTTTATTGTTTGTTGGATCTATGTGTGACCATCCAGCCGTGCGTGACTGAGCGAGAGACCCGGGGACCGGCTGGTAGATCGAGAAACTGATACCCACCAGTCCCACGTAGAATAACGAGCACTCATTGACCTTCGTTCTTTATCATTGCCTGCTTGGTAACGTGACATTGGGTAGTTACACAGTTTTAGGACAATTCATTGGCCGTTCACAACAAATTGGGGACCACGGTTGGAAAGTCAGCTGTATCAGAAGACCACCAGCAGCTGCTGGTAGCCGGAATTCTGATTCACAGCCCAATAAAGTGAACCCATGACCTCAAAATGTTTTATTGATACATTGTTACTTAACATGAAGTCTCTTAACGTTCTATAACACCGGGGTGGGACACAAAACAGAAGGAAGTTTCCGCAGGGGGCTACTCTTGGACCCCCTCCTCGCTCCATATCCATACTGGGGTTTTTGCCCCTGAGTCTCAATATTTTTACCCCGTTCTCAGGATCTCGGGGGAGGGGGGATGAGCTCTATAGGCTTTTAGTGATAGTATAAATTGGGTGGTGGGGAATATGTATCTGGGAATAATCGGTCTCTGTCTCTTTGTGTTGTTCAGTGTTGTTGGCGCTCACATTGGCGCGCGTTATTCACAGACGCGGGCGCGCGGGGAACGTTATGTAAAACCAAGCACAACAAGCAGGCTCTAATTTCTATAATCTCTGCCTATTATTCTTCCGGTAAACAGCTTTCTGCCGCACATTGAAAGCCGAGGCATAAAACTTAATAGCTTTCCTTTTACCGTATTTATTCTGGAGTCTGACGAAAGCTTCCTCTCGGCCCCCCGGACTTATAAATACGTTCTCACGGGTCCTACGTTTAGTTGAAATTCTATATGTACCAAAGCATTTGGAAAGAAAGCTTTCTTGTGGGGGGGACTAGGTGCTGCTCGATTCTTACACCGAAGGAAGAAATAACGGCTGACCTTAAAAAAATGCGTTCTACCCAATCGTTTAAGGTCCAGCTTAAACCAGCTTTATTTTTCCGCCATTTTTTTGCATTTTTGAACCAAAACATAGAAAAGATTGAACCCATAATCCCCAATAATTGTTATTAACTTCATTATAAAAGTTTGGCAACAAACCCATGCTAATTTTACATCAGGAAATACGTTGTTTTATTCCCAAGTATTTTTCTGTTGCAGGTGTCAGACTTACCGGCTCTTAGTTACCTGTCCTATATTTTTTTTTTCATAAAGGGGCCCGACGTGTAATTCTCAAACTGTTTGGATGAAACGGTGAAAAAAAGCCAGTTTTTGATTCCGAGGAACCTAAAGTGTGTGTGATGTCCACCGTTCCATTAATAGAAGTTTATGCCTAAATCCACAGCCTAATAAAGCGCAGGTGGTGCTCCCTGGCTTTCATTTCGTGCCTCGTAATGGACGCTTTCTCATAGCCCAAGCTGTCACGTCCCCCGTCCCCCCCATATATGCTCTTAATAGGATTCTTAGACCGAGCGCAAGCCATCTGATTCCATTAGCGGGAGAAGTGTCTGGATAACTTCATTACGTTGCTGCGCGAAGCCTCGTCTTGGTGGGACGGAGCTCCTGCCAACAAACATTTGATTTTTACCGAATCATTTTTGTTACATTAGGTTTTCATCCTGACAGATAAGACTCAACATGAAACCCCTCATTCAATTACATCGAAGGATTCCCTTTTTATTTTTTTATGTCCAACCATTTTGATTTAACCCCTTCAACCACCTTTATTTTACCATAAAAAAAATTAAGTAACAATACAAGAAAAACTTTAAAAAAAAACAAACAAAAAAACTATTGTTAATATTTTTTGTGTTGGAATATTCGTGGGATGAATTCCCATAATTCCGTTCTTACCATTCATTTTAATGGTTTTAAAAAAAATAAGTAAAAATTCTAATTTCTGAAGAATAAACCAAGTAACGTTTATTCCGTGTTTGGAAGAAGCAACATTAGCAAGACGCAAAACAAAGAATCTTGGGGGGGAAATGTCGGAATTTAACATCGGAATGTTGAGAAATACCCCGTAACTTTCTTTTTAAGGCTAGAAAGTCCGTTATCTGCTATTTCCAGTTCCTTGCAATTAATCAAAAGAACTCTTAATTGTCACGAGAATCCTTGGCTTTCCCAAAGTGGCTCTTTTCGTTCCCCCGGTAACGAGGAGGAAATGTTTGGGAACGCGCGGAGTATCTGGAAGTGACAACTTTTGAATTCTTGCAGTAGGAATCCGGCCATCTTCTCGGTCCCAGCCACAGAGGGGACGCCGGTTACCTAGCAACTGAACCGGTAGCAGCCAATGGCGGATACTTTAACAGTCTGTGGAAAGGTGCCCTTTTCTGCCAGCCTCTTCCTTATGTCTTCAGCGGGTGGCATAATCAGCTTTTTTAATATTTTATTTGAAAACTATTTGACGGTATTATGAAAATCCTGAAAAAACACTAAAAAACATAAATAAAAAAATATTTTTTTAATGGCTTAACTTTGTTGCATATATATATATATCTGCCGGCAGATCGGCCCCATTCGGCCCCCGTCTAGTCTGCCCATTTCTCCTGCTGTAAAGACTCAAACGTTAATCAGTCGTTGCTCTCGTCTTAGATTCAGGAGCCGTATGTCTATCCCATGCATGTTTAAATCCCCTCGCTATATTAGCCTCTACCACCTCTGCTGGGAGGCTGTTCCACTTATCTCCTAAAGCTTCCTTGAATTCTGACTCTCCAATGCAATCTACCTTCCCTTAATAGTGTCAGGAGTTTAGATTGTAAGCTCTGTGGGTCTGCTTCTTGGAAAACCCATCGCGTCGTGCTACTTATTCATATCCATTATGAACTTTTTGAGATGTATTCTGCGTACGGCCTTAGTATTTGCAGAAGAAGTATTACTGTGCGGTTGTTATGTGTCGCGCATGTGCTAGGTTCTCCCTGCTGTATGTGTCAGCATTAATGGTATCTGATGGTAGAATCTCAGCTCGCTGCGTGGGAGTTGTGTGGGAAGAAGACCAGCCGTCAGAGCTCAGCTATAAAGAGGGTCTGATTGTGACACCGCTCCGAAAAATCCCCGTATCATCAGCTATTATGACAAATAAAAAGGGAAAAAAACACAAAAAAAACCCAAGGCGCGGGAGAAGCTGCGTCGCTTCCAACTTCTCTGAATGGCGTCGGGCGCATGCGTTCATGCGCTGCAAGGTTCTGGCAGTGCCGTGTGAAATATTCATGCGCGTCTTCGCACCTTGAGGCTGCAGTCCTCCCACGAGATGGGAGAAGGTGATACCCACCGGCAGATGGTCCTCCCGCTCCCGGTAGAGATAAACGAGTGCCTGCTGTTCCCCTTGGCTCCCCCTCGGCAAAGTCATGAAAAACCCAAAACGACACAAAAAGGGGTTAAGTCACAAACATGTAATAAAGGCTCATAAAGAAAGAGCGTTTCTGGAGCAAAACGGTAAATGTTGTGCCGTCTCCATGGCAATCAATGAAAGAAAAAATGTCTCTTTACGTTAATTATTCACTCTTTGGTTTTGTTCCAGAACTTGGTTCTGAGTTGTGTTTCTTTTCACAAGGTCTTCTTCTGGATTCTCCGCTTCCGACCTCCGCGTTCTGGAGGTTATCGGCCTGTAATTACCCCCCGACGTGTTGATGCTCTTCGTCCGTCGCTTCCCCGTAACCTTCCATTAAGTCATAAGCACTAGAAAGGGGTCTGGGCTCTGCGTCTGTGTATCTGAAATATAGATTAGTGTAAATATTTAAAGTCCTCGGCAAGTTGTTTGGCTCAGCCTCGGAGAAACGGACCCAAGAAGAGCAGCTCTCCTCCAGCACAACATGCGAATCTCTTGTAAGCAAATTAAAATACTTTTTACTGTTCTCGGAATGCCAGGCAACAAGGTTTTGAGGACATATCTTGGGAAGATCTTCTATAGGGGGAAACATTCCTTTGATTTTAGGTCAACAGAGTCAATAATAGTCAACCCAGATCTTTTCGGGACAGCCCGGCAAGGGTTGGGCTTGAAGAACCTCATTGTCTTTCCCGGGAGCTCAAACACAATGTATCGGAACTTAATCCAGAATCAGGTTTCTTTTGTTACTTTTCTCTTAGAAAATCCATGCAGAAGAAGAAGAAGCATGGAACCCGAGAGGTCGTTTTGTAAAGGTCAACAAGACCTTCTCTTATGACTACTGCTTGTGTCGAATCCTTACGACCCAATGCTGGCAGAAAAAAAAACAATAAAAACTCCATAAAATCGATTAAAATAATTATTGAAATCCCTTGAGTTCTCACGTGGAAGACGATTCGCTTCTTCACCTTCAATGGTTAATCCGGACCTTGCTTTGCTGCATCCGTTTCCTAGTTAATCATCGACAGGGTGGCAATCCTATTTTGACGAATGCATTTTTAATAGTCTGATTTAAGACAAGGTCTACATCGCGACCCAATGACCCTGAAGAATTAAGATTATTCCGCCGCATAAACCGGCAGAAGGTAACAGCGTCGCGCACCGGCTCCTAGGAAACGCCATGGTTCAACCCGATCGTATTTCTATTTATTTATTTATTTTTAAGAAGGTCTATCCCTTGGTGGAAATAAAATAGAGTAGGTTACATAATGCTGTCAACCTGATGAATTTATTTTCAAGTCTGAATGTCTTGCCGGAATACTGAAATAATCAATCATTTTAATTGGTTTTCAAAAACCCCAAGTGAAGACTTTTTCCTTCGGTTCCAGAATAAAAGAAAAGAAAACTTCCCCCCGACGTCTTCATTTCAGACGGTGATGTTGTTAGTTTGAGGCTACCATTGGCAACTTGCGCAGCTACCGACCACGACCGACATGGCGCATGGCTTATCCGGCGATTGACGAGGATACCAAACCTTTAGAAGAACCATTGTTGGGTTTTCATCCTCCCATGGCCAAAAAACATTTGGCCAAAAAATGTAGGATCTAAAAAAAAATATATTATATATAATATAATATATAAATAATATTTTCATGAATTCAAAATGGCGGATGTTTCAGAGTAGATGGAGAGTTCCTGGTTCATTGTTATGCTTATGTGGATCTGAAGGGTTCTGCTAAACATTGTGAGGACTTGCCACATGCGCAACTATTTGAATCTTCCATTGGGATGGGGTTTTGCCCCAACCTTAAAGCTACCATTAGAAGCTTGTGTAGCATTTAGGATTAGAAGGTATTGGAAGAGGAGTTTCTTCTCGACAGATATAGCATGAAGTCACGATACGGCACAAAGTCCACTAAACACAAATGGACATGGTCAGTTAGGGTTAAAGAGGGAATTTCACCCCATAGAACCAGTCTGTTAACCATTTGCATTCAGGGCAGGTGATGATCACGGTGCTCATAGGCACCACCAGGAGTTAAAGCACAACGTAGGTCTAGATTACTGCAGCAGATCTGTTTTATGGACACAGGTGGAGATCTCGTGACAGCCGTGGTTATGTTTAATGCTTTGCTTTAGAGCACCTTGGGAGGTGGTTTTGATGCAAAAGGATTTGACGTCGTCAGAACTTGTTTTTCTATCCATTTTAATAGCCGGTGGATCAAGGGATGAGTTTCCCGACTTGAGCTTCTCCGCTTGGCTTTCCGAGCCGCAGGTGGCTTCATCGTGCGACCAAACATCTCGAATAAAGGGAGTTACAGGCAATTCTGCTTTCAAAGATGCCACTTACCAAGTTAATGTGTGTAGTCAGGTCCGGACGGGCCGTCTGGCACACCGGACACCGTAAGACGCAGGCTGTCCAGCCGCCGGCCGAGGTTACAGCTTTCACTCCGGTATAATCACATATAGGCTTCCTTAAAGAGAGGGCACCACTTAATACACAGAATACAAACAATCTTTAATATACAATATATAATAATAATAGTATGATATATGTAATATTTCGCGTTTTTCTCTGCACATCTCGGAAGCCAAGCTCCTCTCCGTGGAATGTTTTAATTGGATATTTGTCTACGACGCGTGAATGCCGTGTATCCTTCTGCACCAATTAATGCCTTCGTACAAAGTCTTCTTTTCATTTGTATGATAAAAACAGTATCTATTAACACTTCTGTCGCACCAATTGGACGTTACGACTGCGTGCCCCGGGATCCCCAGCCGAGCCGGCTTCGCACTTCGCTTTATTGATTTGGAAGCTGTCCTGGACCTTGCCGTGGAAACCTCCCAGCCCAAGCCGCGGGGACTATTTAATGATTTCCGAGGCGGTCAAACTTCATTATCCCGGACGGCTGTGCTCGGTGAAGCACTCGGCGTAAATGGAAGGCTACTTTCTTTCTTATAATAAGAATCTGTCGATAACCAGAGTTCCACGTCATTGTCAGAGGGGCATTCCGCTGCTATCAAGCCTTTGACTTCACCGATCTGCCTCCCAAGAGTGGGGCGGTTTGTCTCCGAGCGTGATTATAGACCTTTCCGTGGTGGGGCCAACATCCAGTAGTGTCCATAATATGATATTTAACCCTTTTCAGGCTGTGAAAGCGCCTCTTGGGGAGCCAGTGGTATTATAACCTCCAGATAGTTCTCCAACTTGCTTGGAGGACTACAATTCCCATGATTCACAGCTAGACTGAAGCATGGTGCTTTTCTTTTAAGTAGTTCTATGAAGACTCTTGGTGGTCTAATGACTTGGGATTACTGGCCTCCTCACAGTAACTTTATTGTATTCATCATGGCTTGATTTAAAAACATGTCTCCTGTCGCTGGTGGCCACCTAATTTTCCCTGATGGACATGGCTTCCGTTGATACCTGGAGAGTTACCTATTTACAACACTTTCCATCCCCAACACCGTCATCAAAACGTGTCCAGGAAGGAACCTTATTGCCCATAGAGTCTCTTAACGTATGTTTCAAACAAGCCTTGCACGTGACATCTGGGTCTGGTTAGTCCACCATGCGCAGGCTCGCGTTTTAGCCCCTTACCAGCCAGACGTCTAACAATGACCCGGGGAAACATTGTATCTTTAAGAATATCAAGAACGCTGATTGTGAAGAAAGGTGACCGGGTATAGAATGTAAAAGCGGAATAATTTGCCCCATTTTAACCAGCCCCCCCCACGACGATCCATGTTTTTTTAATTAAAGATAGGTGTGACCAATTAAGCCATGAAATGTTGTTTATCAAGCGCTTGGATTTCACGAGCTCTAATCATTGTTGCTAAAGTGATAATCTCTGGTTCTCGGGATCATCTCCAGGCCCCCGCCACCCCTATTCAATTAATGACCTGTAGGGTTTTTAATCATGTTTTATTCTTTAATGAGGACACAGACGAGGCAGAGCACTCTGCTGGGCCCAGTGTAAAATCGCTTCAAAAGACAAGACGCTCGCGAGCGCTCTCGGAGACTCTATGCCGATCTCCCGGGGGGGGGGGATGAGGAGGAACACAAGTAATGAGCTCCCGGGGAACAAGGAACCAAACACTCACACAGGGAAATAAACAAGTGACACAGGATTTGTTTTTTTTAACAAATTCAATGGATATTCTAATCCTCCATCCCGGAGAATTCCGTGGTCAACCCTTTTATTACACAGCCCTCCATCACCGAAAGGGTCAGAATACGTTAGAATCAGACAAAAGGTGGAAGGAACGCCGGTGACAAATGGTTTTCCGCAGACGTTTTTTCCAAATTTAGATTTTGAATGCCTTTAGCACCACGATGGTTAATGTGAGGATGCAATCGATGTCGTTCCGGTGGTAACATTGGACGATTGGATTCCAAGGCCAAATGGCCACCTCACCGGGGCGACCCCACTACTTTTCCAGGAAGATGATTGGTCATTAGAGAAGAATAAGGCTAGCGCCACACGAGTTTATGGCCATAATGGGGCATTAACGCTGGGCCACAGAAAAGGTTGATCCATTCCATGGCGGCTTCCTGGTTGGCTTTGTTAAACTTTCCTCCCAAATCCCGCCAATCCCGTACCCCGTATCCACTTAATGTCCTTAAATCAGGACCTCTTCCTAATCCATCCTTCGATTGTTGGCTGAGAACGTCCAGTATAATTAGGATAATAGCTGTGGCTCTTCCAAAAACCCCAAAGGTACCAGATAAGGATCCCAATTCTCGTTAGTTCTCAGGTTGGGGTTGACACTGTCTATGAAGGGACCCCCAAAATCCCCAGAGGCCCTAGGCAATAGCCTCACTGGCTTTGTATGAACTCGGTAGACTTTTTTTCAAATGGAAATGAAATTCACAACGATCGGTAAATTGAAATAAGGCTCTAAGGTTCTTTTTTGTGCTAGAGAAAACATTTCATCCCCCCCCCCGCATAGTAACAGAACAAAGGATGGATAAAAGCTTTTTAACTGCCATGTGTTATTGTAGAGCCTGAACGCTGTGTTTTTGCTTGTTGTGGTTCTGAAACTCCCCTCGGAATTATACCCTAGCGGTCTCTGAAACAGTCATGCAAGGACAGATGGAAACACTTCTTCATGTCATAGAAATATGGACATTCAACAAAAATAAAAGCAGAGCTGTTAACCCAGTTACATTTCTCCTCTTTAGGAAGGAAACAAAAAAAGATGTCCCTTCTCCAAGCATAAGAACACTCTGGCTCGCTGGCTTTGTTTATCATGCTGTTTTTTTTGGGGGGGCGAATGTGGATGATAGGTATTGTAGTCCGAACAGCAGAGGTTCTAGAGCCTTAAACTCATCTGGTTCCATCACGCTGGTGGCCCTCGATGACTTCTTCATGTCTTCTCAGAGATGACTTGTTCACGCCATATTCTCTGGAACCCCTTCGCTCGTTAAAAATCTTACTGATTCCCCTGTTACCGAGAAGTTCACTCACTCAGCATACTTTTCCGATGTCATTTCTTGTTGGGAGCCCGATGGTGAATGTTCAACTTTTTTTAAAGGTCATTTAAGTCCCATGTTGAATGACCTCTAAACTTATACAGTAATTATTGTTAAATCTTTCTGCTTTCCCCCCCATGATTAGAGCCGAGATAAAGGGTTAATGCTGACGCCTCTATCTCGGATGCTCAATCAATCACAATACTCCGGAGAAAGAGTACAATTTTTTGTTGTCATTGATAAATTTGTCTCCCGGGGCAAATAGACTCGGTAGTTATTATTGTGACGGCGTTCGGCCGCACCGGAGAACTGTTTTATCAGCTTACAAGTGAATTAAACCAAATTCCCGGCTACTCGCTGCCGAAGCGCGGGGCTTGCGATCCCTCAAGCATGGTATCAGCGCAGGTTCTCCGAGAACGTTATTAAAGCGGGCCTCGCGGGAACATTAAGCTTTTGGAAACATCTCGCCCGTCCAATCTAAACGCATTCCGCAAAATCCACATCGGCTTTTAAAGTGCCGTTAACCTCTTCGGGGATTACGGCTTCGACTTTTGTCGTCACAATGTATCAGCGCATGTTTTTGCTGCAAATTCAACGCAACTGCCGACTTATTGAGGCTAACTGACAACAATTGGACCGGGAATGATACATGGGGGGGTCGGGGGTTTACCGGTGGGATCAAAAATAGAAGAAAGTAAGGTTGAGGGACTACTTGACAGCCAACGGGTTAACTCTTTAGTCCACTATGAGTGGAGAAGACGGTCCCTGAACATAATAAAGTCTCATAATTCAGCTGTGATCGATGGCGCCTTAAAATTGCTGGTGCGTTATATGTTCTGTTTGTAAGGATCTTTTGGCCTTCAAAGCAGAGAGGTTTACGCGCGGCGGGGTATTTATCATCGGTCTCCGGTAGCTAAAGCGGACCTGTCAACAATAAAATAATAAAAAAAAAACTTTACATCAATCAGTAGAACATAAAAACCGTCTTGTATGTGCGGTTTCATAAATGTGTTCGGAAATAAATGTCATCCTGTCTGGCCAGGCTAATAAGTTTAATACGTGAAGTTCTGTCCACTTGAAACTGTAGCAACGCAAGGTTTGAAGAGCGTTTCTACAAGCTTTCTGGATTTTCCTCGGAGGCTCCTGGTTTGCCCGGTGATGGCTGGAGCTTCGGGGCAGTGTCTTACTCTCCTCGAGCCAGGAATGGAGGGTTTTCTCCTATTTTCTCCCTGTTCCTGATCATTGTCCCCATAGTACGGCTCCAACCCCCTCCTCCTCGTACCTAACGTGAAAGGGTAGGACTCCTCAATGGCGAATTCCACCAGCGCAATCTAGGTTAGTCCATTACATTTTATTCCTAAACTGTTCTGTCTTTGAGGGCCACTAACCTGGTTACGAGATACAATACGGCCCCACAGGGCACTGTGTTACTTGTGGAAACACTTTGATTTTCCTGGGTTGGACACCCTAGAAGTCTTCCGATTGGGTATCCCAGGATTCTGCTGCTCCTGGTCTCTCCGCTTGCACGTAGGCTCCTTGTGATGTAATGAAGATGTGCGCCAGGATATGACATCATATCTCAACGTTTGTCTTCAGAACCTCTCGAGGGGTGCGTTAGATGCCCCTGTCTGTCTTTAGCCCCTCCTCCAATTAAGGTGTCCCTGTTTGGAGGCCTGAAATTTTGGGGAGTATGGACTCGCCAGGTCCTAAATCACTGAAAATGAAGCACAGTTGGACTCCACACCACCACTCACCTGTGATGTATCATCCCATAGACGGAGCCCCTGCGTCTAATCTGTAGACTGTGAACCCCCAAAGGCTTCCATTTCACCCCAAAGAGTTTCCTGGACACTAACATAGCTTTAATTCTTAAATTATTTTTTTATAATTACCCTTTGACGAGGTTGGTTAAATTAAAACATGAATTTGGGATTATCGGTGTCAGCATTTCCATAACATAATTTTAATGTTGATTCAGAAAAAATGCAAAAGATCTGTCTCAAAGGGTAAAAATTTCTTCTCGGCTCCAAAGTAAGCAGATTTTTTTCCCCTGAATCAACATTTCCCTGTTTTAATAAAAAAAAATAAGAAAATATTCAGAATGAATTTAAAAAAATACTTTTTGTACTGTAAATACGGATTCCTAATCTTAACTGCTCTAACCAAAATTCGTTTTCTGTATAAAGCATGGATTTTTTTTTATATTTTTTTATCCTAATCCCATGCCCGTGTTAGCTGTAAATTTTTTTTTGTATGAGCAAATTCTGGAAAAGATCTTGGTTCTGACCTTGAATATACTTTTACATGGTAAAATATTGCCGCTGTGATATTAGTGCTCCACAATAATGCATTACCTATAAATTTCTTTGAACGTTTTAATGCCAAGTGTATAAAAAAAAAAATGTCTGCTTTTAATCCTAGAGGAAAAAAAAAAAATACAATTTAGGATCTGTTTTCCGATCACATTTTCTTATCAGCTTATTTCCTAAAAATAAAAAAGAAATCTCGTTTTTCCCTGAAGACATATGATCTTACATATTGGAATTTCTGTGTAATATCGCTGCGTACGGCGCAGAAAATTGTTTTCATAAACATGTCGTTACCTGTTAGTAGAACAATTGACAATCGCGTTGACAAACATTGAGTACCGAGGGAGGAAAAGGCCCTGCTCTCCAATCATAAATAAAAAAAAAAAAAAAAATTAAAATTAAATTAAATGAGCTATTGTATTTTTTTTTTTAATTTGAATTATTAATCTAATTTTTTTCCAAAAATGTTGGTTTTTCTATCACCTTGGAGATGGGTTTTTATCAGATATTTTTACGTCCATGAATAGCAGGTATCTTTACCCCATACCAGTCCGACAACGACCTCATAATTTCCAAATGATCTAAAAAGCCTCTTCTAGGACTCTGAAGATATCTTGATCTTCCGCGTAGCGTCTTCCAGCTCGGATATTCCGTCGGAGACAGTGTCAAGTACACAAAAAAAATCTTTATTACATATTTTTTTTTCCCCCATTTTCTTTTCATCATGCAGCTGGTAAGACGGCCAAGACAAATGTTACCGGTCTTACCTCTTTCTCGGAACAAGCGCCGCAGAATGTTCTGATTTTGATTCAGGTCGGAAGAAGGGAAAAAAAAACCTTTTTAGTCTATGAACTTCTATGACATCCTGAGATCGTTTTATCAGAAGAATAATCATGATGTGAAATAACTCTGCGAAACGCTCGTCGACGGAAAGCTTCCTTATAAATAATAATCGCTGGGAATCGGGCTAGCGTTCCAATGACTGAGCGTTGTCAGAGCGGGGCGTAGAGAAGGTATCGGGGTAACATTTGGAATAATAGAAGCAATTAATCGGGTTACGGCTGAATATTTGTTTTATGGTAAATGAGGTTCAGGTATGAATGTTACTTATTGTCCTAGCTGCACATGTATGCTGCCCCCTGTGGTCAATGTTGATATTGCATATTATTATTATTATTATTTATTGTTTTATATAGCGCCATCAAATTCCGTAGCGCTGTACAATGGGCATATTAATATATAAGTAAAATAAATATATTTTTGCTTGCATGGCAAATATTTTTTTGAATATTTTGGAAAGTGTTCCTGTATGCGTTCTACAAAACCCCCGACTTGAAGTTGCTACCGAAGATTTTTTTTTTAATCTCCCCCCCCTCCCCCCGCCAAAGGTCCCATGGCATTATCGAGTGACATTAATACTGTTAATACTGTTTAACCAAATGGCACGCACTAGAATTTTTTAAACTGACATAATTAATGCAGAATGGGCACTTTTGAGGGAATTTATCAGCAAAAATTGTTTAATGATATTCACATTTGAACACAGCCTTAAGTGGTGTACTGTGACATTAAATTTTGATGTAAGTGGATAATTGATAAAAAAAAAAATGTGCAGTGTTGAATGCTACATTATAATTAGCCTAATATTGGCAGAGGTTTTTTTTTTTTTAACTCTTCTTACCCCTTAATATTTGTTTTTCTGCCTTATTATACAGGCTCGGGAAATACTAACCAACTGTCTTGTTATGTTGTTAAGAAATTAATCGTTTGATTGAACAAAAAAAAAGGAAATATCACAAAGCAGCACCTAGCTGTGGTGTTTCTGCTGAGGCAGAGAAGGGGCGGGGCTTTGGGAGACAAAATGGCTCCCTACATGCAATAATGCATATTTTTATAATATATGCAAAGACCTATTACAGAGGGTCACATGGCAATAATACATGTTTAACTTTCATAGTTCTCTTATACAAGAGATGAACTTCAAGCTAGTAGCAGGTAACGACCTTTCCATTTTGCCGGCTGGGTTTGCTATTTATAATGCAGATTTAATCCATAACTTCCTAACATTTAGCTTCTTAGTAAATAAACCTCATCATGGAACCATTGTGGCACCCATGAGCCCGTCGTGAACCCACAACACGAGGAAAGCAAGCTTTGACCCCATCGTAAGGAAGTCGCGCATGTAAAGGCAAATTTCTTTCTCCGCCTTAAATATTTTAAGAACGGTAGCCATAAAATATACCTCTACATCTCTGACGGTTACTATGACCGCCGTTAGCCCCAATTGCCGATGTATTTGTAGAAGGACAGGGCTATAATAGATGGGCAATATATCCCTTAGGTATTCACTATTAATTCACAGAACACCTCATCTTTGCTTAATTCCTGGAAGGCTGCTCTTTCCTTTTTGCAATTAACGTGAAAAATGGCGCATAAAACATAACAGTATTCAAGACTTAGTAATATTTCACGAAATACACCCTTGGCACAGACTCCGGTGAATAATTATTACTGGAGAACTCCTTTTTTTCCCCCTCCTTAGAAAGGTTTTTTATGGCGTGCCACCGCAGCCAGGAACCATAACTCAAGAGTAGATATTGTTGGCAACCATTTGGAACCTTGAAGAATTAACGTTAATGCAATTAAGAAAACCTCCGAGGATTAAAAAGCAAAAAAAAATGTGTTCTTGACCTGTATTGATGGAGAGTTTCCTCATTCATCACACTTTGGTTTAACTTTCAACGTCCTTGGGGGGTTTTACAAAAATTTGGAGGAAGAAGCAGAAGAGCCCCTCATTCCCGATCCAAAAACACGGAATGTTTCAGAGTTTATGTATCTAGGGCCATGTTCCCTGTATGTTCTACCATGTAGAACCTCCATACATGTCAACAGAACCAGAATGACATTGAAGACCACGTGGTGTCTTGACTAAGGGAGGGTAAAAATGCCTCTTCTCTGCCATTGGAGTCATTTCCTTTGATATTCGTCATGCCCATCCCAACAAACGAGCCTCTTAAATGAGCATAAGTTCTGAAACCGTATCAAGACCTTCAACACAAGGACCGGCCAGGTTATGATACCCAAGATAACATTTTATCACGGGGAGGACAAAGTAATGTTTCAAAAGCTACATGTGACCGTTCCTTGGGTTGATTCTTTGGGTTGATTCCTTGGGTGGATTCCTTGGGTTGATTCCTTGGGTTGATTCCTTGGGTGTATTCCTTGGGTTGAATCCTTGGGTTGATTCCTTGGGTTGATTCCTTGGGTTGATTCCTTGAGTTGATTCCTTGGGTTGTGTTCTTGGGTTGATTCCTTGGGTTGATTCCTTGGGTTGATTCCTTGGGTTGATTCCTTGAGTTGATTCCTTGGGTTGAATCCTTGGGTTGATTCCTTGGGTTGATTCCTTGAGTTGATTCCTTGGGTTGTGTTCTTGGCACCATTTTCAAGAAGTAAAAATGTGAGAACAAGAAGTAAAACGAGATGACCCGAGGCTTAGATGAAATGTAAGGAAGGTTTACTTTATGCACCGTATGATCTCAGGTTCCATAAGAAAAAGAGGCTCTATGAAGACTTCAGCATTCCATTCTCATGATCCTTCAATAAATATGGAATCTGACAAATCCATTTACAAAACATTTTTTCTTTTAAAGTCAGCATTTTTGCAAAACGACTCAAAAGCTTTTTTTTTTTTCTCTCTCTCTCAAGGACCGTCTGATGTTTCGGAGAATTTTTAAATGGTTCTATCCTATGTAGAACGGGGGTTTCCTTTGTTCCGTCGCCTGCACATGTCTCCGGGAATCAAAGATCCGATTAAAAATGAGCATTCAGCAGTTTTTTTTTAATATCCTTTATGGAAGAAAGAAAGAGGCGCTCCAGCAGAGACTTTAGCAAACTGTAAAAAATAAACCACTTCCTACCCTTCAGGACATTGAGGTTACGTTACAAAGCGCGACTACATTCAAACGTTTCATTCCCATTGTTCGGAAAACATTTGAATTAAATGGTTTAATTTCACTACCAATTTAGACGCTCAGCACGACGCGACCATTAGAACAGGAAGGAGCTTGCAAGACTTTTGGAATTTCTCGACTTGCGTAGAGGATTTTTTTTTGTTTCATTTTATAACTCTAGCGGGGGTTGGGAGGTTCTGTTTGTTACGTTGGATTTTTGTTTGTCCCGGCGAGCCGGCAGGTTACGGTCAACGTTCCCGATTCAAATACGGATTTTCGGGATTTTGATCTTTTTTTTTAAAAAAAAAAAATCTTTCCTTTTCTCTTTTGAAATAAAAATATGCAGCTTAAAAGGCGTTACCGTAGAACTTTGAACGGTGGCGGCCGTCACAAGTCTGGAGTACAAAAGGCGAAAAAGGAGCTTAGGTATTCCGGCGCTTCTCTAGCCTTATTTTTCTTTTTTTTGATGAAAAAAATAAATGCGTAGCTTGAACGCTAGCCCTTTACTATGGAATAATATGGAAAAGAATAAGACATTCGTTAATCCCAGTATCCATGGTGGCTGGAGATGAAGCTTGGGCTGGCCTCCTAAGTGCACTACTTATTGGACATGCGGTGGGCGGTCGGTTTTATACAGGACATATAGAACTTTATATACCGGGATCTATCTTGGTGACCCAGGACACTTGGAACAAATATATATATATAATATTCAAGGTAGTTTGGAAGGACCTTCTTTAAGAGACTTGATGATTAGAATGATTGTTTGCAGCTTCTCTTTTTTGGGCAGGTCCGGACTGGCCATCTAATCCCACCGGGGAAATGCCTTGTGGGCCGCTTCCAGACATCGCTCCGTACGCACTTGATCTGCCCCTCCAGCGCTGTAGTGTGCGCCTGCTGACCGGAATCGCCCGTCTACGCACTACGTGAGCGTGCGGTCTCCCATATTCAGCTATTGTCTATGCATACGTCGTTAGACGGCCGCCTCGTTATCCCCGGCCCTGTATTTGGCTATATAGAACGACACAAAAAAGGAGTCAATTCTATGCAAATTTATCTCACGCTTTAAATATTTTTTATATATATATAAAAAGCCGATTTTGCCGTTTCTTATATCCTTTCTAGCGCAGAAAAATAAAACCCAAGATTATTTTGTGCTACAACCCGGAAAGATTGTTTACCAGCCTCGCCAACGCGGGATAGCGAGAAGCTGTTTAATAGAACCGCTCTGATTTCTTGCGGGGTGAGAAGGGGCTCGGCCCCCGGGCTGGATGCGGGCCGCCGGCTAGACGTCTTGCATTAGAGCTGGCTTTGCAGCAGGACAGCTCCGTGTGGCACTTAGCGGAATCGATCTGTTTCTAAAAAACCCAGAAAGAGTGAAGTCACACGAAAACGCTGAATGCATTAGAGAAACATTGTAACTGGGAATACTTTTAACGCCTTGAGTGCCGCGTCGCGGATGCTCGCCACTCCGGGGGTCGAAGGATGAATATCAGAGACTCGTCCAAATTGTACATTTTGTTTTCTGAATTATCCTTTGTTCTTATTGTGTTGAACGATCTGGAAATATTCTTTGCGTCGCGCGTCTTACAGCGAGTGGATGCGAATGAATGTGAATTGAGAAAAGGAAGCAACATTCGCTAAAATGCAATTTGTTTGCAAGTTCCAAACAAAGTTCCAACTCGCTAATTTCACCTCCCATCCCCCAAGGATTAATAACTACCGCCTGCAACCCGCGGAGCATGGATGGGGGGGGGGGAGACATGGAAAGGGGTCCATGCCTCTTAAAAGGGTTTTTTCCCCCAGACTTTTTTAACCCCTCGTTACCCCAGTGGCCAGGGTGTGGTGGGAAGATGGAGGCTTAGATGCTCCTGAAGGGCTTTTAATTTATTTTAAATGTGCCACCCCACCGGGAACAGGCTGGGGGTCGAGGCACGGGGTGCAGTCTGTGTCTCCCATAGGTTATTTGTAGCAAATTTAACCCCCCCCATTCCTTTGAGCAGACACCCCCCACTCTACCACGCATTGGGCTGGAGGAACAGGGGCGTTTGTGGACCCCTTCCCATGTTTAATACTGGGAAACCTGTCCAGTTTATTTTTAGTTAATTATTTTTCATTTTTTAAATGAATGTTTGCACTAAATGTTGCGTGTTTTAGGCGAGGACATGTGCCTTTGTCTGAAACACACAAAATCTAAGGTCGAAAGCACTTGAACGTTAAAGGAAATTGTGTCTTATACTGCATGACCTTGATTTGACATTGACAAGGGTTGAATTTACAAGTACACTTGGCTTGGATGATTTTCTTCTCTTGAACAATACAAGCTAATCCCATATTAAACAAAAGTTCCTTTTTGCTGCCCAAATCCACCCGAGTTTATGCCAGCTCCGTTCTATTCATTCAGATGGGCAAATTAGTCTTTGTCATAGAAACACAGAACTTCTAGTCAGCTGTTTCTCCTGCTGTGAAGAATCAAACCTTAATCAGTCGTTGGTCTCGTCTTAGATTCAGGAGCCGTATGTCTATCCCATGCATGGTTAAATCCCCTCGCTGTATTACCCTCTACCACCTCTGCTGGGAGGCTGTTCCACTTATCTGCCACCTTCTCATCAGGCTTTTCTGGAAGAGCGAACACTTCTAACGCAATAGACAAGGAACCCGAGCAGAGCACATTTTCGAAGGCTACAAATTAGATTTTCAGTACCTATATTTGATTAATTGCAAAGTATTTTTTTTCTGGATACGATGCATGTTGGGTGGATTTCTGGTAACGTCGGGCTCGGGATGCGTTTGAGGTGATAATTACGTTTTTACCTGGGGAGTAGCACGGTTTTCTTTTCATCGCCGTAAATACTGATTGTTACGCAGATGTACCTGCTGCGGAACGCGGTGTTAATTAGCTTTTTTAGCGGAACTTTGATGAATGTTAAATCTGAATTAACATCAGGTCGGATCCCAGTAGATGCCAAAAACATCCAAACCACGCTGTTAGCGGAACAGCGTTAATTAAGTTATGTCGAAGAGGCTGGAAAGGCAGCATCATGGGAGTTGTAGTCCACAGCAGATGTAATCATAGCCGAGAACATCCAGGCTCCAGCTACCCAAATCCCTCCCTTCCTTGCAGGCGGTCCCGATGGTGCCAGTGGGCGGTCCCGATGGTGCCAGTGGGCGGTCTTGATGACGTTGCGCACGGGATATCCCCACAATCAGTGGTCAGAGGGGAAGTGGGCGTGGAGTGGGGGCGTGTCTCAGTGGGGACCCGGAGACTTCATGGGTGGCTGAGCATCATCGGAGTTGTAGTCCATGACACCTGAATTGCCAAAAGGGCATTTCTTGTCCTTCTTGATTGCTTTGTTGGTAATCATGGAAACTCATGAATATGCTAAAAAAATAAATCCATATTTATGTAACCTGTTTATTGAGGTCTGTTCGGCACTTTAGCGAAATCCGGCGCGGCCCTGTAATTTTTTGTGTGCGTAGTAATACTGTGTACTTAATCCTAACAATAAAGTTTAATTAACTGCCAATTAAGCCGACGAGCTGCGGCAGAGTGGAGATCTCAAATAATTACGTTATTGACATTTCAGGCAGGAAAAAAAAAAAAGATATTTTATTTTCACAAATCTGGAACCAATAAAATATGTTAAAAAAAAATAAAATAAAATTATGCGGACCGGCTGTTTTTATAGGGAATTTGCTTTTATGTGCTTTTTAGGTCGTATTGTTACAGATGGTGTTAATTTTAACGACACGCAATCATACGGCTTGCTGGATATCCGGCAACTATTCTTCCGTTCTCTCGTGATTAGGAAGCATCAGCCGCGCCCCAAGAGCTTGCAATCTAAGGCAATGGGGAGGAGGGGGGAGATGTATTTTCTCTGAATGCCATCAAAAAATGACTCTAGTTGTCCTATGTTAATTAGGGGGTCCTTGGAAAGACAGTAAATTTTGTATGCATTTCTATATATTTCTATTATTTATTTATATAGCGCCATCATATTCTGTAGCGCTGTACAATAAGACGGTCGGTTTGTCTGGATATAGGAATAGTTACGTTATGGATGGCGGGTGGAGATATGAACTGCAAATTTGCCCGAAATGTTTATAATTGTGCGCTGCTTCCTTGTAAGAAAAGGTTAATGGCGCTCGGCCTTGGTGCACGGATTAAACGAAGGTCTTCCATGTAAAAAAAAAAGAAATGACGGATATATTTACTTATAAATAATAACGAGACCTTATGCTAATATCATTAAGACCTTCGTGGAACGGGAAAGCCGAATAACGACAAGTGAACTTTTATTGATACCCCCCGCGGTTACCATGGAAACCAAGGCCTGCAAAGGGCGTGAAAAACCACTCGCGGTTTAAGCCGAGGGAGGAAAATGAAGCAGAAGGCAGATGAGCTTTTTCTTTCCCCGACACTACCTACAGATGTGACGAGATACGAGCGCAAATAAATTACCGCCACAAATTCAGAGAGCCCTCATTCAGCGCCGGAATGGTGCCGTATCATCACTTTTTACTGTTATGGTTTGATATTAGAGGGCTTAGGCGATGATGCATGTTGTGCGTTTCTCACAAATAGTTTCAGGATTATGAATTTCTGAGTGGATTTTTTTACAAAAATAGTCATAGGCGGGCGGCATTGTAAAGATTTTCCACTGCGAAACGCGTTACTACTGTATACAGCTCTGGGGGTTATATTACTGTATACAGCGCTGGGGGGTTATATTACTGTATACAGCGCAGGGGGTTATATTACTGTATACAGCGCTGGGGGTTATATTACTGTATACAGCGCTGGGGGGTTATATTACTGTATACAGCACTGGGGGTTATATTACTGTATACAGCGCTGGGGTTATATTACTGTATACAGCGCTGGGGGTTATATTACTGTATACAGCGCTGGGGGTTATATTACTGTATACAGCGCTGGGGGTTATATTACTGTATACAGCGCTGGGGGGTTATATTACTGTATACAGCGCTGGGGGTTATATTACTGTATACAGCGCTGGGGTTATATTACTGTATACAGCGCTGGGGGTTATATTACTATATACAGCGCTCGGGGGGTTATATTACTGTATACAGCGCTGGGGGTTATATTACTGTATACAGCGCTGGGGGTTATATTACTGTATACAGCGCTGGGGGGTATATTACTGTATACAGCGCTGGGGGTTATATTACTGTATACAGCGCTGGGGGGTTATATTACTGTATACAGCGCTGGGGGGTTATATTACTGTATACAGTGCTGGGGGTTATATTACTGTATACAGCGCTGGGGGTTATATTACTGTATACAGTGCTGGGGGGTTATTACTGTATACAGCACTGGGGGTTATATTACTGTATACAGCGCTGGGGGGGGTTATATTACTGTATACAGCGCTGGGGGGGTTAAACGCCACAAGGTTAGAATCGACAGACAGGATTCATTTGATTCGTTTATCTGCTTCTGTAATGAAACAAAAGGGGAACCAACAGATCCATTACTAGGAAAGCGACAGAGTTAATTGAAAGTGTCAAATGTATCATTACAACTTTTACCGGCTTAATTTATCACCGGTAAATATCTGGCTTCACCGAGGACGGGGAGGGAATTAAACGCGAAAAACGCGAATTGTTGAAAGTTACTATGACCACAAAATACTAATATTTGGGTCACTAAAATAACGTTAGCTCAGTCGTAACCTTTCTATTTTCCCTTAATGGATCACAGTCTACGTCCAATAATTTAATATTGAGATTCCAGAACCATGGCTGCTACCGTCCTGTGCAGGAAGCTTGTGTAAGACACAACAGGAAGTCAAAAGCGCGAGCAAGAATTGCTTCCCCCTTTCATAACAAACACAACACGAGCATTTTTCTGTTGCTTAAAGTCGCATGTGGATATTGTTTACGAATCTTACAAACGGAGTAGTCCCGTAGAGAATTACAAGAATGAGTAGTATCTGCAGGGGAAAAGATGTCTTAATTAGGAGAGAGAAAAAAATATCTTAATAAGGAGAGCGTCTCCTGGATTTTGGACGTCTGGGCGTCCTACAGAAAAAAAAAAAGAGTTAAAGATCCGAGGCACCAGGAGAGGTTTTTCTGTTTTTGTGCAGATGAGCGCTGGAGAGGTGCCAGCTTCTGTCTCCGCTCTCTGTGTGGTGCGAGTCCATCCCAAGGAGAGAACTGTGACGGGGTGAAGGGGTTTAAAAACATGCGCTCACAATGAGACGTTAACTAGTGGCATGTGGAGGAGAGGTTTATGGAGAGATGGCCAGGCGTGATAGCCTGGGCTCTGCTCTTTGTTTCATCTTCTTTATAAACCGAGGGTGGATTTTAATATCGTAAACAGAGTTTTATGGGCCAGCGCTGGAGACACACAATGTTAAGATTCCCTGTTTTTTTCTTGGCTTTGTCATGCTGACGGTCAGAGATATTAAGATATCCGTGCGCTCACTTTACCCTTTGTGTTCTAGAGCACTAAGCAACTCTTCGGTACTAAAAGTGACACCAATAGCCGCAAACTCTGGAGCGTTCTGGTTCTGAAATCATAAAAACTATAAGAGGAGGGAACCTTTGTTTAATATTGTTTATTAGAAAAGGGGGAAAGAATTCGCCTTAGTACGACTCACTTCCTGTTTAGTAAACCATCTTTTCAGGAAGTGCTCAGGAATAAGCGCAAAGCGAAATACCTTCCCCCATTACGAGGTGAGATTATGCATAGTTCTGCGAAGCTGAAGAAACTACCGTATTTGCTCGATTATAAGACGACCCCGATTATAAGACGACCCCCCAAAATCAAAATATTAATTTAGGAAAAAAACAAAAAGCCTGAATATAAGACTACCCTATAGGGAAAAAGTTTTACCAGTAAATATTAATTAATGTAAATTATTTTCATGTTTAATAAAAGCTATGATTGAGAAAAATATATTTTTTAAATTTCCTTTTATTTGCCAACCTGCCCCCCCCAGTTATGCCACTCTGCCCCCAGAAATGCTTTATACCCCCCTATTTGCCACTCTGCCCCATGATATGCCTTATACCCCTGTATGCCACTCTGGCATATAGGGGGTTAAAAGGCATATCATGGGGCTGAGTGGCATATAGGGGGGTATAAAGCATTTCTGGAGGTATATAGGCATATCATGGGGCTGAGTGGCATATAGGGGGTTAAAATGCATTTCTGGAGGTCCAGAAATGCATTTTAACCCCCTATATGCCACTCAGCCCCATGATATGCCTTTTAACCCAGCATGTACTGGCTGCCTTGGCTTGATAGGAGTGTGATTGCTGTTAGCAGTTTGATATATATATATATATATATATATATCAAACTGCTAACAGCAATCACACTCCTATCAAGCCAAGGCAGCCAGTACATGCTGGAACCTGGGGATGATAGCAGTGGGATTACAGCCTCCATATGCCATGCTACAACCCCCACCCCCCTTACACATCCATGCTATCACACACACACTCACACTCATTCACAAACATTTAAATACTCATTCATTCCCTTAATCACACACACTTCACACATACTCAAAAACCCTCCCCCACCCCCTCACCCGAACTGCAGATCTCCCACTCGCAGACTTCTGCAGGGGACCGGCTGTAGCAACTTCTCTGGCCCCGCCCTCAGAGGAGGGAGGGGGGAGATAGAGTTCTGTGAGGACGCTGCAAGCTTCCTGCCCTGCTTCTAACAGAAGAGACGCTGCTCGCGACCGGTAAGCAGCATGGCGCCAGCATTTTTTTGGGGTCTGATTAGAAGACGACCCCGATTATAAGACGAGGGGTATTTTTCAGAGCATTTGCTCTGGAAAAAACCTCGTCTTATAATCGAGTGAAATATATTATATCCCGTGATTCTGTTTCACTTCAGGCGATCCTGAAAGCCTCTACTAGGGAAATAATGGGTGAGTATCCATAGTGTCACCCTCTCAACATTTTGTTGGCTTGTATTTAAGTCTAATCACACCTTGGACCACCACTCAGGTGAAGTGAGGTCTTATTTGAGATAAGATCTAGACCGTACTCGCTATGCCAGCACTCGCTATGAGATGGCTGAAGGTTTAGCGTTAGCGGAGAGCAATGTGAGTGAATGGGGTCTGCGGTCCACGGGAGCGATCATCAAAACCCTGGGAAGAAGTTACAGGAACGATTTTACAAGCCTCGAACCTGTATACAGAGTAGATTATTAATGCTGACCGAGCTGGATATACAAGACCTGCAAAAGTCTAAACATTTCCAAACATTTTTAGTAAAAAAGTATCGCTTTCAACAATTATATGGATGTTATTATGTTTCTTGGATTTTTTTTTATATTGAATACAATATTAACCTTAGAAAATGAAAGAATATTGTTTTGTTACAGTGTGACAATTCCAGGCCATCACATCTGTGTTAAAGGAAGTCCTGTATTCCATATCTATTTTCCAACATTTGTCATGACAATAATGTTCTCCCCTGATGTTGTGCCCTCATTTGAGGAGCTTTCAGGGCAGATTGGTGATTTCAGGGCAGATTGGTGATTTCAGGGCAGATTGGTGATTTCAGGGCAGATTGGTGATTTCAGGGCAGATTGCCTCCATAGACCGCGTGCATAGGGAGCAGCAGATATGTGAAGTGTTAGATGTAATCCTTTTTATTGTGTTTTTTATGTAGCCGAGTCTGTTAGAGGAACTCATCCAAATTCACCTCTCGCTGAAAGCTGTCAGCTCCAATTTAATCAATAAGTAGTTAGATGCGAGGGTATTTGATGAGACGAAATATTCCGTCCGCTCGGATATTAAACTGAAAATGTCCTTTCATCTTCCTGAGGGATAAGCAGTGCATTACTTACACCAAGGGCATTTAAGGAGTTCCTGACTCTGAGTTTATTGGTTTATTGTGGAGTTTATTGGTAAAGGTCTAAGTTTTCCCTACCAACATTCTAAACGGTGGCCAACATTCCAAACGGTGGCCAACATTCCAAACGGTGGCTAACATTCCAAATGGTTTATAACAGTCCAAATGACTTAATAACCAAGACGTAAGTGTCAGGGTGCTTAAGATTTGGGGGGCCAAAGCCTAAGGGTGGGGGCACTGTTTTTTTAGATGGTGGGATTTGCTGTTTTTCTGTTGCCTTCATGACCTATAGATTCTTAGCGCGTCTGACCTCTTCTTATTCCATGCTAAGACCAAATGATATTTATTCATACCCAGTAAACCCAGTTATTACCCGGCAACGTCCCAGTTAAAGGTTACGGCTCTGTGCTGGTTTATGAAAGCTGTCCACGTGCAATTCATGAAGATGTTTGCCATGAGATATACTACGGTAACCTAGTTTTCTGAGGGGTTTTATAACTCCTCATTGTCTATTTATCAAGAAATCTGAAATCCAGCGGGATTGGTGGGTCTGTAGTAGAATAAGCCATGCGTGCGCAGGGCCGGGATATTTTTATATTATTTATTAATGGGTAGCATGTGTTTCGACGGGGTGTCTATTTGCTTCTTGTGGTTTTCTGCATTTTCTCTTTTTCATTTTTTTTTTTAAAATCCAAATACAAGTGCATTTTTCCTTAATTCGTGTCCAGCACGTGGTTCGAGCATGTCAGCATGCTGGTCATCTTACTAAACTGCGTCACCCTTGGGATGTTCCAACCCTGCGAGGACGTGGAGTGCAAATCGGAGCGGTGCACCATTCTGGAGGTAAGAGCGCCCCAGGAGACTTTCAGCGATTGTCCTCTCCCATCAGATTTGTTTCTGATCTCTCTTTCTGTCTCCCGTCTTTCTCCTGTCCCCCTCTTCCTCCTCATTCAGCCTTTTTTACCCATAAACGATGTTATGTTTATTATCATTGAATGAATGTAATAATATTAAATAATAAATATATTTAATATTTAATAATAATAATATTAATAATAATGTATTTGTTAAGAGTGCATTGATTATAACTGTTCGCCCATCCTTAGGAGCCAAATGACTACGAATAAGATATTTTCTCCATCTTTTGAACGCTTTTATTCTTTCGTACAGCGTTTTAATACTAATGACAGCCCTCCTGGTAGAAAAAAAAAGTTTATATTTTTTTAACCATTCCGCTACAAACTTACTTTGATCAAATGTTTCCTTAGAAGAAATATGGCCAGGATTGGACCATTTCTATAAGTAACTTGTTCAGATTAAGATTAACCGCTTACCCAGAAAGCCTACATTAGAAGAAACTCCCAAAATCGTTCTGCCATTTGGGGAGATCTGTCAAGATACGCTTTTTCCATTTTTACACTTCCGTCATAATCATTAATTCACCAAAACAAAAAAAAACAACCCACCTATCATTATCAATGGAAACATGGCACGTGCGCGCATGCACGCTACGCAGGTGTCTGCCCTGGGAATACTGGATCTCCGTACCATCGAGAACAGCCCAGAAGAATGTTCCACTCTGCCATAATTCTCTCAGGAGCCCCATTTATATTTTAATCCCACACCAAAATAGAACGTCTTGTTATATATTATTAACAGCAAGAGGGTAGCCGGCCGTGGAGAAAATTACAGGACCTTTGTGACAGCGGTGGAAAAAAAATATTAACCCTTTCCGAGAAGGAATAACCCATCAGGAGCTCACCTGCAAGCAAGGGGATGTTTATTGTTTGCCAATTCAAGAATTTAACTTAAATCCCAAAAATCTTTGCGTTAACCAACAAAGAAGTGTAATAATAATAACAATAATAATTATTAATAATAATAAAAAATAATAATAATTTATTATTATGAATGCAAGCCGCTAGCCAAGTCAAAGGCTAACAATCAGCAGGTTGTCCCCTAAAACACAATCCTCTTTTCATCTATATGGCTATTGAGAGTCCTTTCCCGCGTAACATGGGCTCTGCTGCGCGGCAAAGTGAAATTGGTGCAATATATTTCCGCCTTTCATCTTTACCTCGGGGTGAATGATTCTTTTTTAACTTTTTATTAGACCATAAAGTTAGAGTTACGGAGTCTTTTAGTGGCTCGTTTCTAAATAGACTCTTTTTTCTTTTTTTTTTTTTTAAGTGGATATCATATATCAGCGCATGTACGCTCACCCCTGAAATACAGAGGGTTAACTTTCTATGTCCGACGGGACAGAATAAACAGAGACAGCATGCGGTCGCCATTTTTATGGAATTTATATACTTTGCGATATTTTTAAAACAACGGGCAGTTAAATAAAATTTAAGAAAATAAATAATAAATTTGTTATTTTTGGGTATTAATGGAAAAAAAGATTAATAAAAAAAAAATGGATACTAAGATTTGTCAGAGCATGAGAAACATATATTTCATTTGTTATGGGATTTTTTGTAGGTACCCAGCCAGGATTAACTCTTTAATTGCCGATGGCTGGTCTAGGGTTAGGGTATTTAACCCTTTTGTTCCAAGGTGATCTTTGTCAGAATCAGACAGGGAGATGAAGAGTTAAAGTGAAGTAGGAAAATTGTTTTTTCCAGCTCAGGGAAAGGGTATCTCAAAGGTAACCCTCTTGGGAGTGACAACATGCGCAGGAAAAACCCTCGGTGACAACAGAGCATAGGGATAAATATTTGGATAATTTCTTGGAGACGCCCCAAATTTATTTGGTACCCAAAATGCGCGAGGACGTCTGTACTCGTTGTGTGCTTTGTAAATCGGAGCGGCCTGGAAGTTCCATTCCGCAGCTAAACGCTCGTATTTACTGCTCAATGGGTCACATCCAAGGCCAATTAAGTTGTCATCAGATCTTTGTGCTGATTTCAGATTGTTAACACGTCGTCTCTCCATCTCGCCGCGCACGTTCTTGGCATGTTTCAAAGCTCCGGTCCCGGGCTAAATATATTTCATGCGATCAGACTACACAAAGCGTCGTAGGACAATAGCGGAGAGGGCTTCTGGCAGACGGACGCCGGATTCTGAGCGCAGAGTTTTTATTGGCAGGGGCTTCCGCAAAGATTGAAGTTCACGCAAGAAGCCGTAATTCCGACAGCCATCATCGCTAAATATTGTTATCGCAAAACATACGGTCTTCGCCAGCGAGGTCCTAAGCCGCCTCGCCAGTGTTTTGAAAGCCCTGATGTATCGTACCCAAGAAAAGTCTGCCAGTGCCACGAAGCGGAGGGGCTATCACCGCCCGTTGGCCTGGACTGGCAGCTTAAGGTTACGACGATAAATAAATCTCGCTGACCAATATTTCTCCGACCATCTACAAAAAAAAACCAATGGAATGTGGTTAAGGTTGACCAGAATATTTTAGTTAGATTTTATTTTTAAAAATAGTAAAAAAAATAATAAATAATTAAATAATAATAAAAATAATAATTACATTAAAAATACATTATTTTAATTAAATTTTAAAAAAAAAAATTTTAAGTAAAAAAAAAATAATTCTCAGGGACATTTAAAATGTCAATGACTATGGTAAATAAAAATTTTCCCAACTATAATCACCCAAAGGACAGAGGTAGGAGCCCTAATATAGACAGTAGAATGATGGCATTTGGGGGGGACCCTGTATGATCTATCATATAAGCTGGGCTGGCATTGAAGAGACCCCTTCTCTTTAACCGTCCTGTCGTATCACAGACTTTTGGCTCAGCGGAAGTTGCAGGCTACAACTCTCAAGAGTCTCAGCCTGCATTTAAAGAACCGTAGTCCACAGTAGCTGGATAGACGGAAGTCACCTACTGTGGACCTCCACGGATTGGCCTTGAAGGAAACCAGACTTGAGAGTGCGGATGAATATTGTAATAAAATGAGTTCATGGTTATATTGTGAAATTGCTTGAAATGTCTTTTTTTCGTGTATTAACCCCAGCGCTTCCTTCCTCTCTCCTGCCACAGGCTTTTGATGGCTTTATCTTCGCTTTCTTCGCGGTGGAAATGGTCATTAAAATGATCGCCCTCGGAATCTTCGGACAGAAGTGTTATCTGGGAGATACGTGGAACCGGCTGGATTTCTTCATCGTCATGGCTGGGTAAGCAACACATCGCATCAGCAGGAGGTCCAGAAGCTTTGCGTTGGCCCGACGGAGAAGTAGAAGAAGTCTTCCCAGCGGAATTTAAGTCTAATTGATTCATTGTAACCCAATGTATCATACAAATCACTTGGAATACTTTACCCCAAATATTCTCCCAGTTCCTTTCTTAAAAAGGGCTACATTGGGGGTTTCAAAGCTGACTTACAAACCCCCAAAAAATTAATTTTCCTTCACAAGAGATCTAGTGGTCCCACCACGTCTTAAAATTTTCTTTTAATTTAGGAGATTACCCAACGATATAGAATAATAATATATTATTAAACCCTTTATTTAATAGATTATGATCTAAATCAGAAGAACTATTTATCATTATTATTAACTGTTTTATATAGCGCCATCATATTACGTGGCGCAACGTAGACAACCATTCGGTCACCTCCCCTGGCCCTGAAAGGGTTAAAATGCTTTTTTTTTTTTTTCTTGAATGACCTCTTTATGTCTTTGAGCTGAAACTCCAACAGACCCACTTGGCCCCTAGAACCGCTTCTTATCTGTGCGGTGTGTCTGGATCGCAAGCATTGATGGAGCGTTGCACTGTTTGGCACGGATGCGTAACGTTACACTTTGCCAGGTTTGACGTCTGGCGAGGCCACTCTCCAAAACTTAAGAAAATTACAAGTAATTGAAGAACTAATTTGTTCTTGAGACATTAGTCATTTTTATGTTGATAGGAGCTCACAGCTGCTTAATGCCAACGCCACAAAAACCCATGCTTGTTTTTCAAAGTTAAAAAAAAAAAAAAAGTGAAATAGTACTAAAACTTAAGGAAAAATCCCGATTAACGAAAGAAGAGAAAGAGGACTTAGAAAGATTCTAAAGCATGCAGACATCGATGTTCTTGTTCAATGCTCTTTATAAATTGATGCCAGTGACGTCTTATGGCTAAAGCCTAGGTCGCCCGGGCCGTCGGTGGGGGCAGCCCCTCTTTTGCGGGAGCCAATCAATTTGGGGCGGCCAGGCTCCAGGCAGCGTCACCGCCCAATGGGCCGGTTAAAAGAGATGTCACTGATGTCCTCAACCGTCTCATTAACACCATGGAGGACCGCACAGAGTGGGCACAGCCCCCCATAGATTCCTCTCACCCTGAGCCTACTGTGAGGTATGGCATCCAGCAGTAAAGATGGCGGCGCAGAAGGTGTGGCCGGTAGAGTTGCCCCAAAGCAGCGCCAAAGATAAATACACCCCTAATATTATATCATTTTAAGGAAATAATGTCTGGGGGTATTTCTAGAATAACCTCTGTAATTTCTTTAATCGTTGATTCTGAACATTAATTAATCACAAAAATAAAGAGGAACGCGTTGGTCACAGCATTAGACGGATGGATCAATGACAAAAGAGGTCTATCTGCTTCATCTAGCCAGCTGACAAGACATTAAAGCCTATGCTTATTTCTTCATCGCCCGAAAATTTCTCATATTTCATTGGAATGGCTTTTGCCAGTTCTGCTGGGAGACCTTTCCAGGAACTACTACTTTTGCAGAGATCTATAAATTAAATAATCCCACTTCTTCACAAATTCTCATCCCTCTATACAAAACATAACCCGTTGAAAATGTAACATTTTCTCTACTTATTTTATGAATAGTTTGCACCCCTCACCACTTCTCATGTTGAACGGCCGTGCATTTTCCGCCCCATTAAAACATTTTCATGGTCATTTGCCGCAGGAGCCTTGTGGCTTTGACGTCACGTGACAACCCAATATATGATATGAGCCGGCTGGCACTGGTCCCCGTCTCTTTTATCCCCCCCCCCCATGAGGTCTTGGTGCTAATTCCCATGGGAGAATTCTCTTTCTCCTTTCTCTCCCAGCTCGGAAGGTTAAATCCAGATAAGTGAGGCGGAAACGCATTTCGCTTTCAATAAACCGCGGCGGAACAGAAACAGGGAGGCTGTAATTGTGAAGCTAACGGGTAACGTATCCTGTGTGTTCGGGGGTAATTGCAGAAACAGCGCGGACGTCAACATAATAAGCGGCTCGCGTTGGACGATAAGTGGGCTTTGAAATAATGGAGCTATTACCAGTCCGTGCAGATAAGGGGGGGGGGCAGAGAAATGCTTACCTTCCTACCATTTGGCGCGTAGAGTTTCCCTAAATGAGTTGATTACATTAATAACGCGAGCGCAGCGCCCGGAGATTACGGATCGGGAAACACAAACGGTCACAGCATTGTGCCTGCGCGTTAAAGCTCGGCAGCCGACTCCAGAACCACGGAGAGCCGACTCCGGTAACGGACATATTTTGGGTTTCCTCTGTCGCTGGGAACCAGGGAATTCCAAAACAGGGGCCCTTCAGCCAAGATGTTCGAATCTCCTCTTTTAAAGGGCGGACGTATCAGGACAGTATTACAATTGTTGCCGTTGGATACCAATAGAATGTTACATAGAATAATAGAATGTGACGGCAAATCAGACCCATTCCGTCCATCTAGTCTACCCGTTTCTCCTGCTTAATCAGTCGTTGGTCTTGTCTTCAGGAGCCGTATGTCTATCCCATGCATGTTTAATACACTGTATTACCCTCTACCACTTCTGCTGGGAGGCTGCTCCACTTATCTACCACCCTCTCAGTAAAGTAAATCTCCCCTATATTACCGTAATTATAAACCTCTAACTCTCTAGTTTCTGATTATGGCCTCCTGTTCAAATACTTGAACCTGAATTTTACATTTTTCTTTTCTGTTTTTTTTTATTAACACAAACTGGTATGAACACAGGATTTATAACATTTATGTCCCCTTGATTCAAAAACCAATCAACCCCCCTCAGACCTGGAGGCGCCATTGTTGTCCGTCAAGTGATATTGTGTATGACTTTCCCTTATCAAGCACCTCACTGAGCTGATGCTTTATGGCAATGCTAATGAAGTCCATTCTTCTATCGACTTTCATTAGTCAGAGAGTCCTACTGAATCATTAAGACGGAGCCATTCTATTGTTCCCACAGGCAGTATGATAAGGAGTTGGGGGGTTTAGTAGATCGGGGCTCAGATAACAGAGTGAGAATCATACAAATGGCTGATATGCAGCTGCCTGGAAATGATGGGAGTTCTTCTTTAAAAGAAATAATACTTTGAAGATTTTGAGCTCTTCTTTTTTTATTTGCTCTACAGACAGAAATGAGGACGCATGGATCTAGGGGAAAAAATAATAATCTGTTCATTCATTTTATTTTTCTTTATTTTGAAAAAGCACAAACTGAGAGATGGAAATCAGAAGCGTTCTATTCAATCAGCAGAGATATCATGCAACAAAGAGTCCCACAGTCAGAAGCCAAGACAGAAAATAAACACAATAGGAGATTGCGAAAAATTTATGTAACAAAAAAGAGAGAACGTACACAGCCAGCCGCTGCTCCGCATCATACTCAGCACCGGAATATTCCGCGGGCCAAAAAAATCAATCGGGATTATAGTTGGCTTAAACAAAAGCAAATAAAAGCACTCAAAATGCGTTGGGGCCAGAATATACACTACTGTTCAAAGGTTTGGGGCTTTAATGGAAAATAAGGACATTTCTGGCTGTAACATAAAAAGGTTTTTCTAACCATCAATTATCCTTTTTAACTTGGATCAGCGAACACAACGTGCCATAGGAACACAGGAGTGATGGGAGTGATAAAGGGCCATTGGAACACAGGAGTGATGGGAGTGATAAAGGGCCATTGGAACACAGGAGTGATGGGAGTGATAAAGGGCCATTGGAACCCCAGGAGTGATGGGAGTGATAAAGGGCCGTTGGAACACAGGAGTGATGGGAGTGATAAAGGACCATTGGAACCCGGGAGTGATGGGAGTGATAAAGGGCCATTGGAACACAGGAGTGATGGGAGTGATAAAGGGCCATTGGAACACAGGAGTGATGGGAGTGATAAAGGGCCGTTGGAACACAGGAGTGATGGGAGTGATAAAGGGCCACTGGAACACAGGAGTGATGGGAGTGATAAAGGGCCATAGGAACACAGGAGTGATGGGGGTGATAAAGGGCCACTGGAACACAGGAGTGATGGGAGTGATAAAGGGCCATAGGAACACAGGAGTGATGGGAGTGATAAAGGGCCATTGGAACACAGGAGTGATGGGAGTGATAAAGGGCCATTGGAACACAGGAGTGATGGGACTGATAAAGGGCCATTGGAACCCCGGGAGTGATGGGAGTAATAAAGGGCCATTGGAACACAGGAGTGATGGGAGTGATAAAGGGCCATTGGAACCCGGGAGTGATGGGAGTGATAAAGGGCCATTGGAACACAGGAGTGATGGGAGTGATAAAGGGCCATTGGAACACAGGAGTGATGGGAGTGATAAAGGGCCGTTGGAACACAGGAGTGATGGGAGTGATAAAGGGACTCTGTAGCCATTAAAATCAGCCGTTTGCAGCTACAATAGTCATTTACAACATTAACCCTGTCTGTGCTGGATTTCTGATCCATTTCATGTTATTATATGGACAGGATGTGCTTTCTAAGTGACCCCAAACTTTGGTATTTTTTTTCTTTTATGTGCAAAATATATATATTTTTCACAAATCTCATATATTTTCTTTTTTTACACAAATCTGTTTAATTTGCTGTAGTTATCCTGCTTTTATGTCGTCCTTTTGCTTATTGGCATCCATTTGAAAGCCAGAATTGTCAGCTACACCGCTCAACACTAAATACATACCTCCCAAGTGTCCTTTAAGTTTAGTTTGGTCAGTCCCTGCTTGGTCACCAAATCCATGATGCCCCTCTCTCCTCCCCTGATGCCCCTCTATTCAAGGAGGTCAGAATGTTTGCTGGCTATGAGGGTTCACGGATTGACCACCTTAGAGCTCTCAGGCAAATCCCATAATTCTTAGCAATCACGTGAAATCCTACTGGAAAAATAAACTTTATCTGTAATCGGGGATTTATTTTCTATCTTTCCTCATGTTTTTCAGGATGATGGAGTATTCTCTGGATGGACATAATGTCAGCCTGTCTGCGATCCGTACCGTTCGTGTTTTACGGCCGCTAAGAGCCATCAATAGGGTTCCAAGTAAGTACAAAATTCTCCCAAAAATATAAATCTAAAATAAATGAAATAAATAAATAACTATATACAGTATTTGCCGTATATATAAACACCTTCAGGTTGGCATCAACAAGCCGTGGCCCCCCAAATAACCTGTTATTCACGCAGCAGTCTGAAGAGGTGAGTATCTAACGCATAGCATCAAAATCCTATATAAATACAGAGACGGGTGTTAGGAGACAGCAAGATCAGGACAGTTGGCAGGTATGTGTCACCAACACTTGCTCTACATTTTGGGCCACCCACATTACGAAGGGAACCGGAGCAGCGCGGCCTTAAAAAGAAGGAAATCTTTGGAATTTGACATTTTTTCTTGTAGGGGAGGAATAAATGAAAGCTCCCGTGCAGCCGGATGAGGTCATTTCGGATTTTCCTCACCAATGCAAATAGCGGGAGGTCGTCTGATGCGGAGAATAATCATTTCCATTAGAAATATAATTAAGTTCTTTCCGATGCTGTAGAGCCGCGCACACCCGGCGCTTAATATTACGGAGGGACCAGCTGTACGAAGCCTCAAAGGACTGGATCAGAGACGTCCTCCCGGAAAGTTCCGTGTCACCTGCTACAGAACCACCTACCGGGGGACCATGCCTCGCACCGGGCAGATGCTCAGGGTGGCGTTTGACACGTTAGCCGGGATAACTCAATAAATGATAGTCACTCGGAACACAAAAGCCCCTAAAAATATTAATATTTCAAAGTTCTAGCAAAAATCGGAGCTATTATTCTAAAAAGGAAATTAGGGAGCACGACTGAGAGCCTTGTGAAAGACAGGAGGTTCTAGAACTCCACGCCTTTCTATGGCTCCGGAGGATTCTATTCCTTTAAACAAACTAGCTTGATAGGTGCGATACTTTAATCCATTATTGGGTTAACCCCCGACGGATCGTTTGCTAATAAAGTCGTACTTAAGATGAAACAAAACCTGATATGGCCGGTTGTTGTGTTTGTGAAAATGTTACGCCAAAGATGCGCGGAGAGGAAAGCGTTCCGCGTTCCAGATAAAGTGACCGAGATCCCGGACTTTTATGTGATTCATCGAGCCGACTCAGCTGGTGACAACGACAATCATGGCACGACCTCCCGACAGCAGCGGCAGCGAGTTACTTTCCTGCTAATAAGAGCGTTCACCGAGCCTCCAGAAAATGTCTGTCACAGCCGGGTCACCCGGGTCTAACCTACAAAATAGGTTATTTGTGTATTTTACAGAATGAAAGTAAGGGGTATATATATAATAACCCCCAGCGCTGTATACAGTAATAACCCTGTATACAATACTATAACCCCCCAGCGCTGTATACACTAATATAACCCCCAGCGCTGTATACAGTAATATAACCCCCCAGCGCTGTATACAGTAATATAACCCCCCCAGCGCTGTATACAGTAATATAACCCCCAGCGCTGTATACAGTAATATAACCCCCAGCGCTGTATACAGTAATATAACCCCCCAGCGCTGTATACAGTAATATAACCCCCCAGCGCTGTATACAGTAATATAACCCCCAGCGCTGTATACAATAATATACCCCCCAGCGCTGTATACAGTAATATAACCCCCAGCGCTGTATACAGTAATATAACCCCCAGCGCTGTATACAGTAATATAACCCCCCAGCACTGTATACAGTAATAACCCCCAGCTCTGTATACAGTAATATAACCCCCCAGTGCTGAATAGGTAATAAACTCCCTTTATCTGCAGACCCGGAGCCGCCGTTGCTGTCAGTCATGTGATATTTTGGGTGAATTTCCCGGCTCAAACCCCACACTGAGCTGATGCTTTATGGCGATGCTAATGAAGTCTGTTCCAACATAGACTTCCATTAGTTAGAGAGTATGTAGTATGTAGTTTGTAGTATGTAGTATGTAGTTTGTAGTATGTAGTTTGTAGTATGTAGCATGTAGTTTGTAGTATGTAGTATGTAGTATGTATGTGGTGTTGCTGCAGTCGGTCACTGGTGGCAATCCTTTAGGGACTGGGTTTGAGTGACAGATGTAGATAGCGGGTTGTCTCGTTTTCTCCGCGGTGTGTGAGTAACGTTGTGTCTTTCTCCTTGCAGGTATGCGGATTCTGGTCACCCTGCTCTTAGACACCCTTCCTATGTTGGGCAACGTTCTCCTTTTGTGTTTTTTTGTGTTTTTCATCTTTGGGATCGTCGGCGTCCAGCTCTGGGCCGGGCTGCTCAGAAACAGATGTTTCCTGGATCCCGACTTTGCAATGTGAGTATGAATCGGCCATTGATGCGATCATCCGTACAGGGGGTATACCCGTACCCGATTCCTCTGGGGTTACTTCGGAAGTGAGATCCCGAAAACCTCGACCAACTAAATCTAAGTAAAGCTAATTAATTCCGGATAGAAAAAAGATGATGTCATCAACAAAAAAAAATATCACAAGGAGTTAGGTACGATTTTGGCATCCACAGGGTTAATGCAGAAATATTCTAAATAATAATATATACCCGGTGGAAATTCACGCCACGGATCTCAACAAAACGTATTAACGACCCCTTCACCTTGGGAGTCCGAGAAGAAAGGAAGCTGTCTGTTACAAGTTAATCATTACCATTAATCCACTTACACCGAAGTAATGGAGAACACTAATCCACCCCGCCGAGCTCCCTGATAAAAAAGGGACCATTAAGACCTGTCAGGGATTATCTGGGAGTAGTATGTGTTATCAGGCTGACGTGTTTGGGTAGCCACTGTAATACGTCTTGGACAGGGTTAGATCGATGGACCTTGTCAAGTTCAAAGGGTCGCTGAGATTTGAGAGGTTATCGCGGGCTCGGAGTCTCTGGCCAACGTGTGAATAAACAGAAGCCTTCTGAGGCTTTGAAGGGCTCATAGTAAATTCTTAGAAATCCAGACAACGGCCCCTATTTGGGTTCAAACTGGAGATATGTCAAGTGGTGCCGGCTGGGAATCACTACATGCTTATCCGCAATACCAGGAGGGTCCGGGGGGCTTTAAATAACCCCCGTCAATCAACCCTACTAAGCCTTTCAGAAGCCCCAGAATGCTATTTAAACTCTTCGTTTCCGTATATATGACCACCGACATTCTTAAATACCAACGTTAGCTCCTATGGAGGTTACCTATCTACCCTTCAAAGTCATATATTTTACCCCCTGCCCGGTCTATTCTATACAGCTCGGTATCGCAGGAGAGAGACGCGGGCCGCTCGATACGTTAATAATGAATGACAGCCTCTGCGTGTAATATTTTGCGGGGAGGTCTTAATCTCGTCTTTCGAAGAAGACCTCTCCCCTCGCAGACCGTCAAGCTGTTTGACTGCAGCATCCCGCGAACTTCCACAATAACGAGTCATTTAAATTCCGCCTCGCCTCCCACATGCGCGGAAAACATTTCGGGAAAGGTCAGGGCTCCGAGTTAAAGAACGTTATTTAAATGCAGATATCCTTCCTGAAGACGTCCGGCTTCCCTCGTACATCAGATAGATGGAGAGATCTACCTGGACGTAGCGGACAAGAAACAGTGATGATGTTCGACTTATCCTTGTGTGCAACAAATCCATTACTTCTATCTTTTCTGATGTATGGATTCGGACGAGCTAAGCGTTTTCTCGAGTCCCCGCCATCAACCAAACCAGTGGAGACAGGTGTTATCTCGCCAGGTTCTTCGATCCCTCCATTTTCTTGTCTTTAAACGCTAAAGGAAGACGACCTGTAGAAAAAAGTCCACCTCGATTAGTCGTATTTAAACATTCCATGAGCTCTTTTTCTTTGTATCGTGCGGTCGCATGTTGTCTATCTTCTGTTATCCTACAGCGGTAGACAAAATGGCGGTCAGCCTTCACGGCTTGCGTTCTAGCGATCATCCATTCTAGAAAAGGTTTAGGTAGATAGAAAACCTAAATTAGACACCAGAACGTGACCGAAAGTACTTGTCTATATTACAGTAAGACTGTGATGTCTGAAGGTTGTTGGATTTGTTCCGGAGTAGAATTTTCAAATTGTTTGATATCAGAAGAAAAACAACCATTTTTTTTTCTCCTGCTTGCCTTTTTTCTTGTCTTTTTATAACACAATGGACAACAGAGAGGCGGTCACCTGGTCCCGAGAAGGTCATTAATAATGTGTTTTGGGGTTTTTTTTGTAGACCATCATCTTCCTGGACAAAGTAGTTTTTTTGTTTTGTTTTCTTTTTTAAAGACTTTGTCAAGAATTGGTGTAACCCTCCCTGCGATATTTCAAAACATTCCGTTTCAACACCGCTTTCTTTTTTTAGACAGAAAGAGCCGGACACGTTGAATGGAGTAGCTGGAAATCTCAAGGGTTTGTGACGATGAAAGTATTTATTTAGGACAATGCACAGCCGGGGTGGTTTCACAGTAATTCTTTGTTCATAGAATCAAAAACACAACCGTTTTGTTTTCCTTTGCCGCTGGCGCTCGGTCCTTAAACTCGTTACGTACCAAGGTGTCCAAAATCAGAAATCCGTTTCTTTCATCCAAATTCCTCGTCCGCGTCCCCTGTGGACCTCTGTCCAACAAATCGTACCAAGAATAGCCCTGAAACCCCTAGAGCATTTTCAGGGGACAAGGTTTGGTTTGACCACGTTGGGGAGATGTTGGCCACCAACTCCCCCCCCAGTCGTCACCTAAACATTATCATCTCGTTATTCATTCAGTTTTAAGCCTCTTTCTCTTCTCTTTCTAAAGTTCCACCATATTTCTTCTAGTTCCTGATCTCTTCCTTTTTCTTTCGCTTATTGGCATTCTTTCTCCTCCATTGACCACGTTGGGGAAATGTTGGCCAAATGTTGGTCACCTAAATAAATTCCAGGCTACATGGAGGGGATCACTAGTCTTTGTGGCTTGGAGCTTTCGGGTTGATCAAAGTCTTTATTGGCCTTCCTATCTTCTCTTTATTCATTCAGTTTTAAGCCTGTTTCTCTTCTCTTTCTAAAGTTCCACCATATTTCTTCTCGTTCTGTCTTCTAGTTCTTTCTTTTTCTTTCGCTTATTGGCATTCTTTCTCCTCCATTGCCTGTCTCTCTTTTGTCTTCTATCTTCATTTTTTTTTCTTTATCCAGCTTCTTCCCAAAGAACCCTCTTCCAGGGACAGGCAATATCACACACGATTATCTTCTTAATGATCTGATAGCCTCTTAATATCGGGAGCCATCAAAAGACCGGCATTTCGCGCACCTGCCATTACTCGCGTTGCATTCTTAAGGGGTCACCGAAGGGCTCTTCTCCTTGGAGCGTTTCTCTGCAGAAGGTTACATTGTGTCAGCGAGTTTCTTGGAATCGTATGTTCAGAATATTTCTTCACCCTCGCCTGCGTGGAACATGTCACAGAATCCCCACGCTGCTCACAGATTTCTGACACATGGTTTCTTCCCGAAAGTCATTTCTTGTGTGGTCAGAGAGGACCACACAGCCAGCGCCTCAAGAGAAAGCCCAGACGCAGGCTAACCTCGGGACGAGATACTTTTGGTTTGCCAGCCACGGAAACCTTACATCCTCTCGTACTCTCGGAGAGGCGGAGAAGGTATCGGTTTGGGGTTTCTCTTCCCCCACCGCAAACAAAAAAAGGAGCAGATGTTTAAAGTCCATCCACCCTCTGGGGTCGGCATCTTCAGGGTCCGCATCTTCAGGCTGTGCCCACTTAATCTCTAAAGCAGATCGAAGGAATGGGGGCCGCATGCGTGATTTCAAGAAGCCAAACAATGAGATTTTTGTCTGTTCATCCCCCAAAAATACATCATATATTTATAATTTAAATTAAGCAATTTGTCATAAGGGAGAGTTGTCAGTTACATCATTAATGCGTTTTTAATATTAAAAATGTGAACGTTAACAGCTAATTTCAGTCCGTTCAGCCTAGAGCTCCGTGACATGCCTGAAAATGGTTATGATTATTTATCGAGTTATATAGCGCCATCATATTCCGCAGCGCTGTACAATGGGACACATTCTCTCCTTTTTTTGGCACAGCTTTTGGCCTCTTTCTCCTAAATTAAGGGGTAAAGCGCCACGGTACTGAGAAAGGGTTAACCCTTCCAGCACCAGAAAACCAGCCAATCCAGAGATCAAGTCGGTGGCTTGGTAGAGAAATATATTTGTAAATCTCAGATTTCAGGGTTTTTTGGGTTTTTTTGTTTCTTCGTTCTCGGAAAAGAAAACCACTTGATAAGATTCCGGAATCATTTTCTTAAGGTTGTATAACAAAGGAAGGAATTGACTTTACTCATTTTATAACGAGAACAGATCTTGCAGATAAATGTTCTACGGGTGCTTAAGATATACAAAGATGTTTGAGGACCATAAGGTTCCTACGCACGTTTGCAACGAACACCCCTCTCTGTGAAATGTTCTCCTCTGAAGACCTTCTTGGATCCAACAAACATTTGTTTTCGTTCTTCAGGGTCTTCTTCGAGATGTTTTTCGCTTAACGTTTTTATTTGAAAAGGTCCACGGCCGCCATTGGCCAAAAAATGCTGAAGAACGCTTTTGAACCTCATGTTTTTGGCCGCTTCTACAGTACCTGTTTCTGAAACACTGACCACATCCTCCGCAACATGATTGGTTTGCCGGAGTTTCCACGGAGGGACCAAAAGTGTTGATTTCCGACGATTATCACATACAGACGAGAGTTTTTGCCCAGATCTATCGAAATTATTATTGTTAACTGCGAACCAAGATCCGACTCTAAGGGACTCTGCGTCCGAATCTGATAAAAATAATTTTGAGATTCATTGTATCCATGGAGTATCCATGGCGCCCACTTTGGGCTGAGCTTCCATCATTTTCAATAAATCGGGATTTCGTTAAAATTTCCTATGGTGTACCAATGAGGATGGACACTGGAGTGACGGCCCTGGAGGACCGAGCTGTCTCGAGGTGGTGACTCCTACGGCCCCAGGACAGTTGAAACCTTTTTGCCATTTTTCTTCTAATCTTATGATGTAAAAAGGGTTAATCTGGAACTCCGTGACTCATTGGTGAGCTATAAAGCATTATGTCTCAAGCCTCCACTCGATTTTTTTTTTAAAAAAAAGGCACAAAAATGTTTTATTTCCTTCGTTGTGTATTTTCCCGAGAAAATTATTCCATATTAGGCTACATCGAAAATCCGAGCGTCTCACCTTTGGCTGCGATTTACCGTTTGATGAAGATCACTGAAATTTTAATGGGAACATCCCTGATGAATTGGGTAGGCTTTAGAACGTTTGGCAGCGAAGGTTCCAAGCGTGGATTGTAGTAATCATAAAGTTTATTTATGGGCTTTGTACGGCCCCCGTCACCCTGCCCTTGTAGGGATTTTTTTTTGGTACAGATGCTCTGATTTGAGGATTGGAACGATATATCCCAAATTACATTTATTTATTTCTGTGTTCTGGGTTTCCTTTATTTAGGGTTGGGGTTCAAAAGGTCTAAATACCCCCAAAAAAATATATATATTTTTTTTTTTTGTACTTTAGTGAACCATTAATCAAATTTTTTTTTAGAATATTGGGTGGAAACGCTTTGTAACGCCAGGTGGAGAGACCAGAGAAAAAGGCAGTCTAGAAGGGCCGAATGGGGCCGATTTGCCCACAAATTCTTGGTTTCTGTGTTTTTCATAGAACATGGAGCATTATTGGTGTTAAATTTTAATCAGTTTACGGTCCGTGGTCCTCGTCAAAGGACCCTTCTTTTTGCAACTTTGTAACTTGTTTGATTTATAATTAAGTATTAATGACTTAAGGTTAAAAAGTGTTATCCCCCGCCCACCAAAAAAAAAGTTTTAACCCTTGTGTACCTGGTCTTGTTTTTATCTGCAGGGCTTTTAACTCATCCTCTCTGAAGCCCTATTACCAGGTCGATGAAACCGAGGACAACCCGTACATCTGCTCCTCCGTCCGAGACAACGGGATGCTGAAATGTCAGGATATCCCGCCAAAGCTGGACTGTTCACACACTTACTACGCCGAGTACACCAACAGCTGTATGAACGTCAATCAATATTACAACGTATGCAAACCGGGAGAGGTGAATCCGCATAAAGGTGCCATCAATTTTGATAACATTGCCTATGCCTGGATAGCCATTTTTCAGGTAGGTCGTCAAGTCAATCTAATCTCCTTCCTTTTTCTGTTGGGCGAATCCAAGCCGTGTAGAAATGTTCCATCCAGTTCCAACCAGTTCCAACCAGTTCCAACCAGTTGCCCCCAACACAGCTCCATTCATCGTCTTCATACTCTTCCTCCACTGAGGCTCATCAACACCTGACACCCCATTATATATCATCAGCCCTAATAATCATATTAAACATTCTATCTGTAGCGAGACCTTTTCATTCCGCCATATCTCCATCCACCCGTCGTTGAATCAGACCGGCAATAACGTCGATTGTCTTCTCCTTGCCTTCAGAACCTGCTTAGGATTGTATTCCATTTTTACTTCTCATTCCTTTTCTTTTTTATTTTCTGTTTCAAACTTCATTATTGCTTTGGAATTATCTGACAATCCGTAGCGAGACCTTTTCATTCCATCATATCTCATCTCCATCCACCCGTCGTTGAATCAGTCTGGCTTCCATAGCACGATGACCGGCAATAAAGTCTTCTCCTTGCCTTCAGAACCTTCATTCCATCATTCCTTCTCTTTTTTCTTTTCTGTTTCAAACTTCGTTATTGCTTCGGAATTATCTGACAATCCGTAGCGAGACCTTTTCATTTCATTATATACGATCTGCCTCCACCCTTCATTGAATTTGTCTCTTTATAATCTGTTTGGCTTCTATAACCCGATCGCCGTCTCGATGATCAGGTTATAGACTCGATAGTCTTCTCCTTGCCCGCAGAAGGCAGGAGAACCTGCTTAGGATTGTATGAAAGGTTCATTTTTTACAACAAGGAGGTTAAGCTGGCATCCCTGAACGCGCGTCTTTGTTTTCTCTACGGACTCTTTAGTTTTTGCGTTGCTACACAGGGTTATATTATTTTCCCATGGAAAATCTCCCCCTGCTCTCGGGTTATGACATCGGTGAATTCTTCCCGGGCTAACAATCAATTAGCGGTTTATAGCAGGCAGCACTCAACGCTTTCACACTAAACCGTGGAGTACATTGTTTACCTGCTTCGGCAACTTATGTGTTAACCCAAAGTATTCTGTTATTTCTAAAGCATTCAGATATCGTGTGCAAAAAAAACGCTATGACATCATAGGCTTATTATTATTATTTATTATGTTAAATTTATGTATATATATATTACACACACTACTGTACAAAAGTTTGGGGTCACTCAGAGGACATTTCTGACTGTAACATAATTTGCAAAAAGGTTTCTAACGATCAATTATCCTTTTAAACTTAAACTTGGATCAGTGAACACAACGTGCCATTGGAACCCAGGAGTGATGGGAGTGATAAAGGGCCATTGGAACACAGGAGTGATGGGAGTGATAAAGGGCCATTGGAACACAGGAGTGATGGGAGTGATAAAGGGCCATTGGAACCCAGGAGTGATGGGAGTGATAAAGGGCCATTGGAACACAGGAGTGATGGGAGTGATAAAGGGCCATTGGAACCCAGGAGTGATGGGAGTGATAAAGGGCCATTGGAACCCAGGAGTGATGGGAGTGATAAAGGGCCATTGGAACACAGGAGTGATGGGAGTGATAAAGGGCCATTGGAACACAGGAGTGATGGGAGTGATAAAGGGCCATTGGAACCCAGGAGTGATGGGAGTGATAAAGGGCCATTGGAACCCAGGAGTGATGGGAGTGATAAAGGGCCATTGGAACACAGGAGTGATGGGAGTGATAAAGGGCCATTGGAACACAGGAGTGATGGGAGTGATAAAGGGCCATTGGAACACAGGAGTGATGGGAGTGATAAAGGGCCATTAGAACACAGGCTACAATAGTAATTTACAACATTAACCCCGTCTGCGCTGGATTTCCGATTCAATTTCATGTTTTTTTAATGGCCAAAATGTGTTTTTCTTTCAAAAACAAGGAAGTGACCCCCAATTTTTGTACGGTAGCGTATATATATATATATAGTTGTCAGAATTTGGAACATTACACATACGGCCCCCGTGGTATCTCTGTAGTGTTGATGCCCTGTAAGCAGCTCACATTATGTTGTAGCCCACATGGCCTTCGCCGACGCTACTAACCTCACGACTGTTTTGCTTATTGGGTTGTGCATGCGCCGTATCCATTCATCAGTTAAGAGTCCGTTTCCAAGGATAAATAACAGCACATTATTTATTCTGTAATTAACCCTTTACGCACCCAATTTGGCCACCTGATGTTGGGAGGACTGTATCGGACGGATACAGGCGGCCTTTTATAAACGTGGGCTCTTCTGGGCGGCGGATGATGTCTCTTCTCTGGGTGTAAACGCAGATAACGCCACTGTGACAAAGGATATGAATCTAGGAGGAAATATATAGCGGAGGGTTACGCGAAAACCCATCTTCTCCCAGACGTTTCTTATTGAGTTGGAATTTATGGAGGTAGATATTCCGAGGGACAGAAACGCATCTATTTTATTTCCCGTAATAAATACTCCGATTTCCCGCTGCTGGCTGATAACGCTTCATCGCAGGAGCGGCTCCGTCCGCTAAAGAGCTCAGCGGAGTTTTCAAGGCAGAGAGGAGTGATTCAGATCCAACTCATCTATCAAACATAGAAACCTAGAATCTGCCGGCAGATCGGCCCCATCTAGTCCGCCCGTTTCTCCTGCTGTAAAGACTCCAACCTTAATCAGTCGTTGGTCTCGTCTTAGATTCAGGAGCCGTATCCCTATCCCATGCATGTTTAATCCCCTCACTGTATTACCCTCTACCACTTCTGCTGGGAGGCTGTTCCACATATCCACCACCCTCTCAGTAAATTAAAAGTGGAGCTGCATGCTTGAAAATCCTCTATTTTAACTGCTTCCCAGACCCCTTTAACCTTAAGTAGAGCTGGAACATTTTTGCCTGCCTCGGGTCTTCGGAACACGCACTTGCACGTGTAACATGGGACAGTGGTAACCATGGTTATCCAAGGAATAAAACTGTTACAATTCTTAGAATTTCATAGAAATAACATTCTATGGTAACCGGTTGCTCCTTTCGAAATCACGGATTGTTGGAGAAACCTTTGTGTAATAATCGCCTTAATCCGCCCCATCCCGGGCGCTTTTACACGCGAGCGTTAGATATATATGATAGTTTTCGGGGTTTGTTTTTTTTTTTTCCTTGGTTCAGCGAAGACCTAATTCGCTCTCCTCCTCCCGTCGCCATCGCGAGGAACCCACACAAATTATCCGGATGGGAGACGATGTGACAGCCGCAGAGTAAGAGAAAATGAAAGTGCGAGATCTTCCATTTAATCCCGATGACAGATCAGCTAATAAGACGGGGCACGCCGCGCATGAGGAACGCTCCAGCTATACCGAGGCTTTGGCGTTAACCTACAGCAAACAATATATATATATCCTATCCCATGCATGACTCAATTCCCTTTGCTATTTTAGCCTCTACCGCCTCTGCTGGGAGGCTGTTCCACTTATCTACCACCGTTCAAAAAAGTAAAACTTCCTTCCATTCCATCGAAGCCTCTGAACCAATCAAATGGAAAACTCAGACGCCTCCTTTTTCCGCTTCGTTTCATATAATCTCCAGCTATGTTTGAAGTTTTTTTTTTTTTTAATAAATAAACTCATTAAAAATCTTGGGGGATTTCCTTTGATTTGGGAATTATTTTTAAGAACAGTCCCGTTTTAGAACTTTTTTTTTATTAGATGTAACGAGGGTTTTTCGGCTCGCATTCTGTATTTAGAAGACCCGTGGAGGTAACGCGGATGGGAAGCCCTCTCTCTGCCAGTTGGTGTAAACGAAGCCGGTTCACACAACCTCTATTTATAAAAAAAAAAAGGGTCTGGGAAAGGCCAAAAAACCCAAAAAAGACACATTTTATTTACGTTTTTTGAAACTAGGAAGGCCCGGCGCATGTCGGAGGGGAGGAGGCCGAATGTTCCCAGTTATGAGAGTCCAATGTATAAACGCAAGATATAAATGTATCGACTCCGGCCGTCAACAGGAAAAAAGAATCATTTTTATCTAACGATATACAAAACATTCTTTTTTTTTTCTTTAATAAATTACTTTTGGGTTTTTTTGCTCCCAAAAAAGGCATGGCTGCCACACGTTCTTCTGAAATGATGACTTCTTTTGTTCCCGGATAAGGAGGCTGGGAATTCCGAGACCAGGGATTTCATCCAATAAAATCTTTATGTTTATAGGAAAGCGATACAAAATGCTTACAAAAAAACTACATTTTTCATTCACTTTTTTTTACATGTTGGCACGACTCTCCCCCCCCCCGATCTTCCCTCATTCAATGAAAACACTAAAGAACCTTCTTAGGATTTAATAAATAAAATTCCAGATTCCAGATTTAACTCCGAGCCTTTAGTAAGTCCTCGTTATCAACGTGAGTTTCCTTAAAGGGGAAATAAAGATCTATTTCTCGATGAGCGCAACCCCCTATGTTGGTCTCGTCTTAGATTCAGGAGCCGTATGTCTGTCCCATGCATGTTTAATACCCTCACTGTATTACCCTCTACCACCTCTGCTGGGAGGCTGTTCTAATTATTTACCATCATTTTAGTAAAATGACCAAATTCCCCTTAAAGCGTACACACGGTGACAATGCTTGGATTGGCACTTCCATAAAACGCAAGCACTTGACGTATATTTATAGACCAACCAAGCATTAACGGGGGGAGTTATCCCCAAGACAACAAATCTCTGCCATTTGTGTAAAAGGAAGGGACCCCGATTTGGACTCTGCTGCTTGTGGATTGCGTTGGGGGCGATGCCTTATCTTGTGTAATAAATAATTCCATGTTGTGCCTGTGGATACTTGATGCCGGTCCCGATGCCGGCCCCGAAGCCGGCTTTTAATACGTCTGCTTGTGATAAATTCTTTCCTGCGTTGAGTTTAATTATCGGAGATGAATTGCGAGCTCAGAAATTTACATAAAAGAAGCGGATCTATGAACTCTAAAAGAAAATAATAACAGTTTGCTGGTCGTAAGCTGTGATGGTGGCACATTTCTCTTCCTTGCCCCCAGCGGGGGGGATGATCTCACCTGTGTTAAAGGGTTTATTAACACAGCAAACAGCGGTCACGGAACTGCCTGCCCGCTACTTCTCAAAGTCCGGTCTCAGGTGGAACCCGCAGCAATGATTACACATCAGATTAGGGACCTCGAAAATCATTTATGTGTTTTGCTAATTGCTCAAAATGCCGTTAATTTAATAATAACCAATTCCTATATTTTTTTATAACAAAATGTAACGAAATTCCTGCCTCTGGGAATTTCTTTCTAGACACCTGGAACTGCCTACACATCATGAAACGTCGTGTTTCTGCCCCGTTCCGTTTTCGGTAACCCCAAACCAGGTCACCAAGGCTTGCCTGAAATCGAATAAGCTTACCCCGTAAAACTGGTTCTAGACTTGGCGAGAACCAAAAATGTACATTTTTAGCATTGTGAATTTTATATCTATTTATCTGTTTCGTTTCTTCCTCTCTCCTAGGTGATCACCCTGGAAGGCTGGGTTGATATAATGTACTATGTCATGGATGCACATTCTTTTTACAATTTTATATATTTTATACTACTTATAATAGTAAGTATCCTCTGTCTCCTAACACGCTTTCCTTGGCACATTTGCTTCCCAGATGTTGGGAGTTCACAGAAATATTTCAGTTACTGTGTTTGTTCCGCGGCGCACTTGGAATGTCTGCAAAACTTCCAGGTTTTTCTCATCTGGTGGACCATTCCATTGCAGGACACAAAGTGCTATAGCAACATGGATTCTGTTGCATTTGGCAGGAAAGTAGTTAAAAAAAAAAAAAAAGAAAATCCCAGGCCAACGTTTTCTTAAATTGTTTCAATGTGCAGATGGAGATTCCTTTCTGGCCGTGTTGCTTGGGACATTTCTAGAGAAAACAAGTAAAAAAAAAAAAAAAAAAAAAAAAAAAAAAAATAACAAAAAATATCTGTTTTTTTATGCCATTTTTTTCTATCATCTGGCCCTGTAGGGCTTTTTTTCTTTTTTTTTTTTTACCTAAAAAAATATATATATTTTTTCTCAATAGCGGATTTGTTTTTTTTTTGGACAAATAGATTTTTTTATAATTGAATTTATCTAATTTATGACTCATGTCAGACCGGGTACGTCAGACTTCTAATCCAACAAACATCTAAAAATGATTCTTGGACCACCAATGTAACGAATGGCTGGGATTTGTAAATTATTTCCATTGACTGAAAAAAAATCCTTTCCTTTTTTTTTTTTTTTTTTTTTTTTTTTTTTCATTTTTTTTTTGTGCTGCCTTAAATTAAAAAAAACGTGTAACCAAAAAAAAAAACATTGTAACTATTGAATGTCGTAAATCTTCCCAGCTGTGCTCGGTGCAAATGAACTCTATAATACTAAAAGGCTAAAGATTTTGTAAATGTTTAGGGTTTTTTTGTTTTTGTTTTTGTGAAATTTAAGATTTATTTGAGATTTATTAACTTTAGCACCAGCCTTTAATCAGATGAAAAAAAACTTAGGCGTCATGTCATGTCATAAAAAAAAATAGTAAAAGAATAAAATAATAAATGAACACTACATGTTTTTTATTCATAAATAAGAATTTTCAACGAAATATATTTTATTTTTTTAAAGATTTTTGGAAAAAAAATCACTAATAATAATATTTTTTAAAAAATAATAATAAACTGCCTAATTTTATGAAAGTTCTTTGGAAGCTACTTCCACTTCTCCGCTTCCACTTATACGGTTACTTTGTAGAAATGTTTGCTACTTTGGAAGCGCATATTATAAGAAGATTGAGTTGTTTATTTCAGGAAGATCGTTCGAGATGACATAAGCAGTAGCCTTTTGCAGGTTCCCAGTCATCATAATAGTTCTAAATATTGGCACCACTGCCGCAATCAGCAATGTAATCCAATCTCAAAAAATAAACAAAAAAAAAATAGAGCTTTAATGAATGTTTCAGATATTCTAGAAAGTTCCACAAATAGCAAATGAAAACTTTTTTTCCTCCCTAAAAACCACAAACAATCAGTTCTTACCATCGGTGAAGACAGAATTCCAAACAGAACTATTTGTAGCTTTTAAAACATATGGTGGGGGTCCGTCCAAAATCTGGATGAAGGGTTAAATACATAGACCTGATATATTTAGCTTATGATTGTAATATTTTAATAATAATATTTTCATTTAATGAACCTTTTCGGTCATTTTTTCCCCCCTAGGTTGGTTCTTTCTTCATGATAAACTTGTGCCTGGTTGTGATAGCAACACAGTTTTCTGAAACAAAGCAGCGGGAGAATCAGCTCATGCAGGAGCAGAGGGCTCGATATCTCTCCAACGACAGCACAATTGCCAGCTTCTCGGAACCAGGTAGCTGCTACGAGGAGCTGCTCAAATACATCTGCCACATCTTCAGGAAGGTTAAGCGACGGACGTTACGACTTTATAATAACTGGCAGAACAAGCGGAGGAAAAAAGTCAACCCCAACAGCACCATGAATGGTCAGGGACGAGGCCGCAAATGCAAGCGGCGGATTAACTCCATCCATCATCTTATTCATCACCACCATCATCATCACCACCATCATTACCACATTAGTAATGGCAGTCCCAGGGGGCCCCGGTCAAGTCCTGAGATCTGTGATGTGGAAATGAAGATCATGAAGTCGGGAAGCCAACTAAGGCTTCCATCTCCTTCGCCGAGTTCTCAGAACCCGACATCCAACAGCGAGTCCGTCCATAGCATCTACCACGCGGATTGCCATCTCGAGGGGCCGCAGCTGAAAATGTGCAAGTCTTCCAATGCCTCTTCCAACTTAAAACTAAACGCTGGACCCAACCACGCCAATATGAATTATCCGACCATCCTCCCTTCCCCAGCCATCAAAACGAGTCCCACTCCGGTACCGAAAAGCAAAAGAAGCGGCAGCATTCCTGTGAGCTTAATCAACAGCCCGATCAGTTTAAATACCGACTCGTATGGAAAAGTCCAACAGCTCGTGGGGGAGCACGGTAAGAAGACTTCCAGATTAAGTCAGTAACTGGTCATAGTTGGTCAGAAGTAGGACGCCCTCTCGACCCCATGTTGGGTTTTAGCCGCTGTATTTTAACCTAAAACGTTTTGTGTTCAAGCCAGCTCTACTACCTGGTTCCATGGGCTTTTCTGCCATAATCCACCCTATATTGTCAAATAAGACTGCCTCATTTCACTGGGGATCTATAAACTCTTAAATCACATTAGGGATCATCCAGCAAGATGATCCGTAGACCTTCTCTATTTAGAACTTCAGCTTTTTTCCCCCAATGTGACCTTGTAGCCCATAAGAACTTTCCATAGCATTCAAGAAGACCTTCATCATAAATCTGGCCCCGTAGTATTACTTATTTACCCCACAAATAAAATGTGCCTTCTGATCCCAACCGATGGGGCTGGAAGTGCCGTGTTCCGGAACGTTACCAGGCTGATACTTTTTAAACAGTTTACAGTAAGTTTGGCAAAGTTCCGATTCTAGATCTGTAAACTTTGCCGAAAAAAAAGGGAGTTGTATCGAGACCAACTCGGTATCCACGCTTTCTCTTTGAAAATCTGTGTGTTAGAATGAATGATCTCCATCACGTAAACTCAACAACTCAAGCCCAGATCATACAAATGACTCCCGTGCTGTCATACGCCTGTTTTCTTTAGGCTTTCACTAGCTAATCTAAATCTCTTTATGCAACGGTTTAATGCTCGCATTACCAGGCATTACGGTGAATTCTGCTTCCTCACTTGGCTGAGACGGGTATTTCTTGTATATAATGATGGCTTAAAGTAATAATCAGCGTTCTGAGTCACTCATTACTCCGCACCTTGGCATGAAGGAATCAAGTTATGAGAAATGGGTTCCTACCATGAGAACGTAAACACTTACAGATAATTGCATACATTTGCGCTACATAAATAGCTCTGTGGTGCTCCAAAGAGAAACCGCTCCGTTAAAGAGAGGCTAACGTCTAATATTCAGGGTCTGATTGCGAGAGGATGCTGTTTCTCCTGCTTCAAGGTTGCCTGAACGTACGTTGCGTTCTGCTGTAGTTTAAAGCTCCCAGAACAAGAAACAAGATTCGGGGAGAAAACATAGGGTTTCCTCTCTTTTTTTTTCCAGTTAACACACATTCTTATAATATGTATGACATGGAGAACCAATACCAAACGCGGCCAGAGGTCCATCAAGGTTGGTCGGAAGTAGGACACCTTCACGACCACATGTTACATCTTCTGTAGTCTCTCGTGTCCGACCGAACTCTTACGGGATCAAAATACTGCCTGGTAGCTGCCCCTTTCTGCCATAACCCACCCTATATTTTCATATAGGATTGCCTCATTTAAATTAAAACGTCCCATGTCCAACCCAGCTCTTCTATGATCCAAATGCCACCTGGTTCCATGCAAACCTGCCCTCTTCTGCCCTAATCTACCCTCATATTGTCATATAGATCTCCTAATCTCCCCCAAAGAGCTAGCAATCTAAACCTGCGTTCATTGAGGGCTTTACTAAAATAGAATTGCAGTCTGTCTCAATTTTCACTAAAAAACAGATTTCTTTTTCTGGAATGTAAACAACGGGCAATAATTAATTAGGGAGATTTGTATTTAATTATTCGGACATATTTTAAGAAACTTGTTTACACTCTGAAAAATCGAATCCCCTAAGGAGCAGCCCCCCGTCACTTAGGTCTTACCCCTCTCGTTCATAATTACCTAAATGACAAATAAAAAAAGACCCTCCGTTTTCAAGCGCAGACAGAAACGGGGGCCGAGAGCTCTAGAATGCCAAGATATATTACACTGACAATCGTTGGGTCCTCGGCTCACACGCGGTGATACCTAGAGATATTTAACCGTACATTTGTGGAAATTTGTAAGTGTTCCTCTTACAGTAACCCTAGTTGACCACCATTTTCTAGACCTATACAATGGCGAGACACAAACGTACCCCCATCGAGCTTTTTTAAGAGGGCCTTTAGTATTTTTGTACTTTGTTGAAGATTAAAGAATAAACGCTTCTGTTTATTGGAACTCGCCAGCATGCGTATGTGTGAATTCGGCCCTCACTTATCTGCTGCTGACGGAGAACAGACGCTGATTTTTGACACCTTGTAACATTATTTAGAATCCTTGTAGACCCACAGACTTCGGGGTCCGTCTGGGGCCTACATTCCAGCATCTAATGCAGCCTTGTCAACAAAGAATACATATTAAAGTATTATAGTACTCTAAACCTATAAGGTTTAACCTATATATAACCTATATAGTACTCTATAAACCTATAAGGCACTTATCTTTAGGAGCTGCAGCTCCATCATCCTGTTTTCACACCACTGATTAGCTGCTTGAAGTAGCCAATCGGTGACAAGAAAGCCCTTTATGTGCATGTGTCCAGGGGGTCTTGTTAGACCCCACCGGAACCCTTCGTCGAGCCAGTACTGGAGCTGACTGGTGGTGGGTACATCAGCTACTTTGTTGTACAAAGAACCACTCGGAGCTACGGCTTCTGTAAGCTTCTGTCTCGTTTTATTTTCCTTTTCTTCTTTCTCATTGACAGCAGATATGTTTAGAATAGCTGGCATTGGCGCGCTGATTTACATGTGTAAAGCGAATGTAAAGGAAGCTAAGGATTTGCTGGCAATGTGTTTTTCTACTTCTCCAGTAACACTTTTCTCTAGGCAATTATATTTAACTGCCCCCCCCCTACTTTCCTGGCTGTTCTTCCTTTTAACTATTTGAACATTAGCAGCTCGGGTATCACATTACTTCACCCGCTGGCACTCCCGCTACGTCTATTCCCTTTGAAGTTATTAGCAATTACGTTGACACATACTGATCGGTAGCAAAGTATTGGCATAGGATTCTGGGGTTCTTGCCGGCAACTTATCCCGGCAGATTCACTGCCCGCTGACCAGCTTAAGGTTTTGGTGCTCAAGACACCAACTCGACAGTCACATTGTAACTTTGTTACTAAGTTAAACTCCATATTCCGGCCGGGTTGTATGTCCGAGATGGGACCGGTTGTCTGTAGTCCTTCTTGTCCTTGTGGCAAACTGTCCATTGTCCATTCTCAGTTGGGATCTTTTGTGCTTCCCGCTTTCCTCTTCTGTCTCACCGATGTTTATTTTCCATCTCTAGGTCTTTGTAGAAGCTCCAGCAAACTGTCCAGTTTAAGTGTACCATGCTCCATTCAAAGTTCTCAGCCCAGCCCCATCATGTGTGAGCTCCAGAAGTGCAGCTACTGTGCAAAGCTCTTGGACAACCCAGAGCTGGACTTCAGCGACTCTGATAGCTGCGAATCTGATACCAACGGGGTCTACGAGTTCACCCAGGACCTGAGGCATGGAGACCAACGAGATCAAGTGCGGAAAGGGAAGAAGTCCAGGAGACCAAAGGAAACCAACAAGGTCTACAAACTGTGGGTGGAATTCAGCAACCGGCTAAAAAGGATTGTGGACAGCAAATACTTCAATCGCGGGATTATGATCGCCATCTTGATAAATACGCTGAGCATGGGCATTGAATATCACGAACAGGTGAGTGCTTTGGAACATTTCAAAATGGTAGCAGTTCTTTTTGGTGAATAAATGTCAGGTGTAATAGTAGATCAGTGGTTCTCATTAACATACACCAGACATAGACATATCCTGGCTGGGAGCTGCCCTAGGCCTGCAAGGGCATCAGCCACCCCTATACTACTTACCTCTTCAGCCGCTGACATCTCTGGTAAGCACTGGGATATGACAGCATGCAGTAAGTTCACTAGAGAGGCATGAGGTGTGATGGCTGGTTGTTATGGGCTTTAGCTGTGATGGTTGGGCGTGAAGAAAGAAACCCTAAAGAAAGAAGACACCAGAAGAAGAGCCAAGAAAAGAAGCTGAGCTCTGGCAAAGGAGACCAGGATATGGAGCGGTTAGTGGATAGGGTAGAGAGACATTGAGAGTGAGAGAATTTGAGTGTGAGTGAATATTATAAAGCCTAAGTGAGGATTTGTAAGAGTAAGTGGGAGTGTGAGAGAGTGTGGGTAAGAGTAAGTGAGAGTGAAAAAGCAACAAAATGCAAACAGAAATGAGGATGATGAGAGATGGGAGTTATGCTGTACCACCATCCATGTCTGTGTTTATGTAATGATAGGAGTCATGCCGTACCGTATTTGCATATTGGGCAACAGTGGGTGGGGCTACCAGTTAACCACACCCACTCAGCACAACACACCGGGCGAAAGTTCCATATTTTACCAGAAGATAGACCCTAACTAGATGCAACGGAAAAAAAAAATATTTGGTATATATCGTATTGTTTGGGTACCCCGTTGTTTTTAGTCTGGGTAGAAAAAAACGATGGTTTTTGTCCAAAAAGCTAATATAAAAGGAAAGGGAAATAACAGGCTTGTGGCTTTCTTACACTCATCATTGATCACAAGAATTTTTTTTCTCTGCGCATGGCTTGGCTTCTGGTGGAAAATAATACATACAGATTTTTTATTTAAATGCTAATGAAAGATTTGGCTTTTTAAGTGGAAATAAAAAAAAACTGAATGTTTCTCCGGGCCAGATGCATTTCTATTTTGATGCAGAAATCTTTTTTGATGGGTTCTTTTTCCCAAAAAAAAAATAAAAATATAAAAACATTCATGCGCGGAGTGGAAATGAGGGTATTGTTTGTGGAGGTGGCCGATCATTTTCTCTGAAGAAAGACCTCGCCGGCTCTTTCAAGTGCAATGGAAATTTCCTCCAAACTTGCAGCCTTGTTCTGAGCAACTTTTCCGCTCCGCTGCGTCTCAGTTTTTGATCTGATGGAATTTTCACCATTCGGTTCGCTGCGGGATAAACTCCCCTTTGTTCTGTCACTTCTGCCGAGACTCCCGTCACTCTCAGGCAGCCCTCCTCTAAAATAGCGATCGATAACTTACAACAGTAGAATATTTTTAAATAGTAAAAGCCGCCTTCGTAGGCTTAAGGGCACCTTGCTTAGCAGTTTCGGCTGGCTGAGAGTTATAGGAGTCATACAGTCACAGCAGAGCAATGGGGGCACCGTGCTTACCAAAAATGCACCTTGTGGATGGAAAGACTGTAAATGGGTGCCATGTCTATAATGCTATGGAATTATTACCCTGTTATATAGGGGGTACAGAGAACATATTAAATAAACAACTATAAAAAAAAATAATAATAATAAAAATAATAATAGCGCACAAAAAGTTGAATAATGTTACGGGGACGTCTCCTTTGTATGTTCCAATTTTGCCACTTTCTACAGCTTATGCATTGGATTTGAAGTCAACGTAAAAAAATGTTTATCCTGCGGCTTTTAAATATGCAAAGTTTTTGCTGGACTCTCTGGTGTGTATCCACGCATGTACTAAACAGAAAAAAACTCACTAAACTAAGGTAACCCCTTCATACCCTTGAGGAACGGGACTGTCATCAGAGGTCCTCCAAAGATGTGGGGGAAAGACTTTGATGATGTAACACAAGCTGTACTTTCCTGAATGATGTCACCTTGGTGATAAGAATCAACTGGAGGAAGTTCTATATCCTCATTCTCCAATCTTATTTGGTGACTTTTTTGGGATCCCCCGTTTTAACATGGGGTCCTCCTGAACATTTTCCAGTTCCTTTTTTTTCTCCCAGTCTTATTTCTGGGTGGTCATGTTACTCATACTGCACTTGGGACAAAGACCCCCAAGAGAAGTAAAGATGTCCAACAGAAGCCAAGAAAATGTAGCCCAAAAATGGCCAGCACCTACAGTGGTCTTCTTGGGTTGACCACTGGAATATGGAACCCTCCAAACGTTCCACCACCAATAGACCAGAGATAGTTCTTACCGTCTTCTGGGAAAGAAATGAAACCTAAAGTTCTGGATGTGATTCCAGAGTCAAACTGGAGGAACCATCGTAGATTTTTACACATTTATGATACAGGCCAACTTGCCCAGGAACGTCTTAAATTTAAGCTCCCGATGTCTTCATCCATGGTTCCAAGCAGCGTTGAGTCTGATGCGAGCAGGGAGACAATTTCCACTGGGCTTAAAAACGTAAATGACATCGTTACATTGTTACAACGAGCTTATTGTTCAACGCAGTCCAAACGATGTGTTTGTTGTTTGAACAAGACTTGGACTGTTCACCTTTATATTTAGACAATTTTTTTGTTGTTGTTTTTCTGGAAAATCCCCCCAAACAGACAAAAAACGCGAGAAGAAACAGATTGCGCGCGGTCAAAACTAAAATGCCAGATGATCCTGATGTCATGCAGAAATATGGATTAATAACCGTTGTTTACAACTGTCTGTTAGACATGAGTCACCGTTATACAAGCAGACTACACCGGTGCCGAGCGAGAGGAGGTGGAACAGTATTATGTTGTGTCCTAAACCCGAAAGAGGAACAGATGTTTGGAGAACACCAAGGCGAACTGGGATGGAAAAAAAAAACAAAAATGAAAAATAATAAATTCTGGGTATTTTTCCGTTCTTTTATTAAGAATAAAGCGGATGACACGTAGCGATGTACAAGGAGTCGGGGCCGAGGTGGCAATCAGCTCAAACAGAGAACAGCTGTGAATATAGCACTTCCCCGGCTTCAGGGAAATCTGAAACATCCCTAATTAATGAGTTTTGTTCTCCTGCCCGCTATAAGCTCCTCTTGAAAATCCGGCTAAACCCAACTCCCCGTCCCTGTATCTTCTACACACAAATCCACGTTCAGTGCCTATGTTCACTCCATGCTGGGCTACGCACAAACATTTTATTTTTATTTTTTTTATGTCCAGATGGGTTTTATTTTGTATGAATTTTAATATATTTCCATATCCAGTTTTGCTGTCGGAGAACCAGCTGCTGATTAGGTCCAGAATTCATGCTTAAGGAAAGTAGATGGAGCCTTAGGGTTTTTAGGGACTAATGGTATGGTCCACGTTGGATGACCTCTATGGGAATATCCTGGAGGGGTAATAAGACTGTGATAGCTCAGTCTCAAATGTTCCATTTTGAGGGGGGGGGGGTTATTTGGGGCCTGTTCTTCTCAGGTTCCCCCACAAATAATTGATGGACAATCCCAAGGGCAGGAGGATGGGTCAGCTACTGATTTTCAGACCCAAGAACCTTTTAAATGAGCGGACTCTATGAACATTAACCCTTTAATAGCCCATCACATTGCAATATAGTGATTACCAATGGAGCTAAAATGTTCACATATGGAAACCAAAAAATAATCTGAATGAAGTCACCTGTATTCAAGCAGCTGTGATAAAGCAGTGATAAGAGCACCAACTGGGATGCTCAGATATCATTAAATTAGAGTAAAATTTGGAATATGGAGTATATGACCCTTAGAGTCTGCCCATTCGCCCCCAGGATTGGGGTAAAACCCAAAGATTTAAGGGCAAACCTAGATCTGCTGATTTTTTTTTTGGCCTGGTCATACTCAAAGGGTTAAGGTTGTAGTAAACACAGCAGCTGAGCCGCATCTACTCGGATATAATGAACAGGAGACCACAGTCTAAACATGTCATTACAAGTCAATCAGGACTCCTACGATCGTCGGTCTCCTCTGCGGATTGACTTTCACGTCTCATCTTCTTCATTAATAACAGAGAGCTCGGCGTGTAGAGAAAAGCGGCGGTTATACGGCGCGGCGCGGCCACAAAACACCAGGAAATGATAATCCGATTAGATAACAAACGCGCCTTCTCTCCAGGAGAATAGAACGGGCAGCTTCAAATGGTCACGGCTCATAATGGTTTTACCGTAAAGACTCACTCTGGCCGTAAAGACTCCCATTATCCTCAGATCCCTTCCGTGGCTGATGAGGCTTGTAGTCTCTCTGGAGAAGCAGCCGTTCTCCATAACTTTAGAATTTTCAGCTTTGTCCAAATTTATTTCAAAAATATCAAACAATAGTTTTTCAGAATTCTCATTGTCTTTGTATCGAGGATCTTTTTTGGGGGATGAGATTATGGTTTACAAAGAAATCCGTCCAGAAGTGTTTTTATAATTATGTGCGAATTCTCCGTATAGCTGAGAAACGGCACCGGAATAGACAAACATATTGTTTGGAACAAATAACAACAAGTTTCCTTTTTTGGTCAATTGAGATCCTATAGCTACGTTTTAACAAAGGCAGATACAATACGACCGGGTGGGATTGGCTTCTTGGTTGGACCTTGTAGTCCCCAGCAGCCGGAGACACTGAGGAGGCAAACAGAGAGGGAGGCTAATTATGTGTGTGCAGGGTGACCCCGGTGCTCTATCGATAGCCAGACAGGGGCACTTTTGTTTCAGGGGGTATGTGGGAGCTTTACCCAGATATTTTATGTGACTTTGTGCCCTACTTCTGGCTATTTGTTTAACTGAGCAGGGTATTTAGAAGAATAATGGGGGTTTATTTACCCCGTTTAATTTATAAAACTGTTTCTATACACATTATCGGGGCTTTTAGGGCTGTAGAACCCTGCAATCCCCTCATACCCAGCAAACATTCTGACCTCCTAGAAAAGAGGGGCATCAGGGGAGGAGAGAGGGGCATCGGGGAAGGAAAGAGGGGATTAGGGGAGGAAAGTGGGACACGAGGAGGAAAGAGGGCATCAGGGGAGGAAAGATAGACATTATAGGAGGAAAGGGGGGCATCAGGGGATGAAAGAGGGACACAGGGGAGGGAAGAGGGTATCAGGTGAGGAAAGATGGACATTAGAGGAGGAAAGAGAGCATTGGGAGGAAAGAGGGACACGGGGATTTTGGCACCCAAAGAGGCACTGGCTAAACTAAACAAGGACACGTGAGAGGAATTGTTTTATTCGCATACTGTAGGTGTTTTTACAAACAATATTATTCTTTACCATCAAAACCACGTCCTTTCTAGACAAAGCTTTCGTTATAGTTTGAAAAATATTTTTAAATCTCTGAATACCCGCTCGGGTGCGTAGAACACCCTTAAGAAATCAGCAGGGAGCGAAGCTGCGTATTTTCAGTGGATTATGCGGGACGGATCCCTCACATATATTTTTGATATTTATGGCGCATGCACCCGGTTGTATTGAATTAGCAATAAAAGCCGTTTGGCTAAAACCAACAGCGGTTACAAGCCTTGAAAACACAGAATTACTCAGGGTTTGCCGCTTTTCTTATTTTTTCGTCTTAAATCTCCAGGCACATTTCAATTTATACCTCGAGCCATTCTTTCTCCAAATGACTTTCTTGTCACATTGAAGACAGGTAGAAAGTCTCTTTGCAGAAGAGCGAGCATTAAATTCCTGAATCGAAGGAAAGGAGGAGGAGGAGGAGAGGGGAAGGTTATCTTTGACTTTGAAATTAAAATGTTATCTCCGAGCAAGAAAATAAAAATTGCCTTTAATTAAACAAGGAGGCCAAACAGAGCGGCTGATTTCTGGAGATTTAATTGCTGGAGCGTAAAAGCGTTTTTGTATACATTTGGATTTTATTGTCTAATTTGTCTTCTCTAAGTGATGTCGGAGTTTGTGTAAAGAAAGAGGAAACAGTACATCCAGGACGGACATAAACGACTAAATCTAATAAGATTGTTTCGGGGTGTATATAGTAATATAACCCCCAGCGCTGTATACAGTAATATAACCCCCAGCGCTGTATACAGTAATATAACCCCCAGCGCTGTATACAGTAATATAACCCCCAGCACTGTATACAGTAATATAACCCCCAGCGCTGTATACAGTAATATAACCCCCAGCGCTGTATACAGTAATATAACCCCCAGCGCTGTATACAGTAATATAACCCCCAGCGCTGTATACAGTAATATAACCCCCAGCGCTGTATACAGTAATATAACCCCCAGCGCTGTATACAGTAATATAACCCCCAGCGCTGTATACAGTAATATAACCCCCAGCGCTGTATACAGTAATATAACCCCCAGCGCTGTATACAGTAATATAACCCCCAGCGCTGTATACAGTAATATAACCCCCAGCGCTGTATACAGTAATATAACCCCCAGCGCTGTATACAGTAATATAACCCCCAGCGCTGTATACAGTAATATAACCCCCAGCGCTGTATACAGTAATATAACCCCCAGCGCTGTATACAGTAATATAACCCCCAGCGCTGTATACAGTAATATAACCCCCAGCACTGCATACAGTAATATAACCCCAGTGCTGTATACAGTAATATAACCCCCCAGCGCTGTATACAGTAATATAACCCCCCAGCGCTGTATACAGTAATATAACCCCCAGCGCTGTATACAGTGATATAACCCCCAGCGCTGTATACAGTAATATAACCCCCAGCGCTGTATACAGTAATATAACCCCCCAGCGCTGTATACAGTAATATAACCCCCAGCGCTGTATACAGTAATATAACCCCCAGCGCTGTATACAGTAATATAACCCCCAGCGCTATATACAGTAATATAACCCCCAGCGCTGTATACAGTAATATAACCCCCAGCGCTGTATACAGTAATATAACCCCCTAGCGCTGTATACAGTAATATAACCCCCAGCGCTGTATACAGTAATATAACCCCCCCAGCGCTGTATACAGTAATATAATCCCCCAGCACTGTATACAGTAATATAACCCCCCAGCCCTGTATACAGTAATATAACCCCCAGCGCTGTATACAGTAATATAACTCCCCAGCGCTGTATACAGTAATATAACCCCCAGCACTGTATACAGTAATATAACCCCCAGCGCTGTATACAGTAATATAACCCCCAGCGCTGTATACAGTAATATAACCCCCAGCGCTGTATACAGTAATATAACCCCCAGCACTGTATACAGTAATAACCCCCCAGCACTGTATACAGTAATATAACCCCCAGCGCTGTATACAGTAATAACCCCCAGCACTGTATACAGTAATATAACCCCCCAGCACTGTATACAGTAATATAACCCCCCAGCGCTGTATACAGTAATATAACCCCCCAGCGCTGTATACAGTAATATAACCCCCCAGCACTGTATACAGTAATATAACCCCCAGCGCTGTATACAGTAATAACCCCAGCGCTGTATACAGTAATATAACCCCCAGCGCTGTATACAGTAATATAACCCCCAGCGCTGTATACAGTAATATAACCCCCAGCTGTATACAGTAATATAACCCCCCAGCGCTGTATACAGTAATATAACCCCCAGCGCTGTATACAGTAATATAACCCCCAGCACTGTATACAGTAATATAACCCCCAGCGCTGTATACAGTAATATAACTCCCCAGCGCTGTATACAGTAATATAACCCCCAGCACTGTATACAGTAATATAACCCCCAGCGCTGTATACAGTAATATAACCCCCAGCGCTGTATACAGTAATATAACCCCCAGCGCTGTATACAGTAATATAACCCCCAGCACTGTATACAGTAATAACCCCCCAGCACTGTATACAGTAATATAACCCCCAGCGCTGTATACAGTAATAACCCCCAGCACTGTATACAGTAATATAACCCCCCAGCACTGTATACAGTAATATAACCCCCCAGCGCTGTATACAGTAATATAACCCCCCAGCGCTGTATACAGTAATATAACCCCCCAGCACTGTATACAGTAATATAACCCCCAGCGCTGTATACAGTAATAACCCCAGCGCTGTATACAGTAATATAACCCCCAGCGCTGTATACAGTAATATAACCCCCAGCGCTGTATACAGTAATATAACCCCCAGCTGTATACAGTAATATAACCCCCCAGCGCTGTATACAGTAATATAACCCCCAGCGCTGTATACAGTAATATAACCCCCAGCACTGTATACAGTAATATAACCCCCGGCGCTGTATACAGTAATATAACCCCCAGCGCTGTATACAGTAATATAACCCCCAGCGCTGTATACAGTAATATAACCCCCAGCGCTGTATGCAGCACTGGTGACCACCATTGTTATCAGTCATGTGATGTTTTGGGTGATTTTCCCGGCTCAAACACCTCACTGAGCTGATGCTTTATGGCGATGCTAATGAAGTCCATTCCTCCATAGACTTTCATTAGTCAGAGAGAGTCCAGCTGGGTGAATAAGACTGAGCCATTCTATTGTTCCCCACAGGCAGTTTGATAAGGAGTTGGGGGGGTTAGTAGATTAGGGATCAGATAACAGAATTCATACAAATGGCTGATATGCAGCTGTCTGAAAACATTATATAATGGGGGCAAAAAACTACAAATGGGGTAAAAAAAAGAAAACAGCAGAATATTTTTGGAAATGTAATTTTAGTCTGAAACAATTGGTGAGAGATCAGCTATAAATATAAATATTTACAATAGTCCCACAAGGCCCGGCATTCTTACCATCTTACATTTTGAGCGAAGCATGTTGCCCCTCATCCCCACGACTAACCCATTTCATGATTGATCTCCGCCGAGTTCTAATAGAGGAGTTTATTGAGCCGATTCAAAGAAAAATGAGAGATGTGGAGGAGAAGGTGGCACGACGCAGGAACTTTACTACAGGAACGCGATTCGCAGATTATTCTAATGCGTTGCTTAATAGATACACTGGTAGATAAGTGGAACAGCCTCCCAGCAGAAGTGGTAGAGGGTAATACAGTGAGGGGATTAAACATGCGTGGGATAGACATACGGCTCCTGAATCTAAGACGAGACCAACGACTGATTAAGGTTTGAGTCGTTACAGCAGTGGGTCTCGTGTCCTAAAGTCTAATCTATAGGCAGCGTCAGGGATCTGTCGGGCAATCAGGAGCGAGTGAGACGGATCGCTCACATCTGCCCAGCCGCGCAAGTTCTGACCGCCGGAATTTTGCTGCAAGGTGTCTCCGCGCTCTTTCCTTACGTAACAGATTGTCGGCGGTCTGCCGTATGTTCAGTAGCTTAGGGGTTATTAAACGAGCCACTGATTTATAACTCTATCTGCTTCTCTGGCAACAACATAAATATCGCCCTCTTTCCTGGCGTTCCTCGGAAGCGAGAAATCCGTGATATTTATTAATGATGGAGCTTTCTAGGGATTTTTTATTATTATTTTTTTTGCATTTTCTCTACGAAATAATGAAATTTCTGATAAAAATAAATTGTTTAATTATAAAAGAATCCTTAAAAACTTTTAGACCTACTGAATGGAAACAATGCTTATTTTATTTATTTTATCCAGAGATAATTCTTTAAAAAGTAAAAAAAAAAAATTCCGCCGTTCATCATTTTTGACAAGAACATGTAATTGTCATGTGACATAACAGCAGGCTCTGATTGGCTGTCATTTTATTTTTTTTTATAATTACTGAAATCTAAAATAAATTATATATATTTATATATTATAATAAGAAATTAATGGGAAAAAATTGAGATTGCAGAAATATGTTTACAAAAATAGGTAAAAAAAAAATGGGGGGAGGGGATTACTTTACTACTGATTTCGAAAGTCATTTTACAATAAAGTGGAGAAAAAGCAACTTCCTTGAGTATTTCTTTCAGAATCCAAAGTAAATGAAGTAAATACGATCCATGTGTGCGCGAGCTGGGGAGCTGATACCGCAGAATAAATTAGGGATTTAGTCCTCCCCAGATATGGTGTTTTATAGGCAGAGTTGCAAAGAAGCTCTTTGATCGTTTACAGAAGAAACACACGAGGAACATTCCTTCTTTGCCGTCAGGATTGCCGGGGATAGGCAAATACTGCCAGCCCCCCCCCCCAGCTCCAGAAGCCTGCGTGCCGGCGTCTTAATTAAAAATTTATTCATCTACATGGTTTCCGGGGCGGAAAGACACAGTTCCTGGCCTGTTTGTGGCCCTCGAGGGCCGATCTTGTGCATCCCTGCCGTGAAATACATCTTGGATCACCGGCGGGTAGTTTTGGCAAAGCCCGGGTGATGCTGGACGTTGTATTTCTGCACATCAGAAATAGAAGATGTGATGCATGCCTCCCAACTGCCCCGCTTTGCACGGGACAGTCCCGACCTGTAGAATCCCCCCATTCATTAGCAAAGGGGAAGTTTAAAGGGACCTCTCAGCTATCCTATGCATTAAAGTGGAAATGATGGCTGGAGTGTCTCGGAGGAGTGAATTCTCGGAGGCATATGGTGTCCGCCGGCGGCCCGCCAAGACGCCCCCCCCCCGCGGCGCCATGCCGTGTATATCACAGAAGTAACTCCCTGATTCTCAGCCAAATCACCGAGCCTCTAATTAGCTTCATCACACATCAGCGGCCCCCGGCTCCTCCACGGAGGACGTTTCATGCCGAAAAAGAGCTGAATAATCAGATCGTTAAAAAAAATACCAAGTTTTGGAAAGCAGAGGCTTCCACGCCATACCTGCAAACTTCCTAAATGAGCCAAAATATTAACCCTTTAATAGCCCATCGTAAGAGTTCTCCATAGAGACTCCCCAAATGTCAACCATAACATACTGGGAGCAAAAGCACCAACTCTTATATATGATCACAGAGAGGGGAGAATAGGAAGGAGTCGGCCCCAGACCCGGCGAATCTGCCCGAGACCCTGAGATTAGGGGCAAAACCCCCTGAGACTCCGGGTCATACCCTGAGAGTTCCCGAATACGTTCATCAGCACACGCACTGTAATTGGTAGATACGCCTGCTTTGTCGGATATACGTTTTATTGGTTTTAAGGTGTTTTGAGTTATTTTGGTTGTGACTCCAGCCTCTTGTCTCCTGCAGCCAGAAGAGTTGACCAACGCGCTGGAGATCAGTAACATCGTCTTTACCAGCATGTTTGCTTTGGAGATGTTTCTCAAGCTCTTGGCCTTTGGGATTTTTGGATACATCAAGAATCCGTATAACATCTTCGACGGAATCATAGTCGTCATAAGGTAGGGTTGTCGCGCATGGATGACGTTGGCTACACTAACACCACGTGTCGTCCGCTGGCCTTAAAGGACCAGAGCCGCCTAGTCACCCCCAGTCCGGCCCTGGCTGCTATGCCCTCTACCTCCCAGGCTTGCCCCCCCCCCCAGCATCCCGATTCTCCGGGGGTAGAAGTTGAGGGTATTTACAGATCAGGCCAACAATCAGCCAGTCTGAAAGCTAATCCAGTCCATTGAGTAAGTACTGCGCTTTGGAATATGATGGCGCTATATAAACCAAGAAAAGCAAGACTAATTCTTCTTTGTTTGGATAATAATCCAAATAACAAATTCAGCTGTTCAGCAAAAAAATTTTGTGTTAAAATAATACTATGTTAATATTTTTTATAGTTTTATTTTTCATTTATTTATTTAGTTGTTGTTTTTTTTTTGCTTACTTGGCTGATTATTATAAATCACCAACACAATTTGTCACTAAAATGTTTGTTTTAATATTAAAATTCATGCTTTTTTAATTTGTTCTCTGGTGATAAAACCTTAATAGAACATAATGTAATATATTTTTGTAGTTTTCTTTTTTTTTATTATTATTGCATTTTCTGGTTCCTTAGTGTTATTAATAATCTACAAGCGGTATTCCCCGTTAAAACTTTGGCACCACAAGCTGTGATGATATATATACCGTGCGTTGGACTGCGTAATAAAGGAATTCAGGAAGAAAAAGAGTGTATTTGGGAGTGGAAAAGTGTTTTTTCCTTTCCTACTTGAGTTTAATTTGTCTTCCCACAGCTTCCTCCAGAATATATTTATTATTATTATTATTTATTATATATTATATATGTTCATTATTATTATTATATATTATATATTATATATGTTCATTATTATTATTATTATTATTATTATTATTATTATTATTATTATTATTATTATTATTATTATTATTATATATTATATATGTTCATTATTATTATTATTATTATTATTATTATTATTATTTATTATATATTATATATGTTCATTATTATTATTATTATTAATTATTATATATGTTCATTATTATTATTATTATATATTATATATGTTCATTATTATTATTATTATTTATTATTAATTATTATATATGTTCATTATTATTATATATTATATATGTTCATTATTATTATTATTATTTATTATATATGTTTATTACATGTACACTTGCTCTTTTTCGCTTGCTTCTACTTCTTGTAGCTGTTGCTAGTGGGCGGGGCAAGTCCCTGACTGACAGCACCATAGAGAGGGTCAGCTTCCAGAGCATCTCTATGGTTTTTAGGGTGTTTTAAATTAGGAAGCAAAAGACTTCCAGGTACCAGGGATGTTAGGAGTTAAAACACCGAAGGGGTTTTAAATACTAACCTAAAGCAAAAAAAAAGAAAACTTAAAGAAAAGTGGAGAAAATAATAATAATATTTATTAATATTATTATTACTATTATTTGTATTATTTTATATAATAATCATAATAATAATACTTATTATAAGTATTATGTTATATAATAATCATTATAATACAAATTATTATTATTTTATATAATAATCACAATAATTATTATTATTATTTGTATTATTTTAGATAATAATAATAATAATACGGTGACAGACTGAGACGAACTGATATATTGGGCAATGCGTTATTAAAGCTTACATTATAAAGGCCATTATTAGGTTTTTGGGGAACTAAGCAGCCAAAAAGAAAACAAAATGAAAGTAATCGATACAAACTGTGTTTGAAATGTTTGAAATATACGAGTGTTTTATTAAAGTGTTAAAATCATATGAGATATCATAAAAAAATATCTGAAAATGATTGCTAGTTAAAGAACTAGATTTGAGTATCCCATAAACATTTAGACTGTAAACGTGAATGCAGTTGATAAGTGGAACAGCCTCCCTGCAGAAGTGGTACGTAAGTGGAACAGCCTCCCAGCAGAAGTGATAGAGGGTAATACAGTGAGCGGATAGGCATACGGCTCCTGAATCTGAGGCGAGACCAACGACTGATTAAGGTTTGAGTCTTTACAGCAGGAGAAACGGGCAGACTAGACGGGGGCCGAATGGGGGCCGATCTGCTGGCGGGTTCTGTGTTCTAGTGAGGCCGGGGACCTTTTCATCGTCTGTGATCTGCAGAGAGGAATGAGATGTAAATGAAATAATTTAGCATCATTACATCCGATCCGGGGAAATGACAGGAAAAATAAGGCTCGTTACCGACGGCCGATGTTTTGTTAACCTTTCCGTGTCCCTCGATTCCGCCGCGTTTCCCCTCCGACTCCTAACGAGATTGAGTAGCGAGGAAGCGGAGAGGAAAGTCGATACTCAATTTCTGCGGCTCAACCGGATGGCCATTCAAAGATTATTTAATTAAGTAGAACTTTGAAAGAAATTGGCTTTTAAAATTGATCTGCTTGTCGTAGGTTAAAGTCGCCCGGCGAGTTCTGTCGAGTAGAGATTGTCTGTTGGCTCGCCGTGTAATCAATGTGTCTTTATTAGGCGATCTGTCGTGGGTTCACTCATGCGCGACCCAGCCGAGGGGGACGTGCGCGCTTCTTCACGCCGTGCAATCTGTCGGCTGTTTCTCAATCCAGATTCGCAAACATAGAACCCATGCGGCCCCATTTGGCCCCCGTCTTGTCTGCCAGTTTCTCCTGCTGTAAAGACTCAAACCTTAATCAGTCGTTGGTCTCGTCTTAGATTCAGGAGCCGTATGTCTATCCCATGCATGTTTAATACCCTCGCTGTATTACCCTCTACCACTTCTGCTGGGAGGCTGTTCCACTTATCTACCCCTATCTAGAGCCTTAGTATGATGTTTCATCCCTAGAACCTGTTAGTTTGCAGTTTTTGGCTTCTTCTGGGTATTTTGAGATAAACAGACATCTCTCCCTTATTATTAAGCTGCTGATTGCTGCTGATTGGTCAGGGAACCGTTGTAAGCGTGGGAAAAGTAGTGGTTCATGAGCTAAGGGACAAATTGTACAAAGGTGGAGAGTTCATTTCATTAAAAGAGCGTCCTCTGTCCCGTGTTTTTGTCTCGTTCAGCGTATGGGAGATCATCGGACAATCAGACGGAGGTCTCTCTGTGCTCAGAACGTTCCGCCTGCTCCGCGTCCTGAAGCTCGTCCGCTTCATGCCAGCTCTCCGCCGGCAGCTGGTGGTCTTGATGAAGACAATGGACAACGTTGCCACGTTCTGCATGCTTCTCATGCTCTTCATCTTTATTTTCAGGTACAGGCGACGCTCCCCAACATCAGCAATAATTTTTTTTTTTAAATTGTGAAATTCCCCCTGATTTATCATTAACCCCCCACTTTTTATCTTTGCCCCTTTTCAGTATCCTCGGCATGCATCTTTTTGGTTGTAAGTTTACTTTGCGAACCGACAACGGGGACACCATCACAGACAGGAAGAACTTCGATTCTCTGCTCTGGGCCATCGTTACTGTGTTCCAGGTAAGACGACAAATCGACATCATTAACATTATTTTTATTTATGAAATGATCATATCCTGAGAACTCTCCAGGTTTTACCCGCGACGCTTCTCCAGGTCACTGTGGTCCATTTATTGGCCGCGGTTAGGCATTGGTCACTCCCCGCCCTATTCTCCTCCCACCCCTATACAGATCTAAGGTGTATGAAGCTAGCTTTGCCCGCCATGGGTAGCCCCACCCACATACAAGATAAGCCCCTCCCCTAACAAGCCACAAAAAGGAAGGGCTTGAGCCAGTTATGGAAATCATTTCTTCTTCTTTCTTCTTTTTTTCTTCTATTTTCTTCTTCCTTATTATTATTCCTTATTAATATGTTTATTATTATTATAATTTTTTGACAACGAGTTAACCGGAGAAAGCAGAGGCAGACAGTATTGTGGTTCTGGTCGTTAAAATTTACAGTCTAGAGGGAAGTTGGCAAAGTGAAATTTTATGCATACCGATAAAAGCATTAGCTCGCCGCTCTCGCATATCGAATCAAATTAAACGGGTCTCGCATTTTCCTCCGTATAAAAGCCACGCGGAAGCGTTCTGTTTCTGCTACTTTGTTAACAAAGTCTTCATCTTATCAGCGAGATCTCATTGGGGGGGGTTACGCAAAGGATGGAAGAACCACAAAAATTCAATTGGGGCAAAGTATAAATAATAGGTTAGTGCCGGGCCGTCCAACCTGCGGCCCTTCAGCTGCTGCTGGACTACATCTCCCATCCTTCTCAGCCAGCCCCTTAGTTGAAAGAGCATTATGGGAGATGTAGTCCTGCAGCAGCTGGAGGGCCGCAGGTTGGACGCCCCTGCGTTAGTGGATTCAGATTCGTCCAAATTTACATTTTACGGAATTTTGATAAATTATTTAATCTGGACGAATGTCTGAAAATGAGGAGGGAATCTCAACGAAACAAAGAAAAACAAAGGAGAAAGCTCCTACTTCCGCGTCTCTGCTTCTCCGTTTCTCCTTTGCTGCTCCGTCTTCGCTGCTCCGTTTCTTCCGCGCATGACACGGGGACAACCTCTTTCCCCCAGTCCTCCAATCAGGGAAGAGGTTGTTCCCATGTTGCGCTCGGAGGCTCCACCGCGTCGCGGAAGTCCTCTGAAGAAAGCAGGAGAATGCAGATGGAGACGCGAAAGACGGAGCAGCAGAGACGCAGAATCAGAGATAGAGCAGCGGAGAAGGAGAAGCAGGGAAGTGGAGACAGGGAAGCGGGTGACGGAGAAGGTAACAAAATTCATTGTCTGAGAATGGACAAAAAACTCTGAAAAAAAATTTTTGGTTCACAAGTCTAGTAAATGATTTTGCGTCTCATTATTCAGGACGGGACGGTCTCGCTGATAAGTAAATGAAGCATCACAGACAAGCCATAAATTGGCACGTTAAATATTAATTTTGGGTTTTACAGGAGAAAAAAAAACAGCAAAATTAACCACAGAATGAAAAGGCGAAGCTGCATCAACAACAGAAATAACCGTAAAGGTTGCGATCCATTTATACGCATTATTATTATTATTATTATTCCGCAAGCGCGATAGTCTGCGTGGTGCCTAACATGCTTCGGGTTCCTTTTTTTTTTATACTGTCCTCATTGTGTTACATGGCAACAGCCTTCAATTAATCAGATCCCCGAAATATATGAAATTCAGATTTCCTATCATTTCCAACTACTTCCAGCGAGTTCAGGCTATTTAATGATGTGTCTCGTTAAGGATTCAGAAGATTCCGTTTGAAGGATGTATCACACTTTATATCTAGAAGTGCTTAGTAATATTCAGGGGCCGTATGCCGATCCCATGCATGTTTAAGTTCCCTCGCTGGATTAGCCTCTACCACCTCCGCTGGGAGGCTGTTCCACTCGTCTTCCATCTTCCCAGAAAAGTAACTGGCTGAGACTTTCTGACTTTCTGAAGACCTCCATGACATTGATGTGAGAGGAACGGGTGACGTGTTTAGTAAGACGTGTTAAAGAAAGGGGTTGTGAAGGTAAATGGAACCCAGATTGGTTCTGTGGGACAAATCATTGCTGAAGTGACCAGAAGAAACGGGATTTTGTGAAAACTCATTAATCATTAACTTCCTACCTTTTTCCGAATATAGCTGTGAGTTCAGCGTCCGGACATGAAACCCCCCATGAGAATTCATTGATCGCCTTCTACGGAGGAATAAACTAATGGGATTTCTTGTCATTTCATAATATTCCTCTTCCTAAACCCTGGAGACGTTTTAGGGGGTCAAATTTCTAATTCTGTTTGGGGGGAAAAGGGCCAGATTTAGAATTTTAGAACACTTGATCAGTAATCAATATTCCAAAGTTCTAAATGTATATAGAATAGGATTGTGCTAATGAAGGACAAGCATGTTCCTCACATTGATACACTATATGGACACCTGACCATTACATCAACAGGGACTTTGATGACATCACATTCTAAATACATAGACATTAATATGAAGTTGGTCCCCCCTTTGCAGCTATAACGGCTTCCGCTCTTCTGGGAAGTTTTTCCACAAGAGTTTGGGCAGTTTCGGTGGGAAAATAATCGCTAAAATAGGTTATAGTCACTAAAGTGGTTAATATTTAATCCTTCAATTACTACCTTTTGGGTTTGTTTTTCGACAGATTCTCACCCAGGAAGATTGGAACATGGTGCTCTATAACGGAATGGCGTCAACCTCCTCTTGCGCCGCCCTTTATTTCGTGGCGCTGATGACGTTCGGAAACTACGTTCTGTTTAATCTCCTGGTGGCTATTCTGGTGGAAGGGTTTCAAGCAGAGGTACGACAACCAGGCCACCATTTTCCTTCCTAGGGGCAGTAAGATACAGAAAATACGGTACAGAATACCCAATAGCGGTCGGCACAGAAGGCAGGGAGATATTGAGAGTGTGAATGAATGAGGGTGAATGACAATGAATTAAATCTCCAAATGGAAAAAGTCCTCTGAATTAATTTCTGAACCGAAAGGCCGGGAAATTAAATGTGTTGGCCGAAAAACGAATGGACCACTAATGAAACAAAAAAAAGCTACGCTAATCGTTTTGGGACCATTTGCACAAGTCTGTTAGCTATAACGAAACGACAGCGGAAAATATGCTTAATTGGTGGAATGGTGCTTGGCGCACCCTTCTACAAGTTTCTATAATGAAATCTGCGGCCATCTTACTGTCATCACATTTAGAGGACGGTTATAAGTTACGGAGCCTGAAGAAGGATCTCTCGACGGGATGAGTTATTATAAAACGAGGTCTCGATATCCATGTTCCTTTAATACAGCAATCCACATTAACATTACATGGAACCGGCAGACGCGTGTCTGGCAGGGTAACGTCTGACTCTTCATTAAATTACGGTTTCTGAGACGGACCATGAAATAGATCATAAAAAATACAACATTTCCTGGAAATCAGCCCCCCCCCCTCTCAAAGTGCTGAATCTCCCCGATTTTTCTGCTCGAAGGGGTCGTTTTTCAAATAACCTTGAAGCGTTGGAGGCGGGGAAGGGATGTTTAATGCCTTTAGTCTCCATCTAATTAAAGAAAATATATAATTCGGTCATCAAAGTCCTCTTCGATTTTTTAAAGTTTTTTTTACAAAGTCATTAGCGAATACATTTTAATAAGCGAAGGAAAAATTCTCGATTGGCCCTGAAGTGTAGAGCATTTCAAGTCGTATTAAGACGTGAAATCAGTTTAAATGTTACCATAATGGAACGTTATAGATTTTGGAAAGTAGTGTAGCATAGTTTAACTTTTTTTTTTTTAGAATTCACTAGATTAGATGTTCTAGACTTGTTCTTCATCTCATTGAACTTGGACATTCGAGTGGAAGTCATGCAGCATCTGTCTTTGCTTTTTTGACGGATAGTTGAATAGTTGGGTTTGAAGGTCCTTCGGGAACCGAAAAACGAGATAGTGGACATCCATATTTGACCAACATTCTATCTCGACCCCTTAAAAACTCAAGCTTCCATTGGCTATTCCAAGGGTTCTAGGTACCAGTTATTCATTAAAATAATTCCCAGAGCAAATATTCCTTTTTGCCCTCCAGCCAACCCTGTTCTCTTTAATTCCTGTCTAATCCAGGGCTTCTCTCTTTCCATGTTCCGTACGGACCCATTGAAGTCACGTATTTCATGTATAAGTGATAAGTGCCCCAGTACATGGATAGATAGATAGATAGATAGATAGATAGATAGATAGATAGATAGATAGATAAATGGGGAGTTTTTCCCTGCATCCTACAAGCTTCTTGGTCATATAAGAGACTTGGGCAGATGGCAAAAGGATTTTAATTTATGAGATCCCACGTCCAGCATAAGAATTGATATTTTACTGTAAGGGCAGTTAAGATGTAGATTCCACCACCAAACAGATTTATTAGACATACTATAAGATGTTACATTTTTCCTAACAATGGTAACTACAGTGGGGTATAATAATTAGGTCAATTATTGAAAAGGGTTTTGGTTTTAGGTGTTTTTTTTTAGCTAAATAGATTAATAACATTTTAGGCAAAAACACTTAATAATTTCAAAACCGGACATAAAATGTTGTGACTTAAAGGCCGCATGTAAGTCTCTTTATCTGTGAAAGGCGACACGGGTCCTTTCAGGTACGGGGCAGTGTAGTATGAAATGGATAACAGTTGCTTTCATCCGGCAAACGCAGATAAAAAATGCAAAACTCACACGCACGGCAAATCCTAGCGAGGAAATTCTTCACGGACGCTGAGCAAAGCTCGCTAAAGCAGCCTCGATACTTCCCTCTTTTTAATATCATGGTTTTTTTTTTTGTTTAATATCTTTTTCTTACCAGGGGGATGCGACAAGGTCAGATACCGACGAGGATAAAGCCTCAGCCATCTTAGACGAAGACCTAGAGAAGCTGAAGGAAGCTCGTGCCGCAGGTGCTGGCAAGAGGGGGGGCACTTAACCCTTTTGCTTCCCAGTGGGGTGAACCATTTGATTCATGCTCCACCAGTATGCAAGGGGTTAACAATTTTATTATCTTTATGTGAAATGAGCTACCAAGCAGTGTTTTAATTTCACAAATATTTAAAGGTTTAGAAACATTCATTCCCCTCTCTACCTGTGTCTTTCTTTTCTCTCTCTTGGGATCTCTCCTCTTCCTGTCTTCTCTTTCCTCCTCCTCTTCCTTTCTCTCTCTCTCTCTCTCTCTCTCTCTCTCTCTCTCTCTCACTCTCCATCCCCACCTCACATTTTTCTCCCTCTCTTTCTTTCTTCTGTTTTTTCCCTCTCCCACTGTACTTAACACTTCCTTCCAACTCCATAGCCCCTGCGCACAACACTATCCAGCAGCCCCTCTCCGGCCTGCATATATCACTAACTGCTAGACCTAGATGTAAATTCTCAGTCACCGTGGATAAAGATTACCGGTCCTGTCCAGTGTGACCAACAATTTTCATAATGATAAGACTTTATATATAGAGAGATATAAACAACAAATAATAATGCATCTATCCCTTGTCCAGAGTTGAAGATGTACTCCCTGGCAGTGACTCCTAACGGACACCTGGACCCCAGATGCTCCATGCCTCCCCCTATCATCATGCGGACTGCTGCCACCCCGATGCCCACACCAAAGTGTTCACCTTGCCTGGACCCCGGGCACACGTACCTGGATTCAAGGAGGGAAAGCAGTGTGTCCATCGATCCTTCAGTCTGTGACCAGAAGTCTTTGGTGGGTCTCTAACCGTTCCATGTACACTGGGGTCTATCATTGTTTTCCAAGAACATAATTCTAAGCTCATAACTTGCAATGTTTTTTTTATGTAAAACGATAATTTGACCCCCAAAATAGATAGTTTAAAAGAAAAGTTTAAATCGGAAAATGCTGATTGATGTAGAAACTAATTCAATAGAAGAGTAAAACCGATTGTCACAAAAATGTTTTTATTAAATCTAGAGGCTTTTTTAAATTAGATTTATTGAGAAAAAGTCAATAACTGCTAACTTCGGTTACTTCATTCAAAAGCAAACCCCAGCAGCCCCAGAAGATTATTTCCCAAAAATATATTCCCAAAAATATATCCAACATGCATAACGGCTTTTGAAGAAACATAGATGCATTCACCGGTTATATTCTGCATTAAGTCTGTGTTTAATTGCCTTTTTTGCACCTCCAGGCCAGCCTCCGAAGCTCCCCGTGCGCTCCTTGGGGTACTTACAGTAACTGGGGGAGCCGTCGCTCTAGCTGGAATAGTCTTGGCAGAGCCCCAAGCATTAAAAAGCGGAACCAGTCTGGCGAAAGGGAGTCCCTGCTCTCGGGCGAAGGCAAAGGAAGTACAGACGACGACTCCGACGACTGTAAGTCCGGCTCCATGGCAAGAGCTTCCTTACATCGACGGGCAGGCTCTCTGGACACCCGCGGCTCCTTGGATATCCCGGAGCTCCTTCAAGTGCCAACGTTACGGCACTCCCTCAGCGTCAGCCCCTTGGCAATGGTTCCCTCGGAGTACCAGGACTGCAACGGCAAGATGCTTCACGTGCCCAATGATCTGTTCGTCCGAGTTGAAAAACACAAGGAGGAACCCCTGGACTATGACGACGACCTAGAAGATGTGAGTCAACGTTCTGTTGCGTTTGAGTGAGGAAGGTGGTGGCACATTTTGCGCCAATGCCTTTAACCCCGTCCATCATGTATATTTTCTCATGTAGATGAAGGAGTAGACTTGGTCTACTTCTTCTATGAAGACTGGTTTGCATCTTCATGGTTGACAACAATGAACCCCAACAGTATCGAAAGGGAAAAGGGGCAGAGGTCCTAAAAACCTTAACTGGGAATTCCTTCTGCCTTGAGTTATATGACTACAGATTAGAGGCCGTTTTGGGTAAAAATCAGGCAAAAATAGACAAACTGAAATAAAGATGAGTCTTGTGGATGTTTGTATTAGACTACATTGTGGGAAACTTACATTATCTTACCATAATCCTTCTGACGATGTTCTAAGCTCTTAATTACTTCCTCACTAACGACCCCCCTGGGAATGGGGATAGGTAGCGCAATATACATCCATTGTCTCGTTCATGGTATGGTGTACTTACAGCGCTAGTATCCCAGCAACTAATTAATACTAATTGATTCTTCTCTTACAGGAAACACTGTGCAATTAAGTTTTATGTCCTAGTTATTTCGCAATTAACTAGTTTATCACAATATCATAATCATGAGGATTATTGCAAAGCTGGATACATTTTAATGTTACTGTATCTACATTGTTTAAGTGTCCCGGGTGGGGAAAAGTGATTAACCATGGTAGGGATTTGTCCCTCAATATTTGGGTTCTGAAAAAAAAAGGATTAATTTAATTTTTGGGTTAAAAAATCCATTTCCTGTGCAAGCGTGTTACTCATACTCGTGGTATAAAAATTAATTGTTGCCTATGGGATAGGACATCGGATGCAGGTTTAAATCATATGGTCCATAAGTCAAAAGGCCTGATAGTAATATATATTTTAGGGCATTATTGACTAAACAGGAACCTCCCTCAGGGGTGTATTCTGGCATAGAACAGGTCCATGGGGCAGCAGCCCCTGGGACACTTTACTGAGGGCCGATCGCCCTATTGGGTGATTAGGCTCCCTAGCTCACCATAGTACTTAAAGGTGCGAGGAGCACATGGGGCGAAGGATACCAGGCCCTGGGGGCATTGCCCTGCATCGGGCTGGGCAATATCCCATTGAATTGCATCACTAACCATTTGGTTGGGTTGAGTAGCTCAGAGGTGGACTCGATTCACTGTTCAACTTGTTAATATGGTAGCCACAAAGCCGCGTTGACCTAGTCTAACTTATTTATGTTGTGCCGTGTGGTTGATCATTATTTTTCGTTATTTTTTGCCAGAGTTACTGCTTCCGAATTCGGAAGATATTGGAGCCCTACAAGCCGAAATGGTGCAAGACCCACGAAGACTGGTCTCTTTACTTGTTCTCACCACAAAACCAGTAAGGAACATGGGCAAAAACACCTCTTTAAGTATTATTTTTTTGTAGGGAAAAAAGAGACCAATTCCCACCAGATTTCTCCGAGAAGAACCAGCAGCCGCCCTTCCAACTCGTGTGATGATATCACGGTTCATTTTATTCCCCCCTCTTAAATTCTGGGTTTTCTACACCCCTGGATCTGGTGGCTACATTGTTTCTAATAGAACCCGTTAATAAATGTTTCAATATGCAGACGGCATAATCACTTTAACTCCATCTGGAGATAACTGATATTTTGGTCTTTCTGGTCAGGTTCCGTATGGTATGTCAGAAGGTCATCGCGCACAAGATGTTCGACCACGTCGTTCTCGTCTTCATCTTTCTGAACTGCATCACTATCGCCCTGGAACGACCCGACATCGACCCCAACAGCATGGTAAGAGAGGTCAAGTCAACTGCGAAGTCTCGAGAAGAATAGATGCACCTGAGCTATGGTGGTAATGGCTGAAGCCACCAACCGCTAGAAGCCACCAGAAACCATTAAATATCATCATTATTATCCCAATGGCTGATAAACACTAAAAATGTCAATATCTTGGCACAAAGGTTTGTGTTCTCCCCAAAAAATCTGCCTTAACGCAACTGAAACCCTTCTTGCTTGGCGAGATATCCAAAGTTACACCCCCCCCCTCCACACACACACACTTATTCCGCAAGATGATAAAAAATGTTCTTGGCCGCTTTTTACGGTAACCTCGTCCTTTTCTTTGCCCTGGGAAAGAAGTCAGTAACGGTTCAGACATCCAGGATTTTTTTTGGAAGAATATCCCGTACCACATCTGTAACAGGATTCTTTTAGACAGAGCAGGTTTAAGGCGAGCGCCAAATTATTATATAAAAAAATATATATATATATATAAAAACAATATTTGTACAGAAAAAGCAAACCGAAGAATTACATTTTAGATCTGGTCGAGATGAACTTTTAAATTTACCCTCATAATATTTTCCTTTTGTTGAAATGTTCACGGTTCTGCTAAAATCAATACTACGCTGAAGTGTTGATCTGATATTCCCCTCTATTTTGATCTTTTCCCCTTTTTAAAAAAAAATAATAATAATAATGTTATTTTTCCAGGAACGGATATTTCTGAGCGTTTCCAACTACATTTTCACGGCAATCTTCGTTGTGGAAATGACAATTAAGGTAATATTTTCATGCTGTATAATTTCACTCTTCTCCTTTGCTCTTCTCCTCTTTCTCTCATTCCGCTTATAACCCCCCCGCCATTTTTTCTCCACCCAAAGTATAATTCCATCCCTCTCTCCCACATTTTCTTAACTTCTCTCCCTTTCCCTTTTAGAATTTTAGCCTCTTGTAATGTTTCCTCTCGCCCCTTTTGCAAGTTTACCCCTTTAGATGGAAAGTAGAGATGGGTTAACCCCCCAGTGATAGCATAAATCACATTGAGCCCTGCATTCACACAGTGGTGACCCCTTGTTCGTTATGGCAGGTGGTGGCTCTTGGCTTCTTCGCTGGAGAGAATGCTTATCTACAAAGCAGCTGGAATGTGCTGGATGGACTCTTGGTCTTTGTTTCTATTATTGATATCATCGTGTCCCTGGCATCGGCTGGAGGAGCCAAGATTTTAGGCATCCTGAGGGTCTTGAGGCTGCTTCGGACTCTACGCCCTCTGAGGTACGACCAGTCTATGTAACAGTTGGTTCTTCTTATGTTATTGGATTTATTGACGACACCTATAGATTTTGGAAAAGGCTAAAGTCCATACTTAATACTACGTGAGGCTGACAATGAGGGTAGCGCAGCATTAAGCCCTCTGAGCTGCTCCGACATGAAGTTTTGGGCCCATGAAATGTATAGTTTGTTATGTTACTGGACCATTTGGTTGGGACTGGCCTCCAGGCTTGAAGATGCCACCATCAGGCTTGGACTGGCCGTCAGGAAGATGCCCAACAGTTCGGCCAATCTGACCCTCTACCTTTCATGTATACGCCCAGCTTCATGCTATAAAAATGTTCCCGGGGGGATATAAAAGTGCATTTTATTTATCGACCACCTGCCTTAAAGTTCCAATACCAGTCCGGTTCTACCACCATGACCTACATAGTACATTCTTGCACGACAATCAAATTTCTTAAATTCCAGCTTTTCATTAGTTTGGTAGATTTTCATTGCTTGATGCCCATCAGAAAGGTGGGGAATGTCAGTGATAAATCGCAGAATTAAATAAGAAGCTGCTGTTTACTTGTTAATATCAATGGCTTTTATCTAGAGTGAGATGGGTTTCGCAGCTACATGACACTCGGTTTGCTCATTTGCATCTTAATCTGATATTCCGCTTTGGCTTGAATTTATTGTCAAAGGCAAAACCCAGAGGGATCGTCCCAATCCTCACACCTACGTTCTTTATTTATTGCAAATGAAAGCATTTCTGTGGTTAAAGCGGCGGTGATTCTTTCACTTCCTGCGTTTGGCGAGTTGAAACATGCATTTTTCTCTCGCCCGGCTCTGGTTTCATTAGGGATGGAAGCTTTGAAGAAGAATAAATTGGCAAAAAAATAAAAAAAAATAAATGAAAGACGTGGAATTGTTTTGCGACCTCTCGGCTCCCGAGAGATACTCTCAGGGACTCGTTTGAATGTTTGTTCGCAAACGGATTCTTCAAATCCACCGAGAACAGCAGTTCAAGGCAGACACGGATTCCTCTCAGGATACAATCACAGATAATATTCCTGTATGTGCATGAGTAGCCGTGTAACAATCAGACACAAAAACAAATCTAGCGGGTTTGTTGGGCAGCGAGAATTCTCAATTCTCGAAACATATTATGTTCCGATGTAAGATTGAAGAGAATGATCTCATCAGGTTCACTAGACTTGGTAGAGAGCTACCAAGTTCAAGTCCCAACCAGAATCATTGGTGTTTTCTCCTTAATTTGGTGGGTGCTTCATAACTCTTTGGGGATCTCTTACTGAGCCCAGCTAAAGCCTGGCATCCTCTGTAGTCTTAATGAAGAACTCATGGCCCAACATTCCAAGTCAACCTCACCAAACACAGAGAAGTTACAGATCAAGTTCTTTTAGTTCTGGGATAAGGTTCTATATGTGAAGGAATCGCCATGGGAAGCAATGGACTGCAAATTACATCATACCAGTTACCAATAATTATTTTCCGCTGCAGGGTAATCAGCAGAGCTCCAGGATTAAAGCTGGTGGTAGAGACTCTGATTTCTTCTCTTCGACCCATTGGAAACATTGTCCTAATCTGCTGCGCCTTCTTCATCATCTTTGGAATTTTGGGAGTGCAGGTAATAATAATAGAGATCTTTTACAGGTTAAAAAGAAATGTTATCGTTATTTAGGTCCTACCAATAAGTTACATCGGCTGGTGTTTGGTATTGGGGAAGACAAGTCGAGGTCCGGTATCTCTAGGTTGAGTGGTTGGCCTGTAGAATTCACCGTCTTCTCTGTTTCAGCTCTTTAAAGGAAAGTTTTACTATTGTGAGGGTCTGGACACCCGCAACATCACCAACCGTTCAGAGTGTAACCGGGCGCGCTACAAATGGGTGCGGCGGAAATACAACTTTGACAACTTGGGGCAGGTAGGTCCTACGGCATCCATTTAAACTACGGCTCCTAGCTTTGTGATGAGCGAAAAGCTAATGGTCCACCAGTCTTACATACACAAAATCCATGAAAAGGGGTTAACCAAAATACAGCATCTTGGTTTATTAATCCCTTTCAATTTCACTGTTTAACTCTTATTCCTCCCCATCTTATGCCTCGCCATATCATTACCACTTGCTTGGCCAAATGAATGGCTTGTTCAGTAGGATGGTGGCATGGATAGCTAATCAGACTGTATTTTGTTACTGTTTCTCCCAAGGCCCTGATGTCGCTGTTTGTTCTCTCATCCAAAGATGGCTGGGTGAATATCATGTATGATGGACTCGACGCTGTTGCCACCGATGTTCAGGTAGAAATCCCACATTTTTCCACCATATCTCACCATCTACCCCATGTTCAGGACCATTATTTCCTCATGTGACACCTTCATGTTGCTCCTCACGGCGCAATATAACCTTCATGTTCCATAGTGTGGCAAAGGCTGGGCTAAGAGGTGGCTTTTCAGGACCTCTAAGGTCCCAAATGAGATTACCTTCATACAATCGCTATTACACTGCTTGCAAATTGACCGGCTCATTGTCCCCCCGATTCCATTTGCAGCCTATCCGGAACCACAACCCGTGGATGCTCCTCTATTTCATTTCCTTCCTCCTCATCGTCAGCTTCTTCGTCCTCAACATGTTCGTGGGAGTGGTGGTAGAAAACTTCCACAAGTGCCGGCAACACCAAGAGGCCGAGGAAGCCCGCCGCCGCGAGGAGAAACGTCTCCGCCGTCTGGAGAAAAAGCGCAGGAGTAAGGCGTTATATATGTCTGGTCGGTAGACTGTTTACAAAGGAATCTTTCTGAGCCTTGCCTGCCTCCAAACCGTAGCAGACCCCCCCATTTAAAAATATTTTTTTTTAAAAACGTAGAAATACGCAGAGCGTAATCCTTTTTAGACTTATTTTGAGAGGCTAACGGTGCAACGGTTGAGGTCACTTGCCGACGTGTGATGCAGGTAATAAAGTGAGGCAATTAACCCGTCCTCCGCAATTTGTTGCCAGGATATTTTGTGGTATTCTTAAAAAAATTTAGCTTTTTTTTTTACGCACATAAATTCACACACAGGGTTGTAACATGCAAAAATAACATTTATACTGATTTGAATTTATATTACTTTTTTATTGAGTTTTTATCTACTTGTCAATTCATCAATGAGAAATATCTAATACTCTAATACTTTAATTACATATAATTCTATTTCTAAAAATCTAGGTTTTTAAGACCAGATATGGATTTATCAGTATATTATCTTAAATTTTATGTAAATTCATTTTTTTAATAGTTCATTAATACTAAAACAAAACAAAAAAAAAAACAATAAGAACTTTTTCAAACTTTTTTTTTATTTAAAAATGTAAAATGTTTTGGTTGGCTGTATCCTGTTTTTGGGACGGCATATATTTTACCCAAATGGCATTCGGTCTTTACGGCCTGCGCCAGTCGAACTACGGCTCCACCTTTGATTCTTGCGTTCTAGAACTACCACAAATTATCTAAGATAAAATGCAAAAACACAGCAGATTGCTTCACTTTAGACAGAACGTCACTGGTGGCCCTAACGACCTTTTCCTCTCAAAACTCCCGTAGTGCAATTAGAATATTTTATAATTACCGACGCATGTCCCTGCATGCAACGCCCAGGCGGCAAAGAGGAGCGTAGTCTCACACTGAAGAAATTCAATATTTACTTCTATTCTTCTAGGATTAATAACCAAAAAAGACATGCACACTCAAGCTGACCTCACTATCTGACCCAGAACAACAGTAGAAGTGTCGCCGTGGTAACCCTCAGGCCAGTGTTCCATAACGGCAGCCATTTTGAAACTCCTCGTTTGCGTTGAAGCCACTGTTGTTGTTCAGCTCCGTTGAACACACAAAACAAATTAGACGGAAAAATAAGGAATACAATCCGAGGGCCTAAGTGGGCGAAATGGGGAGGGCTGCCATTTTTTGCACATGGATCTAGTAACTCTTAGTGACAGTGTTTGTTCCTCTGGAAGCGCCCAAGTAATGTTTTCAATTAATTCCCTCATATTTGATCGGGCCTGTAACTCAATCCTAACACCATAGTCCGCTAACATCATTTTGGAACCAGCTGCTAAAATTTCCAACCTTAGTTGCTCTTAGAATAGGTATACAGAATAGCGCGTGGGAACACGTCAAATCAACTACATATGTTAGCAAGCAATTTTGGGTCACGCATCTTCCGTGTCGTTGTTGTTTGTTTTCTGGTTTAAAATAGAATGCTAAGGAATTTCGACTGCTTACAAAAAACACCAGGAGTATTGCGTGAGAAATTGGTACTTTTAGACAGAGGGGTTTGTAACTTTCCGAGGGCCGGCAGATACCCCAATTTTTTTTAAATTGCGTGATTATAGGTTTATGAGAGATAATATAAAGGGCAGAAAGAGCAGAGGGATATAGACACCGAGTGGGGGAGGCAGAGGTGTATGGACACTGAGTGGGGGGCCGAGGTGTATGGACACTGAGTGGGGGGCCAAGGCGTATGGACACTGGGGCGGAGGAGGCTGAGGTGTATGGACACTGAGTGGGGGGCCGAGGTGTATGGACACTGAGTGGGGGGCCAAGGCGTATGGACACTGGGGCGGAGGAGGCTAAGGTGTATGGACACTGAGTGGGGGGCCGAGGTGTATGGACACTGAGTGGGGGGCCGAGGCGTATGGACACTGAGTGGGGGGCCGAGGTGTATGGACACTGAGTGGGGGGCCGAGGCGTATGGACAGTGGGGCGGAGGAGGCTGAGGTGTGTGGGAAGGGATGGATACTGAAGGGAGGAGGGGGTAGAGGGTTATGGACACAGGTAGGGTGGAACTTTTATTCTAAGCACAAGAGACAGCTAATGTGAGATGTACTTGAAATGTCTTCAAAACTGAGGAATCCTTTAAAAAAATCTTAACGCAGCATGTAGACTTTTTGTATTCTCTTGATTGAATTAAGCTTTTTTCCCCCTGGTAATGGGTTCATTATAAATTTGGGTTACGTGGTCATTATTGGAGACGCACTCAGTATATAGAGGCTCCGAGGGGCAGTGTATAAACACGATGCTGTCGGCGTGACGGCAGATTGTCCTGGGAACAGGGACTCATTTACGGGATGGAAAGTTGAGATATATTGGAATGGGACCAAGGTGGCTCCACAAATTAGCTTCGGGACTGGAATAACAGTCTAGGTTCATTTCATTCTCTGTGTTCGAGTATAATACTCAGGCCATATTATCCAAAATGTGTTCCCGAGACAAATCGTCAACTTCGTCTCTTGGTGTTCTCAAAGTGAATAGGAGCAGGTCTGGAATTTTTAAATTGAAAGGTGTTTAGAGGTTTGATTCATTCTGGCTGCTAATGTCTACAAGACTCTACGGTAATGGCATTTTATCCAGCCTCTGACCTCTAAATGACTTTCTATTCAGCCTCTGACCTCTAAATGACTTTCTATCCAGCCTCCAACCTCAAAACGACTTTTTATCCAACCTCTAAATGAGCTGGACTGGCACACTAGCTGCCGTGGACTACAACGGTCATCATGTTAATGAAGTGAAGGTTTTACGGAGATTGCTTATGTACTTGTGTTTTGTTATCCTTCTTGTTCTAGGGTTTTAAATTGCTACCCTGGCCTCTTATTCATGAGGATAACTTTACGAGAATGTGAAAGGCATCTCGTATTTCATGGGGTCATGGGCAATCTTCTGAAACAAAATAGTTGTGACGCTCTGCTTGGGCTGATGGTGCGCTTCCAATGAAGTCTTTGCTGATAGATCATAGCGAGTACGGGGAAATTACCATAAAATGCCGGTCTTAAGGAGGCATTTTGTAATAGTTTATCTCAGATGTAGCAATCTACGTCTGAGCAGATGTTGCTGTACCCCTAGGCCCTACAAGGAGATGCACTACAATCTTACATGTTGAAACGTAATTCTATTTAACCATAACATCACCTTTTCTGCACCATTTTCCTTTGGTGAAGACAGGAAATAGTGTAAATAAAATGGTGCCCTTCCATTGGAAGGCCAATGTTCTTATTCTGTAATAAGTCAGGACAGTCAGTCCATTTAACTGACCAGACTTGACTTTAGTTGCTTGCCGTCGCTTGCTAACACTCGCAAGACCACTCGCAGGTTCACTAATCTGCCAGAGGTCTGCAAGGTCTTGCAAGTGCCCGCAACTCGCATGTCCTCGTCTGCAACACACAAAATTAAAAACCCCAGCAACATTACTTTTTAAATATAAATTTAAATATAATACTCAATAATAACAATAATTTAATAAATAATCATAAAAAATCAAGGGTTCCCAGGAGCCCCTATTAACCATGGGAGGGGGGAAACAAATCGGGGTTACCGCCCCTTCATTCGACTTTTTTTTGCCAACTTGCAAACACACTTAGTTAAGCGAATGGACCCGTTTGAATAGCACATGTGGTTAATCAGATTCTCCTTTCCAGAAAGATGGATAGTTCCGGAGTTTCGAGACTCCTGCTTCTCTGGTCCCAGCTGCGCGGGGAGCGTTTTATAATGCCGGCTGTTCCACGGATGAAGGGCTTCTCTTCCTCCGTTTGTGGAATGGCTTTTCACACATGGTTTGTTCGGCTGGAAGCTGTTTCTTCATGCGGACTGACACACGCATCAGACCTAATGTGACTGTGGAATAAGAAAATACTTCAGCGACATTCAGAGACCGTATCAAACCGTAAATTAAACACTTTTTATTTCTAAGGTTAGAAGTGGTCCCATCGTCCTGACACTTCCAATTTGTATTTAGCCTGAGTTTTCTGGCTAGAGAGCCCTTCAGCCTGCCTGAAAATATGTTATCCTTTGTATTTTGGGGTAGTCATTGCTTATTTCAGATGGGACTACAAGTCCCATCATCCTGATGGGTCATTACTAACCATGCCTGAATACAGTTCCAATCATCCTCAGTCTCTTCTTGAACGGTGATATTGGGAGCCGCAGACTGACGAGGGTCGGTTCACTAGAGGGATTTTGGTCAGTTCTGGGTTAAACTCCTGTCATCCTCAGATAATGGGAAGTGGCTGATGAGGCTTGTAGTCTCTCAGCAGCTGGAGAAGCAGCCGTTCTCGATAACTTTAGAATATTCAGCTTTGTCCAAATTTATTTCAAAAATATGAAACAATAGTTTTTCAGAATTCTCATTGTCTTTGAATCGAGGATCTTTTTTGGGGATGAGATTATGGTTTACAAAGAAATCCGTCCAGAAGTTTTTTTTATAATGATGTGCGAATTCTCCGTATAGCTGAGGAACAGCACCGAAATAGACAAACATATTGTTTGGAACAAATAACAACAAGTTTCCTTTTTTGGTCAATTGAGATCCTATAGCTACGTTTTAACAAAGGCAGATACAATACGACCGGGTGGGATTGGCTTCTTGGTTGGACCTCATGGACCTTGTAGTCCCCAGCGGCCAGAGAATTAGAAATTTATTCAGAGAGCAGCACTGGGACCGCTAAAGTGTCAGATTTTTTATTATGAGCGTAGCGGACGCTGGAAGGATCAGAAAAATTAGTCTAAAATTGAAATCTGTTGTGTGTGTGTAGACCCCCCCTACTATCTACTGCCAGAGAGGGGGTGTGGGAGCTTTGCCCAGTTTCTATACATATTATCGGGGCTTTTAGGGCTGTAGAATCCTGCGATCCCCTCATACCCAGCAAACATTCCGACCTCCTAGAAAAGAGGGGCATCAGGGGAGGAAAGAGGGACACAGGTTAGGAAAAAAGGGCATTAGGGAAGTAAAGATGGTCATCAGGGGAGATAAAAAGGACATCTGGAGGAAAGTGGGGTACAGGAAAGAAAAATAATGGCATTAAGGGAGGATAGGGGTACAGGGATTTGGGAACCCAGAGAAGGCCTGAACAAACTAAACAGAGACACTTGGGAGGTATCGCTGAGCTGTGACTGAGGCTTTGGTGTTTGTTGTAACTTTCTGCGCATGTAACTTGGATGCAGGAAAACGCAGCAAGCAAATGTGTGTCTGTAAGTGTGTGTTTTTGCGCTATGGATTTTCATTTGATATTATCACAAGGGCCGCGTGTGAAATGAACGTGAGAGTAACGTGCGCAGGGGAGAGCCTTGATAAAAAAGCAGTATTCACAAAAGTCGTGCCTTAAAGGGTTAATGGGTTTATGAAATGTGAGTGGATGGATCTTATAAGGGGGGGGGATTTATCTGGAAAAATATCGACCCCCTGGCTAATGGATCTGACGTCTCCATGGCAACTTCAAATGTGCCGCAATTAACATTCTTAAATTAAAGAAGCCCAAACTGCAGAAGGCCGGTGGCTGCCAGCTCCGGTCCCGGCCGTGGTCTGTGATGACAGCATCATCTCTGATGAGTATTGATTGCCAGCCATGCGTTCTCCGCGTGAACTTTCAGATCATATTATCTCCCTATCCTTTGTTTATCCGGACTCACTAATCCAAATCATATGGTTTTGCGCCCTTTTATGATTCCGTTCAAACGCAGCCGCGTTCCGGGGGCACGGGATCTGCTGGAGAACTTTAGAAAAAGAGTCAAAATAATCAATTTGTTACCGGTGCCATTATTTGTAGTTTAAGGTAATATGACCATAAAAGGATACGAATGTTTAAAACAAAAAAAAAAAATCTGATTTTGTGATGTGTTAATTGATTTTTACTATGATATTAAATGTTCGGGGTCATGGTGGCTTCTAAAAGTGGCCAGAGACCTGGGAGCTCCTATTGGTTGGCTGGTAATGTTACTCCAGCCAATAAGGAGATTTGTCCCTAGGGTTGCTGGGCTTCAAAGAAAGGGTGAAGACGGGGCTGTTTGAAGATCACGCATCTGCCAGCTGTCCCTCTTTCCCACTTGTAGTTACCCACATTCTATAATGTTGTTCCAGTTAAAAATATTAATATCATTTTCATAATTATTTTTGGGAAAGAAAATATTTATTATTATTATTAAATATTTTTTTTATAATTTTTTTAAAAAAATTTTTTTATTATTTTTGTTAAAGGTATCATATTTTTGAAAAATCCTAGTTATCAAAAATATAAATAAATAAATAATTTTTTTTGGGATAATGTGTTAGATTGACAGAAGTACCTGTAATGCGTTGTTTTCAAATCCATATCTTAATGAAGAAAAAAAATCTAAGAATGTATAATCGAAGGGTAGGGATTTTTTTTTTTTTTTTTTAAATCACAATGTTTTTTTTTTTATAAAACATTTATCAGCCGCTGGTGTAAAATAAGCCAACTTTTTTGGGCTACCAAAAAAAATAAAGCTGATAAGAGCTTAACGATAGGATAATTCAAATATAAATATATAAGGATGGGGTCTCGCCGCCTTCATTACCGCTAAGCTTGATAAGGCTGGACGGAGGAAAGATGTTAGAATGGCACTTTTCGTCCCCCCGAAGAGTTTGCGCAACTTTTAATGAACACGGTAGACAAGTGATGGATGGATATAGATTTTATTGTTAGGAAGGCAGAACAATTTTCTCCGAGCTAATAGTGCTGTCACAGCGAGGGTGCCTCAAATATTTTTGGAAATATCTGCTCAAGTATTTTGCAATTGTAGGTCAACCTGATCAGGATGCGTGTTTAACCTGTTAATAACCGTAGTGTAAGGGGGGGGGGTAATAGCTTCACCTCTGCGGAGCTGCCGGTGCCCCTTGTTTTAAGGATAATAATTGGGATATGACTTAATGATAAAAAATGACAGGATTGTTAGAAAGTTTGAAATCTGTGTTTGATTTTGTGGTTTAAACAGAAAGCATCAAGGTGCGGGGGTGGGGGGTGGGGGGGTAAAGTACAATATGATCCTTTTTCCTTGATCCATTGAATTTCAGATTCAGGAGAGGTTAAAGGGGATCTCCAGTCATATTTTTATTCCTGTTATCAGATTAAAAATACATTTTCAGAAATATTGCACTTTTTAAGTAGTTTTTTCCCCCATAATATAATGTTTTCAGGCAGCTGCTTATTAGCCATTTGTATGAGGTTTTCGCTCTGTTATCTGACCCCCGATCTACTAAACAAACCCCCCGACTCCTTATAACAGTGCCTGTGGGAAACAATAGAATGGCTCAGTCTTAATCACTCAGCAGGATACTCTGACTAATGAAAGTCACTAGAGTAATGGACTTCATTAGCATCGCCATAAAGCATCAGCTCAGTGTGGTGTATGAGCCGGGAAAGCCACCCAATATATTACATGGCTGAAAACAATGGCGGCTCCAGGTCTGCAGATAAAGGGAGTTTATTGGAACAAAATGAGATGAAACCAGGTTTTTATGAATGCCGACAAAAATAACCGTATATCATTTCATCCACAAGAACATACATTGTTATAATACCTTCCCTGACAGTTCCTCTCAATGTATGTTGGACTGATACAGTTTCTGTTGTCAAAGAACGTGAAACTGTAGCATTTGACTTTAATGTCCCTTTAACTAGAGGGCTTCACTAGTCTTTGGTCCGGCAGATGAACTTCTACAGGAGTCAGATACGGAGAGGGAGCAAATTAGTTTGTAACCTGAAATAGTTAGCTTGGGTCCATGATTAGAATTGTTCAATGCGTTCCGTTGATCAGATGAAAAGAAATGACTCCGCTTGGCCAAAAGAGGTGACGCAAGCCTTCTGTTCCAGCTTTGACCTCCGAGTGGTTGAGTCATGCGCAAACTCAGAAAGATCTGTGGTGTTGGTTGTGCTTGTGACGTCAGTCCGTGTTGTGTGCTTTATTGATTGTGTCTGTGCAGTCTGGACCCGTGAGCATGCACTTTATACTCAGAAACGCAGTGTGTCAGTACGATATGGTTGTATATCAGCAATGTAAGACAATGAAAAATGTGGAACAAGGGTATTATGATAATAACCTGTTTTTTTTTGGGGGGGGTGTTTTTTTTTAATAAAAAACTAACATTCCATTAACTAACCTCAATTAACCAGAGACACCACACTCAATGGACTGTTTATTGGGGGTCTCCTGGGTGCCAAATGTGACAGATTGTTCATTTTTTGGCCTTGATTGACAGGCAGGAGACTCCCATAAACACCGGATTTGAAACCAGATTCATGTGCGCTTACTTTCACCAACACTTTCATAGCTGCCGTGTGTCCCATGCACCAATAGCAATAAAAAAATGCAAGGTTAGAAGCCAGGGCAGTTGATTTCACTTTTTCACTTTCACCTCCTCGGTTTTTGCCCCATCCGGAGCATGCTGCCTGTGGCATAACGGGAGTTCCTCTGCATGAGAGATGTTGCATGCTTCCCAAAAAAGCGATGACCATCTGATTTTGTCTAGAAACCGACCATCCGAGGGTTTGGAGAACCTAGACCTATAGATGTTGGTGAAGGTCTAGAAGCCGACCAGATGGAGGGTTTGGAGAACCTAGACCTATAGATGTTGGTGAAGGTCTAGAAGCCAACCAGATGGAGGGTTTGGAGAACCTAAACCTTTAGATGTTGGTGAAGGTCTAGAATCCGACCAGATGGGGGGTTTGGAGAACCTAGACCTATAGATGTTGGTGAAGGTCTAGAAGCCGACCAGATGGGGGGTTTGGAGAACCTAAACCTTTAGATGTTGGTGAAGGTCTAGAAGCCGACCAGATGGAGGGTTTGGAGAACCTAGACCTATAGATGTTGGTGAAGGTCTAGAAGCCGACCAGATGGGGGGTTTGGAGAACCTAGACCTATAGATGTTGGTGAAGGTCTAGAAGCCGACCAGATGGGGGGTTTGGAGAACCTAGACCTATAGATGTTGGTGAAGGTCTAGAAGCCGACCAGATGGGGGGTTTGGAGAACCTAGACCTATAGATGTTGGTGAAGGAACCCAAAAGATCCAAATTTAGTGGAAAGGGGCAATTCGTTCTTAATCTAAGAGTAAATGTTCATAGAAGCCCAGCTCCGGTAGCCCAGATCCAGTTTAGATACCTATCCCTGGGGTATATGATGGTCAAACCCTTCACAAGATCAGGTGGTCATCCGTCTTACCTGAATTTCTACTGCTTTTATTAACTGCTTGTTTTCCAATGCTGTTTTATATCACTGATATTGTAAATGTATTATGTATTATAGAAATTTAAAATAGAATAAGAGTTTTTTTTATCCAATGTTAGCAGATTATTTAAGCTTTTGTCCCCAGCATTCCACGCCAACGACTAACCCTTATTTTTTGCCTCCACCACACTTTTCTAAACATATATATATCTATATAAACCCACCAAAAATACATTGTTGCAAAAAAAAGGTCATTAGAGAAATAGATTCCACTTCTTAACCCCTTAAGGCAATGGGCGGTCCCTAAACCCATTGAAAACAATGCATTTTGAGCCTGTACATCTACGGGCTTTGTCATTAAGGGGTTAATATAGAATTATATATTATTAATTATTATAGTTACAATCCTGAAATCTATTGCTCTTGCCAAAATAACCTCACCTGGAAGTGAATTCCACATCCCAACTGCCCTTACTGTTAAAAACGGGAAACTCGTTTCTCTATATTATAGGGGTTGTCCCTGCGTCACCTGTAAGGGGTCTCGATATAAAGAAGCCCCCAAAATAACCTTGTTTGCCCATAAAAAGTGAAAGAAGTGAAAATGTAAATGCCCATAAATCTGTGGTTTATCGAGGCCCCTGTTCATCGGCTATCGACTGGGGCTCTGCCGTAGCGGGATCGGCTCGCACGGAGTTAAACTTGAAGTCACTTCTCAGACTCTCTGAGATTTTTGTTTTCCTGGTATTCGCTTCGAAACAATTCTTTCTCAATAGATACTCGAGTTTGTTCAAAGTTATTTTCAGATCCACCGACAAGAGCTGGGAGAGGAATCACAATGTATTTCTGGAAATATTCTCCCTTATTGTTTCCAAAAAAAACCCCAAAAAACCTAAAGCCTCCACACTCTGGGTGCTTTAACTCTTTAATAGCCGAGTACGCTAACACGGCACAAGCAAGCAAAGCCGCACTTACTTTAGTTAACCTTTTGCTTACACCTTTGTTCCCAAGGGGTTAAGGTCCATTTAAAGAGACCCGATCATTCCGACAATTTAGCACCACGTTTCTGCGGGATGTCTGCGTTGCAAGAGTTAACTCTAAAACATGAGACAGGCCCGTGTTCTAAAAAGGAATTTTAAGATTCGGTCCCAATGTATTAGTTATTCTAACAACTCAAGACAGGTCTGAAGATTCCTCTGTGTCTGCCAGGTCTCCATGAGCACCACTCAGTACTGTTTATTGTGCGTGTGTTTCTTCTTGCTTATCAATGGCTTCGGTAGGACGGGATCTCGCTTGGTTTGTTAATACGTCTTCTTGTGAATCTTACATTTCCATGCAGAGGCTCAGCGGAGACCCTATTACGCAGACTACTCGCCGGCTCGACGGTACATCCACACACTGTGCACCAGCCACTACCTGGACCTCTTCATCACCTTCATCATTGGCATTAATGTCATCACTATGTCCATGGAGCATTACAACCAGCCAAAGGTACACGCCTGACAGTAGGAAGTGCGCCCTCTGGTGGAGGAGTAACGTATAGCGAGGGGCAACCCTTCTGCATACCCAGGGAGCCACATTTTTAGTCCTTGGTCATTCATTGTAGTACACAACAGCCATTTTTCTCATGCTCTGCTCACAATTCCTTTTTTTTCATTTTATTAGGGCATTAATGAGTACAATCACCATATTTGAGATAAATGTAGCCTTATACACAATCCCTTGTTTTATAGACAGATGCAAAGGCTATTTTATTATTATTATTGTTATTATTACTATTATTATTTTATTTATAGGAAAGGCTATTTTATTATTATTATTATTGTTATTATTACTATTATTATTTTATTTATAGCAAAGGCTATTTTATTATTATTACTATTATTTTATTTATAGCAAAGGCTATTTATATTATTATCGTTATTATTACTGTTATTATTTTATTTATAGCAAAGGCTATTTTGAGTCTATGGCTCACTAACTCATAATTGTCGAGATAATTAAAAATTTATGTTCTAAGTTAAAGAAAAATCATCCAAAAGAGAATTTTGGTGATAACGTTTGCTCCAATTTAGACGTCCTTAAACTCCGACCAACCGCTATCCGTATAGAACGAAGAAGATAATATCCGTTGGCACGTTCCATTTACAACAAGAAGTTACTTTTTCCGTGAGAAGTCCCCAAATTGTCGGCTGGCGTTTCCTACCGATACTCTTTTGTCGGATTATGTAATCGTTAATGCAGATCCATCTGCTTCTTTTTGGCTTCGCTCGCTGTTTTTGAAGTATTTGGCCAGACGAGAAATAACAGCGCAGAACATAAGAATGAGTTTTTGTGTCGGCTGTTGGGGTCGCGGAGTTCAAGGAAGAGACGGAGACGGATGGAGTCCGGTTTATGTGAATGTTTCTAATGCCTTTATTTCATTTTTTCCTGTTTTTTTTGTTTTCTTACATTTTCTAACAGTCTCTGGAGGAAGCATTGAAATATTGTAATTACCTCTTCACAATCGTCTTCGTTTTCGAAGCTGTCCTCAAGCTGGTCGCCTTTGGCTTCAGAAGGTTCTTCAAAGACAGGTAGGGTGTTGCTCAACTGTAACATAAGATCATCGCTCACCAGAAGAGCTGGCAATCTAATCTCATGTGTATTGGCATCGTGGAAGGATATTTTTCTATTAAATAAAATAATTGTGTGGGTAGGCCAACCTTACGGCCGTGAATTTTTGGTATTTTTCATTAATCCGAATAAACCTATTTATAGAAAAACGAACCAATATGTATGAATTAGATGCCGACCGTTTTGTACATCCACGTGAGCAAGCGTCTTCACTACTTTTCTTTCATTAGTGACGCTCCCTATTACATTGCTCCACTCCTTTGGGGGGGGGAAGGGGCAAATACATACCCCCCTGCATTTGATAGGGGGGCACCTTGATAATTTAAAGGGACCTCTTAGCTATTGTATACATTAAACACGATTGATTTGCAGTTTCAGTTCGACTGTCACCCCATCTCTGTAACCTTTGATGGAGGTGAGAGAGGGCGCTGATAGTATAAGGGGTCCAGGCTACACGATTCGGGGGGCTTTTGTCAAAAACAATGTGGGGGCATGTAACCTACTTCCAGCAGATGCAGCCAGGAACGCTGTAACGAACGCATACAACGGCTGATTGAACGCCCAACGTACTTAATTAAACAAAGACACTATTTCTGTGATTTTCAGGAGCCGTTTATTGGCCCTCAGGCAGTTTCTCGTTTTTCTCTTAATTCGAAAACATTTCATTCGGCAATCAGGCATCGAGACATAAATGAACAGATTAAGAGGACACATGGGTCTTGTCACCGTTTGTGCCTGTTTATATCCAAAACGCGATAGCGGTGCCAAAAAACACTTAGCACGGCGGGAGCGATAAGGGCGCTCTTGGTGTCGTTTAAAAGCACAGAGCGGCCGCGTTGGAGAGCCTGGCGCGGTGCCACCCTGCCCCGGCGCTGCCCGTTCCAGACAAGGTCACTTCAGAGTGACGCCGTGTGACACTCCACCGGCTCTCCATGTGATTTCCCGCGGCAGTAACTGCGATCCTCCCCGCCTGCCCGGGGTGACAGTCGGCTCCACGGCAAGACGAGACGGCAGATAACTGTTATTTACAGGAGCGTCCGATCATTTCTGGGACGGCCATGGGTTGCGAGGGACCGATGTGTCCTCTTTATCCTATTATACGGAACACCGTTATTCTAACAGACAAAGTATTTAACGTATTGTTATCTTTTATCTATAAAGCGCCAACAATTCCCGCGGCGCCTCTTACAGTCCGTGCATTCAAATTGTCTAAGACGAGGCTAAGACGAACCGATACGTTAGATACCGAGGGCCCTGCTCCCAAGAGCTTGCAATCTAATTGACAAGTTATTGATTTGTGTATGATGTTGTTAGATAATGTAACTATATATTGATTATTGGAGGCAGATATCGCACAAGTAGATAATACGTTGTTTTTCCGCCAGGTGGAATCAGTTGGACTTGGCCATCGTCCTCCTGTCCATCATGGGGATCACCCTGGAGGAGATTGAAATAAACGCCTCTCTCCCCATCAATCCAACCATCATCCGAATAATGAGAGTCCTGAGGATCGCTCGAGGTAGGAGCTGACACTTTAAACGGTTCACTGGTCACCTCCTTCGACTCGCGATATGCTTCATATCTGTATTATTCGTACCTTGGACGTCTATCCCCAGGACCATCGCTTCTTCCTCGACAGGAATCCACGTTCCTTGCATAATAAATTTCACTTCCAGAAAAGTCTGGAATATATTATTTTATTCTTTCCATTCCAAACAGTTGTTTTCTCTTTGCAGTCTTGAAGCTCCTGAAGATGGCTACAGGAATGCGAGCCTTGCTGGACACCGTAGTACAGGCCTTACCACAGGTAACCCCAACCCCATCCTTATCTCCGTCCTTTTTTTCTTTAAGAAGGTGTCACTTTTGGGGGAAATATCCCGGGGATTGTAAAGTTTGAGTTTGGGAAACAAACCATGTACCAGATCAGAACTTCGGAAACGTTAATGTTCTACGTTCCAAGCTGCGGAATGCGTCTGCGCTGTTTAGCCGTCTGTATGGAATAAAAACGTTTTTTGCGGAGTCGGGTATTTATACCTGCTTCTTGACCCTTAGGAATTATATTTTATTGTGTTTTTTCTGGGTAAAAGTTCTGCAAAATGAAAAATGGTACTTATTGAGATTTACCAAAACTGGATTTTTTTTACCCATCAAACTGATAATTGTTACACTTACTGAAGGAGGTTGCTGGGCATGGCTTTGAAAGTGACCACTAGGTGGCAGTAGATTAAGGTTATCATGGATTAAGGAGAGCTCCATTCTTTATTTGCCCCTTGTGGGTAACGGGCATATCATTGGTCGGCTGCACAAATGTCACCAAGTTTTGTAACATAAGGAGGCACATAGAAATGTAGAATTTTCCAGCAAATTTGCCCCATTCGGCCCCCGTCTAGTCGCCCGTTTCTCCTGCTGTAAAGACTCAAACCTTAATCAGTCTCGTCTTAGATTCAGGAGCCGTATGGCTATCCCACGCATGTTTAAATGCCCTTACTGTTCCTCAATGACCATTGTTGCTTCAAGCCATTGCTCTTGCCCCGTGGAATTTATAATCTTGTTAATTTAAGATGTATCTTTTTAAAACTTTAGAACGTCTTGTGTGTTAATGGAGTTTAAAGCAGGGGGGGGTAGGAAGTTAGTTACAATTGTTACAGAGAGGGAATGTTGGGATCATTTAAGGGTGAGAGTTCTAAGGAGTCGTACTATGGATATTTTGGAGTCATTGTTGATATTTGGAGGAACGTGCGTATCCGGAGTACCGTGTTGCGTATGAAGCCTACTAGAGCCGCCATGCATGGACCCGCTTTTAACGAGCCAGCACGTTTATGATTCAGCTTCATCTGGTGGGACAGGCATCATCCAGAACCTGCGCATGGTGGCTGCCACGTCTTCCCTTTCAGTTACTGCCCCGACTTTCGTTTTCAAGGCTTTTAATAGATCCACGTTTTTATCCTCGCTTGAGTTTTTCCTCTTTGGCAAACCGGCCGTCGGAATTCAGGACGCACAAACAACGTGTCGCTCATGATGGGAGAGGTGCGACGGCAGTTTGATGGAGCAGATGGGAAGGTGATCCTGATGAGTGTGACTCCGCCGGATCGGTTCCACACCGGCCTCGTCTCGTGATCGCAGGATGGCTTCTCGCATCTCATTCTCGCATCTCATTGGGTTTGGTCCCGCTGAGCCGCCAGCAGCGGGAGGCCGAGTACGAGAAGATGGCTCGTGTCCTGCTGCCCTTGGAGCGCGATGCCACTTGTTCAGCTTCCTGAGAAATCGCTCCTGACAGGCCTCCCTGGGAGCCCGGAATATAGTTTGCTTGACTGACTGAAATGCCACGGCGTGGGCCGCCGATGCAGAAATAATTAATCCAGGAGAGATGAGACGCTCCATGTGTTGGAGAAACCTCCTGGGAAGCCAACGGCCGCCTCCAGCAACCCCCACGCTGAGCCCAACATTATATGTCTACAGCGCGTCAGCCGTGCCACCGACTACCTGCCAGCCAGAGTTTGTCAAATACCAGGGTTACTTACTGGAGTGGAAGAGAGGGGCAAACGGGCGCGTTAAAGAGACTTTTTACCCACTAGAGTTACAGTTAGTCAGCCTTGAACCTGAAAAGCTATTTAACGGCAATTTATGTACTCAACAAAACTCTGCTTTGCCTAACACTGCTGGTTCCTGCCTCCAGTTGAGGTTTAGCTTTCCTATTGGCTGTGCCATCACAGCAGCTATGTCACATTGCTCATGGTCGGTAAGGGTGAATGGTCTACGGTTCAAATACATCAAGCTTAGGACCCACAGATTTACAGTTCGGTAAAGAAACACCCCACGAGAGATTTATTCATTCATCGTATATTTAACCCCCGGGGGGAAGGATTTAGGGGCCCTAAAGAAAAATATTTAGTAGGGCCGATCTTTAGCGAAACAAGCTACGTTATTCAATTCTGTTTTAAGAATTGGCGGCACAGATTGTAATAATTCCTTTACAACCATTTAAAGCTGCAGTTCCACCTACTCTGCCAAATGTAACGCCTTTATAACTAAATTGTCATGGGAAACAAAAGCAGGCGCGGATAGGTTGTTGCCATAGAGACTAAAAAAAAAAATGACAGATTTGCTAAGGTTTATTTGCTTAACGTCCGAGAGCCCAATTATTGTTTCATCTAACAAAGTACAGGAGGGGAATTTATTTCAAAGAAGGAGAAAAGTTACAACAAGAGACCCAAATCTAACACTAGAGGGTCAGAGACTGAGATGGAATAGAAGTTTTACTTTACTGAGAGGGTGGTAGATAAGTGGAACAGTCTCCCAGCAGAAGTGGTAGAGGGTAATACAGCGAGGGGATTAAACGTACATGGGATAGACATACGGCTCCTGAATCTAAGACGAGACCAACGACTGATTAAGGTTTGAGTCTTTGTGCTTAACAAGGCGATGTAAGAGGGTCACTTTAAGTTCTTGAGATGACCTGGTAACTTCTACAGTAGAATGTTTTGTCTCACACCCCGCTTTGTCCTCCTCGTTGTCCTCCGGTGCATATTAAGCATAGTCTATTTTGCTCGATGACCTTCTTCGTAAGCTTGTGCACGGCACAAATCCGACAGGACCAGCTGTCCCTTAATATTGAGGGTTTAATAGCAATCTCCATTAGCTTTCACCATAAAACCTTTTTTTTTAAATTCATTTAATTTGCCTACTACTCATTTCTTCTTTAGCTCATCTTATTTGTGGAAAGGACTCAATTTCTTATAATATTAATATGTTATTGTTTCATTTTTTAAATAAAATATGATTTTAATATTTACATTTCATTTTTTATAGAATATTTTTTTATTTACCATTAATTATTATTTTTTGATTTTTATTTTGAATACTCAATGGAAGCTTTTGATGAATAAAAAAAGAGGATTCTGTGAAAACCTAATTATATGGTAGTATTTCCATGGGGGTATCATCCAAATTTAAATGCTTTATAGTAAAAATATTTGACCCCCTTACGCAATTGTGGCGTACAGAGACCTTGGGGAATCTTCTCTCCTATTCCGTGGCCCCTGCCGGTAGAACCAGTAAGAAGTCCATTGTTATGATGTCAGAGGGTGATGATGTCAGCCAATCAGAACGCCCAACTGCTTTATATTTCCAGGGACATGAATGAAAACCCAAGAGTTTAATTGTTTTTGTCAACGTTCCGTTAATTGTGTCACTTTCCAAATCTGTGTACAAAAGTTTGCGAAGGTTCCGCAAAATAACCGGCGTGCCTCGTAGCGCCCGTCACGTTGATCACTCTGCGTTTGTCTCGTCCTTGGTAGGTCGGAAACCTCGGTCTCCTCTTCATGCTGCTGTTTTTTATCTACGCTGCCCTGGGAGTGGAATTGTTTGGCAAACTCAGTGAGTACATATCATGCATCTGAGATTAGCTCGGTATTTTTACAAAAAAAAAAAAATATATATATTTTAACAGCGTTACTTATTGATGATATCGCGGCCGGCGTTGGACCGGATCAGGAAATAGATGCAACGTTCCAATATCCTTAAAAGATTAAAAGCTGCATTTGACTATTTTCACTCGGCTTACAAAGGGCTCCTGACTTGTAGGATACTTCAGCTGCCGACTGTTGACCCAGGAGGTTTATTCCAGCCCGTATAGCCTGAGAATCCAAGGACAGACAGACAGATAGATAGATAGATAGATAGATAGATAGATAATAGATAGATAGATAATAGATAGATAGATAGATAGATAATAGATAGATAGATAATAGATAGATATACGTATAATAGATAGATAATAGATAGATAGATAGATAGATAGACAATAGATAGATAATAGATAGATATACGTATAATAGATAGATAATAGATAGATAGATAGATAGACAATAGATAGATAATAGATAGATATACGTATAATAGATAGATAATAGATAGATAGATAGATAGATAGACAATAGATAGATAATAGATAGATATACGTATAATAGATAGATAGATAGATAGATAGATAGATAATAAATAGATATACGTATAATAGATAGATAAGATAGATGATAGATAGATAAAAGATAGATAGATAGATAGATAGATGATAGATATACGTATAATAGATAGATAGATAAATAGATAGATAGATAGATAATAGATAGATAGATAGACGTATAATAGATAGATAGATAGATAATAGATAGATAGATAATAAATAGATAGATAATACCGTATTTGCTCGATTATAAGACGACCCTGATTATAAGACGACCCCCCAAAATCTGAATATTAACTTAGGAAAAAAAGAAAAAGCCTGAATATAAGACGACCCTATAGGAAAAAAGTTTTACCAGTAAATGTTAATTCATGTAAACTATTTTTTTTAAATAAAAGCTATGATTGAGAAAAATATTTTTTTTATTTTTATTTCCTTGTATTTTCCAACCTGTCCCCCAGTAACGCACATCTGCCCCCAGGCTTGCCACGCCAATATGGCACTGTGGCCCATGATATGCCTTTTAACCCTCTATATGCCACTGTGCCCCATGGTATGCCTTTTGACCCCCTATGTGCCACTCTGCCTCCAGAAATGCCTTATACCCCTATATCCCATTCTGGCATTTAGGGGGTTAAAATGCATTTTATGGGGCAGAGTGGCATATAGGGAGGTATAAGGCATTCCAGGAGGCAGAGTGGCATTAAGGGAGTTAAAAGGCATTTTTACCCCCCTTAGAAATGCCTTATACCCCTATATGCCACTCTGGCATTTAGGGGGTTAAAAGGCATATTATGGGGCAGAGTGAAATAGGGAGGTGAAATGCCCTATATGCCACTCTGCCCCATAATATGCTTTTTAACCCCCTAAGTGCCATTGTGGCAAATAGGGGTATAAGGCATTCCAGAAATGCCCTATGCCCCCATTTAACACACTAACGCACACACACACACACACTTACTTACTTACTTACCGGTGCTTCCAATTTCATGCTGTTTTGCCGGGGCAGCGGGTTAACGTCTCTTTCTGCTGCAGCCGGAAGGAGGTGGAGTTGGCAGCGGGGGTTTGTCTGCGTCCGTCTCGAATACCTTCCCCGGCTGTCAGAGATCAGTGTTCCCCGCACCGGTGCGGGGAACTCTGATCTCTGACAGCCGGGGGAAGGTATACGCGACGGACGGAGACAAACCCCCGCTGCCAACTCCACCTCCTTCCGGCTGCGCGGATCGCTGCCCCGGCAATACAGAACGAAGCACCAGTAAGTGTGTGTATGGGGGGGGGGGTGAGACAGGAGGATCCAGGTCCCCTGCAGCGGTGCGGGGGATCTGGATCTTAGTCTCCTAATCAGACCTCTATTTGAGGTCTGATTAGAAGACGACCCCGATTAGAAGACGAGGGGTATTTTTCAGAGCATTTGCTCTGAAAAAAACCTCGTCTTATAATCGAGCAAATACGGTAGATAGATAGATAGATAATAGATAGATATATGTATAATAGATAGATAATAGATAGATAGATAATAGATAGATAGATAGATAATAGATAGATAATAGATAGATAGATAATAGATAGATAGATAGATAGATAGATATACGTATAATAGATAGATAGATAGATAGATAGACGTATAATAGATAGATAGGCGATGGGTAATTGGGCGTACAGCCGCGGACCGGCAGGAATCTGCTCTGTTGCATGTAATCAGAGTATTCATTCTTCATTCTTGTCCAATCCTACCCTTCACTGTCCTCGGTTATTGACACGACGCTGGGAGGGGGATTCTCGGCGGGATTCTCCTGCACATTTACAAGCCCTGGCAAATAAATAGCTCATTAAGGACTTGGCAAGCGCGTGGGCTGTCTGTCCGTAATGAAAACTTAATGGGACCCTGTTTTATTGAAAAGGTAGAGCCGGTCGGTGGAGGAGGTAGGAAGCTGCCTCCCGTGTAATGTACCTTATGGCTCGCATCAAATGAGACGAACGATAGCCAAGAGAATTCGGCAGGGATCCGTGACCTCCGGCAGCGCACATGGTGTGGACCGTGACTGCCAAGCATCATGGGAGGTGCAGTCCTGATTAGGACTATATGTCCACGGTCTGCATCTCTAATGGTTCTTCTGCATCTAATGCCCACCATAGCTGGAGTTCAGCTGTGCTTGTGTATGGACTGCTACTCCCATAATGCTCAGCCAGCTACCCCCACGCGCACGCACGCACACTGCCCCCTGGTTCCATCCATGTCATTCACCAAACCGCCTTATTCTTTCCTCCCTGCAGTTTGCAATGATGAGAATCCCTGCGAGGGGCTAAGCAGACACGCCACGTTCGAGAACTTCGGAATGGCTTTTCTCACCCTTTTCCGAGTCTCCACCGGCGACAACTGGAACGGCATCATGAAGGTGAGAGACGCAGCGACAAATTCCTTCGCGTGTCCCTTTAAAGACGATAACCCATCAGCCCCATGCAGATTATAGTTTCCTTTTTAGTTGGCACTGGTTTTCTTCCCTTCACCGGGCAGTCTAAGGGTTAAATTTCATGCCCACAGACCTGAATGCTGCTGTGATTCATATATTGTTACTAACCATGAGATCTCCGCCATGATATACGAATAATATTTACCTAATGTCACCGGGTGCCGGGAGCGATGAGTAAGCGAACACTCCTCCGCCATCCCCTGTGCATCTCCACCGGGGTAAACACTTCATTAGCGGGGCAATAGTGGGAAGGACTGTCCTTACATACCCTCGCAAATCAGCAGTGTTCTGGGGTATAACACCGCAGCGACGTCTATCATCATCCCTGGAAAAACGAGTACAGTCCCTTTAACTGCTTTATTTTATGGTAACCTAACCACCGTGGTATACCATGCGAGCAGTCTCCTTAACTTACATGATTATTCCTCCCCATTAAGTTATCTCTCCCCTATTTTTTCGTTGTTGATTATCGTTGATTGGTTCCGACAGTCTTTATAAGAGTCGGAGCAGAAAGATGTAATCAGCGACGCGAGAGAACTTCAGGACAGGAGATTCATGAGATAACGCTAGTTCTGCCACGGGCTGCCACCGTCCTGTTTCCTCGGGATAAACCTTTAAATTATTACAAGCTATGGGAGCGTTAACACATAAATGAAATAAATATTTATTTGTATTTGGGGGCGCGGGAGGATCAGTCGTCCCAGAGTCACATGACATGTATCCATAATGTATCCACTGATACTGGCGGGTATTTTTGCTTGTTTCTGATTGGCTTGATTTGTTCTTTTGTGTTGCTCGTGTGATCTTCCGCTTTTATATACTTTAAAGAGCGAGTATTATATAATCTGCAGCTGTTTTTTTCAGATGTCCCGCCGTACCCTTTATATCCCCGGCACGGGGTGCTTTTTTCCTTTGTGTTTTGCTGTCCGTTCGGCTCTTTTGTAGCTCTGTGCCTACTTTATGTTTCTGCTCCCTGGAATTCTTTAGATCTTTTTTTTTTCGTTATATGAAATGAAGATTAAATCTTCTTAATATTATGTGTTTTTTACCGATTTGTTTAGATAGCTGGCTGTTTTGTGGTTTATAAGCATCTAGGAATCAGGGTTATGTGACCTGCGGCTGGTTAACCCTGATTTAAATCAACTCCCTGCCCTTCTTTCTCCTCCTCCTTTATTCCATTCCCAGCCCTTCTCTCCCTTCTTTCATTTTCATTCTAGTTCCTGCCCTCCTCCTTTTGCCTCCATTAGCACTTTTTTCTCTCCATTTTCATTTTTACCCCCTTTTTCCCGTTATAAAATCCCCTCTCCCTGCCCTTCTCCCTTTCTCTCATGCTTATTCCCCCCCATGCTTATTTCACCGCCTTTGACTTTCTCATTGCATTGTATTTCTCCTCCTCCACCCTCTCTCCATCTTCGTCTCCCTGTTCTCTCTTCGCCAAAACGCCACTTCCAATTACCATCATTTCCAAATATATAATTTACGGCATCTTGTTATACGGAAAGCGCTGAGTCTAACACTGTTTAAATATGCTGTCCCTTTGTATAACCAGGACACGCTCCGGGAGTGCAGCAGCGATGACAAGCATTGCCTCAGCTACCTGCCCATCATCTCCCCCGTCTATTTCGTCACCTTTGTCCTCATTGCCCAGTTCGTACTGGTCAACGTTGTGGTCGCAGTGTTGATGAAACACCTAGAGGAGAGCAACAAGGAGGCCAAAGAGGATGCCGAGATGGATGCCGAGATTGAGTTGGAGATGTCCCGGGCGCTTACCCCTGCTCCCGGCGCATGTAGCCCATCTCCGGAGAACAAGCCGTCCAGCAGAGGGCCATCACCAATGATGACAGAGCTGCCGGTGCTCCTGAAGCACGCCAAGGTAAACCGAGAAGACCTTTTTGGAATACCAGGGTGTATCATAGACCAAGATCCCATTTCTGTCTCAATGGGATTTCAATCAGAACGCGCTTCTCTGATTCGCTGAATACAGTCTGTTGCTTTAAAGTCTCCATAACATTCATCTGCAGACTGTGATGTATAAAAAAAACACATTTTCTACGTCAAATCATTTTCTCCAAAAATCCAACATAAAACCAGTCTGTTTCTGGAGGCTTGTGACCTCTGAGAACAAAACTGTGGTGCTGCAATCCCTCTTCATTCGCTATTTCTATTTTACGGGTAGGGCAGGGGGGTGCCCGAGATGGATGACCCCAGTGGAAATTTTAAGAACTGGACCAATTTTCTCTTTACTCCGCACAAGCATTCCCAGTTTGATCCGATCTTTTTTTTTTTTTACTTGTATTATCATAATGAGTAGAGAGAATTGAGTAATAGAACTACTAGGGATCCTGTAGCAATCTGTGCCTTCAGACCCTCAGCTCAGGCCCACCGGACTCATAACAGATGTTTCTGTTTCCTTCATTGTGCGCCGAAGGGGACATTGAGCCAGGAGAATGTGAGTCTAATGATCCCAGAATCAGCGGAGGGAGCAGCCCTGCTGAAGGACGCAGTCCCGCCGTCCCCCGGGCCCTACAAGCAAAGCTTACAACTTCCCCTCCAGCCCACCGTCTATGGGCAAGAGGTGAATCGCCCCGCTCCGTCTCACTGCGCTTTGCAGCAAATAAGCTTCTTGCTAGCTTCTTGCTTTACAGCTTCCCGCCTTCCTCTGTGCGTTCCTTCCTCCCAGGCTTGTTTAGATTTGCTCTTGGAAGTTATGGCTACTCCTCATTTACATTACAGTTCCCACGGCACTTAACCTGCCATCATGGGAAAGGTAGCGCCAAAGGTTACCCAACGGTGGTTTAGGGGGAAAGCTTTCTACCACGCTCCCACCAATGTGCCAGCGAGGAACGTAAAGTTAATGTAAAAAAAATAGACGATCTATACATTGTGATACGGGTGATGGATTTCAGATGGCATTGCCCACTTCTTATCATCGTCAAACCAACTTGATATCAAGGTTGCTTGGTACTTATTCGGGGAGTGAGTCATGTATGAAGTTGGTCGGATGATGCTCCAAAGAGGCTGGGTAATAAAACTCAAATCCATTTCTTCTAGAATGATGTATAAATCCAAATTTTTGTCTTTCCGTTTGGATTATTAACCCAATGAATGCTGTTAATCCAGCACAAGAAACTGATTATGGAGATATACCTTGCAATGCTTTGCACATCCCTATAACACAACCAACGCGATGTAAGTAAGAGCAAGGCTTTATGTGTGCGCACCGCCGCTCTGCTAATCCACGCTTCTTGTCGCAGGTGTTTTTATGACGAAAGAGTGTTCCTCGTGGCACAAAAAATGCATATCCCATGTGGCATTCTTCTCCAATGATAGTTGTGTTTGAAGAGTCCTCTTCACCAGTATGTGGGTTTGGTGGCTGCCTCCGCTGCTTCCTGCTTAACTATCTGTTGTGTAGAGATGTTCCCCTTATCTTCTGTGTAACAGAATCTACTCTTCTTTCCCCGCAGGACGGTGATATCTACATGAGGGATGGAACCGGCTCGCAAACCCTCCTGGCGGTGCGAAAGGTCTCAGTCTACAGGATGCTCTCATTACCCAATGACAGCTACATGTTTCGTCCCGTCCTCCCAGCCAAGGCTTCGTACCCTCTGCGTGAAGTGGAAGCTTATGAAGACACTTCTCCAAATGGTAATTGATGATATGACATCCCCACATTGTTATCTGATTAAAAACTTTAGGGAGACTATAAATCAAAAAAGCACGGCACACAGACAGCTGCATTAACAAAGATATCTCACCAATGTAGAACCATCTCCAGATCATCTTTTTTCAACCATACTGTTATTGTAGTAACTCAATTTTATTCCCCCCCACCATTTGGTGTCGTCTTTACCACCCCTGTCCCCATTTCCGATCCCCATATCACGACCTCGTTTATTTTTTCATCATGGGTCATATATTCTACTCGAAAGGCTTATCCAGCATGTATCTCTCTCCTTGGTGTAGGATCAGTTACATCTGTCCACACTCAAACCGGAGAAACAAACTCCTTGCTTCAGGTTCCGGTGGAATGCCAACCTTTGCCTTCGTCAGGTTGCCACCTGGATTCAGAGGACATGCCTAAAATCCCACCGCCGATCTCCACATCTAGATCTCCAAGTCTGAACAGATTTCTCCGTAGACAAGTAAGCCTTTGTGGTGCTAATTTATATTCCGCAAAGAATTAGGAGTGTAAAAAAGTTCTTTGGTAGCCCAAGAATGCGTGCGTGACATGCATGGATCCTCTATTCTTCTTTCCGTTATAGATAGAAGCCGTGTTGATTGTTCTCTTCTCCTTTGTTACTGTTGTGCAGGAGGCCATACGGATGGACTCGGTTGACTATCAGAACGGAGATTCAGGGGACAGTCTTTATGTCGACTCCACGGAAAGTTTAAATGTGAGGACGCCGTCGTTAAATACATTGGTTCCAAATCTGCTCTGCCCCACTTCTCTATCTCTACAGGGAACCCCACAATCTTCCCCCAACCTGTCCTGCCACCCAAGACATTCCAGCGTCCGTACACGCAAACACGTGTACAGCCAACACAGTATTCCGAGTCGACCTTCGAGCGGCAGCAGCAGCAACACCAACCCAGAGGAATCTACGTTTGAGTCCTCGGACCCAGCTGATGAAGAAGTCAGCCATATAAACAGCTCAGTGAAGAGCTGGAGAGGACAATCCTATAATCGAAGTCACTCTGTCTCTCCATTCATCTCCCAAGCTTCATCTCCTCCTCTACTAAAGAACTGCAATAGCACAGCCAGCCTGGCGGGGACCAGCAGCAAAGACAAAGACTTGAAGAAGTTCTACAGTGTTGATACGCAAGGATTCTTAGCTAAGCCCACGTCGGTAGAAGATCAAAGGAGGCATTCAATTGAGATCTGCCCCTCCATTGACGATGGAGATTCTTGCTTTGACTTGTCCATTGAGGATAATCATGACTCTTCTGTTCTCATACAGTCCGACCCAGAGTACATCAATGGAGTTCGAAGGAAGAAGAAGATGAGTCCACCTTGTATTTCTATAGAACCTCCCATGGAGGATGAGAGTGGGACAGCTCCTTGTACGAAGGCATCTGAAAACAGCATGATGCTAAGAAGGAGAACGCCGTCTTGTGAATCCACCGCATACAGGGACTCTTTAGATCTTAGTGATAACCAGGTATGCGACCTAACGTCAAAAGCCGACAGGCGGATCCAGACGCCCTGTCGCAATGAACACTTGATAATACCCACCTACTCTTTTGACCAGCTGGACACGAGCAGCTTCTCTGACCTTTTATCGGAGGGTGGGTGTTCCTCTCCTTCATTGGTCGCCCTTGTGGATTCCAGACCTGACCCGGTGGCTTTAGATATTAAACAAATAGACCATCTACAAATTCAGAACAGCAATCATGAAAACAGTAGCGACGTAATTTGCATTGGTAAGGGTTCCTTGAAAAAGCTTGCACTAGTGAACTCTTCCAACACAACAGAGGAAGCGATTAATAAACCATTATAGCTGTTAAGGGCTTGAGACATTAGAACATGGATGAACCATTGGATAGACGGGTCTTATAATCCCCTACGGGTGGTCTTAGCGTTTTTAATAAGCTGTGGGCTCATAAGGAGTACTGGGGGGGGGATAAAACAAGGGATTTGCAGATGGTTTGAATTAAAATTTTCTTGTTTTGTTTGGTTTTATAAACGGAATACGGAGTTAACTTCCCATATAGCCTCAATCACATTGATTCGAGTTTTTTTTTTAAGTTCTTTTTTTCTATTTTTAAGCTGGCACTTTCTATTGTGCAGAGACACAGTATGCATAAGTGCTGAAATATGAAAACCTGTACATTATCTGTATATCAGCATTATAAATAAAATAGAAATAATGTATTTGTGAAAAAAAAAAAGAAGCAGGTTGTCTTTTGTCTTTGCGGCTTAGCGTTATTAGCCTCGACGTTACGGATTGCGGGTCTCATCCGGCCATCTCGCTGACGTATCTAAATTACGCAAAGCTATTTTTTGGGGGGTGGGGGGGGGTCACGTCAAAACTTTTATTTGTTTTGAAAGGCAAATCGCCCTCTGGCCAGAAGATAGCTGAACTATCGCAGATTTCAATATTACATGTGCTTTTCATCAGGATCCAGCATTGTTTCCTAAAATAGACAACCGCAAGATGAGTACGGGATAAAGTATGGAATAAGAATGACCAAATGTGAAGATATTTGGTAAGCTCTTCTGCCAAGCACAATATACTCTGGTTTATTAGGAGCTATATTAGTTTGCGTGGAAAGGTCAGAGATGGATTACGTTCCCAAAGAGCCCCAGGCAAGGTACAGACTTGGTCCTCCACCCATGTAACCCTTAGTCTTATGGCACAGAAGCTCCTGGCACAGGCAATAAGCATTGCAGGACCCTCCGTATTGTTAGGGGATCACCCTGGGACCATTTACCTAAAAACTATTTTAGATAAGACACAAGGAAGCCATAAAAGTGATATTAAAACCAATGCTCGTTTGTACGTCGTTATTGCAACGGCACGAGAAGCACTCATATAATGCTGTACCATAAAACAAGAGCATTTTAATAATAAACAAAATTATCCAATCAAAAGCAAGAGATCATTTGCATGAGGGCAAGTACTTTCATATGGTTTAAGGAGAGACAGGTCATCTGAGTACCAAAGTTAATACTTTTAAAATTCTAGAACTGCTCTCCATATGTCAACAAGTCATGAGTTTTTATGCTTAATTAGTTAATGGAAGGCTGGTTTAGGAGTCCAAGTTGGCTCTGAAGTATGATCCGTTGAGCTTCATCACTGAAGAAAAGAATGCCATTTATAAATGCACCTTTCCTAACGATTATGTGGAGGTCCGCTGAATGTCAGCCTCCCAGCAGAAGTGGTAGAGGGTACTAGAGGAAGGGGATTTAAACACGCATGGGATAGGCATATGGTTCCTGAACCAACGACTGGTTAAGGTTTGAAATGAAACCTGTAGAATGGACGCAGACGTGGAATTCCGCGTATACCTCCGCAGTACGGCTGATTCGGGCATTTAAATGCAGATTACAATCAATGTACTACTGAGAAAGCTCAGGACGGGGGTATGTAGCTTAATGAACACCGACATGCTGAAAAGCAAGAGCAATCCCAGAGTATTAATTAGTGCAATGGCTTCATTGAGCTCCTTGGTATCTGGTGACAACAGCTTGTCTATGTCAACAAAGAAACAGCATCGGTTCCAATTCCGATAAGAACCATCCACGGCTGTCATGAGCCCAGATCCACTGAGAATTCCGCCGCCAGGGCTCTTGCGGGGCAGCGTAACAATGCTTCTTCTAGATAATTTCTTCTAATCAGTGGTAATACGCGATCCTGGATTATTTTGGGTGAGGATGTCCCGTCTCATCATTGCTTTTATAAGAATTGTCCTTTCCTCTTTACGATAAATCATGTTTCCTCGCTCATCACGCCGGCTATGGGTCAGATATACCTGAGCGGAATGCATGCGTGGCTTGGTCCAGCGGTGGTGGTGGTGGAGTATCTGACATTGGTTTTGCTCTTTAGCGCGAGGTCGAGAGATGTTTTTGCACTTGGTACCGATAGTTGGTATAACGTGGGCTGTAGAAACGATGGCTCTGTCATGGTGGACACATGAGAAGGTTCTGTTGTGCTCCAGGAGGTACAGAAAGTGGTAATTTCCAGCATAGTCATGTAACATTGATGACCCCATTCCTTTAAGACAGACGCTTAAATATCATAGTCAAATAACATAATTACACAGCTGATTACTTAAAAAAAAAGACACAATGTACATCAACTCTTCCAATCAGGTGCAAGGAGACCTTCCATGAAACGTTTATCCAATAATTACCCCAAAAGGGGTAAAACTAATCCTTCTCTACTCCAGCTTTCCCTTGGATCAACATTACCTTTGCTAAAGTTAAATTGTTCTAAGCTTGAACACCAGTGTTCACTAACTTTTACTGAATCCAAAAGAACCACCATACGTGGAAGTGGATTCTACATCTTCACTGCCCCAACTGTAAAAGGAAACAAACTGTCCCTTTGTTTAAGAAGAAATCTCTTTGCCTCTGTGTTGTCTGTAAAGATCTGTGAAGGTCAGCTCTTCATAGACTCCTCGGGCTTATATGCGGTAACCATACCCAGCGTAGACATCTTTTCCCCAAAAGTAAACAAGCCCCGTCTGTTTCCATTCATTTTTTTGCCGTCTCCGAATCTTTTCCAGTTCCAGGATTTTATAAAACGGATGCATTCCTTGCTACGGATTGGAGCAAGTTTATCGGCATCGCGTCTGACCATAAAGCATCATCGAGTCCCACGGAACCAGCCAGGAATATTTAAGTCTGAAGTGCTAAGTGACAATAACAATGTTATCATTTATCATTTATAAAATCATCTGTAGAGCTGGCCAGCGTATCCGGTCACCAGGCGCTCATTCGGAATCCACTCATTTTCTTGGGGTTTTTGAGATTTAATTAGTTATTGTATTCCTGTATCTTCTGGTTTCATTTCATTCTCCACATTGTCTCCAAACCTCCATATCTGGTAGGACCTGTAGGGTTCTTCAGAACTTTAAGGGATAGAATTCCCAGAAACTGTTAACTTTGCTCCAGAATTAGACTTCTGAGGCACCCTACAGTGAGGGCATTTAAACACATGGCTCCTGAATCTATAGAAGGTGGTAGATAAATGGAACAGCCTCCCAGCAGAAGTGGTAGAGGGTAATACAGTGAGGGTATTAAACATGCACCTGAATCTAAGACGAGACCGACGGCTGTTATGATTTGAATCTAATAACGTTTTCAGTTCTAGCTCCTTGCCAGAGATATTATGTTTTAGGCTATTTCACTATTTATTTCACTATTTATTTCACTATTTAGCACTCACAGTTTCTAGTCCACATTTCACACCTGAACTTGGTTGTTCAGCAGTTATGAATATCAACGAGAACAGTCTCTCTAAATTACTAAAAGGTGTTAAATTGAACTTCCATCATTTTTTTTGCGGCTAGTATGAAATTAAAAATGAATTTTAAAAAATATTGAACTTTTAAAACAGTTCTGTTTTTTGCATACTATAAAAATTTTTAGGCAGCTGCTTATCAGCCGTTTGTATGATTCTCGCTCTGTTATCTGATCCCTGATCTACTAAACACCCCGACTCCTTATCATACTGTCTGTGGGGAGTAATAGAATGTTTAGGTCTTAACCGCGCAGCTGAACACTGACTAATTAAAGTCTGTGGAGGAAGGGACTTCATTAGCATCGCCATAAAGCATCAGCTCAGTGTGGTGTTTGAGCCGGGAAAGTCACCCAAAATATCACATGACTGACAGCAACAGCGGCTCCAGGACTGCAGATAAAGGGAGTTTATTGGAACAAAATGCGACCGACATTACTGTATACAGCTCTGGGGTTATATTACTGTATACAGCGCTGGGGGTTATATTACTGTATACAGTGCTGGGGGTTATATTACTGTATACAGCGGTGGGGGTTATATTACTGTATACAGCGCTGGGGGTTATATTACTGTATACAGCGCTGGGGGGGTTATATTACTGTATACAGCGCTGGGGGGTTATATTACTGTATACAGCGCTGGGGGGGTTATATTACTGTATACAGCACTGGGGGGTTATATTACTGTATACAGCGCTGGGGGTTATATTACGGTATACAGTGCTGGGGGTTATATTACTGTATACAGCGCTGGGGGTTATATTACTGTATACAGCGCTGGGAGGTTATATTACTGTATACAGCGCTGGGGGTTATATTACTGTATACAGCGCTGGGGGTTATATTACTGTATACAGCGCTGGGGGTTATATTACTGTATACAGCGCTGGGGGTTATATTACTGTATACAGCGCTGGGGGTTATATTACTGTATACAGTGCTGGGGGGTTATATTATTGTATACAGCGTTGGGGGTTATATTACTGTATACAGCGCTGGGGGGTTATAAATGTATACAGTGCTGGGGTTGTTACAGCGATATTATTTAGTTTTATAAAGGAAATTACTTCTCGCTTTGAAAGGCTACGGTCGCTTTAAAGAGAGAAGTTTTCCGGTAAACGGATGACATTGATGTTCGGTCTCACTTATTTTCACCCTGACATCCCAGGCACCGTGTTCAGGATTTCTGCTCTGTCAGTTACTTTCAGACAGACAAATCATATCTGTGCTTATGACGCATTTTTCTGACAGTTATTCATCAGGGAATGGCGAAGCCCTATATGAAAAACTGGATGTAACAGAAAAGGCATTTGTCGGATTTTGTTTCCTTTCCTTAAATGTTTGCTTTCCGTGTTCCTCAACTCGGTGGCCAAAGCGGGTCTGCATGTTTCACATTGCGGCACCTGAAATTTATGTGATCTACGTTTAAAGAAAATCTAAATGAACCGTGCGTTTTATGAAAAATCCTGACACTTATATACTATATATATATATTTTTTACTGGATTCCGACCTTCCAGGCGTTTATGTCTATGCTTATTATGGCTTCTGTTAGAATGTTCTGGGCATTTCTTTAACCTGCCCGCCATACTTGTGGATAACTTCTAGGGGCCAGCAACCCGGTGGTCTTCCTCCTTGGGTGGGTCCAGTGACATTTTGGGAGGGGATAGACCCAAATTATTTAACAATATATAGGGTGGGACATACTCCCCCAACATTCTAGCGACCATTAAACCACGATGCTTGTAGTATCCTTCGGTCCAAAATGGCGCATGGTCGTTGTACTGGTTTGCCATGCTTTATGGGAAAATCATGTAATTTAATAGTTTTATTTTTGGTTTGTAATAAAATACCGAGGTATTAATAATAATATCACATGTAAGAAAATAACTCAGAATAAATGGACCTAGCATTTAAAGGGACACTCACTCTAATGCATATGGTAGCTCAAGGTAGAGTGTTTGCCAGAGAGGTCTGGGGACTGTCCCCACTCACACTCACTTCCACGGAGGGACCATCTACCCGCAGCCCAAGAAGGGGGTTCTGGGTAGCTGGATGTCCCCAGGTATGCTTATTTCGATATCACGGCTCAGGCTGTGTTGTTTTTAAAGTTCGAAGCGCCCATTGATTTTGTAATTAATTTACAATGGCTGCGATAGTTTGGAGAGCGGTGGATGGTCTCAGCAGGATCGCGCTGAGCCGTTAGATAAGAAAACGTTTCTATATACTCTGGGTCCACAATAAACAAGATCGCGCCTGGATAACAGAGGGCGGCGGGGCTTCAAGTCATAAGACGCATCTTTCGTTCACTGTGTATCGAGTAACATCCAAAGCTCATATTAATCCATTCTGCAATGAAATGGAGACAAAGGATCTGCCGGCACATCGGCCCCATCCGGCCCCCGTCTAGTCGCCCGTTTCTCCTGCTGTAAAGACTCAAACCTTAATCAGTCGCTGGTCTCGTCTTAGATTCGGGAGCCGGATGTCTATCCCATGCATCAGGTTAGGAACGAACCGTTGGTTGAACTGTTTTATTCCGCTGATATTACATTTGGGCACTCTGGGCACTGCCAGGGGGGCAGAAAATTGAATTCCCTTAGAATACTCAGACATTGAGTTTATGAAATTATGATTTGGAATGGGTCACAACTACACCTTCTGTGACCCTGTTATCAGTGATGTATCCTGGCCTAGGGTGGCAGATCCAGTGGGGCGGCAGTCCTCCTGCTGCAAAACAAGGGGGGGTACCTCACCCTCTTGGGCGATCAGCCCCCCAGTATACTGACCTTTCGATGGGCCAGTTACAGGGGAGATAATTGCCTGACCCGATTATGTGATGGTATAAAATGAGACTTTGCCGTAAAGAGCCCTTGAGATTAAGCAGTTTGGGGACTTTTCTCCTAAGCGCGCGTTTCCAGGTTCTCTGACTACCTAAATTCTTTACAAAGTCCTGACAGGGAGAGTTAGAACGAAGGAACGCGTTATACAGGTAGACAGCTGCTAACGGAACGCGGTGCCAAAAAAACGGCGACATCGATGAAATTGCTTTGTTACGCGTTCCACCGGCTTCATCGCCTGTCGCAGAGAGCTCCAACTCCAACGGCGAGACGTATCGCAGTCCCGTCGATTGAAGCATTCACATCAAAATAAATCATATGGCAAAAATAATATCAGCCGAGCTCAAAAACAAGCAGCGTCACGGCAAATGCGGGAATGCTGCAAATTAAAAGGAAAGACCCAAGAAAATAAATTCCACTAAACATTATATATATATAGTGACATATAGGGACTGGTGAAAAATACCATTAATAAAAGAATACCCCTTTTGGTGGGGGCTTCTGTTGTTTTAGGGGTAATTATGAGGGGTGATTCTAGATGCATCCTTATAAGAGGGAGAGCTAATTCTTACGGAATTTTGGTGAGGGGTACTTAACCCATGGGGGGGTAAATGCCCATTTCCATTATGCCCCTCTCACTTCAATGGACAGGGGCATTCTTTACACCTCTGTGCCTCTCATGTGGCTTTTTATAATAGTAAACCCCCATTCATTCGCATTAGCAGGGAAAAGGGGGGTATAAACAGCAAAATGTCACCCGAAGATTATTAAACTACTGTTCACCCCACTGCTCACAGGTTTGGGGCAAGAAAGGGGGGGGGAATTGTCAGCCCCTTTGGGTAATAAGAATCGGTGGGATTCCTGTTTAATTTAAATACAAATGAATGTATTGTTCTTTATTCATTATTTATTTCATGTGGCGGGCTGTGAATTTTGCACGTTACAGGTGAGGCCATGCAAGCCGACAACAGACCAGATGGAACGGAACGGGGATAATCTGCCATCAGATTCTAGGTTCCTACGAAGCTTTACATAATGATATTTTCGGGGGCCGATGTTTGGAAAGGACCTACGAACGGACCGGCCATTTTTCTGCTGGTTGAACAGCGTCCAGCATCCAGGAAATAACCTTTTCTGTGCGGCGGATGTATCCAAGACAACACAAAACCCGCTCTTACATCATGTCACTTTTGTATACCGGGTTGTCTTCTTTTATGGATCATGTCACAGGCTTCCGAGAGAGAGAGAATAATTCCGACTGTTGGTCTGAGCCAATGCTAGATTCCTTATATCGGGGGGAGCCCAAAATATTAACCCTCTCTTCTTTGGAGGAAATAACTTCAGGACTAGGTTTTCCCATTTAGATTGGTAAGGACTAGTAAATTATCTTATTAAATTATAGCAAACAGTATGGTATCGTGAAATGCATTGTGGGAGTGTGGAAGGGCCAATAAGTCCACTTTTGGACCGGAATTTTAATTGATCAATCATATGTAAGTTAATCGTTATCTAAAATGTGTTATTACAAAAATGTGTTGTTGTTTTTATAAACGGGCTCCACGTGATCATAGAAGAATTAAAGATATTTTCTTAGTTGCGTTGTTCTCAATGTTTTCATCCTCCGGATCTTGAGGAGCTTCACGGAGCGTTCCTCTCAAGGGTTTCACGGATCACACAAGGCCTCGTTTGGATTTTGTGTCTTTTCCTTTTTCGAAAACCCGAAAGAGCTCCCTCGGGACCCAAACATAATTTTGGACGTAAGAAAAGAAAAAAAAAGAGGGACCTCTATCTGTTACGTCCACCCTATCCAAAAACTCTGTGGGAATGAGACGCGGCCCTCGTTGACACGATCACTCACGAACCTAAACAAAGGTTCAAGCGTTCTCCCCTGAGGATGCAGAACAGAACTCGGAACTATGAGAACCAAGTCCCCACCGTGGCTTTTAACCCTCAGACAGAAGAATATTCAGAAAAGTCATGCTTGAATATTCTTATCTTCCGCCAAGCCTTGGGATATTAAGATTAGAGTGGATTTCTTAAAGGGGTAACAACAGGTGCGGACACACCAGCCGCTAAAATCATCTTTAAATGAAACCACTATACGATAATAAATATAATAATAAAAATAATAATAATGGATTTCTGCCCATATAGTATGGAGGTTATTATGCAGCCAAGTTGCTTGAATTGCTACTTTTTGGTGGACTTTCAAACTCGAGTCGACGTGCGTCTGGCTTCTATACATGGTTTACTAAAACAAATGAAACACGTTTGCCCCTCACAGGCGTTTCCTCGTTACGTAGAGAGGGTCATTCCTTTTAGCGGACCGACTTTTAAACGCTAAGATGGAACGTCGAAAAATCTTTCAAGACCTAAGAAGTGTTTTCTGGACACGTGTCATTTAGATCCAGGACACATGACATCCGCAGACTCCCCATGCGGCGTTACACCTCTGGCCCCCCACTGCATGATGGGGATTGTAGTTCACAAAGGCAAAGCATTATTAAAGCAATAATTACATTTTTTACAGCCCCCGTGATTCTTTTTTTTTTTTTTTTTACCTTGCCCGAGGTCATTCTTATCGTCCTTTGGAAAAGCTAACCGGTTAGTCCCGGCAGCCGCCCGCCAGCAATCATAATTCATTAACGTTATCTCCAAATTAAAAAGCTTAATTATTTCTGCCTTTCACTCTGCAGGATTCGGCTGCTCACCTTTACCACTCATATCCAATTAGTTATCGCGGCATCAGGGCTATAGACGGATTTAATGAAGTGATCTACTTCCCGTTCCCGGCTCGGCGCGAAATTCCGCACTCGTCTTCTAATTTCGTACTTGAAAAAAAAAAATGATGGGTTTGGAAGAGCCCATCACATAAAGAAGATTCACGAGGAGCATACAGATGATGGAACGAGACCCGTGGAAGGGGTCCGGCTGTGTTGTGTACACAAGGATTGGGGGCTCTTGCGTATCTTCTGCCAGAGAGGCTGATCTAGTAAAGGGATTTAAACAGAGGATCAGATCAAAGAAGTTTTACTTTACTGAGACGGTGGTAGATAACTGAAACAGCCCCCCAGCAGAAGTGGTAGAGGGTAATACAGTGAGGGGATTAAACATGCATGGGATAGACATACGGCTCCTGAATCTAAGACGAGACCAACGACTGATTAAGGTTTGATTCTTTACAGCAAGAAAAAAAAGGACAGACTAGACGGGGGCCGAATGGGGCCGATTTGCTGGAAGCTTCTGTTTCTATGCTCTTAGCATCTAAACATTTAACAAAGATTGGGTTCTTCCTGTTGTTCTGGTAGAGGTGCAACCAACTAACTTAGACTGTAAGCTCTTTGGGGCGGGAACACCCTTCCCTCATATATTCATATCTTTTGTACCCTGATTAAAATGTCTTTATGATGACTTTATGTATACAACAGTATTGTTCCTCCCCATTATTGCACTCCAAAGTGTACAGCTCTTAATACAACACTTAACGGTAAATAAATAACAATATACATACATATACATCAGCCCGATGACATCATAACCCACGGATTCTTTCTCTAGAGTTTACGTATTCCAGGTCATCTTGAAAGACATGGTAAACATGTGTCACTTATTTACAAGAAAATGTGCAGGGGAGGAAAAAGTTTAAATACAATCGTCCATATTTAAGGTAAGATCTGATCCGAGGCGCTGGTTCTTTGGCGCCATCGCCTGGACTGGAATGGTTTTGCAGCGTGCCAGTTGGCAAGCGGCCACGGAAGACACATCAGTAAGTAACATAGATTCCCCAGAATTGAAGATGCAAATCCAAAGGAAGAAGCGCAATCAAGTGAGAAATGTATTTAAATGAGAACATTTATCTGCGGCGGCTGCTAGACGCACAGCATTGTTCAAACTGCCTCCGGCCCAGGATCCGCACGGAAATCTGCCCTGCTTTCTCTCTGTGTTTAAGAGGAACTATTTCTAGGTCTCAGACTAAGTAGGTCAAGGAACAGCTCTGAACTTCATAACGAACTTCAGCAATTCGAATGCCGCCCTTGATTGTACTTATTATGCCTTCTTTATGGGTTCTAAAGAAAAAAAAATGTCACAACTGAGAGAAAAATGATGTCATTTGTTGGCTTTTCTGTGTACTGCAGGGAGATAAAGCACGGCTCCCAATCACGTCGAAAATTAAGGAGCTCCTAGAAGTAGCTTTAACTCTCGACAGGGAGTTTGTGAATGAACCTTTGAGAATAACATACAGTAATATAACCCCCAGCGCTGTATACAGTAATATAACCCCAGCGCTGTATACAGTAATATAACCCCCAGCGCTGTATACAGTAATATAACCCCCAGCGCTGTATACAGTAATATAACCCCCCAGCGCTGTATACAGTAATATAACCCCCAGCGCTGTATACAGTAATATAACCCCCAGCGCTGTATACAGTAATATAACCCCCAGCGCTGTATACAGTAATATAACCCCCCAGCGCTGTATACAGTAATATAACCCCCCAGCGCTGTATACAGTAATATAACCCCCCAGCGCTGTATACAGTAATAACCCCCCGCGCTGTATACAGTAATAACCCCCAGCGCTGTATACAGTAATATAACCCCCCAGCGCTGTATACAGTAATATAACCCCCAGCACTGTATACAGTAATAAAACCCCCAGCGCTGTACACAGTATTTTAACCCCCCAGCGCTGTATACAGTGATATAACCCCCAGCGCTGTATACAGTATTTTAAACCCCCAGCGCTGTATACAGTAATATAACCCCCAGCGCTGTATACAGTAATATAACCCCCCCAGTGCTGTATACAGTAATATAACCCCAGCACTGTATACAGTAATATAACCCCCCAGCGCTGTATACAGTAATAACCCCCCAGTGCTGTATACAGTAATATAACCCCCAGTGCTGTATACAGTAATATAACCCCAGCGCTGTATACAGTAATATAACCCCCAGCGCTGTATACAGTAATAACCCCCAGCGCTGTATACAGTAATATACCCCCCCAGCGCTGTATACAGTAATATACCCCCCCAGCGCTGTATACAGTAATATAACCCCCCAGCGCTGTATACAGTAATATAACCCCCAGCGCTGTATACAGTAATATAACCCCCAGCGCTGTATACAGTAATATAACCCCCCAGCGCTGTATACAGTGATATAACCCCCAGTGCTGTATACAGTAATATAACCCCCAGCGCTGTATACAGTAATATAACCCCCAGCGCTGTATACAGTAATATAACCCCCAGCGCTGTATACAGTAATATAACCCCCAGCGCTGTATACAGTAATATAACCCCCCAGCGCTGTATACAGTAATATACCCCCCCAGCGCTGTATACAGTAATATAACCCCCAGCGCTGTATACAGTGATATAACCCCCAGTGCTGTATACAGTAATATAACCCCCAGCGCTGTATACAGTAATATAACCCCCAGTGCTGTATACAGTAATATAACCCCAGCGCTGTATAGTCCGGTCTTCCATAGACTTTCAGAGGGTCCAGTTGGCTAATTAAGACCAAGTCATTCTATTGTCTGCCACAGGCAGTATGATAAGGAGTCGGGGTGTTTAGTAGATCGGGGATCAGATAGCAGAGTGAGAATCATACAAACGGCTGATAAGCAGCTGCCTGAAAACTTTATATTATGGGGGCAAAAACCCAACTGTTTTTAAAAAAGTGAGCGGAATAGTGTGTGAGGCGGTGGTGTGTAGGGCAGAGAGTTGTGTAGTGGATGGGGCTGAGTGAGGTGCAATGTGTGGGGCTCAGAGTTCTGAAGTCTGTGTGGCCGAGAGTGGTGTAGCGTGTGTGTGCGTGCGTGCATGCGTGTGTGCGTGTGTGTGGTGCTTAGAGTTCCCTTTACACGTATTAGTAAGATAAAGCACTATAAGTGTATATAGTATATAGTATATGTATATAGTATATGAATAAATTACCATTCTTTGGGATTAAGTGTAAAATGCCCGATTGTTAAACTTAGACCCAGTCCAAATAAAAGGGGTATTTAAATCAACCACAATAGTAATTGTTGTGCCAATCTCAGGGTGTAGGGGCAGATTCTCAGGGGTCACACAGTCTGGAGCCGACTCCTTCCTATTCTCCCCCGGCTGTGACTCCCAACTGGTGCTTTTGCTCTCAGTATGTTAATGGTTGATATCCCTGCTTGAATGCAGGTGACTCAATTAAGGGTATACTTAAATAACGGCAAGTCAAGGTTTCCATGAGCATGGGTATTAGGGCCATTTGGATAACACATTTGGCGAGTCGCTGCATAGAGTCTTCATGACGGGCTATTAAAGGGTTAATATCCGAAGCGTCTCAGGGGCGGCTTATTTAGAAAGTTCTCGGGTACGGAGATCGCATGTTGTGAAAGCAGAGAGGGTCAAAACTCCTTAAATATTTGTGATCCGCAGCCCCCGGAGCTTCACGCAGAGAGCCCCTCCAAGGCGTCGCGCCACCATCGGTGGTTGTCTCCTGGTGAAGCGTCCGCTCTAATTACCAAAAGATAAAACAAATCCGCTGCGGACGATAGCGTTTGACGAGTTGCCGCTGAAGTTTTGAAGGTGAGTTTTCGCTGCACTGCTGTTCCACTCGAGAGTGCGAAAGGTTTCCAGACTTATGTGGGTCATTCTCCCGTAGTCCTGCCAACTCCGAGCTATTTATCTTCCAGGGGAACCACGGCACTGAGTGCAGCATTTATCAGACCTGTCAGCCAGCATGCGGTGCGTTTCCGTGCCGGCGTGTCTTCGGGAAAAAAAGCTCATTTTCTGCGCCTTGTAACACACAACACATTTAAAAGATTTCATGTTGGGTTTTTTTTATTAATGTCCTCCCCCATAATAAATGCCAAAAAAAGATTTCTAAAACATAGCACGTTGTGGTCATATGTCATAGGTATGATGTCATCGCTGTATTAACAACGTTGCAGATAAGTCTGTTAATGCAACACTATTCATCATAACCTGAGCCAGGAATGCAAATGAAGGTTTGAGTAGATAAGGTGTCCCTTTTATTGCCATCCCCATAAATTACGGTGCGAGTATGAATTGCTGTAAGTTGAACCAATTTAAACTGAGGACCGCCTGATTACTTACAGGTAAATCCTCAATTCGAGTTACAGCAATTCATACTTACATCGTGCCTTTATTTTACACCTTATCTCAAGTGGCCAGACAAATATTCCTTTCTGCCATGCTTCACCCCAGATTACCGTACGCAGCGCCATCGTGGACCGCTTACCCTTTATACTGTTAGTATAGCTCATGGTTTTTATAGCCAGGTTTAGGTCTTTCATTGGAGTTGATCACGTTTTGGGATCTTCTAGGATCTTGGTGATCTCCTCCTTCTTGCCCATATGGGAGCCAAGGCAAAAGAGACGGCGCTGGAACTGGGTAGCCGCCCCACAGTCCTGGTTTTGAGGTCGGTGGGGATCATGTGCCGGTCGGGGACATCCTCAAGGTGGCTATCAAGTGGTTGGATGTCCACACCCCCTGCCCATTTTGGGATCCCCTCCGTGCCTCATACCACACCCCCAAAACAGGTATCCTGATAGAAACACCTGATATGTTGGGTGGGGGGGTAACATACCGTTAGCAAGTATGGAAATGATATGGATGAAGGTCAACGCAGTTGACCATCTAGAGCTTCTGTAACCCCGAAGGACACACTTCATAAAATAAATATATGTTTACGCCGTAATGCCTGCCCGGCGAAGGGCCGCAGGGAGGCAGCTATTTACCGAACTGCTAATTCTTACATTAGTAATAAGATGTCACTCCATGCTGGGCGTCCTCCATCCCGTGGGATGCAATGTTCCTTTCCACGTTGTAAAGAATCAGCATTTACACACACCATTTAACCCATTTGCAAAGTACTTAAAAGGTAAGGATGAAGGAGCGGAATTGCTCTGTAATTTGTCTTCCATTCCATTATTTAAAAAAAAATATTCTAAAAAAAAATAAATAAATATATGGCTTAGAAAATTATATTAAGGTTTTCACAAAGCATTTGTCAGCTGAACTTTTTTTAATGAGTTTTAAAAACTTGTCTGATTAATTCCATGAAGTGAATCTGCGGCACATTTCTTTTTTTTTTGTTTTTTTAATTCTTCCTTTTTCACCTGGGTGATTTAAATCTCGTGTTTTTATTTATTGTAGCTCTGTGTCTTCTCTGCGGCGCTGAAATAATAAAGGCAACTAGGCCACGGGAGATATGCAAGTGGGCTAACCCATCACATTATTTAAAGGAGCCACGTTCGATTCTTTTGCATGTATATATTTAAGTGGAACAGCCACCCAGCGGAAGTGGTAGAAGCCAATGCAGCGAGGGTATTTAAACATGCATGGGACAGGCATACGGCTCCTGAGACTAATGACTGATTATGGTTCGAGTCTTTACAGCACAGGCAGACTAGACGGGGGCCGAATGGGGCCGATCTGCTGTCAGATTCTATGTTTCTATGGAGTATATTTATTAGCGGTACTCTGTATAATGTATGTGTAAAGTATGTACAGTTAATGTGGGGAGATATGTTGGATGCTGATTTAACTATACATTGTACAGGGCCGGCTCAGCCCATAAAAACGTTAGTGTCGTCAGGCAGGCAGGTCAAATGTTAAATTCGCCTACAAACTCTCACGCTAGTGAATGCGCCCCAAAATACAGGAGGCTTGAGTAAAAGTGGGAATGGAGACGACAGAAGGGGAAAAAGTGATCACACGGAAGAGAGAAGGGCTAGGAAGTTGGCCGTTCAAAAGAAATGGTAGCACAAAAAGGGTTGGAAGTGAGAACGCCTGGTGCACAAAGGTCGACGAAGAAAAGAGAAGGGCGAGCATTAGGTAGAACCAAAAGAAAAGAGCGAAACAAGTGGGAGAGGAAAGGATTAAGCCAAGGGTCTTGGAGAAACGTGTAGCCCAAGGATTGACTGATACCCAAAATACTCCGGACGTTGGGTGAAGGTGCGTGGCAAAGGTGCTAAAAAGGATAAATGGAGTTGGTCCCCCCCAAAAAATTGGGTACTAGGAATAATTTCAGACAATTGACAGTCTGAACCCCCCCCCTCCATTGTTGCCACTCTAGTCATTTAAACCTGGACACCCATGATTTTTAAATATCGTTGACTAGCCAACAGATTTGGTATAAAACAGCGAATCTGGCAACATTACCCCACCAAAGCTCTCCGCCTGATACACCCAGAGTCTTCTCCGTCAGATAACGGAGGATATTCTTGCCTAGAATCCGTCTCCTTTGACTTTTTGGCTCGGTAATTTACGTGCCCAACGAGTTATTGATGCTACCGATGTGTTTAAAGATCGCAGATGAAGAGAAGAGGTCTATTCGAGTCCTCGATAGAATCCTCCCCTGCCCAAGACAAACCAAAACGTTCTTGTATAATTTAAGTATAAACAGAATCACTTAACGTTCACAAATGTTTGTCTGAATGTATTTTCTGAGCTCGAGTGATATCATATCTATCAGGTCTGGACTGGTTCATCGGCTGAAGTTTGCTCCAGGCTCTAAGTCCGTAAAAGTTGACCTTTTTTTTTGTATGGTCGGATCTGCTTTTTGTGCCTCCTTAAATGAAATTTTAGCCCCTTAATTATAATCGGGGCAGGCATGCACTCATTGCATTCCATCAAAGGCATCATGAAATCACCCAGTCGGGTCACATCTGTGTACCAAGTAAACCTGGGAACTCTCTGGGTTTGACTTGGGGTCTTCGGGAGAAGATCATGGTCACTGGATGACTTTCCTCTTTCTCTGGGCCGAGGAATGGTGTTTAGCCACGCCCACTCCCTGCCCCTACTTACTAGTTTAACCGCCACATATGCCTAGCCCCACCCATCACTAAGCCACTCCCCCAGATAAGATAAATAACATAATTTTGTTTAATACATCAATTTTCAGGGAATGCTTCATTGCCACGTGACACAAGTTCCTGAGTTGTTTTTATGAGATTAAAAACTTCAGAGGAAACAATAAAATAGTGGAATGGAATTATAGTTGACAACATATATTTTAAACAGGATAATTCTCAACAATGACCTATAATTCTTTTTAAATAAAGTAAAAACACTTAGGTGATAAATTATAGAGAGAATTCTAAAAACACACAAAAACACCAAAACCTGTCACATTAGCTAAAAATATCGTATCACAAATTATAATAATAAGATTATACATGAATGTTAATGATCTCTCCGTGTCAACGTGAAATGGTGTAAAAAATGGTAAAATTTACACATATAAATAATATAAAAGGGAAGGGTGACACCTGCAGGACATTAAAGAAATTTCATATCACCATACCTGGAAACTCTGAATTACGCCCGGAGATCCCGGGAGGAGCTCCGACACCCGAATCCTTCGGGTCCTGCGACGTCGGCTTGAACGGCCACCGGCATCAGAACGACGTCAATGGGGGGCTCTGGCTAGCAGATGGTGATGACATAAGTGCGGCCAACGGCTGGATATGCGCAACCGATCCTCACTATACATTTTATGCTCGTGACGGCCATGTATGTGGCATTGTTGCCGCTTCTCCGAAGCCTGAATCCTTGAGGCTGCATGAGCCGGGTCCTGATGCCCCACTCCCTGCTCATTTGCCCTTTATATGGCGGGGGGCCACGACATCAGCGGGAAAGCCAGCAATGTCAACAGGTAGTCCTGGATGCATCCCGCAAGGGGGGGGGGTGTCCCGGCAGCTGGAGCCTAAAAGTTCCCAGGTATGGATACCAAATAACGATAGGAGCCAAAACACAAATTGGGAGTCTTATATATGATCACAGCGGTGGGGGAATAGGAAGCCGTCCGCACTTTACCCTGACGATCTGCCCCTTGGGGCAAAAACCTTGAGAGTTACCAGGTGTTCTGACATGAGGGGGGTAGAGTACATTGCATTTGGTGGAATAAAAAGAAACTGTATTCGTAATAAAGTGTCACCAGAAATAAACAAAGAAAACATGTTTGAGCCCGCTTAATATCACTGAATTTCCTGAAACGAGCCTTCTTCCAGGTATGAGGGTATGGCAGGGTTCTACAGCCCTAAAAGCCCCAATAATACCGGTATGTATAGAAACAGCAGGGAATGGCTTCAAAAATTCAATTGTGTTAATAAAATGCAGGGCATGTAGAGAAATTCAGGTTTTAGAACAAAAAATATATAGATTACGTAACATCTGTGGGTTTTAGTACAAATATATTTGAAGAAGCCTGGTAACTGCTCTGCGATCTTTCAAATCGTCAACTTCCTGTCTGCTGTTGGCGCTTAACTTCGCATTCCGTGTTCGCGCTGGAGTTTTGGTCCGTCCTCCTCGCCGTAGCTGGTGGTTGCTATGCACGGAGCATCCCCTAGTTACGGCCTCCTACTCGCGCCCGGCTCTGTGAGGTGCTCTCCGCCTCGCTTGGTTATTGAATCTCCGGTCTCCGTTCACGGTGTCCGCCATGGCTTCCAGTCCCAGCGTCTTCTTGCTGAACGTTACCGGGCAGATTGAGAGCGCCGAGGTGAGGCCTGGTCCCCCGGCCTCGGGATGGTATACCGGGAAGGGATTCTCAGTGACCCTATCCAGCTCTAACTACCCCACCACAGGGAGATTAGAGCGGCAGGGGGACTTCTAGATCATAAATGTGAGCTCTTCTGCCAAAAAACCTGCAGACTACTGCATTGAATATATATACATATCTTCCGTATGGGCTCTTTGTGTGTGTTTAGGGTCCCAAATCACAGGACACCTTTTAGTTTTGCCTCTGTATTTCCACAATTTATGGTAAAACTATTTTTGCTTCCAAAATACACATCTTTAGCCCCAAATGGTCCCTATTCTCCCATTCTTAACCCTTTCCAGGCTGTCTAACGTGTATATATATATATTTTTTTTTGGGTTTTCTTTTGCTGTATGTTTTGTGTTTAATGTTTGCTTTCTGGCTTTTCAAGTTTCCAGAATTTGACGAGCTCTACTGCAAGTACTGCTTTTTCTACGGGCACGACTGGGCCCCGACCTCGGTAAGTTCTCTTTGTCCATGTTGTGATATTTTGTGAATTCTTTCAGCAAATTTACTTTGACCTGGACTGGCCATCTGGCACACCGGGCAAATGACTGGCCCCGTACATGCCCCGTTTTTAATGGGCCGGTCTGGCTCTGTAGATGCCCCGCTTTTATTGGGCCAGTTGGTCCTCTGATCTGCTCTAACTAGCTTAAACTATACAGAGGTCGGTGCTGTTGCAACACAGACATACATTGTAGCTCCCATCTGGCCACCTAGCATCGCCCGGTGGGTATTCAAGTAAGCTGGATGGGTGACCACACCTCTGGCCCTGCCTACTTCTGGGTGGCCCCAGCCACTTCTGGGGCCAGTCCCATCTCCCATCACAATGTTAACACAGGTGCCTTGGTTTGGATACCTGAAATGTTGGGGGGGTATGTAATGTTTGGGGTAACTTAAGGGAATAGTTCCCGTACCCACTTTTATAGTAAGAAAAGGAAATGAAAGGGAGTACAGTAGTGTAATGTAGATAATAGGAGTTACTGTCCAATCAGTACATTGTGGGTGGGGCCATCCTGCTATACATCTGACAGCAAACAATATACGAGTGTTCACGAAACAACACTGACCATCATAGTGAATAACATTTTTATGGTTTGGATTTTTTTTCGTTTAGTTTACTGGAAATACTTTGTGTTTCTCTGACAAGTCTTTGAAAACAAAGCTAAGTATTAAGAGAATGTCCCCAAGAAAAAAGAAAGTGAACACTGGAAGGGATCATGCATATCTCATTGTACTGCACTGCGTAATCTGATGGCGCTATATCAATTAATAATTAATAATAATAGGGATGAGCAGGCTTTAAAATGATTCATAAATGACAATTTATCTTCCTTTACTAGGGGTGGTACATCTTGACCAAAGGTCCAAAATCTGAATTTCATGTGAAAAGAAAAAAACCCACATTTGAACTTACTAAGAATTGATTTATTGATATCATATAATGTAATTAAAGTAAAAAAAGTAAAATGATTGTGAAGTTCAGAATTGTACCACTAGGTGTCACCCCATGACCAGATTCCTCATAGACATCCATAAACCCATTAAAAACAATGAATTGTGAGCTGTACATGTACGGACTTTGTCACGAAGGGGTTAAATTGTTGTGATGTCCCCGTTGAAACTGTATGGGGATGTTCTGTATAATACCCTCCCTAAATGCTTTTGCCCCTTTTCCCACAAGGGAGTATAATGTTGCTGTAAGGGGGTTTCAGATGTACCCACAACATTGTTACTGCATTTACTTGTATACAACCTATGATCGTCACACCTTCTTATACTTCTTTTTGCAGGGGATTGAAGAAGGCATATCTCAGATCACCTCCAAAAACCAAAGTGCGCAGCAGACCCTAGTATGGAATTTCCCAATCGAGATCACTTTTAAAAGCACCAACCCGTTTGGCTGTAAGTACATCAAATTAGATGATGTAAAACTGGGCCAATCATCACTACCAACAATGGATTATTTGCAGGTTAAAATATGGATAATATTTTTCTTTTTTTGCGGAACCGGTCATAAAATTTCTGTACGACCTTTAAGACAAAGAATCATTCAGGTGAAGCCAACCATGTAATGTATAGGAAATAGCCTCTACGTTCCAAGTATTCCATTACCAAGAATTTCCATCATGATAGTATTCCTGGGTGTGATTTGTCCTGTCTGGTCAGAGATGACCTCTCCGCTGTGGTGAATAAATCAAAACCCATGTACTGCCGTTTACAGGTTAACGTAAGCCTGCCTTATGTGTATACCGTGGTAGCAGCTTAGCTTCCTTTTCTCAGGATTTGCATGATTATTCCTCCCCATTAAGTTCTCCCCTATTGTTAAGTTGCTGATTGCTGCCAGTTGGCCCAGACAGCCTTTGTAAGGGTTTGAAACTATAGAGAAGAGCGAGGACTTAAGAGCAGGACATCGATGAGATAGTCCGTATTTTAATATCAGATATGTTCTACACAATCCCAATGATTATCAAACAAAATGCAGAAACTATCGTTTATGTTAAAAGTTAACGTTATACCCCTTTAAATAAAATTTCACTTTAAATTACTCTAGATTATCGGTCGCGTCTGTCTTTGAATCTGTTGGCCCGTATATTATTGGCACATTTCAGACTGTAAGTGTTCTTATCATGGCTCAATCCTTTTACTTCTTTCCTTGTGCTGAATTCAAAATTCTGTTAGTTGAAAATGGTCATAAATGGTGCGACCCCTAAATGCATGCTGTCAGATACGCTTAATACCTGCTTCTCGATATTAGTTACAAAACATTTTAATGGGGGAATTGTAATAGTTTAAGTGTGTACTTTTTAATAGAATTGCTGCTACTTTATTAGCATTTTTTAAAAGAGTAGCATAAAAAATAATGAAATACTTTCCTTTGGGAGAAGCTGCAGCAGAAATCTAAAAACATTTTTGAAGCGGCCAATCAGTAGCAGGAAAGAACTCCCGTTGAAATCAATGTACATGAGCACAGAGGGGTCTCCTTAGACCTCCTGGAACGGTCACCATGCCAACGCTGGAGTTGGAGTAAGAGTGCAGATGATGGCAGGAGCGTCCTTTTAAGTGTTATTTTTCTTTATTATTATTATTTTTATTTATTTTAAAGATTTTATGCGCGCATAACTCCATGATGAAAGAATTTCCGGTAGCTCTTGGACGCAGTCATATAACTTTCTTTAAGGTAAATGTTCTGTCTCCAAAGTGGGATCTGATACTTTATAAAGATCTAAGATTACGTA